>NC_072425.2:57847500-58472500 GCF_028878055.3 Symphalangus syndactylus
TTTCTCTTGGCTGGGGTGGCCTCCAGGGATGGGAAGCCCCCTGTACTTCAGGGACGCTCCTGCACACATACCCCTTGCTCTTTAGGGCTCCGGAGGAAGCCCTGAAGCATAACAGAGAGACATTGAAGCCCGTGATGAGGTGGGAGGCTGCCAGCCCGCAGGTCACTGTCCAACGCAGAGGTACAGAAATCACAGAAGCACCAAGGGGGAGTGACTCCAGGCACAGAGTACCTGCTGCCACCCCTCTCAGGCCCCATTTGGGCTTCCTGCAACATCTCCCTTTTCTTCTCAAGATGTCTCTTTCCTGCTTCCACCGTCTGGCTAATGTTTTGTTTCTCCCCCTGCAATATCCCCCTCTTTAATCTGAGCCTAAAATTATCCCGCTATCTTTCAAAACCCAGCTGCAAATCTCACCTTTAGGAGACAGCATAATGGTGCAGAGTTTTGGGACTTTGGGGTCCAATGTGGGTGCCAAGTCTGGCTGAGCCTCTTCTGGACTGCTTCAGGGACTTGAAGAGTTAACCTAGGCTCTCTGAGAGGCGAATGCCATCCTGCAGCACAGACACACAGAAGTCTGGCTCTCTCAGAGCCTCTGCTGAAGACAAGCATGGTCCCCGTACCAAAGCTCTCCACGAAGCGACTGCCCAGAATGCTCCAGCCAGATGATCTCTGCTTCTGTAGAAACGAGAAAACAACTGCATAAAAGAAAGCAAAGAGGGCTGGAAGGAGCAAAACAGGCTTTGACAGTGAGATAAAACTGCTGTCCTGCACGGTCCTTTACCAAGGTCCTCTACCAAGGTCCTCTGTCCTCCAAAACCCTTCCAATCAGTGTTTCCCCAATCCACTGCCCTGTCACCGTGGCCTCGGTCAGGGAGATTTAATCACACAATCCGAGCAACCACTCAGTCTGTCCAAAACTCAGGTTGCTTCCAGAACATAATGGAACAGGAAGCTTTTTCCCTCCACAGGGAAACAAATGAGGGAGGGAGGGTGGAAGCATTCACCTTCACTCATGAAAGGGAGAATGTCTGGATTTCAGTAGCTGGAAACAATTCAGGTATGTGCCACTGGTCACATTGTGTAAATGTCATTTTCCGCTCATCTCTGAGGCTCAAATATTAAAACTGACACTATGTCATGGCTTGAGAGTTATTCCTTGCAAAATACAACAAATAATGTTATCATAAACAAGTCTGCACAAAAGTTTTTCCCTCCTAATTTCAGGAGAAACTATGCTAATCCTTTAATTATGCAGCATGCTTATCTGTCAAACTAACTTCTTTCTGCTGAAAAATACTTTGCTATACAGAGGCTGTTGATGAATATCTGCTGAAAGAATTTATAGTGTTATAGAAAAATTTCCTTCTTAAAAAATAATAGCAGAGTGGAAAACTTAATCCTTTTAAGAAAGAAAGCACTAGATAGGCTTAATCAACAGATCAACAGCAGGTTCCACCCTTGCACCAGCTCGCTGCTAGAAGAGCTTCAGGCAAAGCCCACTGGGAACAGGGTCTCTGTGTTGGGCAGTTCCTTTTTTTTTTTGAGATGGAGTCTCGCTCTGTCGCCTATGCTGAAGTGCAGTGGTGTGATCTTGCCTCACTGGATTCAAGCAGTTCTTGTGCCTCAGCCTCCTGAGTAGCTGGGACTACAGGTGTGCACCACCACGCCCAGCTAATTTTTATATATTTAGTAGAGATGGAGTTTCACCATGTTGGCCAGGATGGTCTCAAGCTCCTGACCTCAAGTGATCCACCTGCCTTGGCCTTCTCAAAGTGCTGGGATTACAGCTGTGAGCCACCACGCCCGGGGTTTTATGTGTCTCTATTTCCTTCATTTCTGCTCTGATCTTAGTTATTTCTTGCCTTCTGCTAGCTTCTGAATATGTTTGCTCTTGCTTCTCTAGTTCTTTTAATTGTGATGTTAGGGTGTCCATTTTAGATCTTTCCTATTTTCTCTTGTGGGCATTTAGTGCTATAAATTTCCCTCTACACACTGCTTTGAATGTGTCCCAGAGATTCTGGTATGTTGAGTCTTTGTTCTCGTTGGTTTCAAAGAACATCTTTATTTCTGCCTTCATTTCGTTATGTACCCTGTTGTCGTTCAGGAGCAAGTTGTTCAGTTTCCATGTAGTTTAGCGGTTTTGAGTGTTTCTTAATCCTGAGTTCTAATTTGATTGCACTGTGGTCTGAGAGACAATTTGTTATAATTTCTGTTCTTTTACATTTGCTGAGGAGTGCTTTACTTCCAACTATGTGGTCAATTTTGGAATAGGTGTGGTGTGGTGCTGAAAAGAATGTATATTCTGTTGATTTTGGGGTGGAGAGTTCTGTAGACGTCTATTAGGTCTGCTTGGTGCAGAGCTGAGTTCAGTTCCTGGATATCCTTGTTAATTTTCTGTCTCATTGATCTGTCTAATGTTGACAGTGGGGTGTTAAAGTCTCCCATTATCATTGTGTGGGAGTCTAAGTCTCTTTGTAGGTCTCTAAGGACTTGCTGGGAAGCCTATCAAATATGTTAAAGGTTTTTTAATTATTATTTTATTTTGCTTTATTTTAAATTCCAGGGTACATGTGCAGGATGTGCAGGTTTGTTACATAGGTAAACGTGTGCCATGGTGATTTGCTGCACCTATCAACCCATCACCTAGATGTTAAGCTCAGCATGCATCAGCTATTTTTCCAATGCTGTCCCTCCTCCCACCTTCCTGTCTAGATAAATTCTTAAAACCTCCAGAAAGTTTCTAGCATAAACGTATCTGGCTTGTTTTCTCAGGTGTATTTTTTTTGTATTTTAGTAATTTACATATGAATATTTCCACCCTGTTCCTAAAAGAATTTGAGAATTTATTAAATTTATTTAAAGAATGTTTTTTTATTTATTAAAATGTGTATAGATACTTCCATAAGATTAAAATAAATGAGAAAATTAAACAGTAGGGAAATACGTAAGGTAAAATAAATAAAGTCAGAAATAGTGTTACTAGGGGAAAAATGTATGTTATAACATCTTGATGTCTCCATAGCTTTGTATGTCTCAGCATCTCTGAAAACGGGGAAACACAATAGCTCCAAACTTCATAGTCCTTATAAAATCGAAGCAAACCAATTTTTTACAAGAGTACCAGGAGGACACGATGGGGAAATGATAGTCTTTTCAATAAATGGTGATTTTTATATACAAAAGAATGAAATTAGACTATTATCTGATAACATACACAAAAATAAACTCAAAATGGATAAAAGACCAAAATATAAGACCAGAAACCATAAAACCCCTGGAAGAGAACATTAGGGAGAAGTGCCTGGACATTGACCTTGGCAATGATTTGTTGGGTATCACACCAAAAGCTCAGGCCATGAAAACAAAAATAAACAAATGGGACTCCATCAAACTAAAAAGCTTCTGTACAGCAGAAGAAACAATGCACAAAATAGAAGGGCAGCCTAGAGATAGGGAAAACGTATTTGAAAATCATGTATCTGATAAGGGGTTAATATACAAAATGTATAAAATACTTACAAAACTCAATAGTAGAAAAACAAAAATAGATTTAAAAATGGGCTAAAATCTGAATAGTTATGTCTCCCAAGAAGACATAAAAATGACCAAAAGGTACATGAAAAGGTGCTCAACATCATTAATCACAGGGGCATGCAAACCAAAGCCACGGTGAGATACTACCCCATGTCCATCAGGATGGCTATGATCAGAGTCAAAAGATAACAAACGTTTGTGAGGGCACGAGAAAAAGAGAACTTTGATACGCTGTTGGCGGGAATGTACAGTGCAACAGCCATTATGGAAAACAGTATAAAGGTTACTAATTAATTAAAAATAGGAAATGATGCAGGATTTTTCTCGGCCCCTTCTTTGGAGTCACGACAGGAGCAAAGACAGGGGCAAACGTTTACTCAGCCCACCACGTTCGACCCCTTACAGGAGGGAGCATGTGAACGAGCGAGTGCAGGACCCAGCCAGCCGCTCTGGGAGTCGAAACAGGAGAAGGCTTCATGCACAGCCAGACCAGGCATGAGCCAGCGAGTGCGGGACCCAGTCGGCTGCTCCAGGTGCAGTACAGGACATTTTTGGGCGCTCAGGGCCCCAGCAGGAGCAAGCTCTGTTTACTCGGCTTGAGGTGGCACCCTGGTGGGGATGCCTGCAACCCCGAAGCCCCAAAGGCTGTGTTACAATGCTCTCTTGGCTCCACTGTCCGTGAACAGTAGTGTGTTATCAGCTCAGTTGGCCCCTTCCCTCGTCGCCTGGGTCCCAAGCTCTTGTCCAGCATCCAAGAAGAATGAGGTCGTGTGGACACTTGACGGATGGTGAAGGCAGAGAATTTTATTTAGCAATGGAAATGGCTCTCAGCAGAGAGGGGAGCTGGAGAGGGGACAGGACAGAATAGGAAATGGAACGATATAGATCAGAAAATACAAAGTAGCAGAGGTATAGGATGAGCAAGTGCAGAGATCAAATGTACAACATGGGGACTGTAGGTAATAAAATTGTACTGAATATGGGAAAAATTAAATAAGTGAGAAAATCACGCAAAAGGTAACCGAGGAGGAAAATAAATGAGATCAGAAATAGTGTTAGGAGAAAAAAAATGTATGGTATACCACCTTGGTGTCTCCATAGCTTTAAATATCTCTGAAAATAGGGAAACACAACTGTTCCAGACTCCACTGTGCCCATAAAATCAAAGCAAACTAATTTATTTAGGAAGATCCCAGTTAATTGAGGGTGGTGACTCCTGAGAGTAACAAGGTTCTCAAGAAATTGCTACAAAAATGAGTTTTATAGAGCAGTATCTACTGGATTATGGAAAATAGAGAGAAAAAAAGATTTTGTTCTGTACCTTTTAGTATGGGATCTTTTTCAAAGCAACAAAACAGACATGAACATACCTACTTCATAGTCATAGCATGCAATTTAGATGGCTAAAATCACAAAGAATACCTAAGACAAAACAGTTTTTGCTAACCCGCTATCTCCAGCACCGAGCATAGTGCCTGACACATAGTAAACATTCAAAAAAGTATTTTATAGCAGTGTTAAAACATGATGAACTTGGACTTCATGTAGACGTTCTGAAACTGTTTTCCATGATACTTTTAATCAGTGACAAACTGGACTGCCAAGTGAGAAAATACACAAAAGAAGCTTGGAATTTCTTTCAAAACATACTCCCTTTCTCTACTCGCTCTGGGAGTTGGGAGGTGGGTGCAAAATCGTTAAAAGATAAGTTTTCTGGCATGAAACCAGGAACAGTTTAAAAGGTGCTATTGTACAGCTGTCAGCTCAAGGAACTGTGCTGCAGAACTAATAAGAAAGATATGGGAAACCCGTGATTTAATCAGCTGCAGACTCATTACTCAGGGTACCTGCAGGGAGAAGCATCCATCAGGGTGTCAGGTATATGTTGCATAAAGAGAGGGGACATTTAGCAACTGGGCAAAAGTTAAAGGTGGGAGCTGTCATTTACCCACACACTTCTCACTGGTAGAAACTTCATGCTGGTGGCAGCTGCACCACTTCACCTCCCTTGAAAATAAAGAAGTAGTTCCACCAGGGCCACCCAAAGCATTTCACAGAGGACTGACTTACACTGCCTATATACTCTCTTTTCACCCTCTGGCCAGGAAACTCATTATATAACAATCAGATGCCTTATACTCCAAGGAACTGATTTTACATTCACCTATTAATGTAGCAGCCCTTCCAAACTGGAGGGCAGGGAACACACGTCCATGGCTGCCTGACAGAGACATTCAACGCAAAGGTGGGTGCATCAGAATGAGGGGGTCACTGATGGAGAAAGGAAACTAGAAGCATCTCAAAGCAGCCACCCTCCAATACTAACCAATCCTTACTGCCATCTCTAGGACACAAACAAGGTAGGAAGGATGATAAGAAAGGTGAAATCACTAAACTGGCTCCTGGTAGTATGCTCTTGTCCTTGTAAAGTAGTGGACTGAAATAGCATAAAAATGGAGCTCCTTGCATCTAACTGGTGAAACCAGGCTGTATGCCCTCATGTGCCCTATGCCTGGAAAGAACACACCCATACCGACGGGGCAGGCTGCACACCAAGCAACCCTGGGCTTCCTTTTTCATTTTTCATACTTCCCGTTCTTTCCTTCCCAGCTAGGTTGCAAGTCTGTGCCATGTCTCTCTTCTGCATCTCCATTATCATGGAAGAGTCTTGAATAAGCTAAAGATGATTCACAAATTATTAGTCCTTTCTGAGCAGTTAATTGAACGTGTCAGACCACGCCATAGAGACCAACCAAAACAGGAATTTACCCTCTTTTTAAAGACATCCAAAGAACAAAATTCTACATATTTTATTCTCTAATCCAATCCAAAATCTTGAATAGAAAAATCAAAGTTACAAAATTTTATCACACAAGGAGGGAGATATGCAAGAGAGAACTAAAGATCAGCAAAGAATATAATAAAAAGGCTGGGCGCAGTGGCTCATGCCTGTAATCCCAGCACTTTGGGAGGCCGAGGCAGGTGGATCACGAGGTCAGGAGTTCAAGACCAGCCTGGCCAACATGGTGAAACCTCGTCTCTACTAAAAATACCAAAATTAGCCAGGTGTGGTAGTGCACACCTGTAATCCCAGCTACTTGGGAGGCTGAGGCAGGAGAATTGTTTGAAACCTGGAGGCGGAGGTTGCAGTGAGCGGAGATCGTGCCACTGCACTCCAGCCTGGGCAACAGAGCAAGGCTCCATCTCAAAAAAAAAAAAAAAAAAAAAAAAGGAATGTAATAAAAATTGACACCCCTTTCCCCAGGAAATCAAGGCTTAGGTTGGTCTCCCTTTACAGATAGACAGAGCCAGCTACAAACTATGGAGCTCAAAGAGGAATGAAATACCAGGGGCAGAGCTGCGACTGGAATGGGAAAGTCAGTTGGGTAGGCCCAAGGCTCTTGCTACCAAATAACTCCCTGTCCCTTCTACCTGAAACCTCAGATCATTTATCTTGCCAGGCCGCTGGTTCTTTCCTACAAAACAATGTACAGACACCCCAAGAAAGTTCCCTTCTGCCAACAGTATCTCTTGCTAGATATAAACACCTACTTTCAAAGCTTGAAATTTATTAGCACCCAAATGATGTTTATTACCCTGCAGCTTGTGATCCTGTCATGGATTCTATCAGCCAAGGAGACTGGATTAACTCACATACCTAGGCATTTATGGCTCTGAAGTGAGCCAGTGTTCAAAAAGCGTCCTGAGGACAGATGGAGCTGCTCAACCCACAGGTGGATGAGCTTCGCTGGAGCAGGAAGGCCCTGGTCCTGGCTGAAAGAACACCTAAGACCAAGGAGAGAATGCAAAATGATGAAGCAGGAGCCTGCACCACAACCAGCAGCCAACCGGAGAGGAAAAGGAACCAAATGCTGGGCAATCAAATGCAAGAAAAAAAGCAGTGAGATTTTTCATTGAAATAAAAATGCAAAAAAACAAAGAAACAAAAAAATCAGTGTCACTGGAATTTATTTCTAAATAAATTTTCTGAGTAATCTATGTACAAATATAAGAGGAATTAATTTTTTAAATTGTGAGGTTTAAAAAGCATTTTTAAATACTAGAGATGTGTACATTTTTGTAAAGCAATTTCAACATCTGCAGACGTAACCAGAACACTTCAAGAGAAAATGAAAATTTAAATAAACACTGAAGGTTATTCAGTGGGTTAGGAATTCAGGGAAAGAGAAAGAAGCAGAGAGCCCAGTGAAATTTATCTAAATTCTAAAACTCCCAAAATATAGGTGAGAAAAAATACCAATCATTGTGTTCTTTTGTTATTTTCTGTGGTAGTTCTTATTTTTGTTAACTACTGTTTGTTGTTATAAGGAAAATACAATGTGACAATGGCAAACAAGGCATTTATATGATAAGCTCTGGCCTTTGTCTTTGGGTGCTATCTCTGAAACAGGAATAATTGTGCTGGGTGTCTGTTGGAAGGCAGTTTGAAAGCGGGACTTCTAGATTTGTCTCCCTAAGTGATGTGTGTGTCCAAGTCCCCTCATCACAGTCCTTCCATTAGTTTGCCCATTTGTGGTCCCCACTGCTGTAGATTATAGGCAGCTGGTTTCAGGTTATTTATTAATTCTAGAGCTATAATAACGCACTGTTTTTAAAAAAAAAAACCCTGCTTTCTCTCTGATTGCTATCTTTCCCAACACTTACCCTCTCCCCAGTTGCTAGCAAATGAATAAATGATATTTATTAATAAGTTTCTTTTTGCACTTTCTTTTACATAGTTTTTCACCTTCAGAAATTCCAGCAATATTAACAACTATTATATCTGAATGTTCTAGGATTCAGACAAAGATCGAGGTAGGTTCAATTATCCATTTATTGGCTCAGCGTAATCCCAATTGCGAGATTCCAGTGTGTATATTCTTTTCTGGTAGTCATGCAATTTTCTCAACTCTCTGCTTTGCATTTTAAAGTGACATCCTGGAAGAAATTAACCACCAGGTGGGTGATGAGAGAAAAACCTTTGTTTTAGTTTGAAATCTGGATTCAGCCAAGTCTTTGGAAAAGTCAAATCCGATGATTATCTAAATAGCTAAGATACTCATTGCCTTTATAATCTGGGTAATTGGTGTGATTACCAGCAGGTTCTTGAATGTCCATGGGGTGCAGATCCATATGGAAAGACAGACTCAGCCTTGGCGCTTAGACTCCTAATGAGAATGCCTGCAGTGGAGTCTGAATTACCTCCCCTCTGACCCTAATCCTCTACCTTTCTCTCCTAGTGGAGACCTGGCCCTGGGCTTTCTGGAACAGAGCTGTTCTCTGCAGGGCAGTGGTAGAGTCCCTGGGAAGGAGAGGAAGGCCACCCAGGGCTGGGGTGTGAGCGAGCTGGGGAAGCAGGCCCCTCTGCTGTGGAACTCCAGAAGCAACTGCGGGGCGCCTGCGGCAAAGCACTTAACCTATTTGTGTCTCCATCTCCCATTTGTAAGTGGAGTAATTATAACCTCTCTGCCTTCTGGGGCTCTTGTGAATCTCCATTAAAGTTCGTAAATCACTTTGAAGATGGGAGTCATTGCCAGTTGCCCTGGCAGGTGGAAGATCTCTGTCCCCAGTCCTCCTTCAGTATTTCCAGGCAGCTGGCTTTGTCTTAAAGGAGATACGAGTAACACTCTTTCTGCTCCCTTTTTCTACCTGCACTGAATATCCACAGCGAAACATATTCACCCTTTTTCCTAAATGTCTGTGTTCCCAGTGCTACGTTTTCATAACAACTCAGAAAGTATTAGTAATTTTGGATACAATTAACAAAATTAACATCTTTGTAAAAATCCCACCAAGGCTGTGGAACTATCACCAATAGTTATTTCCATGTATCAGTATATGCCCATGCTGTGTCCAGGGTGTATTTCTATGAATTCAGAAACAGATGAATCTTGAACACTATCTCTTAGTGAGCCTAACATCTAAATCAATTAACCTTTAAAAAGATAAAATAGCCACATATTTTTAAATTGCACATCCAAACATATTTATACACACAGATGTGAAGCAAACTCTTAGGTTATATTCTTACTTTTTTTTTTTTTTTGAGACGAAATTTCACTCTTGTCACCCAGGCTGGAGTGCAATCGCATGATCTTGGCTCACTGCAACCTCTGCCTCCTGGGTTCTAGCGATTCTCCTGCCTCAGCCTCCCAAGTAGCCTCCCGAGTAGCCGATTACAGGCACCTGCCACCACACGCAGCCAATTTTTGTATTTTTAGTAGAAACGGGGTTTCGCCACGTTGGCCAGGCTGGTCTCAAACTCCTGACCTCAGGTGATCCATCCGCCACTGCCTTCCAAAGTGCTGGGATTACAGGTGTGAGCCACTGTGCCTGGCCCTTATGTATTTTTTTAATCCAGAATTTTTACTTTTTACTTAAAAGCTTTTTAAAATGGACACATAATATGTTCATAAATATGTACATATTCATGGAGTACATAGCAGTGTTATGATATGTGTAATGTAGGGATCAGATCAGAATAATTCACATATCCATCATCTCAAACTTTTATCATTTCTTTGTGTTGGGAACATTCAAAATCCTCCTAGCTATTTGGAACTATATCATATTTTACTGTTAACCATAGTCACCCTACAGAGCTGTGGAACACCAGAACCTATCCCTCCTGTCTAGCTGTTAAGTTTGTATCCTTTTAAAAACCCACTGGAGTATTAAAAATGTCTCACAAGAACCACATTTTTAGGGATGCATTAGCTTACTTTGGCTGCTTTTTAAAAGATTCAAACACATGAAGTTTTTTAAAAATAAACTTCTCTAGAAACCATTTTGACTTAAATGACTATCAGTAGGGAGCTAGTTACATAAATTGTGGTACACCCAGGGTATATGAGTGAGTGTATGTACAGTCACACACACGCATGCACACAGAATGCAATTCTAGATATATTTTAAAATTTTTTAGACAGTGTAGAACTTACGATAGTTTAATATTTATGTTTTAAAAAGAGATACGTATTATGCATGATAAAAATGAAAGAATACTACAAATTTGTATATGTAATAAAAGAGATATTTTATATATGTATGTATAATATAGTATATACACAAACTATCTCTGAAAAAAACTAGTAGCAGTAGTTTCTTCCAGAAAGATATACTAGGAAAATTAGACTAATGCTTGTAGGCAAAAATCTAAGAATTAATGTATATTTTCTTTGGGGGTTGTTTAATATTTTTTATTAAAAGAATGCACCACTGTTCTACTTTTTAAAATTTGTGTCACACTAGTATGTGTTGTTATGTGATTGACATCCTGTGGTATTTTAATTTTTTTTTTTTTTTTTTTGAGACAGAGTCTCGCTCTGTCACCCAGGCTAGAGTGCAATGGCGTGATCTTGGCTCACTGCAGCCTCTGCCTCCCGGGTTCCAGGGATTCTCTTGCCTCAGCCTCCCAGGTAGCTGGGATTATAGGCGCATGCCACCGTGCCCAGCTAATTTTTATATTTTTAGTAGAGACAGGTTTTCACCATGTTGGCCAGGCTGGTCTCAAACTCCTGACCTCAGGTGATCCGCCTGCCACGGCCTCCCAAAGTGCTGGGATTACAGGCATGAGCCACCGCCCCTGGCCAGTATTTGATCTTTAAAACATAGATGTTTTACAGTGTATACTGTTAAGGAAAATGCCAACTCCTAGAAAGTAAACTGGTGTCATTGTATTTTTAAATTGCCCGCCTACTACAGGATGAATAGATTGCAAAATAACACCCAAAATGTGTTCAAGTGAGTTACAAAACTTGCTTTGGCACAAAAAGATACAGACACCCATTGGTGAATAGGTAATATATGTGTCCCCTGTTGTAATGAGAGTACACTTAGGGAATTACTTTATACACCTTCCCTGGAATTAGTCTCCTGGTGGATAAGAAAAAGGCCTTATTCATCTAATTCCCCCCAAAATTCTAGCTCAATACCTGGCAAATATTAATAGTAGGTGTTCAAAAAATATTTATCAAATAAATAAATTAGATTCACAGCTTGATTTCTTGTCTTTTATAACTAGTTTCTTTGATGTTGAACTTTTTAAACCCTTTAATAAATAATTGCACATCATAAATTGGATGAGGTAAATATAATACACAGCATTTGCCAAACTTGTTTCACCATGAAAAGAAAAACATTTTCCCCACAGACTCCCTTGCAAGACTAGTTGTAATGAAGCCTAGATAAATAAAAGTGGAAAACATTGCGCTGGCTTTTAATTTACACCTCCCTGTCTCCTAAAAACCAAGGGCAGCAGAGGCCATTAGTGCTCACTGAATATTCCTGGGCTCCCTGCATTTCCCATACTTCCTTATTTTGGGGTCTGGGGCACATGACTGCTCTGGCAAACAGGAATATGAGAGGAATTGATGTACCATTTCCACTGCAAGGCCCTTGGGAGCCAGTGTGTCTCCATCTTTCTTATCTCTTGCTAGAACAACTCTGAAAGTCAAGTGTGGAGATGATGGCCTCACAAGTTAAAGGCAATCCCCAACCACTAGATATGGAAACCCCCTATCAATTCACATGAGAGTCTGTAGTGAGCAAAAAATATATATTTTGTTGTGCTAAGCCACTGAGATTTTAGAGTTATTTGTTATGACATCATAATTTAGCCTAACCTGACTAAATATAGCAATTCATTGTCATGGCATATCCTTATATGACAATTATATAGTGAATGCCTACGTGTCAGACATGATCTTTGAGGCACCTTCTAAAAGTATATTTATAAAGTATGAAAAGAGAAATTAAAGAAATAAAATATGTACAAGGAAAGTGAAGGGATGAACAGCCTCAGTCACTCAAGTCCTGTAACTTGATGCTTTTCATCTTTGCAAGTCTAGTAATTTCAGAAGAATTTGTCAAATTTTTACATATAAAAATGAAAATTTCCTCAAAATTAACTAGTATTTTACTGTGTCTGAATTACTCCGTACTTTCCTAAAGACTCATCGCTTTTTCTGTAAGATTAGGAAGAGGTAGGTCCAGAAACATTTCTGTTCTGTTATATCTACACAGGATTCTTAGATTTTTTTAAAAAAAACTACAAATCCAAAGGGATGAGCTGCAACTGGCCAATATTTATCAGAAGTTATCACCAGACCTTTTCGGTCAATGCTCTCATGCCTTTGCCATGGTTAGGCAGTATCTGTGTGAATTTTCTGGATTAGGGCTACTTAGTAGATCAGAGCCCATAACAGAGCTATACTCTCTAATAGAAGAAATAGTCTCAAGATGAAATTCGATTACAGCGATGCACTTTGATTCAATATCTATAACTTCCTTGTGATATGGTAAATTAGGGGGGAAGAAAAATGCTGAGAGATGTAAAGGCAGAATCTACAAGTTCCCTGTTCCATTTTGAGTGGTGGAAAGTCAGGATAACGGGAGCTCCTCTGTGTTCCACCTCTAAATCCTAAGGATCTCTTTTTAAAGATCAGCAGGATTTACACAATCACAGTGATCCAAATGTATCTGGAATTCCAGCACAGGCAGCCAGACAAATCCCAAGTGGTAGAAAAACAAAATCTTCCATTAATTTTCTGTCAAATGCTCTAATCAGTTGCATAACTGTTTGATCAAATATCCACAGCCACTTAATGCTGTGTGTGTCCTTCCCTTCCTCTCGGTCCTCCTCCCTCTAAAGCAGAAAGCATTTGTTAAAGGGTTGTTTTGGGAAGGTTGTTCCCAGGTCTCTGTGTGCTGGCCAGGGTTTAACCTCAAGTTTATAGAACTCCTAGGACCCTTCATGGAAGCTACAATGACAGTCCAATTTGAAATCTGGTGGGCTGGGCAAGAAGAACACAAATCCTGCCTAGATCCTTGATCAGCCAGGCCCTGCCTTGACCCTTGATCAGCCAGGCCCTGCCTTTGAAAGATAAGCCCCTTGAAGAAAGAGGTCAGCATCAGAACGAGCTGTTGTAGCTTACCTCTTCTGGCTAACGCTCACACAGACCAGGACCGGTCTGGCCCACAACAAGCTCTGGCTACTCACATCCCTTCCATTTTTAGCTAATCGTAACTTATTTAACATTGTGTTAAAGCCCATCAAGGCAGGTGACCAGATTCTCTTCTGGCAGAATTAGAAACAACCCCTCAGCCCTTGAGAAAGAACCACTAGCTTGCTTCTTTTTCTTTTCTTCCTTTGAAAACATTTTTGGTTATTTTGAAAGTGTCCTTTATTAAGTATTTTTTTAATTACAAAAATAATTATAAGGCCAGGCGTGATGGCTCACACCTATAATCCTAGCACTTTGGGAGGCAGAGGCGAGCAGATCACCTGAGGTCAGGAGTTCGAGACCAGCCTGGCCAACACGGTGAAACCCCGCCTCTCCTAAAAAAAATTAGCCAGGCATGGTGATGGATGCCTGTAATCCCAGCTACTTGGGAGGCTGAGGCAGGAGAATAATCGCTTGAACCCAGGAGGCAGAGGTTGAGTGGAGATCATGCCATTGCACTCCAGCCTGGGCAACGAGTGAAACTCTGTCTCAAACAATAAAATAAAATAAAATTGTAATTATCATTATAAAAGTATACCATCACAAGATGTAGCTATCCAGTCCTTCCTTCCTTCTCTTTCTTTCTTTCTTTCTTTCTCTCTCTTTCTTTCTTTCTTTCCTATCTTTCTGACAGAATCTCACTCTGTTGCCCCGGCTGGAGTGTAATGTCATGATCTCAGCTCTCTGCAACCTCTGCCTCCTGGGTTCAAGCAATTCTTGTGCCTCAGCCTCCCAAGTAGCTGGGATTATAGGCGCCTGCCATCACACCCAGCTAATTTTTGTATTTTTGGTAGAGACAGGGTTTCACCATGTTGGTCTCGAACTCCTGACCTCACCTCAAACTCCTGGTCTAGTCTCAAACTCCTGACCTTAGGTGATCTGCCTGTCTTAGCCTCCCAAAGTGCTGGGATTACAGGCATGAGCCACCGCGCATGGCCACGTACTTCCTGTTTCTAGGCTCGTATACATGTATGCAAGCATATGTAAATTCAAAAGGATGCACACATATCTAAGTAGGTAGAGTGATGGTTTCAGGTTCAGCGGGTTGGATAGCTCGACTTTACAAATTAAAATACTACTACTCCCATTATTCTGATATTTTCTTTTTTCAGTATATAACAGTTGTCAAATCAGTAGGTGAAGTTCTAATTATTTGCTATTTATTTGTACATATCTGCATACATATATTAATTTTACATAAATGGAATTATATTTGATGGAGATCTTCTCAGTGCAGCCTTTTATTTTATTTTTTGCTTGCCCCATTTTCTCTATCCCTATAATTCCCCAGCACCCCATGACTGTAGCCTAGACTATGTTTATTATTTGTCTCTATGCTCAATCCTCATAGAAACGCAAACACACACACACACACACACACACACACACACACACACACCCCCAGAGGGAACCAGAGAGAGAGAATGAGAGAGATACATGGAATTTTGCTAGTCCATGTTTATTTTACAAGTTGGATCATTTTATACAAATTTCTCCACATCATTTTTTGTTCTCATTCAATAATACTTTGTAAACTATGATATCTTTTTTTTTTTTTTTTTTTTTTTTTTTGAGACGGAGTCTCACTCTGTTGCCCAGACTGGAGTGCAGTGGCGTGATCTCGGCTCACTGCAAGCTCCGCCTCCTGGATTCACACCATTCTCTCACCTCAGCCTCCTGAGTAGCTGGGACTACAGGCACTCGCCACCACGCCCGGCTAATTTTTTGTATTTTTAGTAGAGACGGGGTTTCACTGTGTTAGTCAGGATGGTCTCGATCTCCTGACCTCGTGAGCCACCCGCCTCGGCCTCCCAAAGTGCTGGGATTACAGGCGTGAGCCACTGCACCCGGCCTGTAAACTATATCTTAACCTGTTTTTTTTTAACTATCAAAAAACATACCTTGGTGAGGTGATGTCAATTATTTTACCAGTTATTCCCCTACAGCTCTTTACTGCCAGCTTGTATTTGTGGGTTTCTTGTTTTTTGCTGTTGTTGGGTTTGTTTGTTTTTGTCTTTACTAATAATGCTTCAGTAAAAATGTCCTTGTAAATAAAACTTTCCATATTAATGCTTTAATTTCTGAGGAATATAGTCATGGGATTGAATTGCTAAGTTGAAAGACGTGTGTTTTTAAAATTTTAATAGATTCTTTTAATGGTTAAATTCATTCATGGTTGCCTGGTTGTTTTCCATAAACACAAGAACAATCTTTAAATTTTTGCCAGTGGTATTTACTTTTACTTTAAATTGTATTTTCCTAATTGCCAGTGCTTTTGAACATCTTTTCATAACTCCTTTGAGCACATTGATTCATTCATCTACAAATTGCCAATATTTGTATTGGGCTGTCTTTTCCTGCATTGCCGCTTAAGGGATATACCCACAAAGTGAGCAGAAGGTAGGGGGTATTCACAGCCAGGGTCAAGAATAACTAGAAGGGCATTCTACCTTCGCATGGATCTATGGCTGGGCTTTCAGGCACTGTTCTTTTTCAGCAATAGATGAAACAAACTCTTCCACAAGCTCAAGTACTGAATTGGCCTCAGTTGTGGAGGAGCAGCTTGGTGGAGGAAAGGGGACAGAAAAAGCAAAAGGTGAAAAGCAGGAAAGGAGCATGTGGCATCTGCCCTGGGCTAGATCCTGGAGTAAGCATCTTATAGGTCTATTCTCATTTATTCCTAGCAATGTGAGATGAAGTAGGTTCTCATCTCTGTAGAGATGCAAACCAGAGTCTTACAGATGCCAAGTAACTTATTCTGCATCATTCAGTTGTGGAGGGACAGACCTAGGAGGGCGACCCAGGTCTGTCTGATTCCCACATCTCTTCTTTTCCCAGCCAAAGTGAAGATGCCAGTGGAAACCCAAGCAATGTACTGTGGCCTGCACAGAAGGGCCAGGTAGACGCAAGTCTCCATAAGCGTCCTAGGAAGCCCCGTTTATGGTTTACAGTGCTTCTCCCCGAACACCTCCATTCTCAGAGTGAACACCGCCTTCACAGGCCCAGCCAACTCCTAATTTGGCAAGTTAGTTTCACATCATATTTTTGGCCTTCAATAATTATTAAGGCTCTGTTGTGAAGCATTCCTCCTTAGGGTGGTTTGTTTTAAAATCACCAAGATCAACAAATTAAAAACAAATATTCGTGTTGCCACAGACCGCATATTTCAATTTCTGAACAGCTGACGATTACTACCAAATTTATCATTCACTGATTACCATTACAAAACATGTTCTTGAAATGTAAGATAGCTTATGTAACAAGGACAAACGTCAGACATCTATCCAAAGCAATGTCCTCGGAATAACAGCTTCAGATACCAATTTAGATATAACATGTCTACTAAAAATTTCAAAGTCTTTTGGGGAGGGTTTTCTGGATAGCGAATATTACTTTCTCCTTTTGCAACTTAACGCTTACCTCACTATCAGTACCACTGGTCTTGTCTCCTTGCTAATTCAGACTTTTCCTATCACAGAAATCCACTAAAACTCCACTCTGAAATGAAATCCAATTGTTCAAGATTTGGTCTGCATTTGCCCTCCAGAAAATAACCTTAATATATAAAGTGCTGTTGAATTTTTCCATGAAGTGATTGATTGTGCAAAATAGGAATTATTACTCATAATATGGATGTTAGCAGCACTGTACTAGAGAAAGCACAAAGCAGCCCATCAAAGGTTCTAAGGGGCAGACATCCAGATGAAACATCTACTTTGACTTCTCATTTTATTGTCAAGCCGTATTACATAAAGGTGATTTGTGTTTCACACTAATTAGCTAAGAGGTTTGGACATTAAACCACTACCCAACAAGAAGTCCTCTGCAATGAGGTAGTTTTTTTTTTTTTTTTTTTTTTTTTTTTTTTTTGAGACGGAGTCTCGCTCTGTCGCCCATGCTGGAGTGCAGTGGCGCAATCTCGGCTCACTGCAAGCTCCGCCTCCCGGGTTCACGCCATTCTCCTGCCTCAGCCTCTCCGAGTAGCTGGGACTACAGGCGCCCGCCACCACGCCCGGCTAATTTTTTGTATTTTTAGTAGAGACGGGGTTTCACCGTGGTCTCGATCTCCTGACCTCCTGATCCGCCCGCCTCGGCCTCCCAAAGTGCTGGGATTACAAGCGTGAGCCACCGTGCCCGGCCGAGGTAGTTTTTAAGAACGACTAATTCTGGGTTTATTGCTACTGGATTTATCAGGGTGGGAAAACAGACATGACATGCTCTTGAATGCCGGCTAAAGACATTCATACTTTGTCCTTTCACAAAAGGGATTGTTTTTCCTCTGGATTTCCCTGTGTACCATGTGGGCACATCACACAAGAGTGAAGAAAGTGGGGAATACCATGTAAAAAAACTTCAGTTAAAAAAAAAAAAGCTATGTACATCCAATAAGGGACTTATATATATATAAAGAACTCTTACAACTCAAGGATGAAAAGGTAAATAATTCAATTTCAATATGGGCAATAGATTATTCTTCCAAAGAAGATATACAAATGGCCAAAAAGCACATGAAAAGATGCTTGACATCATGAGTCATTAGGGAAATGCAAACCAAAATCATAATTCCATGATTCATGCTTCACCTACTAGGGTGGCTAGAATTAAAAAGTCAGATAATATCAACTATTGACATATATGCAAAGAAATTAAAACCCTTATATAGTGGTGGTGAGAATGTAAAATGGTGCTCTGGAAAACAGTCTGGCAGTTTCTCAAAAAGATAACTAACTATATGACCCAAAAATTCCACTCTTCCCATGTATATACCTAAAAATAAAAATATGTCTACACAAAAATATGTGCATAAATATTTATAGCAACATTTTTCATAATAGCCCCATATTAAAAACAATCCAAATGTCCATCGACTGATGACTAGATTAACAAAAGTGGTATATCCATAAAATGAAATATTATTCAGCCTTAAAAAGGAATGAGAAACTGACACATGCCACAACATGAAAGAACCTTGAAAACATGCAGAGTGAAAGAAGACAGTCACAAAAGACCACATATTATGCGATTCCATTCATAGAAAATGTCCATAACCAGGAAATCTGTAGCAACAGAAAGTATATTACTGGTTTTCTCAGGATGAGGGATAGAGAGGGAGAAAAATAGGGTGATAGCTAAAGACAATGGGGTTTCTTTTTGAGGTGATGAAAATGTTCTCAAATTGACTTTGGTGATGGTCACACATGTCTGTGGATGTAACTAAAAACTCATGGATTCACACACTTTAAATGGGTAAGTTGTATGGTATGTGAATTATATCTTAATAAAGTTCTTTTTTATAAAAGGAAATAAAAAGGAAGCTGTAAGTATAAGAAACACTCCCTGGCTGCCACGTGAGTAGAAGTGAATTGCAGGGGATTTAGGAAGAATGAGACTAGATGTGAAGAACCCCATCCAATAGCAAGTAAAATCAGATGAGCCCTGTAAAATTCACACAGCCCCTTTGCCATTTAGCCACTCAATAAATGTTTATTGGGCATCTTCCATGTGCAAAGTTATGTTCTAAGAAATTGGGATATAGCCATGATCAATTATTGGGTTTTTTGTTTTGTTTTTTAAAAAGGAGACTTTCGGTGTCTGGTCCAGCAAATGAGAAGCTTGGAGGTCACTGCATTATCCTAACAAGTGAAAGCTAAACAAACTGAAAAACTGACGAGGCGTGTGGCTTTTGCCTGTAATCTCAGCACTTTGGGAGGCTGAGGAGGGCGGATCACTTGGGGTCAGGAGTTCAAGCCTGGCCAACATGGTGAAACCCCATCTCCAATAAAAAACATAAAAATTAGCTGGACGTGGTGACAGTCACCTGTAGTCCCAGCTACGTAGGAAGCCAAGGCACGAGAATTGCTTGAACCCGGGAGGCGGGGGTTGCAGTGAGCCAAGAGAGCATCACTGCACTCCAGCCTGGGCAAGAGTGAGGCTGTCAAAAAAAACCAAAAAAACAAAAAACAAAACAAACAAAACCCCTGAAAAATCAACAATTTTTCTTAGATCTATAAGAGAAGTAAGGTCACAGGACAAAGTGCTGCACCCCTAACTGGAGAGACAGACAGGCAAATACAGAGAATCACAGCCCTCCTTGGAAATCAGTGCCAGAGTGGGGAAACCTGAACTACAATTGACAAGTTGCTGGAGGCTCAGTATGGATGACTGTGAGAGATTAATCGCTGTAGGGGACGCTGTCCTAGGGGAGCCCCCACTTGTGAGTTTTCTCCCCTGGAGCTCTATCAGGTTCTCCTAGTGAATATTATTTTAGAAATCCCATTGTGCTTCCAGAGGGCAGAGGAAAAGGAATTATTGCAAAATACACCAGAGCATTCCCGTGCTTCTTAACAAGGCCTGCCCTCAGCAGAAACTATTTAAGGAGCTCAGACCTGCTGGGGTTTTATACTAACCTAACTGACCTGGGGGAAGAAAAATAATCAACTCCAGACCCCATTAGCCATTCTGTTCCACCTTCAGTGGGGTGCGGGGTGAGGAGGAACAAAATTACTGAGAAGCACATATGAAGTTCACAATCCTGAGGCCCTAAAAGACTGAGACCTAATCACAGGACAGTAGAACACTTCTCCTACCCACACCTGACCTTCACATCGCTAAAGACCTATTTAGAGCAGTTCCTTTTACCCAGTGCATTATGTCTGGATATAAAGGAAAAAATTACAAGAAATACTGAAAGGTAAAAAACATTTTGAAGAGACATAGCAAGCATCAAAACCAGACTCATATGGCAGGAATGTTGGGATGATGATCAGACTGGGAATTCAAAACAATTATGATAAATACAGTAAGGGCTCTAATGGATAAAGTACACAGCAAGCAAGAACAGATATGCAATGTAAGCAGAAATAGGAATTCTAAGAAAAATAAATAAATAAAATGGTAGCAATCAAAACATTGTAATGCAAATAAAGAATACCTTTAATGGGCTTATTAGTAGACTGAAGATAGTTAAGGAAAGATTCTTTGAGTCTGAGGTATCTAAATAAAAATCTCCAAAATGGAAAGGCAAAGAGAAAAAAAGACTTTAAAAAAAGAAAAGAAAAAAACAACAACACCAGGGCATGGTGGCCCACACCTGTAATCCCAGTGCTTTGGGAGTCTCAGGGGAGGATCACTTGAGGCCAGGAGTGCAAGACCAGCCTGGGTGATACAGTGAGACCTTGTCTCTATAAAAAAAAAAAAAAATTTAATTAGCCAGGCATGATGGCACACACCTGTGGTCCTAACTACTCGGGAGGCTGAGGCATGAGGATCACCTGAGCACGGCAGTTTGAGATTACAGTGAGCTATGATTGTTCCATTGCACTCTAGTCTGGGCAAAAGAGCAAGTCCTTGTCTTATACAAATAAACAGAACAGAACAGAATATTCAAGAACTGTGGAATAACTATGTAAGTTGTAACACACACATACTGAGACTATCAGAAGGAGGAGAAAGAGGAAAAGAAGAAATATTAGAAACAATGGTGATAGAGAATTTTCCCCAAATTAATCTCAGATACCAAACCACAGATCTAGAAAGCTCAGAGAACACCAAGCAGGATAAATGCCTAAAAACACTACACCTAGGCTTATCATTTTCAAATGAACTGCCTATCATTTTCAAACTCCTGAGAGAAGCCAGAGGTTAAAAAAAAAAAAAAAAAAACTTTACCTACAGAGAGGCAAAATTAAGAATTACATCTACTTCTCCTCAGGAACCATGCAAAATATGAATAGAGTGGAGTGAAATATTTAAAGTGTTGAGAGAAAAAGCCACCAACCTAGAATTCTGTACCCTGTGAAAATATTCTTCAAAAGCCAAGGATACTTACAGACTCACATAAACAAAAATTGAGGAAATTTTTTGCCAGTAGACCCACCTTGCAAGAAATGTTTTGAAAAAGTTCTCGAAAGGGTAGGAAAATCATATAAGCCTGAAACTTGGACCTACATAAAGAAAGGAAGAGCACTGAAGAAGGAATAAGGATTAAATGAAGGTAAAATAAATACTGTAATTTTCTTATTCTTAACCTAACAGATGATGGTTTCTTCAAAATAGCAATAGCAACAATGTATTTAATTATATGTGTGTGTTTGTGTTTATATGTAAGTGAAATGAATGATAACAATGATACAGAGATGAGAGGGAAAAATTGGGATTATTTTATTATTATAAGGTACTCACACTACCTGTGAAGCAGTATAGTGTTATTTGAAAGTGTGCTTGGTGGCCAGATGCATTGGCTCACACCTGTAATTCCAGCACTTTGGGAGACTGAGGCAGGCAGATCACGAGGTCAGGAGTTTGAGACCAGCCTGACCAAAATGGTGAAACCCCATCTCTACTAAAAATACGAAAAAAAATTAGCCAGGTATGGTAGTGCATGCCTATAATCCCAGCTACTCAGAAGGCTGAGGCAGGAGAATCACTTGAACCCAGGAGGCAGAGGTTTCAGTGAGCCAAGATCACACCACTGCACTCAAGCCTGGGTGACAGAGTGAGACTCCATATCAAAAAAAAAAAAAAAAAAAAAAAAGAAAGTTCACTTGGTTTAGTTGTAAATATAAATTGCAAACTCTAGAGCAACTACTAAAAAAAGCAGAAAAGGAAGTACAACTGATATGCTAAGAAAGAAGACAAAATGGAATCATACAAAACACTCAGTTAAAACCCCAGGAGTTAACTGGAGAAAACTCAGTTAAAAGGAGGAAAAAGAGTTGAAAACAAAAAAAGGAACAAAGAACAAGGGTAACAAATAGAAAACGGTAACTAATATGGTATATCTTTACCCAATTATATCATTAATCTCGTTGAACATCAATGGTCTAAATGTATCAATTAAAGAAAGTGATTGTCAGAGTTGATCCAAAAATAGGACCCTACTGTATGTTGCCTACAAGAAACCCACTTTAAATATAAAGATACATATAGATTAAAAGTATACAGATGGATAAATATATATATGCTAACCCTAATTTTTAAAATCTGGAATAGCTATGTTAATTTTAGAAAGAATAGACTTCAGAGCACAGAAAGTTTTTGGGGATAAAGAGTGGCATTAAATGATGATAAATGGGTTAATTTCTTAATGTGTATACACTTAATAACAGAGTGTCAAAATAAGTGAGACAAAACTGATAGAACTGCAAGTAGAAATAGATGAATCCACTATTGTAGTTGGAGGATTCAATACCCCTCTTTCAGAAATGGACAGATCCAGCAAGCAGAAAATCAGTAAGGACATAGCTGAATTCAACAACACCATCAACCAATAGGATATTAACATAATAGCAATTTACAGATTACTTCAACCAATGGCAGCTGAACACACATTTTTCTCAAGCCCACATGACACATTCACTAAGATAGACCACATTCTGGGCCATAAAACACACCTTAACAATTTTTTTTTTTTTTTTTTTTTTTTGAGACGAGGTCTTGCTCTGTCAGCCAGGTTGGAGCGCAGTGGTGTGATCTCAGCTCACTGCAAACTCTGCCTCCCAGGTTCAGCCTCCCAAGAAGCTGGGATTACAGGTGCCTGCCACCACACCTGGCTAACTTTTTTGTATTTTTAGTACAGACGTGTTTTCACCATGTTGGCCAGGCTGGTCTCAAACTCCTGACCTCAAGTGATCCACCCATCTCAGCCTCCCAAAGTGCTGGGATTACAGGCATGAGCCACCACACCCAGCCCATGTTAACAAATGTAAAAGGATGGAAATCATGCAATGCCTGCTCTCAGATGATAATGGAATTAAACTAGAAGTCAATAACAGAAAGAGAGCTGGAAAATCCTAAAATATGTGGAGATCAAACAACACACTTCTGAATAACTCAGGCTCAAAGAAGAAATTTCAAGAAAAATTTTAAAATACTTTAAGCTGAATGAAAATGAAAACACAGCTCATTAAAATTTGTGGGATACAGCAGAAGTGGTGCTTAGAGAGAAGTTCACAGAATCGAATGCAAATATTAGAAAAGAAGAGTTAAAATCAGTCATCTAAGTTTCCTTCTTAGGAAACTGAAAATAGAAGAGCAAACTAAATTCAATGTAAGCAGAAGAAATGAAATAATTTTTTTAAATGGAGCAAAAATCAATAAAATTTTTAAAGAAGTTAATATAGAAAATCAATAAAATAAAAAAACTGGTTCTCTGAAAATAAGTCAATAAAATTGATGTCTTTGGCCAGTTAATCAGGAAAAAAAGAGGACAAGAATGACTAATGTCAGAAATGAAAGGGGGACATTAAATGGATAATTAATTATTTGGACATTAAATGGACCTTAAATGGATAATAAATTTTATAAGCAACTTTATGGCCAAATTTGATAACCTAGGTGAAATAAACCAATTTCTTGAAAGACACAATTTTCTAAAACTCACACAAGAAAAAATAGAGACTCTGAATAGACCCATATTTAGTATTTATTTATTGAGATGGAGTCTCGCTCTGTCACCCAGGTGGAGTGCAATGGCACAATCTCAGCTCACTGCAACCTCCAGCTCCCAGGTTCAAGTGATTCTTGTGCCTCAGCTTCCCGAGCAGCTAGGATTACAGGCATGTGAGACCATGCTTGGCTAATTTTTTTATGTTTAGTAAGGATGGGGTTTCATCATGTTGGCCAGGCTTGTCTCGAACTCCTGACCTCAAGTAATCCAGCCATCTCAGCCTCCCAAAGTGCTGGGATTATAGGAGTGATAGACCTATATTTATTAAAGAAATTGAGTACATTATTAACCACCTTCCAAAATAGAAAGCACCAGGCTCAGTCACTAGCGAATTCTTCCAAACATTTAAAAAAGAAATTATACCAATTTCTTACAATCTTTTACAGAAGATAGAAGTAGAAAGAATACTTCTTAACTCATTCTATGAGGCCAACATTACCCTAATAACAAAACCAGACAAAGATATTACAAGAAAATTACAGACCAATATCTTTCATGAACATAGATGCAAAACGCTCAAAAAATAGCAAATTAAAACCAACAATGTATAAAAGGCATTATAAGCCACAACCAAGTAGGATTTATTTCAGGTATGCAAGACTGGTTCAACATTCAAAACTCAACTGATGTAATCCATCACATCTGCAGAGTAAAGAACAAACAAACATATGATCATCTCAAAACATGCAAAAAAAGTATTTTAAAAATTCAACATTCATTCATGACAAAAACTCTCAGTAAACAAGGCTAAATAGAGGGAAACTTCCTCAACCTGATAAGGAATGTCTACAAAAACCTGCAGCTAACCTCATACTTAATGGTGAGAAACTGGAAGTTTTCCCATTAAGATCAGGATCAAAGCAAATGCATCCTCTCTCAGTACTGCTTTTCAACATTGTATTGGAAGTCCTAGCTAATTCAATGAGACAAGAAAATGAAATAAAAGTTAAATAGATTGAGGAGGAAGAAATAAAACTGTCTTTTTTCACAGATGACATGATAGTTTACATAAAAAGCCCAAAAGGATCAACAACAACAACAAAAAACACTCTTGGAACTAATAAGCAACTATAGTAAGGGTGAAGGATGCAAGGTTAATACGCAAAAGTCAATCACTTTCCCACATACCTGCAATGAGTAAGTAGAAACTGAAACACAGTATCATTTATATTCACACTCCAAAAAAATGAAATGCTTAGGTATAAATCTAACAAAATATGCACAAAATCTATTCAAGGAAAACTATAAAACTCTAAGAAAAGAACTAAATAAATGAAATATTCTATGTGCATGAATTGGAAGACTCAATATTACCAAGATGCAAGTTCTTCACAACTTGATGTATACATTCCGTGTAATACCAACCAAAATTTCAGTAAGGTAGGGTGCAGTGATGGGCACCTACAGTCCCAGCCACTTTGGAGGCTGAGGCAGGAGGATCACTCGAGCCTAGGAGTTTAAGACCAGACTGTGAAATATAGCAAGAACCTGTCTCAAAAAAGAGAGAGAGAGAGAGAGAGAAAGAAAGAGAAAAAGAGAAGAAAGAGAAAAGAAAGAAAGAAAAGAAAGAACGAAAGAAAGAAAAGAAAGAAAAAAAATCTCAGCAAGTTATTCTGTGGGTATTGAAACCTGATTTTAAAGTTTATATGGAGAGACAAAAGACCCAGACTAGCTAACACAACATTGAAGTAAAAGAACAAAGCTAAAAGACTGACACTAAATGACTATAAAGCTACAGTAAGTAAGACAGTCTGGTATTGGTGAAAAGAGAGACAAAAAGATCAATGGAACAGAATAGAGAGCTCAAAAATAGATCCACATAAAAATAGTCAAATGATTTACTTTTTCTTTATATATATTTATATTGCCTCATTTATGCCAACATGCATATGTTACTTTCACAAACAGTAGCAGTAGCCAAAATTGAAAATTACAAATAGAAAAGAGGACACTAGTGAGGTGCCTGTGGAACTGGATCCATGATTCACATTCATGATTCATTATCTTCAAGTTTTGTTTCACGCGCAGCTCTATGGGTTGACTGTCTAGACGTGCACACCCACCATATGCTAAGAAAGCAGCATAGAAATGAGAATTAGCTGTGAAACTGTCTCTATAGCTGCTCAAAAGGAAACAATAAAAATAGTTTCATAACACTCGAGATAAGACTACTGGACAAATACTGATCACTTGACGTCATTAAATCAAATGCCTTTTGTGTAAGTTCCTTGGGATAAATAAATCCATAAGTATTTCATGTGTGACTTGAAATATGAGTTAGGAAATCAGCAAAGATAAGATTTTAGCACTCTGGTGTGTTCAACAGATGCCACTCATCCTCCCTAACTCCCTAACTAAATCCCAGACATTTGCTTCAAGTCTAGAAGAGACTTGGAACTAACAGCCTATGTTGTTTTTTAAGGAATTACTTTGTATGTGTGCTCCTTCTCCTGAGAATCTACAAACATTAGCAGTATCGTAACTTGAAAGGCAGTATGAGATCATGGTTAAAGGTACAATCTCTTTACACAGAATGCCTGTGTTCATATCTCAGTTCTGCCATTCACTGACTCAGAAAACTCACTCAACCTCCACACACAATCAGCTTCCCCATCTATAAGGGGGTGATCTATAATCACCTCTAGGAATAGTTATGAGGACTAAATGAGTTAATATAGGTAAGGCATTTAAAATTGTGCCTGGCATTAGACAATGTAAGTTTTTGTGCATTAAAAACTTCTCATAGCCTTGGCACACTTTTCCAAAACTAGATATAATGTGATAATTTTTCTCATTCACTCAACACGCATGTGTTGACTGAGTGCCTCCTGCCTGCCAGGCATTGTGCTGGACATCTAGAATAATAGATGAATGAATGAATAAACTCATCATCTCTGTGATGAATGGTCCATTGCACATTTCACAATGTGTAAAGAAGATCCTTTATAACCACCATCTCTTTTCAAAGCACAGGACAAATGGAAGCTGTTATTATTATGTAATTAGTGGTAGAAGAATGCACAAGCCAGGAACAAGACAGCTCAAGCTGGGTCCTCAAGGAGGAATACTACTAATAGGAGTGCGGCCACAGGGCTTGACACCCCAACTCAGCATTTGTGGCATGACCATAAATTATTGAGTCTAGAACCACAACAGTTTTCCTGTTACCTTAGAAATTTGGTGAGTTGCTTCAATGCCTGGTTAAGTTTAGAGCACTATGTCTCTAGGTAACCATGCAAATTCACACTGGCACACATGCATAAGCCTAAGAAATCAGAACTGACCTAGAAAGAACCAGAAAATGGATCTAACAAAAAAAAATGTTAAATCATGCACCATTCTTTTTATATGTTTCCCTTGGGTTTCATGGGATAAAGAGGAGAACTCGACAGGGCACGGTGGCTCACGCCTGTAATCCCAGCACTTTGGGAGGCCAAGGCGGGTGGATCACGAGGTCAGGAGATCGAGACCATCCTGGCTAACACGGTGAAACCCTGTCTCTACTAAAAATACAAAAAAAAAAAGAAAAATTAGCCGGGCAAGGTGGCAGTCGCCTGTAGTCCCAGCTACTCGGGAGGCTGAGGTAGGGGAATGGCATGAACCCGGGAGGCGGAGCTTGCAGTGAGCCGAGATTTCGCCAGTGCACTCCAGCCTGGGCAACAGAGCGAGACTCCATCTCAAAAAAAAAAAAAAAAGAGAGAACTCTTCGGTGCATATAGTTTGTGATTTTAAGCCTTTGGATAGGCAAACAAAGGAAGAGATAACCATGGAAATGCTCATTGACCATTGAAAACTTATGTCATCAGAAGCATTTTTGTGGCTCAATGATTATCCAAAATCTGTGAGGCTAAATGCAGTAGCTTTTGAAGCTGTGGTTTTGATGAGACTTGACAGCAATGCAGCAGCCTCCAAAGAGTACAGTGTTCAGTGGACCCCAAAAGCATGAAGGCCATTTCATTCGCTCTTTCATTTATTCTTTCTGCAGTAACAGCCTTTTCCATGTGCCTTGTAGGATGCTAAAAACCAGGATTACAAAGGTTGTTTTCAATTCAGAGGGAAAAAAACGCACACTAATCTGTATTAGTTTATTCTTGCATTACTATAAAGAAATACCAAGACTAGACAACTTATAAAGAAAAGATGTTTGATTGGCTCATGGTTCTGCAAGCTGTACGTTCATGGCTCTGGCATCTGCTTAGCTTCTAGGAAGGCTTCAGGGAGCTTTTATTCATGGTGGAAGACAAAACAGGAGCTTGCACTTCACATGGCAAAAGCAGGAGCCAGAGGGAGTAGGGAGGTGCCACACTTTAAAACAACCAGATCTCCCGAGAACTCACAATCACTAGGACAGCACCAAGAGGATGGTGTTAAACCATTCATGAGAAATCGCCCCCATGATCCAATCAACTCTCCCCAGGCTCCACATAAGATCTGGACAGGGACAAATATACAAACTATATCATAATCTCAAAAGTTTATATGGGTTCAGTCAGAAAAGAATTGAAGTTTCTGGAAAAATAGATGTATAATTCTGTGTTGCTTTTATGGAGGGAGTCATTGGCCTAATTAATAGGTCATTACTTCAACTGACCACAATTTACGTGCTAATTTCTCAGAAGATGGTATAATCCAAAAGGGAAGCCTCGGGAAGCTAGTAGGTAAGTAACTGAAAGGAAGTCATCTTTCCCCATCATTGCTCCTGAAGGAATGCTAGTCAAGATTATCCTTAGAAATGTTGCATCAATTAAGGACAAATAAACAATACCTAGCTGGAAACATTGCAGTCACAATATGCACCTTTGTGGTTTCCACAACTCCAAGTTCAGATGGAAGTAACACATTCCCCAGCAGAAACTTATCTTAGCTGGTTTTTATCTGCTGTCCTGGGGGTGGCCCCCATGAGTAAACCTCCTCATCTGAAGACATTCTTTTATGCTTAGACTTCTCTAGGGGCCTCAGAGTCATACTGTCACAAGACAACTATAAAATTTTTGTAACAGCAGGAATCTATTGACCAGTGAGTAAACCACACATGCAGTAAAAATTCTGTGTGTCAGAATTCAGAAGCCAGGGCACAGCAGGTCATGCTTGCTGCTCGGCTGCTGGTGTAGAGTTTCCTATGGCAGACCATCCTTTCATTAGTGCATTCCCACCTGTTCACTTACCTCCTCCAAGAAAGATGAATAAATAACCAACCAAAACGTTAAATGAAGACAGCCATTTAAAAAACTATTCCATCAAAATACAAAAATTAAAACGACAAAGAAGTCATGTTTGTTTGGGAACTTAAAGGATCAAGATATAATCCTTGATCTGCCCAAGAAGGCTGAAAATTGAGGGAGTCGGGACATGCAAGGGAAAGCAATTTGTCTTGGTTACGAGACTGTGTAGGGAGGAGGAAGGAAGGGTCTCCTTTTCAACGGAGGATCACTTGTTTGCACAGTTGCATTGTGAAAACAACTGAGAATGCCCCAGTGGTCTAATTCTGTCATTCACAAAGAGGAGTTCACTGTGGCTTATCTAATAGCCCACCCGTCCTAGGCTTACAGCCAGTCTGGCCCAAGCTGGGCATTATCAGGAACCTCTAGGTATTAGCAAAGAACCTGCTTTGACATGCCCAGCCTAGCAGGCTTGGTGTGACAGAAGATGCAGAAGGAAGAAAGATTCTTCCTCCTCCAAGTTTTCCATTGGTTATAACTATAAGATAAGGAACCCCGCAGGCTTGGTGCACCCCATTCTATCTGAGAGTGCTCACAGGGTGCTTTTCAAGCCCTTGAAAACAACAAAACATTTTCTGTAACTCCTCACTGAACAATGTCTGGGCCTGATGAAAGGCAAGAAATGTTCTGCAGCCGTACTGCTCTGAGGGTTCCCAATCATCAGGTCAAGGTCAAATGCAGAAATCTCTGTCTGGTCTAACAGAACCCTAAGATGGCTGCCTCCACCACACCCCTCTCCCAGGACTCCTAGTTGGCGTGGGAGGAGGATAGCTGTTGGGGGTTTCCTCTTCCCAGCTCCCTTGAAGGGTGCCCCACCTATACATAGGTGTGTGGTCAGCTTCACAGAAATGAAAAGTGGTTATTCCTCACACAAGGGTTGGAAGTAATTACTTCTAAAGAAATATAATACTCAAGAAAAAGAGGCACTCAGATGAGAACTGTGCCTAACCCCTGACCTCTGTGGGGAGCTGCATGGCTACAGTGATGCAGTGCTGCAGGGTGACCAGGCACATATGATGGGACACCTATCCTAATTCATTCATTGAGCAAACACTGATTAAGCATCTGCCATATGCCTGGCATCGCCAATGCTCAGTTTTTCTCACCAAACCTTTTGAGAAGCTGATTCTCAAGTGTGAAGTGATAACAAAGAAAGACAGGAAGGACCCAAAGTTGTACAAGTTGCAAGTCATGACTGCACAAGAGGACCCAACCAGGCAAGTGAGTGGGGACTAAAATCCAACCCACGCTCCTGTTGCTAATGTAGCTACCCACACAGAGGGCTGCATTCATGCAGGGGATGCACCTTTTCCTAATGTGCAAAAAATACTGACTAGTCCAACAGAGACTTGTGCAGAAGATATGGCATACGGTCAGATGCCTGCAGGCTGCAGTTGCCCATTATCAACTCTTTCCCTAAGAATAGATGAATGAATTTGTCATTGCCTCATTTTCCTGATCTGTAAAACGGAGTCAATAGTGTTTGTGCTTGCCTTACGACTTGAGACAGTCATTATGAGGTACAGACTGCACTCATCAGAAAGAAGATTCTCGGCTGGAGCAGTGGTTCACGCCTGTAATCCCAGCACTTTGGGAGGCTGAGGTGGGCAGATCATTTGAGCTCAGGAGTTTGAGACCAGCCTGGCCAACATAGTGAAACCCTGTCTCTACTAAAAATACAAAAATTAGCTGGGCTTGGTGGCACACTCCTGTATTCCCAGCTGTCTGGGTGTCTGAGGCAGGAGAGTCACTTGAACCCAGGAGGTGGAGGCTGCAGTGAGCCGAGATGGTGCCACTGCACTCCAGCCTGGTGACAGAGTGAGACCCTGTCTCAAAAAAAAAAAAAAGAAGATTCTCAAATAATATAATTATATTAAATAATATATAATAACACATTACATTAAATAATAGAATACATCTTATTGCGTTCTCCCAAGAGGGTACTACTTATTAGATATGGATCATCCTATGGTTAGAAAATAAACCCTACTTTGTAGTCCCTGCCAAAGAAAATCAGTGGAAACTTTTTTTTTTTTTTTTTTCTGAGGAGTCTCGCTCTTTCACCCAGGCTGGAGTGCAGTGGCGCGATCTCGGCTCACTGCAGGTTCCGCACCCCGGAGTTCACGCCATTCTCCTGCTTCAGCCTGCCGCGTAGCTGGGACTACAGGCGCCCGCCATCTCGCCCGGCTAAGAAAATTAGTGGAAACTCTTATTTTACCAGGCAAGCAGTGGTCCTGAAAAGATCTTAGCAAGGCACTAGCTACACAGCTTAATGCCTATTCAGGGATCCAACTAAAACTTCAGTTCTTCACCAATCATACTCTCAAATGCTCAAATGTTTTATGGAAACAGAGGTCACAAATAAGGTTACCAACCAACTTTTGAAAGGAGATGGAGAAGGGACTTTCGTTCCTTGAGGGCAGACAATGTGTTTTTCTCATCCTTGAATTTCAGGACCCAAACTGAAATGTGGGAGCTCAATCAATGTCTGTTGACATTTGTGTTGCGTGGTCAACATGTGCTTCCAAGTACCTGATCACTTCAAGGGAGAGATGTGGACTCAGATATTGGATTAGGAGAGCCCTAAATAATTCATACAAAATAATCTAATTTGGTTAGGCCTGCAGAAAAGGAACTTCAATTCCCATGTTTAGAAACTTCTTTGTGTCTAACCTAAATTTTGCATGTTCCTCTTGTTCTAGCATTAACGGAGTAAAAAACAAAAATGCCATGAAATCACGACTCTGATTCTGCTTATCCAGGCTATGTAAATGGTCTCAGTCCATTTTCTGTTGCTTATAACAAGATAACTGAAACTGGATACATTTTGGAAGAAAAAGAATTTATTTCTTAGTTATACAGGCTGAGAAATCCAAGGTTGAGGGGCCTCATCAGGAGAGAGCCTCTCTGCTGGTGGTGAAGCAGGATATTTCCCTGACCCCTTCACAGGACTTGCAAAGGGGATGCCTCATTTACTCACCCTGCAGCTCTCAACTCCTCACGGGAGACAGCACACAAGAGAACAAGGTGGGAACTGGAATGCACAGGCACTGGAACTAGCTGGCGGCTTCAGCACCAGCAGGGGCGAACTCCACTCACTCAGACCCGCTGTGCTCCACCTCTCAAGGGAGGGAGCACACAGGTGAGCAGGTGCAGGAGCCAAGGCGAGTGCTTTTGGGGGCCAGCAGGAGTGAACTCTGTAATGGCGCCACAGCAGTGTCTGGGGGAGCGCCCATGACCCCTGAAGCCCCAGAGGTGAGTGTTACAGTGCTCTTTTAGCTTTGCCCGCAGCGCACAGCTTAAGTGTTAAAAGCTCAATGGATCCTCTGCCTTTTCATTTCAGGTGGCTGCCTTCTGCTAGCGAGGGTAAAGGGTCAGTGTGACAGCCTTTTGCATCCACACTCATGGCACCCAAGCTCTTGTCCAGCATCCAGGAGAAATGAGGTCTCACAAAAGAATTGAAGGATGGTAAACATGGGGGATTTTATTGCCGATTAAAGTGTCTCTCAGCAGGAAGGAGAGCTGAAAAGGGGATGAGGCAGGAGGGTCATCTTCCCCTGAAGTCCAGCTATCTCTGGCCGAATTCTTCCCTGTCAAGCTGTCCCTCTGAAGTCAAACCACTTCTCTCCAATGTCCAGCCATAGTCTCCGATGTCCAGCTGCTTCTCCTCTCTGCCACCTGAGTTCTGGGGTTTTTATAGGCACAGGTAAGAGGCAGGGCAGGCCTTAGGTGGTTTTGGAAATGGCAACATTTGAGCAGGAAAACAAGGATGTAAGTTCTCCCTTTGGGCAGCAGTTTCAGGCTTTTCAGCTTGAGGGTGGGTCCCCAGCAAGGGCCCCACCATCTTCTGCCCAGAATTTCCCTGCCTCCTGGGGGGAGGGAATCAGTGAGGACTCTCTGCAGAGGCCCGAGGCTGCACAGGGCATCACATGGTGAGGGGGCTGAGCATGCTAGCTCACATCTCTCTTCCTCTTCTTACTAAGCTACCAGTCCCACTTTAATGACAACTCATTGATCCATCAATCCATGAATAAATCCAGGCACCACCTAAAGGCCACACCTCTCAATACTACCACATTGGAGATTACATTTCAACATGAATTTTGGAGGGGACATTCAAATCATAGCATACCAAAAGATTGACATTTGAAGATGTTCTAATCTAACTACTCTAATATGCTGTCTCTTAATTATCAATGAATTTATCTTTCAAGGTAAAAATCTAAGTAAACTAATATTATGGTCATTAGGCCATTCTATGGCCACTTGCTGTAAGGACACTGCTTCTGAATTTCTTTTTGTCCAACTTATCTTTCAGTTGATTGTATTTTCAGCCTTGAAATCTAACAGGATGGCTTGCTTATTATCTAATTTTAATAAAACCTCAAGATTGTAGTAGAGAAAAAGCATGTTCTGTGGTCTCCAGCTCAAGGTCCCATTGTCATTTTCCTCCTGAGAGTTAAGGAACGGGTTTGGAGAAGGAAATTCTCATGAATGATGCTCAATTGATCTTTAAATGTGCATCAGTTCTCCCAGCACAGAGACTAAATAATACTTTGCCACTTCATTCTTCTCCCGAGCAGATAGCCTTAGGAATGTATTTACTGCCACCTTGTGGAATGGAAATAAACTTAAAGGGCCTAGTCTAGTCAAATTTTGGTCACAACTTCTCCTTTTTTGATCATTTTGCTTTCTCTGGGAAGGAGCGTCTATGCTGATCTTGTTACAGGAGCCTCTTGCACCTGGTGGGAGGTGAGGGGGAAGACTCAGTTTTCTTCATACACTGTCATTCTCTGTCAAAATGGAGGTACAGCATACAAAAATCAAAAGCTTTCAGTCCTTGGAAAACTCCTAAACCTCACTGACAGTGCCAGGATTGAACCATAATCCCAGATAATTATATTTACAAGAAAAGGCCTACCCATAATCTCTGCAAAAGATAATATTATTCACATATGTTTTGTATAGAAATCCACATACACTGGCTTAGCATGTTTGGATTTTGATCTTAGACTAGAAAATCAGCCTGACCTAACAGAAGTATGTACAACTGCCTGCCCTACCATGTATCACATCATTTGCTTTTAATGCTGTGCATGGTCTGGTTTATTTTCCATTGCATTTTTCTGTTGCAAAGACATTTCTATAGCTATGTATATCTCTAGAGATGGCTCTAAAAAAAGGACTGACTTAAAAACAAGACTGTACCCGTGTTGGGATAAACATATCTGTTTTACCTCAGAGTGAATTATCTCATTATGAGAAAGTGTAAGTACGTTAAATATACACCAAAGTTTTTGTTGTTGTTGGTTTGAGACTGGGTCTCACTCCATCATCCAAGCTGCAGTGCAGTGGCAGCATCACAGCTCACTGCAGCCTCAACCTCCTGGACACAAGTGATCTTGCCATCTCAGCCTCCCGAGTAGCTACAACTACAGGCATGCACCACCACACCCAGCTAATTATTTTGTATTTTGTAGAGATACGGTTTCATCTTCTTGCCCAGACTAGTCTCAAAGTCCTGCACTCAAGCAATTCACCCATCTTGGCCTCCCAAAGTGCTGGGATTACAGGCATAAGCCGCTACATCCTGTCTACACCAAAATGTTTTAAAGGTTTAATTATAAAAACTGCATCTTTTTAATTTTAAAAATACACAACTTTTTCATTTGGAAGAAGCTAGTTTTGTACAGCTGTTCTTCACAATACCTGAGTAATAACTCATACTACTGCAGCTTTAGCCTGAACCAACACAATGGTTATAATACTGGACAGCAAGGATCTTAAAGCTAAACAGATAAAATGTGGGAAGTAGCTAAAGCCATCTTGCAGCAAAACTTCTTCCTTCATGAAGTCTTTTTTTTTTTTTTCCACCAAAAGAAGGAATTAACTCTAACCAGGGTTGTAATTTTTGCCAAACAATTCTCTTTATGTGCCAAAAGGTTCTGGAGCTGAAAGTTCAGGAGAGGAGGGACAGATGACTGAGGCTCTCTCAGGAATGCTTGGGAATCTGGAATACTGAAGTATGAATATTTGGGAGAGAAAAGGTCTGACACAAGGCAGGACCCAGAAAGGGAGCCGAGCCAAGTTCTCCAAGAGCCATGTAAGTCCCCAGGCTCAGGTTTTCAGAGTATTGTCAAAGCTAGAGAGAGACAGAAAGGGTCAGAAGCCCAGGAGTGAGAGAAGCAATGCAAGGAAAATAAAGACAAAGAGAAGAGTAGACTGAAAAATAAAATGCATTCTTGGTACTGATTGATCCTAGTTTATTTATTTGTTAATAGCTAAGTCCTTAAGAAGAGAAATAAAAGAGAATCCAACTGGAATAAAGATCCATGGGATTTCTCTGAGGAGCGAAAGTGAAGTCAGCCACCAAATATCTACTCAGAATGTTGTGGTCCTTGGTGCTGTTCACCAAATATGTCATCTCTCCCGCGCTCGGAGGGAAATTGCACTTCCTGGCGCCCGTGCAGCTGAGTGGGGCCATGTGACTAGTTTTGGTTAATGAGTAGAGAGCAGAAATGACATGTGTCACTTCCAGGACAGGACATTCGATTGTTGCAAGACTTAGAGTTCTTTATTCCCCTTGGGGCAGTGGCCTGAAATTCATGGTGGCTCGGCCCACCTGGACCTGTGAGAGAATGCCACGAGCACAGTCTGTGCTGGACATGTGATGTAAGCAACAAACAAACCTTTATGGTTCTGGCCACTAACATTTTGAAGATGTTTGTCACTGCAGCATGACAAGGTCAATCCTGAGACATACCTGCATTAAGGAGGCAGTATAATTGTCTCTTTGAAGTATATAAAGTATTAACATGGTCCTTATGCTTGGGCAATGAATGCCTAAAGCTTATAGCGGACATGAAGAGAAGGTGTTAGATAGTGCCAAGCAAATCTTATATTTAAAAGCTGTTTTCTGGCCAGGTGCAGTGGCTCTTGCCTGTAATCCCAGCACTTTGGGAGGCTGAGGCGGGCTGATCACTTGAGGCCAGGAATTCGAGACCAGCCTGGCCAACATGGTGAAACCCCGTCTCTACTAAAAGATACAAAAAATTAGCGGGCCTGTGATCCCAGCTACTCGGGAGGCTGAGGCAGGAGAATCGCTTAAACTGGGATGCAGAGGTTGCAGTGAGCCAAGATTGCACTACTGCAGTCCAGCCTGGGTGACAGAGTGAAACTCCTTCTCAAAAACAGATAAATAAATAAATAAAATAAAAATAAAAGCAATTTTCTGTCTTCTCAAAGGAAGATTGAATTCACCTTCCAGGCAAACATTTTACTTTATTTTAGAAACACCAAAATGTGCCCTTTGGTCACTAATGTAAATCGAGAATACTCACAAAGATCCTTATCGGAGTGTGTGGAAGACCCCACTGATTAAATGTGGCTCTTTTAGAACAGAAAATGCATCCTCGACTTGGAAAAAATTGGTTCTTTTCGAACAAGAGGCAAAATCTTGACTTGGAAATGTAAATTATTACATAGACTTGAGTCCGAGTTGTGGCTCGGGGCTTTCTTGCTTTCTTGACCAAGGGAAACGTATTGCTCTGTCTTAGTCCTGCTCAGATATTCCCAAGGGGTAGGCAGCCGTAAAAGACCCTAAGGAGAATCTGGGTCCCTGGGTTTGGAGCAGAACCACTATTAAGAGCTACACAAACCACTTTCTCTGTGTTTGTCCCTTCAGTGATTCCTGGGTCTTAATAAGGAACTATCAAAAGTTGTGGCCTGGCTTTCATTTTTTGGGGATGAAATATAGGGAACAGAAAACGCCCCACTTGAGATGCAATGGTAAGCAGGACTGCGGTGCCTGCCCCTTCAGCTCAGGGGATGGTGATAACATCAGCTAGAGCAAGGCCCACCACCCATTAGCAAAAGTGCCACTGGGACAGACATGGAGCACATGCCAAGGAGGCTGTAACAAGGAATATGAGGAGCTTGATCCAACCACACGATAATGTTGCTGACGATGACAGCTAACGTCACATAGTGCTTACCATGAGCCAGTTATTGTTCCGAGCAAAAATTTTAGAGGTAGCCATACACACACAAAGTGTCACATGGTGACAGCAACCTGAGAGGCTTTCAGAAATACACCAGGAACACTGTGGGAGTGGGTGGAGTTCGATTTCCATAACTCAGCAAAGAGAGACTGGGAATAAGGAGTTAATGACCATCTTTTGAAATAACATGCTGGCAGTATCTGGACACACCACATCCAATTGTTTAGTTGAGAACTTCTGTAACTGAGCCTATATTATAAAAATCAGAAGATGTTTGCTTTACTTAATTTCCTTTGTCTTTGTCTTTTCCTCCTTCTATGCATGATTACTCACAGTAGAGGTAGTCACCAACTCACTAATAATTGATTAACTTGATGTCCTGACCTCCTGGAAGCTGCCCACAAGATTAATAAACTTGGTTTTTTTCCAGAGGACAATGATCCTTAGGTCATGCAGACCTTCTTTGGCTTGTCTCATTTAATCCCCACAACAATCCCAAGAAGTAAGTTTTTAGTCCCATTTTATACACAATGACATTGTTTGCCTAAGGTGACACAGCCAGTGAGCTGAGTAGATTTCACTCAGTGTACACATCAATGTAATGTCTTGCCAGCATAATTGCTTCCCAGATAGAGTTGATGGCTGTGTTTCCAAAAAGACCCCTGAGGGTCCCCAGAAGTCATGCATGGCACCCGGAATCCACAGGTGCACCAAGTATCCTATTCAGACAAAATAATACTATGCCGTGCTCATTTCATCAATGCTTGTTACCAATAAGATATACATTCCTGAAAGAATCACTGAATTTACTGTACCTTTGTGTCATTTTGTGTCTTCTCATGCAACAGATATTGAAAGTACAAGCCACAGCATTTGGAGTCCATTAAATTGTCTGACTTTGAAAAGGAGTCCTCACTCTACAACCACTAAGGAACCACTGGTGTTAAGCAGCAGTTTTCTAGCTTCTTTTCTTTTTTCTTTTCTTTTCTTTTTTTGAGACAGAGTCTCGCTCTGTTGCCTAGGCTGGAGCGCAGTGGCACAATCTCAGCTCACTGCAACCTCTGCCTCATGGGTTCAAGTGATTCTTGTGCCTCAGCCTCCCGAGTAGCTGGCTGTGCACACCACCATACCTGGCTAACTTTTTGTATTTTTAGTAGAGATGGGGTTTCACCATGTTGGCTAGGCTGGTCTTGAACCCCTGGCCTCAACTGATCCACCTGCCTTGGCCTCTGAAAATGCTGGAATTACAGGTGTGAGCCACCACACCCAGCCTTCTGCTTTGTGTCTGAGAAGGCTGGAACTAAGAGGGTAGTGAGTGTCTTGTACGCAAGGGTGGCAATGAAATCTCCCCTACAGTCACCACTCCTGCTCCACCCATTGCTGCAATTCTGAATTCCCTGTCCTCACATCTCTTAATATTGGCATGCACAGTCCTGCATACAGGTGTATCCTAAAGGTGGACTTCAGATGATCCACAATGAGACAAAGTTGAAAGATCACAGGCAAGGTCACCACAGACAGACTGGACCACGGTAGGCACATTTGATAGTGAAGGTGCCACTTCAGTCTGACTCTTTCATTTCATGGAATTCAACACCAAAAAAGCAAGGCTCCCAGTACCAGCTCCAGCTAGCCACATGTAAGTGAATGAAAGTAAGAGGTTGGTTTACCACACTGTGTGAATGTGTTTAGAACTTGGCACCAGCAAATTTATGTTCTATTTTCCCAACCCAGTCTGTAAAATATACCCTCTACTTGACCCAGAGCATAATGATATCTATGGCTAAAACTGCCAATGAGAGAAAGGTTTAAGGATTTCAGACATAAACAAGCTGTTGTTTCACTGGATTTTTCAATGTACTGCTTGTTGTATTGGGTGCCTTCCTCAGAATGGGCACTATTATTAAGGGCCTTATCATTATTGCCTTTTTTACACATAACAATCCTTATAAAGTATAAGATGTTATTGTCCCCATTTTATGAGGAAAACAAGGCTAGAGAGGTTAAGTAAATTGCCTGAAGAAATGCAGCTAGTTAGCATCTCAGCCAAGATTCAATGATTGGCCTATTTTTGAAGCCTGTGTATATGTTTAGTGACACAATTCTACCTGACTCTCTGAAAAACTACGATCATCTGATTTGAGGCAACATGGAACATATTTTGATTTTTTACAATATTTCTCATTTGGAAATAATGTTGCTATTAGTGTCACCTTCAAATAAAGGAATGTCAGGGAAATTTGAATCCTGAAATCATAGACCTAGAAAGGGACTTACAACTAAACCATGACATGCTGGACTGGATCACTGTGTACCCACGAGAGATGGACTAGATGGTGACTAAAAGTCAGTATAGCTGTCTCAGCGGCTGAGCAGACCACAGCCTCTCAAATAAGTGTCATCTACTAGGAAGCCATCATTTGATACGATATCCTAATTTCATTGGTGCTTCCAATGCACATATATGGAACATTATGTTTAAAACTGCTTTAAAGTTCATTTACAAGGCACCTAGGAAAAGATCTCATTACTCTGTAATCACTCCCCTCTTTGTCTAAATACAGTATTATTGGGCTTAATTACCCTCTCATTTACAAAACTTGGTTCTAAATGGGTCTTGATTGTTCTCAAAAACCAAAGAGGCTTCTAAATATGAAAACTGACCACCAATCAAGGATATTCAGTAGAAAAAAATGTAAAGAAGAACTATCAAAAATTCTTGGAGCAAATCTGCATTTTAAAATACATAAATGGTCTTCCAAGGTGAACCTATATTTTTTCCAGCTGTATTGAAGTATAATTGACAAATAAAAATTGTATGTATGGATTTTTGTCCAAGATGGCCAAATAGGAACAGCTCCAGTCTACAGCTCCCAGTGTGAGCGACGCAGAAGATAGGTGATTTCCTCATTTCCAGTTGAGGTACCAGGTTCATCTAAATGGGGCTTACTGGACAGTGGGTGCAGCCCACGGAGGGTGAGCCAAAGCAGGGCAGGGCATCTCCTCACCCAGGAAGTGCAAGGGTTTGGGGAATTCCCTTTCCTAGCCAAGGGAAGCCATGACAGATGGTACCTGGAAAATTGGGACACTCCCACCCTAATACTGTGCTTTTCCAAAGGTCTTAGCAAACAGCACACCAGGAAATTATATCCCATGCCTAGCTGGGAGGCCTGCCTGCCTCTGTAGACTCCACCTCTGGGGGCAGGGCATAGATAAACAAAAGCCAGCAGAAACTTCTGCAGACTTAAATGTCCCTGACTGACAGCTTTGAAGAGAGTAGTGGTTCTCCCAGCACAGAGTTTAAGATCTGAGAACAGACAGACTGCCTCCTCAAGTGGGTCCCTGAATCCCGAGTAGCCTAACTGGGAGACACCTCCCAGTAGGGGCCAACTGACACCTCATACAGCTGGGTGCCCCTCTGAGACGAAGCTTCCAGAGGAAGGATCAGGCAGCAACATTTGCTGTTCTGCAATATTTGCTGTTCTGCCTCCACTGGTGATACCCAGGCAAAAAGGGTCTGGAATGCACCTCCAGCAAACTCCAACAGACCTGCAGCTGAGGGTCCTGACTGTTAGAAGGAAAACTAACAAACAGAAAGGACATCCACACCAAAACCCCATCTGTATGTCACCATCATCAAAGACCAAAGGTAGATAAAACCACAAAGATGGGGAGAAACCAGAGCAGAAAAGCTGAAAATTATAAAAATCAGAGCGCCTCTTCTCCTCAAAAGGAACGCAGCTCCTCGCCAGCAACAGAACAAAGCTGGACGGAGAATGACTTTGATGAGTTGACAGAAGTAGGCCTCAGACGATCGGTAATAACAAACTCCTCTGAGCTAAAGGAGGATGTTCAAACCCATCGCACAGAAGCTAGAAACCTTGAAAAAAGATTAGATGAATGGCTAACTAGAATAAACAGTGTAGAGAAGACCTTAAATGACCTGATGGAGCTGAAAACCACGGCACGAGAACTACATGATGCATGCACAAGCTTCAGTAGCCGATTTGATCAAGTGGAAAAGTATATCAGTGATTGAAGATCAAATGAATGAAATGAAGCAAGAAGAGAAGTTTAGAGAAAAAAGAGTAGAAAGAAATGAACAAAGCCGCCAGGAAATATGGGACTATGTGAAAAGACCAGATCTACGTCTAATTGGTGTACCTGAAAGTGACGGGGAGAATGGAAACAAGTTGGAAAACACTCTACAGGATATTATCCAGGAGAACTTCCCCAACCTAGCAAGGTAGGCCAACATTCAATTTCAGGAAATACAGAGAACGCCACAAAAATACTCCTCGAGAAGAGCAACTTCAAGACACATAATTGTGAGATTCACTAAAGTTGAAATGAAGGGAAAAATGTTAAGGGCAGCCAGAGAGAAAGGTCAGCTTACCCATAAAGGGAAGCCCATCAGAATAACAGCAGATCTCAGGCCGGGCGCGTTGGCTCACGACTGTAATCCCAGCACTTTGGGAGGCCGCGGCGGGCGGATCACGAGGTCAGGAGATCAAGACCACCCTAGCTAACACGGTGAAACCCCGTCTCCACTAAAAATACAAAAAATTAGCCAGGCGAGGTGGCGGGCGCCTGTAGTCCCAGCTACTCGGGCGGCTGAGGCAGGAGAATGGCATGAACCCCGGGGGGGCGGAGCCTGCAGTGAGCCAAGATCACGCCACTGCACTCCAGCCTGGGCCACAGCGAGACTCTGTCTCAAACAAAAAAAGAAAAAAAAAAAAAAAAGAATAACAGCAGATCTCTCAGCAGAAACTCTACAAGCTAGAAGAGAGTGGGGGCCAATACTCAACATTCTTAAAAAAAAGAATTTTCAATCCAGAATTTCATATCCAGCCAAACTAAGCTTCATAAGTGAAGGAGAAATAAACTCCTTTACAGACAAGCAAATGCTCAGAGATTTTGTCACCACCAGGCCTGCCTTACAAGAGTTCCTGAAGGAGGCACTAAACATGGAAAGGAACAATCAGTACCAGCCACTGCAAAAACATGCCAAATTGTAAAGACCATCGAAGCTAGGAAGAAACTACATCAACTTATGAGCAAAATAACCAGCTAACATCGTAATGATAGGATCAAATTCACACATAGCAATATTAACCTTAAATGTAAATGGGCTAAATGCTCCAATTAAAAGACGCAGACTGGCAAATTGGATAAAGAGTCAAGACCCATCAGTGTGCTATATTCAGGAGACCCATCTCACATGCAGAGACACACATAGGCTCAAAATAAACGGATGGAGGAAGAGCTATCAAGCAAATGGAAAACAAAAAAAAAGCAGGGGTTGCAATCCTAGTCTCTGATAAAACAGACTTTAAACCAACAAAGATCAAAAGAGACAAAGAAGGCCATTACATAATGGTAAAGGGATCAATTCAATAAGAAGAGCTAACTATCCTAAATATATATGCACCCAATACAGGAGCACCCAGATTCATAAAGCAAGTCCTTACAGACCTACAAAGAGACTTAGACTCCCATACAATAATAATGGGAGACTTTAACACCCCACTGTCAACATTAGACAGATCAACGAGACAAAAAGTTAAAAAGTATATCCAGGTATTGAACTCAGCTCTGCACCAAGCAGACCTAATAGACACCTACAGAACTCTCCACCCCAAATCAACAGAATATACATTCTTCTCAGCACCACATCACACTTATTCCACAATTGACCACATAGTTGGAAGTAAAGCTCTCCTCAGAAAATGTAAAAGAACAGAAATTATAACAAACTGTCTCTCAGACCACAGTGCAATCAAATTAGAACTCGAGATTAAGAAACTCACTCAAAACTGCTAAACTACATGGAAACTGAACAACCTGCTCCTGAATGACTACTGGGTAAATAATGAAATGAAGGCAGAAATGAAGATGTTCTTTGAAACCAATGAGAACAAAGACACAATATACCAGAATCTCTGGGACACATTTAAAGCAGTGTGTAGAGGGAAATTTATAACACTAAATGTCCACAAGAGAAAGCAGGAAAGATCTAAAATGGACACCCTAACATCACAATTAAAAGAACTAGAGAAACAAGAGCAAACAAATTGAAAAGCTAGCAGAAGGCAAGAAATAACTAAGATCAGAGCAGAACTGAAGGAGATAGACACACAGAAAACCCCTTAAAAAAAATCAATGAATCCAGGAGCTGGTTTTTTTAAAAGATCAACAAAAATGATAGACTGTTAGCAAGAATAATAAAAAAGAAAAGAGAGAAGAATCAAATAGACACAATAAAAAATGATAAAGGGGGTATCACCACCGATCTCACAGAAATACGAACGACCATCAGAGAACACTATAAACACCTCTATGCAAATAAACTAGAAAATCTAGAAGAAATGGATAAATTCCTGGACACATACACCCTTCCAAGACTAAACCAGGAAGAAGTTGAATCCCTGAATAGACCAATAACAGGCTCTGAAACAGAGGCAATAATAGCCTACCAAGCGAAAAACATCCAGGACCAGATGGATTCACAGCCGAATTCTACCAGAGGTACAAAAAGGAGCTGGTACCATTCCTTCTGAAACTATTCCAGTGAATAGAAAAAGAGGGAATCCTCCCTAACTCATTTTATGAGGCCAGCATCATCCTGAAACCAAAGCCTGGCAGAGACACAACAAAAAAGAGAATTTTAGACCAATATCCCTGATAAACATAGATGCAAAAATCCTCAAGAAAATACTGGCAAACCGAATCCAGCAGCACATCAAAAAGCCTATCCACCATGATCAAGGTGGCTTCATCCCTGGGATGCAAGGCTGGCTCACCATATGCAAATCAATAAACGTAATAGATCATATAAACAGAACCAAAGACAAAAACCACATGATTTTCTCAATAGATGCAGTAAAGGCCTTCGACAAAATTCAACAGCCCTTCATGCTAACAACTCTCAATAAACTAGGTACTGATGTGATGTATCTCAAAATAATAAGAGCTATTTATGACAAACCCACAGCCAGTATCATACTGAATGGGCAAAAACTGGAAGCATTTCCTTTGAAAACTGGCACAAGACAGGGATGCCCTCTCTCACCACTCCTATTCAACATAGTATTGGAAGTGCTGGCCAGGGCAGTCAGGCTGGAGAAAGAAATAAAGGGTATTCAATTAGGAAAAGAGGAAGTCAAATTGCCCCTGTTTGCAGATGACATGATTGTATAATTAGAAAATCCAAGGGTCTAGCTGGGCGTGGTGGCTCACACCCATAATCCCAGGACTTTGGGAGGCCGAGACGGGTAGATCACGAGGTCAGGAGATTAAGACCATCCTGGCTAACACAGTGAAACCCCATCTCTACTAAAAATACAAAAAAAATTAGCTGGGCGTGGTGGCGGGCGCCTGTAGTCCCAGCTACTCAGGAGGCTGAGACAGGAGAATGGCATGAACCCAGGAGGTGGAGCTTGCAGTGAGCCAAGATCACGCCACTGCACTCCAGCCTGGGCGACAGAGCAAGACTCCCCATCATCTCAGCCCAAAATCTCCTGAAGCTGATAAGCAACTTCAGCAGTCATAGGATACAAAATCAATCTGCAAAAATCACACGTATTCCTAAATACCAATAACAGACAAACAGAGAGCCAAATCATGAGTCAACTCCCAAACACAATTGCTTCAAAGAGAATAAAATACCTAGGAATCCAACTTATAGGAGATGTGAAGGACCTCTCCAAGGAGAACTACAAACCACTGCTCAACAAAATAAAAAAGGACACAAACAAATGGAAGAACATTCCATGTTCATGGATAGGAAAAATCAATATCCTGAAAATGGCCATACTGCCCAAGGTAATTTATAGATTCAATACCATCCTCATCAAGCTACCAATGACTTTCTTCAAAGAATTGGAAAAAACTACTTTAAAGTTCATATGGAACCAAAACAGAGCCCACATTGCCAAGACAATCCTAAGCAAAAAGAACAAAGCTGGAGGCATTATGCTACCTGACTTCAAACTAAACTACAAGTCTATGGTAACCAAAACAGCATGGTACTGGTAGCAAAACAGAGATATAGACCAATGGAACAGAACAGAGCCCTCAGAAATAATGCCACACATCTACGACTATCTGATCTTTGACAAACCTGACAAAAACAAGAAATGGGGAAAGGATTCCCTATTTAATAAATGGTGCTAGGAAAACTGGCTAGCCATATGTAGAAAGCTGAAACTGGATCCCTTCCTTACACCTTATACAAAAATTAATTCAAGATGGACTAAAGACTTAAATGTTAGACCTAAAACCATAAAAACTCTAGAAGAAAACCTAGGCAATACCACTCAGGACATAGGCATGGGCAAGGACTTCATGACTAAAACACCAAAAGCAATGGCAACAAAAGCCAAAATAGACAAATGGGATCTAATTAAACTAAAGAGCTTCTGCTCAGCAAAAGAAACTACCATCAGAGTGAACAGGCAACCTACAGAATGGGAGGAAATTTTTACAACCTACCCATCTGACAAAGAGCTAATATCCAGAATCTACAAAGAACTCAAACAAATTTACAAGAAAAAAACAACACCATCAACAAGTGGGCAAAGGATATGAACAGACACTTCTCAAAAGAAGACATTTATGCAGCCTATAGATACATGAAAAAATGCTCATCATCACTGGTCATCAGAGAAATGCAAATCAAAACCACAATGAGATACCATCTCACACCAGTTAGAATGGCTATCATTAAAAAGTCAGGAAACAACAGGTGTTGAAGAGGATGTGGAGAAATAGGAACACTTAGACACCGTTGGTGGGACTATAAACTAGTTCAGCCATTGTGGAAGACAGTGTGGCGATTCCTCAGGGATTTCGAACTAGAAATACCATTTGACCCAGCCATCCCATTACTGGGTATATACCCAAAGTATTATAAATCGTGCTGCTATAAAGACACATGCACACGTATGTTTACTGTGGCACTATTCACAATAGCAAAGACCTGGAACCAACCCAAATGTCCATCAATGATAGACTGGATTATGAAAATGTGGCATATATACACCATAGAATACTATGCAGCCATAAAAAAGGATGAGTTCATGTCCTTTGTAGGGACATGGATGAAGCTGGAAACCATCATTCTCACTATCGCAAGGATAGAAAACCAAACACTGCATGTTCTCACTCATAGGTGGGAACTGAACAATGAGAACACTTGGACACAGGGTGGAGGACATCACACACCAGGGCCTGTCGTGAGGTAGGGGTAGGGGGGAGGGATAGCATTAGGAGATATACCTAATGTAAATAACGAGTTAATGGGTGCAGCACACCAACATGGCACATGCATACATATGTGACAAACCTGCATGTTGTGCACATGTACCCTAGAACTTAAAGTATAATAAAAATAAATAAATAAAAATGGTATGTATTTACAGCGTACAATGTGATATTTGGGTATACATATACACCATTTCACATAGTTACTTTTGGTATGTGTGGTAAGAACACTTAAGATCTACTCTCTTAGCAAATTTCAAGTAAACAATACAGTATTGTTGATGATAGTTACCATGCTGTACATTCGATCCCTAAAATTTGATCAACATCTCCCTTTGATGAACATCTCTCCATTTCCCCAAGCCTAAGCCCCTGGCAACCACTATTCTACTCTCTGTTTCCATGAGCTCAACTTTTTAGACTCTACATATAAGTGAGATCATGTGATATTTGTCTTTCTGTGTTTTGCTTATTTCACTTAGCATAATGTCCTCCAGATTCACACGTTATCACAAATGGCAATATTTCCTTCTTTTTATGTCTGAATAATAGTGCAGCATACATATAGCACATTTTCATTATCTCTCTATGTATCAACAGACACTTAGGTCATCTCCATATGTTGGCAATTATAAATAATGCTGAAATGAACATGGGTGGGAGTGCAGCTATCTCTTCAACATACTGATTTCATTTCCATTGGCTGTATACCCAGAAGTGGGATTGCTAGATCATACAGAGCTCTATTTCTAGTTTTTTGAGGAAACTCTATACTGTTTCTTATAATTACTATACCAATTTACAGTCCCACCTTTTCTCCACATCCTTGCCAACACTTACTGTCTTGTCTTTGTGATAATAGCCATCCTAACGGGTATGAGATGGTATCTCATTGTGGTTTTGATTTGCATTTCCCTGATAATTAGTAATATTGAGCACCTTTTCATATACCTATTGGCCATCTGTATGTCTTCTTTGGAAAATGTCTGTTCAGGTCCCTTGCCCATTTTTTAATTGGATTATTTCGGGCTTTTTTGCTACTGAGTTGTATGATTCCTTATATATTTTGGGTTTTAACCCCTTATCAGATACATGGATTGCAAATGTATTCTCTCATTCCTGAGGTTGACTTTTCACTTTTGATTGTTTCCTTTCCGTGCATAGCGTGAAGAGCTTTTTGGTTTGATGTACTGCCACTTATTTATTTGTGTTTTTGTTGCCTAAACAAGTGTTTTAATGTGTGAATTCTAGAGTGCTTATTTTGCAAACCACACACCTTATACATGCATATAATTAATAAATCTAAATATCAGTTAAGGACTACAGCTACACTACTAATTGTACCATGACCAAGATAAAATGATCTTCATTTGAAAATTCTTTCCCATATTCATCTTATATATGCTTTCAACGAATATAGTATTAAGTCTTTCAAAGTTGACTTATATATTTACATATGTTTATTTTACAAATATTTGATTTGGTAGACTTTCTTTTCTATTTTTACTGGTCAAGTTCATTTAAAAAATCACCAGACAGTTTTCTGTGTTTATCTTAAAAGTGCTAGACAACCCCCACACAACTGGTTATTCACATACTAGACATTTGATGTTTGATGGTTAATGGCAACATTTGGTAATACTTGGCCCCCACAGCAAAGTTCACATCTTTAACTGTCATCAATAGAAGTCTTAATTTGGTAAATAGTTACTTTTTAAATAAAAACCTATTTTCTTCCTTTTTAAAAAATAGTTATTTACTTTGAATTAATCGGTTAATCCATTTATATTACTCCTACTCAAGTAATTTAAAAAAGCAAAATTCACTAAATATTTGTAATAAAATGTGATAATCATTGTGTCATGCAGTCCCCACCAAGCAGTCAAAAATTACTCAGTATGTAAACACATGAAAATATGAACAAATAATTAAAGCCAAAAATCTTAGTTCTTGTGCATTCAAAGTATTTGTCTAAGAGCAAATAATATGATACTAAACATAGCCTTCAGGTTAGAGATCTTAATTTCATAGATTAAATAGGCATATATAATAATAAAATGTACAATACATGAATATACATATATATGTATATAAGAGAGAGTACATTCTTACTTTCTCAAATTTTCCTCTCGAAACCTAAATTTATTTTCTCTTTTCTTGTGAATTCTATTCAGATATAACATACATAAAGAAAAATGCATTAAAAAAAAAGAAAAGTGGCTGGGCATGGTGGCTCATGCCTGTAATCCCAGCACTTTGGGAGGCCAAAGTGGGTGGATCACCTGAAGTCGGGAGTTCAAGACCAGCCTGGCCAGCATGGTGAAACCCCGTCTCTACTAAAAAAAATACAAAAATTAGCTGGGTGTGGTGGTGGTGGGCACCTGTAATCCCAGTTGCTTGGAAGGCTGAGGCAGGAGAATCTCTTGAACTCTGGAGGTGGAGTTTGCATTGAGCTGAGATCACGTCATTGCACTCCAGCCTAGGCAACAGAGCAAGACTCCCATCTCAAAAAACAAAAGAAAGAAAAGTACATAAACCATAAGTATGACACTTCAGTGAAGACACTCTTATAACTAGCACCCAGATCATGAAACAGAACATGACCAGCACCTCCAAAACCCCCTCATGAACCCTCCCATTCACAACCTTCCACAGTGACCACTAGGCTGACCTAAACCCATAGTTTAGTTTTGCCTTTTTACAAACTTCATATAATTGGAATCCCACAGTATGCACTCTTTGTGACTAGGGCCTTCCTTCAATATGGTTTCTGAAATCCATTCCTATTGTTGCATGTAGGTGCAATTTGTGTCTTCCCATTTCTCTACAGTATTCTAGTACATGAATATACTACAATTTATTTATCCACTATATTGCAGGGGACATATGTACACTAAAACGTTATGTGTTGTTTATCTGAAATTCAAATTAAACTAAGCTGCCTGTATTTCATCTGGCAATCCTAATCCTTGCCAACACTCAACATTGTCTGTAGAAGCACCTATTTTATTTTAAAAACAAAAATAAACAAATTGAAACCATTTGCCACACTTGTAGAAGTTGCATCTACAAAATAAAAGTGAAGATGTAACGGTCATTCCGTCCATCTGAATCCTGCAGACAGAGAAAGTGGCTCAAGAGCACCTCCTCCTCCAGGGAGAAAAAGTTCACTTTATATAATGAACTGTCTTTCAGCTGTCTACAGTTATTAACTCACCTGGAACATGGCCAAATCTTCACTTTATTTTTGATGTATAAACGGCCTCAACTGTCTTAACAGTTTGCTTACAAAATAGTTTGCTTACAAACACAGACGTTGTAGTTATTATCATGTTTAGTATTTTTATAAAGTCCTTTTATTCTTCAAAGCATATTATAAGTTACAAATTAATTAAGCTCTACAATAGCCCTTCACCCCAGGGAAGAAAGAAATTTCTGTACTTCATTTAAAGTTCAGAATCCCAAAGTCAAGATATGAACTAACTGGCCATGAGCCACACAGTAAATTTCAAACCTAAAACTGAAGCTCTTTGCTCCATGTTCCAAACACCAAGCTTACATCAAAGGAAAACATTAACATTCTACCAAAGAAAAGCCATCGCCAGTCTTCTTTTCCATCTAAAAATGGGAAGGAGGCTGGGTGCAGTGGCTCACGCTTGGAATCCTAGCACTTTGGGAGGCTGAGGTGGGCAGATCACGAGGTCAGGAGTTCTAGACCAACCTGGCCAACATGGTGAAACCCCGTCTCTACTAAAAATATAAAAATTAGCCAGGCATGGTGATGCGCACCTGTAATCCTAGCTCCTCAGGAGGCTGAGGCAGGAGAATCGCTTGAACCCAGGAGATAGAGGCTGCAGTGAGCTGAGATTGTGCCACTGCACTCCAGCCAGGGCAACAGAGCAAGACTGAGTTTCAAAAAAAAAAAAAAAAGGCCGGGCGCAGTGGCTCACGCTTGTAATCCCAGCACTTTGTGAGGCCGAGGCGGGCAGATCACGAAGGCAGGAGATCAAGACCATGGTGAAACCCCATCTCTACTAAAAATACAAAAAATTAGCCAGGCGTGGTGGCGGGCACCTGTAGTCCCAGCTACTCGGAGAGGCTGAGGCCAGAGAATGGCTTGAGCCCAGGAGGCGGAGCTTGCAGTGAGCCGAGATCGCGCCACTGCACTCCAGCCTGGGCGACAGAGCGAGACTCCGTCTCAAAAAAAACAGGAGAGCTGGGGGTCGAGGAGTGCTGAACTTTTGACAAAGTGCTAATCTCCCTTCTCAGATATAAGGCTCATCAGTAAGATTTCAACCTCAGTAAAATTCTGATTTGTTTTTTGATTCTAAAAATGGGTACTCATCAAGAACACAAGGTTCAGACAAATGATAGTCACAGAAAGTCAGAAACATATACAGTTAAGAAAATCTAGTGAGGTCCAAAGGAATTTCTAGGAGTAAATTCCAAATGATTATTTGCTGAGGATATCCTGAATTAGAATTATTCTGTTGTTATCTTCGAGTGTGACTCCTGAACTAGTACTGAAAATTACTGAACTAGTACAATAAAGCTGTTCTAAATTTCTCTCTTGACTTTTCCAGCCACAAAAATGTTGGCATGGGAGAATATTTGTTCTAAAATGGCTATTGTCCAATCCCAGTCCTGATTGAAAGTGAAGCTCTGAGGTTTTGCTGGGAAACAGCTGGGATATTTCTGTGGAAAGCATTTCAATCTAATTCCATATTTGTCTTCAAATATTAACCAATGATTTATGAAACTTTCCTTGACAACCAATATTTAAAGAAATAAAAATTGTGTAGTTTCCAGAACAACATCCCCCCTGAATTATTCCCTTAGTTCCTCCGGAAATGTCTCCATCAAATTGCTTACAGTTAAGACCTGTGTTCCTTTATATGCACGTGCTTTCTGTTGAATGAAGGGTGTATAGAGAACCCTTGACATAAGTAACTTCATCTTAGAAAAAGACTCCATCTTACATTTCATTGGGCACTTTGCCAACAGAAACAAGAAGTTTTGCTTAATAAATGTATAATAAAGACCGCATCCAACCAGATAAGGATGTAAACAAGCACACTCTTCCATTATCAGTCCTCATCAGAGAACTCTGTGGCTATAAAAAGAGAAGGGCTTCAGCAGCTCAAAGCGGCCATCTTAGCTGACACTGTCTTGCTGTCACTCATGATGAGTACTTGGCATCTGCCACTGAAGGTTCTGCCAACATCGAAGACCCTTCCATGCAAGACAGTCAGACAGCCTGGCTCACACCACGAGATTCTTTCAGTCTTAGTCACTCTCCCCGGTTAATGAAGAATGGTTCATTAACCATTTTTTCCTACGTCTTTTTCTCTTGATGTTAAATGTTACTTCGTTTGTTGGGGAATGTTTAATCTATAATGTTTATATATTAATCAAGTATACTATTGTGTATGGTTTGCAATATTGACTGACTGGTGGAGTGTCTTGAGCCTGTGTGCCCGCAGCTCTGAGAACTAAGTAAATGTGAAGTACTAAGGAGAGTTGGCTTCTTAGGAACTCCATGCAGCTCATGGCTTTTGTGATTAAATAGCATCAATAAAAGTTTGACATTATGGAAAGATATAAATGTGTGCAGACCTGTTTATCTCTGACCTTGCACTGCTCAGGAGTAAGGGAAATCACTATTTAAAAAGTAAAAATGTAAGTAGAGTTGGCGGCTGTGTACTGAAAAATAAAAGTGTGAGATCTAGAAAATACGCTATTGGTGATGATAAAAGATAAAGTTCAGTTCACAAGTGCAAAAAGTTAACCAAAATACATTACTTAAATGGAATGAACCAAAGATACACTACTGAAAGCAGAACTCCTTACTAGGTAAGGAAGAAAAGTTGCCAGAGTCATAAAATTTAAAAGGGAGAGGTTCTTTTGTTTTGTTTTGTTTTGTTTTGTTTTGTTGGAGATGAAGTCTCACTCTGTCTCCCAAGCTGGAGTGCAGTGGCATGACCTCGGCTCACTGCAACCTCTGCCTCCCAGGTTCAAGAGCTTCTCCTGCCTCAGCCTCCCGAGTAGCTGAAACTACAGGTGCATGCTGCCATGCCTGGCTAATTTTTTGTATTTTAGTAGAGACGGGGTTTCGCCATGTTGCCCAGACTGGTCTTGAACTCCTGAGCTCAGAAAATCTGCCTGCCTCAGCCTCCCAAAGTGCTAGGATTATAGGCGTGAGCCATGACGCCCGGCCGAGGGAGAGGTTTTTTAAGTGACCGCCAATATACAACAGTCACTTGAATACAACACAGACGTAGAAAAATAACCTTGTCTTGAGGTAGAGGGTTATTTAGCTAAAAGGGGATTTTTAAGAGGTGAATTAGTGATGTGTCTTCAAGTTCTTGAAAGGTTTGAACCATTCCAATTTACCATAAAAACCTGGTCATCCTTGCCTGGCACGGTGGCTCACACCTGTAATCCAGCACTTTGGGAGGCCAAGGCGGGCAGATCACCTGAGGTCCGGAGTTTGAGACCAGCCTGGTGAACATGGTGAAACCCTGTCTCTACTAAAACTACAAAAATTAGCCGGGCGTGGTGGCGGGCACCTGTAATCCCAGCTACTTGGGAAGCTGAGGCAGGACAATCACTTGAACCCAGGAGGCAGAGGTTGCAATGACCTGAGATCACTCCATTGCACTACAGCCTGGGCAACAAGAGCGAAACTCCATTTAAAAAAAACAACAAACAAAAAACAAAAAAACCTGGTCATCCTCCCATGCCCCACCCCATCCTTATCTCAGTGACTCTCCCCACCCCCATTTCCTCAAGTCACAAACCCAGGAATCACTGTTATCGCTTTCCTTTTCCTCATTCCTCCACTTAATTCAGTCTGCCTGATACTGAACCAGGCTCGTTCTGCCCATGTATAGTCAACTAATCACTGTGATGATAAGTTTGGCAAAAAGAGAAAAAAATTTACTCACAGGACAGCCCAGCAAGGAACCAGGAGAAGAGCTCTCAAATCAGCCTCCCTGAAGATCAGACTTAGGGACATTTATGGGTTAGAGAAGTTGGGTGGTCTAAGGCATGGGGAAAGGCAATTGGCAGTGGAAAAAAATGAGACAATTAGTGATCTCCACAAGCATAGTCGGGATCCATGGCTCTTCACGGCATGCTCAGAATATGGCAGTGTTAGCATGATCTCAGGGTGGAGTTTGGGGCTCTCTGACCTCAAAACGTTAATCATACAGGCTCAGTCAGAAGGTTAGTTCCAACCAGTTTAAGCTGCACAAGAGCTGCCCCACATTTCTGAAAAACAACTTAAGCAATTGGTACCATGGTAGTATATACATTAGAACTATTATCTATAAGGAAACTAATGAAAGCTAAATTATAACACTTAGTAGCACACTTCAGCTATGTGGGATTAAAAAAAATAATAAACAAGGGCTAGGCGTGGTGGCTCATGCCTGTAATCCTAGCACTTTGGGAAGCCAAGGTGGGTGGATCACCTGAGGTCAGGAGTTTGAGACCAGCCTGGCCAACATGGTGAAACCCCGACTATACTAAAAACACAAAAAATACCCGGGTGTGGTGGCACACGCCTGTAATCCCAACTACTTGGGAGCCTGAGTCAGGAGAATCTTTTGAACCCAGGAGGCAGAGATTAACATGAGCCAAGATTGTGCCATTGCACTCCAGCCTGGACAACAAGAGCAAAACTCCATCTCAAAAAAAAAAAAAAAAAAAAAAAAAAAAAAAATCAACAAAAAGTAAGAGGCTGAAAAGATTAGCCTTTGGTTTTAAATCTATCCCCAAATATTGTCTTTTCTATCTCCAGAGTATATTGTCAATTCATCCCCTCTTCCCCATCCTGATGGACACCTTCCCCTTGTTCAGGCACCATTGGTGGTCTCCCTGTTTCCACTTCTGCCTATCAATCCACTCTCCATGAGTCAGATACAGGAGCCTTTTTAAACTCTTATTACCAGGCTGCGTCCCTTCCTGGCTTTTTAAAATCATTATTATTATTTTTTAAAACAACACTTCTCAGTCAAACTTCTTAGTAAAACCCACAGAACCACAAGGAACCACAACCAGCATCATCATGACACATTGGAAGTGCTCAAGAAATATTTGCCAAATAAATATTAAAGAAAATAAAGGAGGATTTCTAAGGGAGACTCCCAAGGAAGGAAGTAGTACCAACAGAGTAACAGTGAAGGAGGCAGGAAAGATGACACAGGCAGGTGGGTTCTAAGCAGGGCACGGTTCCACGGCAAGCAGTTTGTGGCTTGATCTTAGTGGACTATATCCAGAGAGGCCACATGAAACTCTTCTGTCTTCAGACGATGCACCTGTCTTCTCCCCAGCCCACTTCCCGTCTTCCACAATTCTGCTTCCATCACTTCGAGGCAACCACTGAGGAAGCCAGAGTCTCCTGTGGGTCTCATCCGTGCATTCCTAGGTACAGCGGCCTCTCCTAGTTCGTCAGTACCATGCACCAGGTTTCTGGGGTCTGTGGGGGCAGTGGCTACTGTGGCAGGACCAGACAGGTGATGGCATGAGCCACATGATGGCATAAGCCTCCCCTGGCTCTGAGATAGGTAATGCCATAAACCTCCACCAGAAATGCCAGTGGCTGAGGTATGGACACATGGGTCTCAAGAATAATAGAAACCTAGCCCAGAACAAACACAAAAAAGAGTCGTGGAAGAAGGGGCCAATCAAAGAAAAGAATCCAGAGGTTATTGAGAAAAAGCCATTTTCCTTAGCCACACCTTCACAAAGTCACATTGAGGTAGGATTAGACAATAACCCTAGAAACATGTCATCTATCAATTGCCATCTGCTGTTTAGAATATGCTTCCTGGCGGGAGGCAGAGCTAGATGGTGGAATAGAAAGCTCCGCTGATCCTTCATGGTCACCCTCCCCACAAGGATGCCAATTTAACAACTATTACACCAATTTACACACATACAAAAATCACCTTCACGAGAACCAGAAATCAGGTGAGCCTCATAGTACTTGGTGTTAACTTCATATTGCTGAAAGAGGCACTGAGGAAATAGAAAAAATAGACCGGGCGCTATGGCTCAGGCCTGTAATCTCAGCACTTTGGGAGGCTGAGGCCGGTGGATCGCTTGAAGTCAGGAGTTCAAGACCAATATGGCCAACATAGTGAAACCCTGTCTCTACTAAAAGTATAAAAATTAGCTGGGTAAGGTGGCATGCACCTGTAATCCCAGCTACTAGGAGGCAGAGGCACAAGAATCGCTTGAACCCGGGAGGCAGAGATTGCAGTGAGCAGAGATCGCGCCACTGCATTCCACCCAACCTGGGCCACAGAGCAAGACTCTGTCTCAAAAAAAAAAAAAAAAAAAAAAAAAGGAAAAGAAAAAATAGTCTTGGGGCCTCAATGTCATGCTTCTCTCCCCCAAGCCCAGTAGTCACAACATGGTACAGAGAGGGTCTCTGGGCACTGGGGGAGGGAGAACACAGCAATTGTGAGACATTGAACTCAGTGCTGTCCCATTAGAGCAGAAAGGAAAACTGGACCAAACTCAGCTGTTGCCCACCTATGGAGGGAGCATTTAAAACAGCCCTAGCCAAAGAGGAAGCGTTGATGCCAACAGTCCAAACTTGAGTTCCCACAAAGCTTGTCACCAAGGGGTAATCTGCTAGGTAAACTGGAAAGACAGTGTAGGCCACAAGGACTACAACTCTTAGATGAGTCCTATGGCTGAAGTGGCCCAGAGACACCAGGCTGGTGGGGCACACATCAGGCAGCTGAGGGAGTGCTGGCATCACCCCTTTTCTAACCCCAGGCTGCACAGCTTGTGGCTCCAAAAGCAGGCAATCCTTCCTTCTGCTTGAGGAGAGGAGAGGAAAGAGTAGGAAAGATTTTGTCTTGCATCTTGGATACCAGCTCAGCTTCAGCAGGATAGGGCACCAGAGTTGTAAGGCCCTCATTCCAGGCCCTAACTCCCAGATGACATTTTTAGACACACCCTGGGCCAAAAGGGAACCCGCTGCCTTGAAGAGAAGGACCCAGTCCTGGCAGCATTCATCCCTTGCTAACTGAAGAGCCCTTGAAATCTGAATAACCAGCAGTGATACCCAGGTACGATGTCGAGGGCCTTGGTGAGCTTCTGAGACTTGCTGGCTTCAGGTGAGACTCAGCACATTCTCAGTTATGGTGGCTACAGGGCAAAACTAAACTCCTTCTGCTTGAGAAAAGCAGAGGAAAAAGTAAATGGACTTTGTCTTGCACCTTAGGTACCAGCTTGGCCACAGGGGCATAGAGTGCCAAGCAGGCTCTTGGGGGTCCCTGATTCCAGGCCTTGACTCTTAGATGGGATTTCTGGACCTGCCCTGGGCCAGAGGGGAGCCCACTGCCCTAAAAAGTGAGTCCCGGGCCAGGCAGCATTCACCACAAGCTGATTGAAGAGCCCTTGGGCCTTAAGGGAACATGGGCAGTAGCCTGGCAGTAGCCTGTGATGGCGGGGGCTGCAGGGTAAGGCTCCTCTGCCTTTGGAAAGGGGAGGGAAGAGTGGGAAGGACTGCACCTTGTGTGTTGAGTACTCGCTCAGCCACAGTACAATAGAACACCAGGTAGACTTCTAAGGTTTTTGACTCTGGTCCCTGACTCCCAGAGAGCATCTCTGGACCCAACCAGCATCTGGGGGAACTTGCTGCCGTGAAGGGAAGGACAGGCTGGGCTGGCTTTGCCACCTGCTGATTATAGAGCCCCGGGGACTTGAGTAAACATAAGCAGTAGCCAGGGAGTGGTTACAGAAGGTCTTGGGCAAGACCCAGGGCTGTGCTGTGCTGGCTTCAGGTCTGACCCAGTGCGGCACAGTGGTGGTGGCCACAGGGGTGCTTGTGTCACTCCACCGCCAGATTTAGGTGGCTCAGAACAGAGAGAGACACTCCATTTGTTTGGGAGAAAGGAAAGAGAACAAGAGTCTCTGGCTGGTAATCCAGAGAATTCTCCTGCATATTGTCCAAGACCATCAAGGCAGTATCTCTATGAGTCTGCAAGAACCACAGCATCACAGGACTTGGGGTGCCCCCTAAAGCAAATACAGCTTAGATCATAACACCTAAGCCCTTCCCAAGAAAGACAGATACAAACAAGCTCAGACAGTGAAGACTATAATAAATACCTAACTCTTCAAAGCCCAGACACTGAAGAACATCTAATAGCATCAACACCATCCAGGAAAACAGGACGTCATCAAATAAAATAAGGCATCAGGGACAAATCCTGGAGAAACAGAGATATGTGTAACCTTTCAGACAGAGAATTTTGAATAGAATATGCTCACCATTTCTAACTGTCTGTTCAGTTACTCTTAATGATTCCTTTGCTTGCCATTAGAAAACTCGAGTTAAAGAATCTCTCCAAGAACATCATTACAGATAGACACCTAAACTGGGAAGTCACAAGTTGCAGTTAAGTTTTGGTGAGCATCAGGTTAATGACAACCTTCACAGTGTCATCTTAACAAGGTTTGAGTAGACCATGCATTTTTAAATGACATTGAAGCAGCAGAAAATTGACATATAGATGTTAGAAGTAACAAACATAATATGTGCAGTATGGAAGCATGTGACAATTATGTGTTTTATCTGTTGATAACTATAGGAAGGCCTATTCTAGTTAAGGAGACAGCAGCTGATGAACAGCAGATTGGTAGAACTAATGGCAAAGTTATAACACCAAAGAAAAATAATACAGAGAAGACAGACTGATAATACCAATTTGAAAATATCAGATTTGATGATGCCAATTTGAAAATGTGTTTTCCAGACCAGGCACAGTGGCTCACACCTGTAATCCCAGCACTTTGGGAGGCTGAGGCCGGCAGATCACCTGAGGTCAGGAGTTCGAGACCAGCCTGGCCAACATGGTGAAAACCCATCTCTACTCAAAATACAAAAATTAGATGGGTGTGGTGGTATGTGCCTGTAATCCCAGTTACTCGGGAGGCTGAGGCAGGAGATTTGCTTAAACCCAGGAGGTGGAGGTTGCAGTGAGCTGAGATCACACCATCACACTGTAGTCTGGGCAGCAAGAGTGAAACTTCTTCTCAAAAAAAGAAAGGCAGGCAGGCAGGCAGGCAGGGAGGGAGAGAGAGAAAGGAAGGAAGGAAGGAAGGAGGGAAGGAAGGAGGGAAGGAAGGAGGGAAGGAAGGAAGGAAGGAAGGAAGGAAGGAAGGAAGGAAGGAAGGAAGGAAGGAAGGAAGGAAGGGGGGAGAGAAAGAAAGAAAGAGAAAGAAAGAAAATGTGTTTTCCATTCTTGGTACAGCTCCTAGAGAATATGTAACAACAAATAAGATAACAACAACAAAAGGCAAACAAACTTAAAGCAGCTATGCATAAATTATGATAGGGCCAGATATATTTTAAGTACTATTAGGAAAACAGGACAATCTAAAGATATTTATTTCAAATTAAATGTTGCTACTTGAGAAAACAGTGTAAATGTTACATTGAAATAACAGAAATCATAGGGTGCAAACAGAAAGCAACTTCATTCTTACTTCCTACCATCCCTCAAATGTACTCTGTGTTGCCGTTCTTCCCATAACCCCAATGGAAATTTGGTCAGCCCTTTTAATTTTCTGGTCCCTTTTACATAACATGAACAGTGCATTCCAGGTCACATAGCACAGTCTGTTTCAGACTTAAAATGCCTAGAGCCATGTAATGGTTAAGGTTTTCATCTGGTTTTCAATTTTAAAGAATGTTTCAACACCCCCAAATCTGGTCCACTACAGAGAGGAAGCCCGCAGTTGGAGGAGGAGATGTAGCAGACACAGTCTTTCTTTCCCTCATTTGAATCCACAATTCCTCTGCCCCCATCTGTTAGCTGTGGTTCCTGGCCCCTCCAGAGTGGGAGTAGGGGAGGAAAAAGAGAAAAGAAGGCAGGCAAGTTCTTCCTTCACTGGTACTGCCCTAGAACCTGACCATGGGGATCTCTGGAACTGATGGTGGTTTAAAACTGACCTTCTCTGTCTCACATGTATTCATGGATTTTTCAGACACACTTTTCTCTTATTGCTAGGTTTTACTGACTTGCAGTTCCTTTGACCCGGGAGAATGATTCTGTAGTCCAACTGACGGCTCGAGCCTTTTCCTGCAGCAAATAGGCTTCCAATGACACTCCTCTACTCCTTCTGTTGAAGAACTTTGCCCCTCCAGATGGCCCTCTTGGGTAGAAATTAACACAATCCTTCCCTGGCTTTCCTCCTGAGTAGCCCACACCTGGCCTGTAGGAAACACTCCTGTATCTTTTGCTTCTTTAGCCTCTGGAGTGCACGCTGATCCCAGGGAAGAAGAAAGCTCTCCTGTGGTTCACCATCAAGCAGGGCAGCAGTCAGACACTCCACTTTCAGATTCCTCACATTTGAGTCAAACACAAGTTCGCTCCATCTACCAAACTACAAACGGCCACCAAATTGTCCCATTCAAGTCTACTTCCCTGGGCTTTAGGAAAGAGGTGGGCACACACAGCTGTCCACCATGGTTGGAAGAGAACTCACAGCACACAGACAGATGGCTCCAAAAATCCTCTAATATCCAAAGTCTGACTCTCTTATAACCTTCATGTGGATGGGAAGGACATGGGAGTAACAAAGTTGGGTTTTGCCATATCACTAAAAAATTATGCAGCCTGATGAGATTATATCTACAATTCCAAAGTTAGGGTGAAGAATACATATAAAAGAGAGAGTTTCTGACTTAAACCTATCCTATACAATATATATAATAGAGGGCAGGCTGTAGCTAAGATTTCCATTTTATTATCCTGTTATGCTAATTTCTCCAGAACATTCACTACTAAGGCAGGTTTGACTCTCCAGTGAATCCGCTGCTAAGTATGCCTGGGGAGAGACGCTACAATTGCACTAGAACAAGACTCCACAGGCCACCACAGTACCAGTATGTGTCTACTTGATGCAAAAGGAGAAAGTAGGCTCACTTCCTAGACCACTCTCACTTCTAAACTGCTAGAATCATAACTGATGATTCACCAAACACTGTTAGGAGAGTCCAAAAGTCCTCCTGCAACTCAGCCCCTCAGTCCTTCCCAGTTCCACTACCAAGATCATTCTTCACTGCTCTTCTTTACAAATACTGGCAAGCCTCCCAATATCTTTCCCACCACCTCTTCAATGACCCTGAAGACAAATTCACAGGTCCTAAGATCAGGCTACTGATCACCATGAGCAAACGGAAGGATTAACATCAGCAATAAACACAAAAACAGGGGAATGGGGCCCGGGCGCAGTAATCCCAGCAGTCTGGGAGGCCAAGACAAGAGGATTGTTGAGCCCAGGAGTTCGAGACCAGCCTGAGCAATATAGCAAGACCCTGTCTCTACAAAAAATTTAAAACTTAGCTGGTGTGGTGGCATATGTCTGACATCCCAGCTACTCAGAAGGCTGAGGTGGGAGGATCTTTTGAACTCAGAAGGTCAAGGTTGCAGTGAGTCATGATCACACCACTGCACTCCAGCCAGGGCAACAGAACCAGACCCTGTCACAAAAACAAAACAAACCTAAAAGACAAAAAACCTGGGGAATGGTAAAAGTTTTTACAGCCCTTGTAACCCTTCTGAGGCAGTGAATGGGAGTTCTGGTGTATTTGAGCTCCAGGTTTTTATTCCTGAGGGTAAGACTCTGTAAACCTTTGGTAGCCATATAATTTATCATTCACAATGGAGGCTTGGGAGGGTGAGGAGGTGGGAGGGGGGTGGATGATGAGAAATTGCCTTATAGGTACAATGTACGCCATTATTTGGGTGATAATTAACCCTAAATACCCTGATTTCATCACTACACTATCTATGCATGTAACAAAATTGCTTTTGTACCCCATAAACTTACATAAATAAAAAAATCCAAGCCAGGTGCAGTGGCTCACGCCTGTAATCCCAGCACTTTGGGAGGCCGAGGTGGGTGGATCACCTGAGGTCAGGAGTTCGAGACCAGCCTGGCCAATATGATGAAACCCCGTCTCTACCAAAAATATAAAAAATTAGCTGGGCTTGGTGGCGGGCGCCTGTAATCCCAGCTACTCGGGAAGCTGAAGCAGGAGAATCACTTGAACCCAGGAGGGGGAGGTTGCAGTGAGCTGAGATCGCGCCATTGTACTCCAGCCCGGGCAACAAGAGCAAAACGCCGTCTCAAAAAAAAAAAAAAAAAAATCCATACTGAGACAATTTTGAATATTAAAAGAAGTGCAAATAATAATTATGCTGGGACAGAGGCATCGACATGAGATTTCCAGGGAAGATGAGTACGGTCTTCACCTTCTCTTCCTTCCCTCCCGCCTCCGACAGAGTCTGTGCAGACAGGTCGCCTTGCTCCGCGCTAGCACTGCAAGCAAGCCTGAACACGTATTCACTTTTGTTTCTGCTGGCCAAATTGTTTTCCACTGGGATTTTGCCCTAAGGTAAGAGTGGTCACTCAGAACACTGCTTCACCTGTCAGATCTTTTCCTAAGAAAAATCTTTCCTAGGTTTCTAAACCTATACCTGTAGTCCCAAGTACCCAGGAGGCTGAAGCAGGAAGATCACTCGAGTACAGCAGTTGGAAGTTGCAGTGAGCCATGATTACAGCACAGCATTCCAGCCTGGGTGACAGAACAAGATCCTGTCTCCAAAAAACAAATGCTGAATATTAGAATATGAATTAAAATAGTCTAGAGTGAATAGTGAATCTTCTCAGTGTTTTTAAGTTATCTTACAGAGTCCTAAAAACAGTATGTACATCACGAGTCTTCTCAACATATGGAAACTCTCCCCCCAACGAAAATGAAAAAACAAAATCATGTCCTTAAAAAGCATCTTTATCAGTAAAAGTATGAGCGCAAATGGTTTAACAGTCTGCATAATTCATTTTCAAACTCAAGACAAAACCTCATGTGTGAGAATTACACTGTGAATATCCTCATCTGATTATTACACAAAACCACATGACTATAGGATTCCTACAACTATGGAAAATATTAGCTCTTCCTTTTCTTTTTTTTCTTTTTTTTGAGACAGCATTTTGCTCTTTTTGCCCAGACTGGAGTGCAACGGTATGATCTCGGCTCACTGCAACTTCCACCTCCTGGGTTCAAGTAATTCTCCTGCCTCAGCCTCCTGAGTAGCTGGGATATAGGCATGCGCCACCACGCCCGGCTAATTTTGTATTTTTAGTAGAGATGGGGTTTCATTGTGTTGGCCAGGCTGGTCTCGACATCCTGACCTCAGCTGATCCGCCTGCCTTGGCCTCCCAAAGTGCTGGGATTACAGGCATGAGCCACAGCACCCGGCCAGCTCTTCCTTATTGATCTGTTTCTCTCAGTGTAGAGAATTAGCACTATTTTAAATCTTCCATTTTTGGCTGTCAAATCTGTATTAAAGGATTTAAGCCTAAGCTACTAACTCTGGCTATAGAATGTTAGTCTGAGGGATGGGAAACAGAAACATGCTTTCTGTATTAACACATCTCAACTGGATAAGAAGGGTGATACCCACCATAGTCAGCCAGCTCATTTCCTGAGCCTCACTGCACCTTGAACTCTAATCACCTCAAAAAAAAAAAAAAAGGTGCTGGTCTTATATTTTTCTTTTTTATTTTCTTAAAATAAACATTATATGAATTATCTATTCCTGATCACCTCTAAGATTGAGTTACTTTTCCTTTACATAATGTGTAAAGATTATCCAAATTTCAAATGGCCTTATTAACCATATTAAGTTGAAGGATTTTGATTGAGGAGTTTGAATAGGAAATGTTTTGTCCTTTGAGAAGGACTTTCTGAACTATTAATATGGAATGAGGTGAATATTTCACATATATATATATATATAAATATATATATATAGCTCATTAAATGGATCACCCTAATCACTATATTAACTTTTAGCCCAGGATTATCCAAGGAATACAAGTTCATTTCCTCACTTGATATTATCTTCCTTGTCGTTTCTCCTTAAATTCTGTATACACTTTCTTATTTCTACTCTGGTTGTTAGGGAAGTTCCACGTCTCTCTGAACACTTGAGAAGAAAAAGTACCTTTCGCTTTATTTTAAATAAAATTTACATTCTACCTTACAATTTACAAATCATTGTTTATATGTGTTTGCCCCATTTGAAATAGTTGTTTGTGAAGGTCAGAAACAGTCGAGGCTGGATGTGGTAGCTCACACCTCTAATCCCAGCACTTTGGGAGGCCGAAGCAGGAGGATTGCTTGAACCCAGGAGTTAAAGACCAGCCTGGGTAACATTAGTGAGATCCAGTGTATATGAAAAAAAAAAAAAAATCAACTGGGCATGGTGGCACACGCCTGTAGTCCCAAGTATTCAGGAGGCTGAAGCAGGAAGATCACTCGAGTACAGGAGTTCGAGGTTGCAGTAAGCCATGATTACACCACAGCATTCCAGCCTGGGTGACAGAACAAGACCCTGTCTCCAAAAAAAATGTTGAATATTGGTAATTTCATACACTTCCATGTAGTGTTACCTCATTGCATCCTCACAATGACCTGTAAGGCAGGCATTATTATTTCTTTTTTACAAATATTAAAACAGATTCAGAAAAGTTACAAGAATAAGTGGCATAAAACCACTCAGTAAGTGCATGCCAATACTTAGGGGCCAAATCTTCCGATTTTAAAATCCTATTTTTTTTCCCTATTATAATGTGTTGAACTCAATACATAGTTCAGGACTTTTGAGGGATCTTGTTTACAATGTCCAGGATCTAAACAATATATTTTCCCTGTGCACACTGAGGTATTTCAAGGAAAAGATTCAAACCCAAGAATCACTGAGATTACCTTTATTTAAGCTCTGGAAAGCAAATTATGAGGATAAGGGAAAAAGAAGAAAAGGGAATAGAAAGGGTCCTATTGTACTCATGATTGGCTGGGGCTTTAATTCGTCCTTTATTAAAGAATTAATGCATGGGACTACATGGCTTCCTAGACCATCTGCTTCTCCTTTAAAGTGTTTTCCTTTTTCAAAACTGAATTTTTTTTTCTAACTGATGTAAAACAAGAGTCAGTTCTTCATAAAAAAAGAAAAGTCAGCTTTATCTAATTCATAGCCTGGCTCAAAACCACTATGAGTTTCACTGAAAAATTCTCACGGATCTTGACCCACGCGTCGCTGGCCCTTTCAATGCTCTGAGGGTGACTGAGCAGTACCAGCATTGATAACCTGGAAGGCAGCACCATCTGCTTTCGTAGACTGCCTCCCAAGAATCAGGACTCACAGGCAGCAACAAGCACCTGAGTGCTCAGGAACTGGAAAATAGTGGATCTGATTCAATCTGACATCCTTTTCATATGGCTTCCAAACTACCAGCCTCTTCTCTATTACATCTTCTGTACCAGAATTCCAGGATTGCACAGGAAATGAAAACAAAGCTTGGGTACATCTTATCTATCCTAACAAAAGACATCCTTAATGACCGGGCTGTTAAAAGAAAAACTTCCGCCGAATTAAATTTAAAGGAGTTTAATTGAGCAATGAATGATTCGTCAATCTGGCAGCCCCCAGAATCACAGCAGATTCACAGAGATTCCAGGGATGCCTCATGGTCAGAACAAATTTATAGGGAAAAAAAAAAGGGAAGTGATATACAGAAACCAGCAGTGAGGTACAGAAACAGCTGAATTGGCTACAGGTTGACATTTGCCTTATTTGAACATAGTTTGAACAATCAGCAGTGTATGATGGGTTGAAGTACGGCTGCTGGGATTGGCCAAGACTCAGCTATTGTTACAGGGCATACTCCTAAATTAGGTTTTCAATCTTGTCTCCCTTTTAAGTTAGGTTGCAGGTCCTCCACAAGGACTCAAATATAGAGAAACAGGATCCTTCTCAGGCAATATTTAGTTTGCTTTAAAGGGCATTATGTGAATAACATACTGTATTCCATTAAGAGATCCTTGCTCTGAAGAAATTTTAAAAGTGAAAAAAACCTTTCACATCTAGACAGCGCATCTTTGGAATGCAATGTGAGAGAACGTTCCCCAGGAGATGGAAACATATTTATGATCTCCAAGTTATAGGTGAGTAAAGCAAGATAGGAAAGACCTAAATTCTCTTTGTAAACGAAACTGGTAAAATATGTTCTATGGAGGCCGGGAGGGAATAGTATATACACACATACTCACTAAACCTTCTTGAACTTTCCAGGGTTGTTAAAGTGATAGACTCAAGATATAGAGAGTGCTGATACATCTGAAGAGGAATGGTATGAGTACAGTGGGTTCTATTTCCAGTTTTCATTTTTGAAAATATCCTTGGCCTGATTTTTTTTCAGATCTGTCTAAAATTCTCTTCGGGCCTGGATCCTGGGATGAGTACCAAATGTTTTTGGCTAGATAAAGCAACTCTCTCTGTGTAGAACATTTTTCCTGTTTCTTATTTAAGGCACTAGTAATTAATCTTAACTGTATTTTCTCAGACATCAAGAAACCAGATTTTTAAATTCTCTCCTTTCCTTTCTGCCCCCTCCCCATCCTTTAAGGAGAAACAGGAAACATTTTTCCCCTCATCATAACCTTTTGGTGGGTGGGTAGGAGATTTTATTTTCCGATGAATCTGTTGCTAAGCTTCAGGCAGTTTGAGCTCTGAGGTATCTGAATGGCAGGAAGTGATTTACTAAGATTTATCCCTGGAGAACAAAGATTGGAACACAATAGTGATTTTGTTAATACTATAAAAAGAGATTTTCTACATATAAATCACATTGACATATGTTTCTATGTTAAATGTCCATAAGGTTCCAATTTAAGCTAGAAAGAAAAAAAAAATCACACTCAACAATCTCATATTGTAGATTCAATATGAAACGTGAATTTTATCAACAAAATCATTCACCTATTAAAAAAAAAGAAAGCAAAAAAGCCTAGCATGAGTTGACTAAACCCAAAATATTCTTACGGCAAATAGTTAAAATATTTTCAAGGAAAAATTCTGAGGGAAAAAAAGTATAACAATCCTCCCATAAAACGCAAGTTTTAGGTTAACGCTAGTTTGGCATTTAATAGCACATTTCTAATTAGTTGCTTTACCAAAAATCTCCCTCCCACCAAATGTTCACAGATAATGCATTCTATGCTTCTTTGTCAAAGAAGAGAGGAAAGAAAAAAAAATGTCTGGCATCTAGATTTTTTCAAATTATTTCCTAAAAATGTTTAAGCACCTTTGAAGTTAAGGGATCTGAGTTCATTCGTTCACTTATTTGGAAACATGCTCAATGAACCTACTAGATATCAGAGACCAATCAGGCCCTGGCTGCCCTTAAGGAATTCACAGTCTACTGAAAGAAAATGGCCCGAGAGCACTTAGAGAAGAATGAGGGAGTGCTATCACCAGGACCAAACTCTCCACAAACAAACTCTGTTCACGACTGTTTTCATCCTTTCCAGGGATAAAGAGATTAACAGTAGGATCTCTATGTAGAGAAAGCACAGGAATCTATAATAAGCACTTTATAAGCATTATATCAGGCCTAATTTTTGCAATTTGAATAGGTATTATTTGCTCCATTAAGCAGATAAGGAATATTGAGGTTCAGAATGTTTAGGACACATAGCTATTAGGCAGGAAAGCCACTCCCTGAAGCTCCTCTGGCTCCGCATTCCATGCTGCTTTAACTAAGCCCTGTGCTATCACCTTGCTGTAGATTAAATCAACCTTCATTAGTCCTTTTGTTACACTACCACAAACTAATATTGTTGCAGTAAGAGAGGGAACACCCCTTACTGAATTCTCAAGATCATTTGCTTTTGTGAAATCATAACTCTTTTTTCGGTCATAGTGTGAATTATAACAGAGCATATGGAGTTTGGGGACTGAAGAGCTTCATTTTATTGTGAGAGATAGAAGTAAAGAGCTAAACATTTTGGAGCACCTATGACATTTTGTTTACCTTTTTCTAGAGTAGCTCACTTAGGCATCCTAGTATATCTAAAACCTCATGGAGCCTTTTGTGCTCATGTAAAACTCTTCCTAGAGAGCCCATCAGGGTTTGCAGTAGAAGTTTAGGAGCTCATTAGTTAGATTATCTAGTTAAATCAATGTTCAATTGGATAAACTGTTAATTCACAGGCTCTAATGAACAAAGTCTTTCCTCAGTGGGTTCGTCCACCACCCAATTCCACACTAAACCAAACTTACATATCCATGATACCTGGATATCCAGTCATCGAAAATGTGGAAGTCTGTCTGGCTAGGAGATCTCCCTCCATGGCCTACATCCCAGGGTGCCTGTTATGACTTGGAGACTTAACTTCAGCTGACCGAGACAACAGTCAGCAAATAGTAGATTTATCTTCTATTTTAACTGGTTTGTTAAAGGGCATTTACAAATGAGTCACCTTTTCTTTTCAATACTATAAAATGTTATAAGTATATAAGGCAGAGATTAGTCATCATTTTTAAAGCAATTACACATCGTAATTTCCTTACTGTGTAATAAAGGGGAAAACATGCACCTGTAGCAAATGCACAAAATATGTGCTCCCCAGTTGTACTTATTTTTAGGACAATATGTCCTTTCTTCATGTCCTAAATATGGCCAAATTAAAGCCTCCCTTGCTTTGGCTTTTGAAGATAATAGCAAATGACAGAAAAGCCATTTCTATTGGTGTCATCCCATAAAATGTATAATGGAAATCTCTTCCTGTCAGATAAGGAGTATTAGTAAAGTTTCTATGTTAGATGTTATTAGGTATATCTATTATTAAATATGTTTATTATTAGATATTATTTTTTAGGAAATTTTTTTCCAAAGGAAAAACAGATCCCATAATACCCACTCTTCTATCCCTCTTGACTAATATGAGAATTATCAGAGATTTTGTGTTTAGTTTTGTAATTGAGTTGTCAGGTGTGCAGGGGTGAAAGGATGTAAGGATGATTCTAGCTCAGTAACTGGGTGGATGGTTCATTAATGGAAACAGGAATTAGAGAGACCATTTTGGGGGAAAGACGAGAATTAGAAGCATGGGAGAAAGATCTAGATAGTAATCATAGATTTGTGAGCTGTTCCACAAAAGAAGTGTTGAAACAGTCTATAGAAATTTTATCCCATAAACATAAGCCTGTCCTTGCCTATGTAGGTGAAGCAAAGACCTCGTTCCAACCAGTGTGTTGGACAAATTTGCAAAATGCCATGCTGTTAGTTCACATTTGTGCCCTACACAAGTCAAATGCACACAGTCATGCTAATTCAATTGTACCCACCCTCAGATTCAGACATCTCTCAAGCATATCAGGCATACCTGGGCATGGCTGAGAACAGAGGCTGCGCACACAAGGGACGAAGGAACCACCAGGGAAATAACCAAGGTTAATTGATGTAAGCCCCCTTCCAGGACAGCAAGCCAAGGAAAGATTTCTGAATAAAACATGTGCCTGTCACTCATCTTACCCACCTAGTCCTCAGGGACACACGCCCCACGTCCTCAATTGAGATGGCTTCATTAAAAGGAAGGAAACACAGATATCTCTGTGGGGCTTTGATAGCACAAGATAGAGCCACCTTGGGGCAATGCTTGTCTCTGAACAATTGTGGCAGAGTGAGCGCCATGAACAAGAGCCCCCAGACTCCGCATGAGCTTTGATGAGGCCTGGTGGGCATCCTGGTTGGCAGTGGTTTCTTGATGGATGAGGACATCGGGCACTGATGCCCTTGAAAGACCCCAATGCCCCAATATCAGGTGTTAAGATTACTGGGAGACTAACTCCTCACCCTGCTAACTTCCCATCCTCCTTACCTCAGCAGAAATGGACCACACTATAGTCTCATATAAACTACACCTGGGCCGGGCGCAGTGTCTCACGCCTGTCATCCCAGAACCTTGGGAGGCCGAGGCAGGTGGATCACCTGAGTTCGGGAGTTGGAGGCCACCCTGACCAAATGGAGAAACCCCATCTCTACTAAAAATACAAAATTAGCCGGGCGTGGTGGCGCATGCCTGTAATCCCAGCTACTCGGGAGACTGAGGCAGGAGAATTGCTTGAACCCGGTAGGCAGAGGTTGCAGTGAGCCGAGATCGTGCCATTGCACTCCAGCCTGGGCAACGAGAGCAAAACTCCATCTCAAAAAATAAATAAATTACACCCGGAAAAGTGGAAAATGAAAAATGCCACATCGTGCCCAAGAAGCGCACGTGAAATTGTTCCATGTGGACCCCCAAAGCGATGTAGAAAGAATTAGAGAATCTAAAATATCTGCAGTTTGTAGAGGCGAAGCCATAGAAATACTACTCTCTGACTTCTTTTCATCTTATTTTTACCTCTAGTCTAGAGTGACTTCAGAAATACAAGTTGTACTGAAAAACAGGGTTACATAAGTAAGGAAATAAAAAGCAAAGAAATGTATAACTCCCATCATTTCCCCATGCATCAAGACGGGTCTATATCCAAGCACTCATCATAATGCAGAAGTTTCTGAGTTTTTTTCCTAAGAAAATATTTTAAAATTACATTGCAGTTCCCTTTTCACCCCCTGGCAGTAAAATGCTTACAGCAGTTGTTCTCCTCTGAACCTCTCTGGCAGTCCTCTGGGCCTCTTTTGCTTCAATACAAGAAAGAAGAATGTGAGGGCTCCTATTTTCTGATATTCACAGTGATCAGAAAGAATGTTTCTTTGGAAAATTCAAGGTAAACTTGAGACACAATAGCAGGCACTGTTCTCACAGCTAATTGGGGAACCTGGATGGTGCCCAGGTTTGAATCACACAGAAGTAATTATTCCTTTCCCTTCACAGATAACTTTGGAAAAGCATTCCCTTACATTCATGAACTTTTCCCACTGCAGCATGAGAAACGCAGGAATGTAGCTCAGCCTGCCTTGCCCAGAGGAAGATCTGTTTCCCAAAACTGAATGTATTTGTTTCAGCCTGTTTCAAAAAGAAAAGTTGAAAGTTTACCTCAAGATTCCCTTTTGGGAAGGTAGATGGATGGAATTTTATCAGATTACTGAGAAAGTAATGGTGAGTATCTGCCAAAGAATCAAACTGCTTTCTTTTTCTTTAAAACGACAACATTATCAACAAAAAAACTCATGCTGATTTTGCAGCGGGAAGCCAGCCCACATGGCCAATTAGTCAAGATGAAATGCAGTGGTTTGGCATTTCTGGAAATTCAATTCTCAGGTTTTGAAAAATCTGAAGAAAACAAGAAATCATATTGTTAAAGTGGAATAAATTAGCAGAGTGGCAGCAACCCACTTGTAAGAAATGCTGGTTTGCAAACAGGAAAGAACGTTTGAAACAGAAATGTTGTCTGTAAAAACAGCCACTTAAAATAACTATGTGGAGATCATCTCACACATGCAAAGAAGCAGCACAGCAATAAACGCCCAAATAAATACATGGAGAGAGTATCATACGTGGGGGAAGAGAAGCACAGCAATAAATAATACCCAGTAGCAGGAATGAGAAGCTGCATTTGGGGAGCTGCAAGTCCTACATATTTTTATCCTTTGCTTCATTTTACCACCAAGGTCAGGAGAAAGACACCCAGGTTCCTTTGACTGGGACTTTAAACAGAACCAGAACAGCTGAACAGGGTTAAAAATATATACATATATATTAAAATCTGAAGCAAAAGAGTATCAGAAAAGAGAAAGCAAGGCTAGGCACAGTGGCTCATGCCTGTAATTCCAGCATTTGGGGAGGCCAAGGCAGGAGAATTGCTTGAGCCCAGGAATTCAAAACCAGCCTGGACAATTTAGACAGACCCTGTCTCCACACACACACAAAAATAAAAATAAAAAAATTATCCGGGCATGGTGGTAGGGTGGTGGGTGCCTGTAAACCCAGCTACTGGAGAGGCTGATGTGGGAGGATCACGTGAGCCTGGGAGGAGGAGGTTGCGGTGAGCTGAGATGGCACCACTGCATTCCAGCCTGGATGACAGAGTGAGACTCTGTCTCGAAAAGAAAGAGAAAAGAGAAAGCAAAGTCGGGAACAGGAGACATGAGAACCAGGCCGTCAAGCCAAGATCAGGAAGGCTCCAAGTCAGAGTGAAGAGAGAAAATCACAGGAGCTCAGGCTCACTTACTAAAAAAGGGCAAGGCTCATGAGGCCAAGGAGCACCCTAGCATAGGGCTCTTCAGACTTTTCCAAGGGACTCCCAGTGATAGAGGAGAGTAGCTTCATACCCTTGAAGATTCTGGAGGCATGACTGGAAACAGGCCCTGGGAAAGCATTTGTAAATATTATATACTTTAAAAATTAAAAGACAAGCATTTTGCTCTATAAGGTAGTTTTGTTCTTTTCAAAGATTATGTAAGATCAGTTTCTCATCAGCAAGTAAAATGTACTGCTGAGAAGGTAGCACCATATGCAAAAATACAGTCTAAACCATAGCCTTGTGCACCTGGGAGAATAGAATGTGTGTTTGAAAAGCCCCAGGCTCAACCATTATCCTTGGTTGCACCTCCACGGATACTCAAACTATTTGTCTCACGACCAAGCATAATGTCTGATCATTACAGTCTTTTTCAAAATGCCATGGAAGCCAAACAAGAGTCAAACAAAGCAAGACGTGGGGCCATATGAAGCCCTAGCATCATTGTTATGGTCTGAATGTTTGTATCTTTCCCCAAATTCATCTGTTGAAATCCTAACCACCAAGGTGATCGTATTAGGAGGTGGGGCCTTTGGGAGGTGATAAGGTCATGAGGATGGAGCCCTCATAAAGGAGATCAGTGCCCTTATAAAAGAGGTTTCATCCATGTGTGTCAAAATGGCTTTTTTAAAAACAGACCCCAGAGAGCTGCCTTGCCCCTTCTACTATGTGAGGACACAGGAAGAAGCAGCCCTCTCTGAACCAGGAACAGACCCTGACCAGACACTGAATCTGCTGCCATCCTGATCTTGGATTTCCCAGCCTCCAGAACTTTGGAAATAAACTTCTGTTGTTTATAAGCCACCCAGTCTACGGTATGTTGTAGCAATGTGAATGGACTAAGACAACTATAGTTTACCAACTTCTAGCAGACTATGTGCATGTCCCATAGTAAAAACTCAAATATTTGAATGAAGGACATAGAATCTGAGAGCTAGGTAGCAGATTTTTAAAGGGAAAGAAACTGAGTCCAAGAAAGAGGAAGTAAACAAAAATTATAACTTATATTTTATCATAAAAATCTATTTTGTGTGCAAATTATTCATTCTGATAAAGGACAAAGGTAAGCTGGGTATGTAATGGAGTTTTGGTGCAAGTTCCCCAGAAAGATGTAGCCTAAACACAGGTCATTGTTCAAAAACTTTATTAGGGAGTGTGATCCTAGCTAGGAGCAGGAAAGAGGGACAAGGGAACAGGGTCAGTGGAAGCACCAGTACAAAGAGACTTTGATGAGCTGGCCACCACTCCAAGGATCTAATTGCTTGATCCTGCAGGATTGTCTCAAGAATAGTATGAAGTGATCTTTCCAATACTTCTGGGTTATGCAGCAGTGGGAGCTAGGTGGTTTTGTTGCTTATATTGTTTTTAAAAGGAGAAAAGGTGAGAAATTGTTGAGTTGCATAAGAGTGCAGCTGGCCAGAGGCACTGTGAAACTGACTATTGCTGGCATTAGTACATGAGGACTCTGAACTCACAGCTTCTGGAACACTAGGCCAGTGTCCAATGTCTGGAGCAGAGAGGAAATGGGTGTGGCTAGAATGGAGAACCCTCTATGAAGGCTACAAGTAGCATACCAGGTATAAAACTCCCCCTGAAAGTAAAAATATGTAGATTATGAGTTAGCAAAGAAAGAACACGAGAGAAATGGGGGAAGGGAAGCACACCATAGCCAAATAAGAAAAAAATAGCCAATAAAGAGTTTGTGTTCCTAAGATACCACTGACACGTATTTACAGTGGGTCCTGAAGAGCGACCGTTCTGAGGCTTTATCCATCAAGATTAAAAAGCTACATCATAGTTACATTTTTTTTAAGATAGTATATTCCACACTCTTCCAAAATAATATTCATACACTGCTATGGTTTCAATGTGTCTCCTCCAAAATTCATGTTGAAACTTAATCCCCATTACAGTGGTATTGAGAGATGGAGCCTTTGGAGAAGTGAGGAAGTCATAGTGGCTCCATCCTCATGAATAGATTTGTGCATTTTAAAAGGGATAGAGGGAACTAGCTTAGGCCTTTTTTTGCCTTTCTACCTTCTGCCATTTGAGGACTCAACATTTGTCCCTTCTAAAGGATGCAGCAACAAGGCGCCATCTTGGAAGCTGAAGGCAGGCCTTCACCAAACACGAAACCTGCTGCACCTTGATCTTGGGCTTCCAGAATTCAGAATGGTGAGAAATAAATTTCTGTTCTTTAAGATTACCCAATCTCCAGTGTTTTATTATAGCAACATGAACAAACTGAGACACCCACTTCTTCTTCAACATGATCATAAATCAGAACACTCCTGAAATGTGTCTTTGGATAAAGCAATGTCTTCATTTGCTCGGGCTTCCATAGACATGGCACAAAAATTTATTTTTTCACCATTCTAGAGGCTAGAAGTCCACAAATAAGGTGCTAGCATGGTCTGTTGCTAGCTTGCAGATGGCTTCCATCTCTCTGAATGCTCATGACCTTTCCCCAGTGCATGCATTCAGAATGAGAGAGAGAGAGACAGAGGGACAGACAGCACTGGTACCTCTTTAAGGGCACTAATCCCATCGTACTAGAATCTCACTCTCATGGCTTCAACTAACCCTAACTACCTCCCTTCCCAGAGGCCCTATCTCCAAAGATGGCCACATTGGAGTTTAGGGGTTCAATATGATTTTGTTGGGGGGACACAAATATTCAGTCTATAACAGGAATTAGTTTGTAAAATGAAAACCAGCATTTCAACTAAATCTCATTGTATCCATTTGGAAATTTTTTTCAGCTCACCTCTCAAGCATGACAACAAACCAGTTTCCTGAGTGAGTACAGGAAGCATTGAGTGTCACTTCTTCTCTCAGTTAAAAGTAGGTCTTTTATTGTATGCAAGTAAATTTTCATCTCAAGACTGCTTTTACTATATCCCAGTGTGTTGTGTTTCCATTTTTGTTTGTCTCAAGATATTTTTTGGTTTCCCTTTTAACTTCTTCTTTGACCCACTGGTTATTCAGGGCCAAACACCCCAACATAACAAAGAATTATATTATTTAATTTCCATGTATTTGTGAATTTTCCAAGATTCCTCCCATTATTTATTTTTAGTCTCATGACATTGTAGTCAGAATAGATACACAATATGATTTCAATCTTCACAAATTTGTCAAGACTTGTCTTATGGCCTAACATATGATCCATTGTAGATGATGTTCCATGTGCAATTGAGAAGAATGTGCATTCTGTTGCTGTTGGATGGAATGTTCCATAAATATGTTTTAGGTCCATTTGATCTAAAATATAGTTCAAGTCCAATGTTTTCTTACTGCTTTTCTGTCTAGTTGGTCTATCCAATGTTGAAAGTGGAATACTGAAGTTTTCTATTATTATCTTGCAATCTATCTCTTCAGATTTATTAATATTTGCATTATATATTTAGGTGTGCTGATTTTGGATGTGTGTGTATATTTCAAATTGTTATCAATCATTGATGAATTGATGCCTTTATCATTATATAATGATCATCTTTGTCTCTTTTTACCCTTTTCTACTTAAAGCCTATTTTGTCTAATATAAGTATGGCTACCACTGCTTTCTTTTGGCTTCCATTTGTGTGAAATTTCTTTCCATACCTTTACTTTCAGTCTGTGTGTCATTAGAGGTCAAGTGAGTCTCTTTTAGGCAGCATATAGTTGGGTCTTTATTTTTCTTAGTCTATTCAGTCAGTCAATGTCTTTTTATTGAGAATTTAATCTATTTATATTCAAAGCAATTATGCATACATTATGCTTATATTTTGTTGATGGTTTTCTGGCTAATTTTTATATCCTTGTTCCCCTCTTCCTTTCTTGCTGTCTTCCTTTGTGAATTGATGATTTTCTGTAGTGGTAGCCTTCGAATCCTTTGTTTTTATCTTTTGTGTATCTGCTAAGGGCTTTTGCTTTGTGGTTACCACCAGGCTCGCATGAAACCTCTTATACTAATAACAGGCTGATGTATTTAAGCTGATAATTACTTAACTTTGATCACTTACACAGACTCTACACTTTTCTCCCTTCCCCAGTTGTTTTTGATGATATATTTTGTATCTTTGATAGCCTGTATCTTTTGACAAATTATTAGAGCTATAGTTGATTTTGATACTTTAACCTTCCTACTAGAGCTATAAGTGATTTTTACACTACCATTACAGTATGAGAGTGTTCTGAGTTTGACTGTATACTTACTTTCACCAGTGAGCCTCATATTTTCATATATATATTGCCACCTGGCGACCTTTCAAGAGTTGTGCTCAGGATGGTGTTAGTGCACAAGTGTATCTTTACTTTTCCTATCAATTTTGATGTGGATGTTTTCTCAGTCATCTGGTGTGTAGGAGTCTTTCAACTGGATTCTGGCTTTCTGTTGAAGTGTAGGTGTTTACTCAGTGTGTCTGTAGGAGAAGGGAAAGTCAGGAGCCTCCCGTTCCATCATGTTGCTAACCCACTGCTTTATTTTTTTTAATGACTTTGGGTCAACAACTATCATACCAGGAGGGAATCTACATTGTATAAAGTAAGAAAAGAACTCTGCAGTCTGAGCATTATGGCTCATGCCTATCAATCCAGTATTTTGGGAAGCCGAGGTGGGAGGATTGCTTGAGACCAGGAGTTCAAAACCAGCCTGGGCAACATAGTGAGACCCTGTCTCTACAAAATAATAATAAAAATAATAACAATAATAATAAAAAGAAAAGAAATTTGCAGGAGAATCTGTATATATTAATTTTAGTTTTACAAAAACAAATAACCAAAAATAACTCCTATGTAGATATATATGGAGTACGTGTGTGTGCATATGTGTGTGTGTATTAGTGTTCCCTGCTTTGTGATGCTTCTATCATCCCCTCACAGAAAGAAGGAGAGAAGTGGAAACGTTTATTTTAGAGAATTAACATTCATTTACTGCATACAGAGTTTGGGGACGTCATTGACTTGTTCCTTACTTATTTTTATATTGTTATATTAGTTATAATGATCATGAATCCTGCTTGTGAATAACAATACAAAAAAGAATAAATAAAAGTAAAAAAGGAAAATGGTGGGGGGAAGGGGTAAGATAGTGCTAAGAAGTTCTTCTCAAGTTTTAAATGCCAATCATTTAGTTCTAGTGACCTAAATTGTTTTATTGTTTTACCTTTTTATTTTCTGCTGGCAATTTAATGATTTTTTTCTACTTTGAATTATTTTCTCAGGAATATTTTTGATAAATTTATCAAAAGAATCATCTATACATATTCAGGAATAATCTGGCATTAAGTGTGCTGTGTAAAAACAAAGAGCTGGGCCAGGTGCAGTGGCTCACGCCTGTAACCCCAGCACTTTGGGAGGCCGAGGCAGGTGGATCACCTGAGATCAGGAGTTCAAGACCAGCCTGGCCAACAAGGAGAAACCCCATCTCTACTGAAAAGACAAAAATCAGCCAGGCATGGTGGTGGGTGCCTGTAATCCCCACTACTCAGGAGTCTGAGGCAGGAGAATCGCTTGAATCCAGGAGGCAGAGGTTGCAGCGAGCCGAGATGTCACCACTGCACTCCAGCCTAGGTGACAGAGCGAGACTCTGTCTCAAAAAAAGAAAACAGAAAAAAAAAAACAAACAACAACAACAACAAAAACGAAGAGCTATGTGGTAAGCCATCATAGTTTAAATGTTTCTGATATGAAAGAGAGGACTTGAAAAAACAACACAGGACCATAGAGCTTTGACTTAATTAAGGGCATCTATAACTTGCCAGTGCCGTCAGACCAATCCTTCCAGGAATGTAGTAAGCTGCTGAGGTTCATCAAGTAAAATCACCCTCTGAAGTTCAAGTAAGTATATATAAATGTGCCCTAGTGAAAGTATCAAATGACACTTTGATAAGACTGTAGAAAAAGGTGAGTACTACCTTAAGTACCAGAGTTTGAAAGTACATTATTTGGAAGGCTGACCTTGAATTGAACACTGGAGTAAGATGACACAGGAAAAAGTGGAGATAAAGAGGCCTATGAACTTCAACACCTTTTCTTTTCTTAATTATTTTATTTTATTTTTTAGACGGAGTCTCGTTCTGTCTCCCAGGCTGGAATGCAGTGGTGCAATCTCAGCTCACTGCAACCTCCACCTCCCAGGTTCAAACTGTTCTCCTGCCTCAGCCTCCCAAGTAGCTGGGATTACAGGCGCCTCTCACCATGCCTGGCTAATCTTTTGTATTTTTAGTAGAGATGGGCTTCACCACGTTGGCCAGCCTGGTCTCGAACTCCTGACCTCAGGTGATCCAACTGCCTCAGCCTCCCAAACTGCTGGGATTGCAGGCATGAGCCGCCATGCCCAGCCAGCACCCTCTATTTTGAACACCCCCATTATCTTTAGGCAGAGCACAAGCATAATTCTGACACTATGTTCTCCCACCTACTCTAGAAGACCTGAGGCTGTGGGGTGCTGGTGAGGGCAGGGAAAGTAATCTTAGCCACAGACTGCCTGGATGACCAGAACCATGGGCCAAAGACTCTGGACACCCGAGAGGGAATTTCTACATCTTCTCAGGCCCTAATTTCTTTCTGTTGAGTAGAACACACAAAACAATGTGAATATATAACTGCATGACTTGATCAAAGGCAGTGAGAGCAATAACAGGAGCTGTCTGAGGCCTACAGCCTCAGGTTGACCCCTTTTTGATAAGTCAAATTCCTTCTCTTCATGACCTCCTTCTTTAAGGAGCAAATCCTCACAAACACCTCCACAGAACTTTCTTCAAGATGGAGCTAACTAGATTATATATGGCTCTAGATCTGCATACAACACTTGCATGTGGTTTTACTCATTATACAATAATCCTATTACCAGAAAGAACTAAGGCAATCAGAGTCAGAGAAGGCACGGGCAGATGTTTAACACCACATGGTCAGATATCTACCAGGTGAATGATAGGATGTAAACCAGTTCAGGCATCTTCCTAGTTTCCATCCTTCTCCTTCATACACACACGATACTAATAGAATCATGATACACTCTCTATTATAATTCCCTATTCTGTCATGTAAGGCACCAACTGCACCTATCCCTTCTTCCTAAGGCCACATATGTACTCTTAACCAGGCCCAATTGCTGTATCCAGCAGCCTAGTTTTGACTATTGATGATAATTCTGAGCTAACTCAAATTGTCCCATTTTTCTTAGTGTTCCCTGCTTTGTGATGTTTCCATCATCCCTTCACAGAATTATCTGGATGCATCGTTCAGGATCATCACTCCAAGTCCCAGTTGGTGTAGAAGTATACTTCTCATAGCCTTGAAAGGAGCACAAATCACAACTGCACATCCCTGATGACTCGGTTTTATCTTGCCCCAATTCCATCTCAAGCCCAGTCCCCATAAAGTGTCAAACAACTCAGGTCATGCCTCAGGGGATACAGGGAATAGCCCAAGCCCGTCAACCTCTGTCATATATAGGCCAACAATTAGTTACCTAAGAAATGCATAACGAGGACCACCCCGAGGAGCACAGTTGGGTAACATAAACTATAGGAAGTGCTATCACACAACCCAACACATAGCTGTTGTGAAACAGGGCTTTGGAGATTCTCCTTGGTACAAATGTGAGGGCTGCCCAGTGTTCCATTTACTCATTAAAATGACCTCTTCTGTCGTAGAAGAAAACCTACATTCCTAAATCGCTCTGCCATCTTCTCATCATGGCTGGAAAGCGCTTACCAATCTAATACTTCTTCCCTTTGGTACAGACACTGACTTGAATTTTTCCTTCAACTTTCTATGGACCGCAAATATCTTGAGCTGTTGCTATACTAAGAAAGAAATGATGTTGGCTTGAATTCCCTGCCATTCCCCTAAGAAAATGTGTCAATATTCACAACAAACAAACAAATGTGGACATATGTAAAATCCTTGCCCATGTGTGGCTCATACTTTCCTTTCCTCTGCAAATGGGAGCTGTCAAAAACAAATTAAGTAATGACATGATGTGGCTGCAGCTGTGTGTATCCTTCATCATATTATATGGCTGTGGTTAAGGGATGACTCTCTCCCGCCTAGTTTTTAAATATTTATAATGGAAGTTGAGTTGTCAGGGCATGTCCAACTGTTGCCAGAAAAAACAAAAAGTAAATGAAAATAACATCGATGGCATGGCACAACTCTATGGACTGTGCGTATGTGTGTATGTACAGTAAATGTGCTGTTACCCTGTAAAAGTTATCCTGGCTGTTTTTTTCTAATTAACAGAAAAATCCCATCAGTATGCAAACAGAGTTTCTGTCCATTTCTAAATAACGAAAATAAAATATCCTAGTACAAACAGAATTTACTGACCATATTTTATCATTTCTTTTAAAAATTAGCAATCTTGGCTAGGCAAAGTGATTCATGCCTATAATTCAAGCACTTTCAGAGGCTGAGGTTGGAGGATGTCTTGAGCCCAGGAGTTCAAGAACAGCCTGGGCAATGCAGAGAAACCCTGTCCCTACAAAAAGAAAATAAAATAATAAGTTAGCCATTCGTAGTGGCATGCTCCTGTGGTCCCAAGTTACTTGGGGGGCTGAGATGGGAGGATTGCTTGAGCCTTGGAAGTCAAGACCGCAGAGAGCCATGATCACACCATTGCACTCCAGCCTAGGCAACAACAGAGTCAGACCTTGTCTCAAAAAAGGAAAAAAATAGCAATCTCCATTTAAAAATTTTACACAAATAAATAACAGTTAATTACCCAAAACGATAACATCCTTAAGACCTAATGGGTGGAGCCAAGATGGCCGAATAGGAACAGCTCCGGTCTCCAGCTCCCAGCCCCAGCAACACAGAAGACGGGTGATTTCTGCATTTCTGCTTGAGGTACCGGTTTCATCTCACTAGGGAGTGCCTAACAGTGGGTTCAGGACAGTCGGTGAAGCGCACTGTGTGCGAGCGGAAGCAGGGCGAGGCATTGCCTCACTCGGGAAGCGCAAGGGGTCAGGGAGTTCCCTTTCCTAGTCAAAGAAAGGGAAAACAGACGGCACCTGGAATATCGGGTCAGTCCCGTCCTAATACTGCGCTTTTCCAACGGGCCTGGAAAACGGCACACTAGGAGATTGTGTCCCGCACCTGGCTCGGAGGGTCCTATGCCCACAGAGTCTTGCTGATTGCTAGCACAGCAGTCTGAGATCACGCTGCAAGGCGGCAGCGAGGCTGGGGGAGGGGCGCCCGCCATTGCCCAGGCTTGCTTAGGTAAACAAAGCAGCCAGGAAGCTCGAACTGGGTGGAGCCCACCACAGCTCAAGGAGGCCCGCCTGCCTCTGTAGGCTCCACCTCTGGGGGCAGGGCACAGACAACCAAAAACTCAGCGAGAACCTCCACAGCCTTAAATGTCCCTGTCTGACTGACAGCTTTGAAGAGAGTAGTGGTTCTCCCAGCACGCAGCTGGAGATCTGAGAACGGACAGACTGCCTCCTAAAGTGGGTCCCTCACCCCTGAGCAGCCTAACTGGGAGGCACCCCCCCAGTGGGACAGACTGACACCTCATTCAACCGGGTACTCCTCTGAGACAAAACTTTCAGAGGAACTATCAGACAGCTGAATTTGTGGTCTCACCAAAATCCGCTGTTCTGCAGCCACCGGTGCTGACACCCAGCCAAACAGGGTCTGGAGTGGACCTCTAGTAAACTCCAACAGACCTGCAGCTGAGGGTCTTGTCTGGTAGAAGGAAAATTAACAAACAGAAAGGACATCCACACCAAAAACCCATCTGTACATCACCATCATCGAAGACAAAAAGTAGACAAAACCACAAAGATGGGGAAAAAACAGACCAAAAAAACTGGAAACTCTAAAAAACAGAGCACCTCTCTCCTCCTCCAAAGGAACGCAGTTCCTCACCAGAAACGGAACAAAGCTGGATGGAGGATGACTTTGATGAGTTGAGAGAAGAAGGCTTCAGACGATCAAACTACTCTGAGCTACGAGAGGAAATTCAAAACAATAGCAAAGAAGTTAAAAACTTTGAAAAAAAATTAGAAGAATGGATAACTAGAATAACCAATGGAGAGAAGGGCTTAAAGGAGATGATGGAGCTGAAAGCCAAGTTTCGAGAACTACGCGAAGAATGCAGAAGCCTCAGTAGCAGATGCGATCAACTGGAAGAAAGGGTATCGCTGATAGAAGATGAAATGAATGAAATGAAGAGAGAAGGGAAGTTTAGAGAAAAAAGAATAAAAAGAAATGAACAAAGCCTCCAAGAAATTTGGGACTATGTGAAAAGACCAAACCTACGTCTGATTGGTGTACCGGAAAATGATGGGGAGAATGGAACCAAGTTGGAAAACACTCTGCAAGATATTATCCAGGAGAACTTCCCCAATCTAGCAAGGCAGGCCAGCATTCAGATTCAGGAAATACAGAGAACGCCACAAAGATACTCCTCGAGAAGGGCAACTCCAAGACACATAATTGTCAGATTCACCAAAGTGGAAATGAAGGAAAAAATGTTAAGGGCAGCCAGAGAGAAAGGTCGGGTTACCCACAAAGGGAAGCCCATCAGACTAACAGCTGATCTCTCAGCAGAAACTCTGCAAGCCAGAAGAGAGTGGGGGCCGATATTCAACATTCTTAAAGAAAAGAATTTTCAACCCAGAATTTCCTATCCCGCCAAACTAAGCTTCATAAGTGAAGGAGAAATAAAATACTTTACAGACAAGCAAATGCTGAGTGATTTTGTCACCACCAGGCCTGCCCTAAAAGAGCTCCTGAAGGAAGCACTAAACATGGAAAGGAACAACCGGTACCAGCCCCTGCAAAAACATGCCAAATTGTAAAGACCATCGAGGCTAGGAAGAAACTATAGCAACTAACGAGCAAAATAACGAACTAACATCATAATGACAGGATCAGATTCACACATAACAATATTCACGTTAAATGTAAATGGGCTAAATGCTCCAATCAAAAGACACAGACTGGCAAACTGGATAAGGAGTCAGGACCCATCAGTGTGCTGTATTCAGGAAACCCATCTCACGTGCAGAGACACACATAGACTCAAAATAAAGGGATGGAGGAAGATCTATCAAGCAACTGGAAAACAAAAAAAGGCAGGGGTTGCAATCCTAGTCTCTGATAAAATAGACTTTAAACCAACAAAGATCAAAAGAGACAAAGAAGGCCATTACATAATGGTAAAGGGATCAATTCAACAAGAAGAGCTAACTATCCTAAATATATATGCACCCAACACAGGAGCACCCAGATTCATAAAGCAAGTCCTCAGTGACCTACAAAGGGACTTAAACTCCCACACAATAATAATGGGAGATTTTAACACCCCACTGTCAGCATTAGACAGATCAACGAGACAGAAAGTTAACAAGGATATCCAGGAATTGAACTCAGCTCTACATAAAGTGGACCTAATAGACATCTACAGAACTCTCCACCCCAAATCAACAGAATATACATTTTTTTCAGCACCACACCACACCTATTCCAAAATTGACCACATAGTTGGAAGTAAAGCTCTTCTCAGCAAATGTAAAAGAACAGAGATTATAACAAACTGTCTCTCAGACCACAGTGCAATCAAACTAGAACTCAGGATTAAGAAACTCAGTCAAAACCGCTCAACTACATGGAAACTGAACAACCTGCTCCTGAATGACTATTGGGTACATAATGAAATGAAGGCAGAAATAAAGATGTTCTTGGAAACCAACGAGAACAAAGACACAACATACCAGAATCTCTGGGACACGTTCAAAGCAGTGTGTAGAGGGAAATTTATAGCACTGAATGCCCACAAGAGAAAGCAGGAAAGATCCAAAATTGACACCCTAACATCACAATTAAAAGAACTAGAAAAGCAAGAGCAAACACATTCAAAAGCTAGCAGAAGGCTAGAAATAACTAAAATCAGAGCAGAACTGAAGGAAATAGAGACACAAAAAACCCTTCAAAAAATTAATGAATCCAGGAGCTGGTTTTTTGAAAAGATCAACAAAATTGATGGACCGCTAGCAAGACTAATAAAGAAGAAAAGAGAGAAGAATCAAATAGATGCAATAAAAAACGAAAAAGGGGATATCACCACCGATCCCACAGAAATACAATCTACCATCAGAGAATACTACAAACACCTCTATGCAAATAAACTAGAAAATCTGGAAGAAATGGATAAATTCCTCGACAAATACACCCTCCCAAGACTAAACCAGGAAGAAGTTGAATCTCTGAATAGACCAATAACAGGTTCTGAAATTGTGGCAATAATCAATAGCTTACCAACCAAAAAGAGTCCAGGACCTGATGGATTCACAGCTGAATTCTACCAGAGGTACAAGGAGGAACTGGTACCATTCCTTCTGAAACTATTCCAATCGATAGAAAAAGAGGGAATCCTCCCTAACACATTTTACGAAGCCAGCATCGTCCTGATACCAAAACCTGGCAGAGACATAACCAAAAAAGAGAATTTCAGACCAATATCCTTGATGAACATTGATGCAAAAATCCTCAATAAAATACTGGCAAACCGAATCCAGCAGCACATCAAAAAGCTTATCCACCATGATCAAGTGGGCTTCATCCCTGGGATGCAAGGCTGGTTCAACATACGCAAATCAATAAATGTAATCCAGCATATAAACAGAACCAAAGACAAAAACCACATGATTATCTCAATAGATGCAGAAAAGGCCTTTGACAAAATTCAACAACCCTTCATGCTAAAAACTCTCAATAAATTAGGTATTGATGGGACGTATCTCAAAATAATAAGAGCTATCTACAACAAACCCACAGCCAATATCATACTGAATGGGCAAAAACTGGAAGCATTCCCTCTGAAAACTGGCACAAGACAGGGATGCCCTCTCTCACCGCTCCTATTCAACATAGTGCTGGAAGTTCTGGCCAGAGCAATCAGGCAGGAGAAGGAAATAAACGGTATTCAATTAGGAAAAGAGGAAGTCAAATTGTCCCTGTTTGCAGATGACATGATTGTATATCTAGAAAACCCCATTGTCTCAGCCCAAAATCTCCTTAAGCTGATTAGCAACTTCAGCAAAGTCTCAGGATACAAAATTAATGTACAAAAATCACAAGCATTCTTGTACACCAATAACAGACAAACAGAGAGCCAAATCATGAGTGAACTCCCATTCACAATTGCTTCAAAGAGAATAAAATACCTAGGAATCCAACTTACCAGGGATGTGAAGGACCTCTTCAAGGAGAACTACAAACCACTGCTCAATGAAATAAAAGAGGATACAAACAAATGGAAGAACATTCCATGCTCATGGGTTGGAAGAATCAATATCGTGAAAATGGCCATACTGCCCAAGGTAATTTATAGATTCAATGCCATCCCCATCAAGCTACCAATGACTTTCTTCACAGAATTGGAAAAAACTACTTTAAAGTTCATATGGAACCAAAAAAGAGCCCGCATCGCCAAGTCAATCCTAAGCCAAAAGAACAAAGCTGGAGGCATCACGCTACCTGACTTTAAACTATACTACAAGGCTACAGTAACCAAAACAGCATGGTACTGGTACCACAACAGAGACATAGATCAATGGAACAGAACAGAGCCCTCAGAAATGATGCCGCATAGCTACAACTATCTGATCTTTGACAAACCTGACAAAAACAAGAAATGGGGAAAGGATTCCCTATTTAATAAATGGTGCTGGGAAAACTGGCTAGCCATATGTAGAAAGCTGCAACTGGATCCCTTCCTTACACCTTATACAAAAATTAATTCAAGATGGATTAAAGACTTATATGTTAGACCTAAAACCATTAAAATCCTACAAGAAAACCTAGGCAATACCATTCAGGACATAGGCGTGGGCAAGGACTTCATGTCTAAAACACCAAAAGCAATGGCAACAAAAGCCAAAATCGACAAATGGGATCTCATTAAACTAAAGAGCTTCTGCACAGCAAAAGAAACTATCATCAGAGTGAACAGGCAACCTACACAATGGGAGAAAATTTTTGCAACCTACTCATCTGACAAAGGGCTAATATCCAGAATCTACAATGAACTCAAACAAATTTACAAGAAAAAAACAAACAACCCCATCAAAAAGTGGGCAGAGGACATGAACAGACACTTCTCAAAAGAAGACATTTATGCAGCCAAAAAACACATGAAGAAATGCTCCTCATCACTGGCCATCAGAGAAATGCAAATCAAAACCACAGTGAGATACCATCTCACACCAGTTAGAATGGCCATCATTAAAAAATCAGGAAACAACAGGTGCTGGAGAGGATGTGGAGAAATAGGAACACTTTTACACTGTTGGTGGGACTGTAAACTAGTTCAACCATTGTGGAAGTCAGTGTGGCGATTCCTCAGGGATCTCGAACTAGAAATACCATTTGACCCAGCCATCCCATTACTGGGTATATACCCAAAGGACTATAAATCATGCTGCTATAAAGACACATGCACACGTATGTTTATTGCGGCACTATTCACAATAGCAAAGAGTTGGAACCAACCCAAATGTCCAACAACGATAGACTGGATTAAGAAAATGTGGCACATATACACCATGGAATACTATGCAGCCATAAAAAATGATGAGTTCGTGTCCTTTGTAGGGACATGGATGAAACTGGAAAACATCATTCTCAGTAAACTATCGCAAGGACAAAAAACCAAACACCGCATGTTCTCACTCATAGGTGGGAATTGAACAATGAGAACTCATGGACACAGGAAGGGGAACATCACGCTCCGGGGACTGTTGTGGGGTGGGGGGAGGGGGGAGGGACAGCATTAGGAGATACACCTAATGCTAAATGACGAATTAATGGGTGCAGGAAATCAACATGGCACATGGATACATATGTAACAAACCTGCACATTGTGCACATGTACCCTAAAACCCTAAAGTATAATTAAAAAAAAAAAAAAAAAAAAAAAAAAAAAAAAAAAAAAAAAAGACCTAATGGTCCTGCAAGGTGAGTGGTATTTGGTTGGGTGTGTGTGTGTGTGTGTGTGTGTGTGTGTGTGGTAGTTTAGCCTTTGGGTACTGATATCCTTAAAATCCTTAATTTCAACTTTCAGAATTAATAAGAATAAAAAAAAAACAGTTGTCATTTCAAGGTTTATGGCTTTCTCAAAAAAAAAAATTCCATCTTCAGGGGGATAATTTTAAATAAATTTGACTTTTGTAAGAAGATATGCATTTAAGGGGAATACCAGACAAAAGGCATCTGGATAAAAAAGAGAGAGGTCACTCGTACTGTCTCATATAGATATAGGTATAGATGATATAGATCTAGACATAGAGATATAATAGATATAGATAGAATGGATATATATGTACATATATCATGTACTAACTTAATGCTAACTTTTTAAGATAATGAAGCATATTTAAAACATATCATACTCAGAATCCTAGAGTTTTCAATGGCAAGCAACAATGACAAAGGCTAAATAATTAAGATAACAAAGAAACACAAAGACCAAGGAATAGGGCAGAACCAAATATAAAAACCTCTGAGACTAATCGGATTTTCAAGAACATTACTTCCTATGTTGTGAAGGAACTTCCCTCTCACTATGAATGTATAGAAGTAATGAGTAAAAGGTAGCAAAAAACACAAAAAATTAACACGTAGCCATGTCGGAAAAAAAAATCAGAAAATTCCTGTTAGCCAAATAAACAGAAATGAATGCCAGGCCAGAGGTGACCCAACAGCAGTCTCAAATTCAATCATAGGCCCTAGAAGCTCAGCACTGGGTCCTAATGCCTCTGTGGAGAAAGGAGACACAATATCTGTAGAAGGAGGGAAGAGTTGTAATTGTATATCCCATGTAAAGCATGCAGCCTAGAATAGCTCCTCCCACCTGACTGTGAAAGCAGATAGAAAGCCTGCCACCTCTGCAGGGCCTTGGGTTGACAATACATCACCTCTGAGAAGTCAAAACTCCAGGTACCCATTCACATGTGTATAAGGTTTAAATGTTTAATATTCACACGGTTAAGGCACCACAACCATGTAGCTGATAGAAAGATTGCTCTGAAGGCACTCTGTGCATCTTAGGAAATACAAAACAACTGTTTTTTTTTTTTTTGAGACGGTGAAATACCCAAATTTTTCTACCACATGTGTATTTGGTTTTAATACTAGTTTAATGAATCCCATATGGATAGGTTTACTTTTTATTTTATGTATTTTTTTTTTTTAAGATGGAGTTTTGCTCTTGTTGCCCAGGCTGCAGTGCAATAGTGTGATCTCGGCTCACTGCAACCTCTGCCTCCCGGGTTCAAGTCATTCTCCTGCCTCAGCCTCTCAAGTAGCTGGAATTACAGGTGCCTACCACCACTCCCGGCTAATTTTTGTATTTTTAGTAGAGACAGGGTTTCGGCATGTTGGCCAGGTGGTCTCAAACTCCTGACCTCAGATGATCCACCTGCCTTGGCCTCTCGAAGTACTGGGATTACAGGCGTGAGGCACCACAACTGGCCTAAAACAACTCTTGAGGGATACTTTAAAAACAGACTTAGGAAACTCCCAAAGCAGAGCAGGAGCTACCATAAATGAACATCATTTATAAACACAATAAGAAATCAAGGAGGGGCAAGGTGGTGTGTTCCTGTAGTCCCAACTACTCTGGGGGCTCAGGTGGGAGAATCGTTTGAGCCTGGGAGGTTGAGGCTGCAATGAGCCAAGACTGTACCACTGCACTCCAGTGTGTTGTTGCTTTTGACAGAGTGAGATGAAAGAAAGAAAAGAAAAGAAAAGAAAAGAAAAGAAAAGGAAAAGGAAAGAAAGAAAGAAAGAGGAGAGAGAGAGAAAGAAAGAAAGGAAGGAGAGGGAGGGAAAAGGAAAGAAAGAGACAGAAAGAGAGAGAGAAAGAAGAAAGAAAGAAAGAAAGAGAAAGAAAGAAAGGAAAGAGAGAAGGAGGGAGGGAGGGAAGGAAGGAAGGAAAGAAGGCAGGCACTGAGGGAAATTCAGAAGATGCAATAAACAGGAAAATTAGCACTCTCCAAATCTGGATTATGCACAATGTGAAAGAGACTGCAAACAATTTTATTTAAAATTAATAAAAAGATAAAAAGGAATAAAATCCAAAAAGAAAAGATCAGATACTGTGAAAAAGAATAGACCAATTTGAAAAGCCAAATAGAACTTCTAGAAATGAAGGACAAACTCATTGACGTTAAAAACAAGTAAAAATATCCATAGCTAGATATGTTATAGAAAAATTTCAGAACTTCAACAACAAAGGATTGAGAAAGTAAAAACATATTCTCTATAAATAAATGGCAATTCAAGTGACAGCAAACTCCTCATCAACAACAATAATTCTTGAAGGCTGGGAAGCATCTTGAAAGCAATGAGGGAATATAACAATCAGAGTGTATATCCATCTAAATTATATACACGTGAGGTGAAATAAAAGCCTTTTTAGACAGACTGCTTGAAAAAGTTTACTACTCGTAATTTCACCCTGAGATGAATATTAGTTTAAACAATATGAAATTTCTGATATTTGGCCATTTTGACCCACAAAAATGACAATTTCATATGATTCAAACTAAATCTAAAAGACATATGTGCTTCAGGTAGAAGAAAAATGAATCCAGGGGAAGATGCAAGAAGCAATGATGAGCAGTTATTGATAAAACCAAATAAGCATTGACTATAAGGATAATAAAATGACTAGTGGCATTTGGAATGTAAAGGGAGAACTAAGACATATCTGCTGATACGAAGCTAGAGCTAATAATTAACACGAAATAATGGTAGCACATGTATCCATGTTAAAACTTTAAGGTTGACTGCTAAAAAAACAGAAATAAAATGTAGAACTTCCAAATCAATGGCTGGAGTCAGGGGGCGGGAATAAAGAAAATTCCATCTTTCCAAGAAAAGTTAGAAAAGCAGAATGTGAAAGTAAAAGAGAGAGAGAGAGAAACACAAAATCAGATGGCCAAAGCCAAATACACTAATAATCAAAGTGGCAGTAAATGAAATGATTATGCCTTTAACAAAGGACAGATTCTTAGGATTTTAAGGAACAGACCCCAAAAAACCCAGCTATATATGCTCTTTTCTATAAGCATGCCTAGAGCACCTCAAGAGGGTCAAGAGTGAAAGAATGAAAAAGGTGAAAGAGGATATACCAGACGAAGAATAAGAAAAAAAAAAAAAGAGGGGGCAGAAAAGAAAGGAAAGAAGGGCCTGGGCACAGTGGCTCACACCTGTAATCCCAGCAAGATAGACAAAATCCCTGCCCTCGTGGACTTTATATTCCAGTGGACAAAATACGTTTATTTCAAAATAAATGTTTAAAACATGTGGCTCACATGTAAGAAATTTTACTAATATCTAAAATAATATGCAGTACTCAGATTGCTTATTCAGCCATATTGCCCAATGCCTAAGTGGTTCTCTGATCAGGATATTGTTAAGAGATTAGTTAAATTTTTAAGGACTCCACTCTGTTCAACGGGCACCATGTGTTTGTTTACACGTATTTACTTCTCACTTTTACTAAGTATGATTATAGAGCTGACATCCACAAGATGGAATAATAAAAGAATCACCTAAAGTCAAATATACAAAGTCTCAAAAGAATCAGATGTAATTGCCAAAGTGTGCATGTGGCCAATAGTTTTAAAAATAATGATTTTATAATTACTAGTTTGTTACATGAGAAGTCTAACTGAAAACTGGGGAAATTCACCACGGTTCATGATTTAAGTAGTACAAATAACAGACAGCAATTGAGGCCACGTTTTCATTTGTTTTACTCTACTAAGTAAAAACCATTGATTCACTTACAATTCTTTGTACTTATGTATCTCTTTTGAGTCATATATTAGAACAATATGAAGATGTAAATTCTTAACTCTTCATGAAGTGTATCTCTTTTCCTTAACTGCCAAAGTATACATAAAATATTCCAAAAGAACAAACCACAACAACATTATTTTTAGATATGGTCAAAACTTATTTGGCACAAGTTACCAAAAGAAATGTAGTCAAGTGGCAAGTGATATTTAATTTACATCCTGAAATGTTTACAGAAACTATTAAGTATTGCTGATGAATAAGACTGCACTTACAAATGATTTCTCCCATAAATAATATGCACAGTTTAAGCCAGTATAAACACAATTCTAACGATTAGAAAGAAAAAAGGATTGAGATTACATCTGATCCGAAGAAGTCAACTTGACACACACACACACATGAACTGTACTCTATTTGTTTAGAAAGCTTACCTAGAATAGAAATAAAAGTTTCTAATTAACCTCCTATTTATAGAGCCCCATTCTGCTGTATGGATGATGGTATGCCAAGTTTGATCTAGCACACTTAAACTAATGGTCAATTCTAAAAGTCTATGGTTTTCTTATCAAACAAAAGTGTCAAGTAACTTTGAGTTACATTCAGGAATCTATGTCCCCCAAAGATCCAGCATTTGATTGGAAAAGGCTTTCATTGGTGTATTAGGCCATTTTTGCCCTGCCATGAAGAAATACTTGAGACTTGGTAATTTATAAACAAAAGAGGTTTAATTGACTGGGTTCTGCAGGCTGTACTGGAAGCATGGGCCAGCATCTGATTGGCTTCTGGGAAGGCAAACAGGGAGCAGGTGTGTCACATGGCAAGCGAGGGGGCAAGGGCAGTTGCAACAGGGAGTGCCACATACTTTTTTTTTTTGAGACAGAGTTTCGTTCTATCACCCAGGCTGGAGTGCAGTGGCACGACCTCAACTCACTGCAAGCTCCGCCTCCTGGGTTCATGCCATTCTCCTGCCTCAGCCTCCTGAGTAGCTGGGACTACAGGCGCCTGCCACCACGCCCAGCTAATTTTTTTGTATTTTTAGTAGAGATGGGGTTTCGCCGTGTTAGCCAGGATGGTCTTGATCTCCTGACCTCGTGATCCGCCTACCTCAGCCTCCTAAAGTGCTGGGATTATAGGCGTGAGCCACCGCGCCCAGCCGCCACATACTTTTAAACAACCAGATCTCACAAGAACTCACTCACTATCACCAGGACAGTACCAAACCATTCATGAAGGATCTGCCCCATAACCCAAACACCTCCCACTAGGCCCCACCTCCAACACTGGGGAATTACATTTCAACATGAGACTTGGGGGGACAAATATCCAAACTATATCACTTCAGTTTAATTTTCTGATAATGAGAGACTTGAAATCACTCCCTTCTCCTTTGTTTGTTTTAATCAACGAAGGCCATCCAGAATCTCTGTACATATGTCACTTGCTAGCAACCCTTGGGGGAAGGGAGTAGACTTCACTCAAGTTCTCTGTACATCCCTAGTCATTGAGTTGCCACTTTCATGTCTGCAAGTGGCCGGCAGCCGTGCAATCAGAGAGACAGGTGGTGGAGCCCAGGTCCTGCCTAGGTAGAAAAGCGATGGAAGATCCCTGCTTGACGCTAAGGCCCCAGCAACACCCTCCCTGGAAGGGAAAAAGAGGAACTGGCCTATCCTATCCTTGATGCCAAAGGGAAGGGAGAGAAAGGAAAATCTCCTCTAAGAGCAAAGAGTCACTTAGCCCTCCTACAGTCTGTGGTACCAATTTACAGAGCTTTGATAGTCCAAAATAGCTTCAGTGGAGAATTTGGTTTAAAGTACTTGCAGAAGCAATTCTGAGAGAGAATAAAGGAGACATTACTTAAACAGAAAATGACTGTGATGGCTGTAGTTAGTGCAAACCCAGAAAACCTGAGACAGGTCTCACTTAGTTTAGAAAGTCTATTTTGCCACCGTTGAAGATGCACCTGTGACACAGCCTCAGGAAGTCCTGACAACATGTGCCCAAGGTGGTTGGGGCACAGCTTCATTTTATACATTTTAGGGGGATGTGAGACATCAGTCAGTATGTATATAAGAAAGACATTGGTTCGGTCTGGAAAGGCAGGACAACTTGAAGCAAAGGCAGGAAGACTCAAAGTAGTGGGAGGGGGCTTCCAGGTCACAGATAGGTGAGAGACGAACAGTTGCATCCTTTTGAGTTTCTGATTAGCCTTTCCAAAGGAGGCAATCAGATATTGCTTCTATCTCAGTGAGCAGAGGGATGACTTTGAATAGAATGGCAGGCAGGTTGGCCCTAAGCAGTTCCCAGCTTGACTTTTCCCTTTAGCTTAGTGATTTGGGGGCCCCAAGATTTATTTTCCTTTCACATTTATAATAATGTATTGTATACTTAAAAATTGCTAAGAGAGTAGATCTTAAATGTTCTTGCCACAAAAATCATGAAGCAATGAATATGTTAACTAGCTTAATTGCACAATGTATACATATATTGAAACATCACATTGTATACCATAAATATATGCAATTATTATTTGTCATTTTAAAAAATTTTAGAACAAAAAAATTTGAGAGATCATGGCTGAAATTTTTCAGAATTGGTGAAAGATACCAATCCTGAAATTATTGCACTCAATGAAACCCAAAGATATGGGTACCTAGACGTAGCATAATGAAACTAAAGAACAGCAAAGAAGACAAAGAAAGTGTTTAAAGCCGCCAGAGAGAAAAGAGAGACTTACCCACAGAGAAATGATAACAAGACTGATGGCTTACTTCTTAATATCCATCTACTGGACACCAGAAGAGAAAGAACTAAAAGAAAGAAGATAATCAAAAACCTGGAACCCTAGTTCTAGCAAATATTCTTTTCAAATATGAATGGTAGCCAGGCACAGTGACTCATGCCTGTAATCCCAGCACTTTGGGAGGTAGAGATGGGAGGATCATCTGAGGTCAGGAGTTCGAGACCAGCCTGGCTAACATGGTGAAACCCCATTTCCATTAAAAACACAAAAAATTAGCCAAGTGTGGTGGCACACGCCTGTTGTACCTGTAATCCCAGCTATCTGGGAGGCTGAGGCAGAGAATTGCTTGAACCCGGGAGGCAGAGGTTGCAGTGAGCCAAGATTGCATCACCACTGCACTCTAGTCTGGGCAACAGAGTGAGACTCTGTCTCAAAAAAAAAAAAAGACAAAGTCTATAATAAGGCTGAATGGACTAAGTATAAAAGAAAATGAAAACAAAACTAGATTTTTTAAAAGTAAAAGAAGCCAGGTTTACCTATGTTAGAAATAAAATGTTTGTTCTCAGTGCCACAAAGAAATAGCACTCAAACATAAATTTAATTTTGTCAGCAAGGCAATTTTTACTTCTATAGAAGTGTGTGACTCTCAAATGGAGTAATGGCAAGAGCACACCTGAACAAGGGAGGGGAAGGGGTTCTTATTCCCGACACAGGTAGCCCCTATTGCTGTGTCGTTCCCCTAATGGCAGGCTTGGACCATACAGTCTAAGCTAATTCTGATAGGCTATTTTAAAGGGGGCAGGGGTATAAGCCAGAGTGGTGGGGTGAGTAGTTTGGTGGGAAGGATGATTACGGAACAGGTGACTAAAGGTGACTTAGGTCAGAGCAGGTGACCACAGGTGATTCAGGTCAAAAAAGTAACCAGGATGAGTCAGGACGGAGCAGGTGACCAGGGGAACAGATGTGAACTGCTGATTAAAACTGGTGGAAAATGTTGTTTACTGAAACTATGAGGAAGTTAAGCTTAAAAATGGAGAACAAAGAACTGACCATACTGACATACTGATTCTTTGAAGAGAAATCTAGAACTCTCTATCCAACATCTAAAACCAAAGGACATACAACATTTGAAAAACATGGGAAAATATATACTAAGCATGTACCAACAAAATAAATGATAGAGTTGCTATAAAAATAATCAGATAAAATAGTCACTAAAGCAGTAGTAAGATCTCAATTTCTGAGAGTAGAATGCTTCAGTGAAGTTCTTTCACCAAACTTGAAAACTCTCAAGTCAATAGTAATGATTCTTCAGACGTGGCACTTTCATTTTTTGTCCTTACTCTCCATAACTCCTTAGACTTCTGTCTTCACCCCCCATTGGCATCAGCCGCACTTGGAATCCTCCTCCCATTATCTGATCCCTCATTCCAGGCTCTCTACCTCAGTTCTTCCATCGCTAACCACGACAGCCTTAACCTTGGGCTTTCCCCACTCTACTCACCAGACTTACTCGATTTCCCCAAATCCTCAAAACTCAGCTTTTCCCATTTTATCTTGGCATGGAGGGGTTTGAGAGGCACCAATAAACGGTATCCAGTCCCCTTCTTGATCTCTGAACAGACTGCAAAATAAAAGTAAAGCAAATGGAAGCACAAACTATCACCTTTTTAAAGGATAAAGCTGACTTTCCAAAATTCTTATACTTAGTATCTTTTCTGAATACAGTAGCCAGAGGCATTCATAATGATGTTTTCACTGTAGCTATACTTTAAGAATAGCCAACAGTCTCACTCACACAGGCTGTCATGTGAGTGATTAGTGACTGAGTATTGGACCAAGTATAATGATCTGGAATAAGCATAGGACAGATTTTGACCTGGTAGAGAATGTGTCTCTCTCCTTTCAAAAAAGGCCTAAAAGTGACGTAAAAAAGAGCCAATGAGAACAAGATCAAAACAGTTTACTTATAACCCAGATTGACTCTGAAAATGTTAACATATTATTGGAGTTGGGCATTTACCAAAACCTGTCATAGGAAAAAAGTAACTTAAATCTCAAATAACACAAATCCTTTTTTCTTTCTTCATAAGAGTGGAAAAGGGAATTGCTGATTGGTCCTGAATTTCTCGTTCTTCTCTAAAACACTTTCAGGGAAATGAGAATGGTCTTGACTGTTATGCAGAGGACCAGGATCCTGGGTCAAAAGAGTTTCTTTTCAGCCACAGGTATTATTTCACATTCTAGCTGGAGAGAGAAGGCATAAACAAAAACAAAAAGAAACGGAAAGACATAAATACCTGTTGAAGAAATGGAAGAGATATCACAATGTGTCTGGAATTGGTGGGTTCTTGGTCTCACTGACTTCAAGAATGAAGCCGCTGACCCTCGCGGTGAGTGTTACAGTTCTAAAGGCGGCGTGTCCGGAGTTTGTTCCTTCTGATGTTCAAATGTGTTCGTAGTCTCGCTGGCTCAGGAGTGACGCTGCAGAACTTCGCAGTGAGTGTTACAGTTCTTAAGGCGGCACGTCTGGAGTTGTTCGTTCCTCCCAGTGGGCTCGTGGTCTCGCTGGCTTCAGGAGTGAAGCTGCAGACCTTCGCGGTGATTGTTACAGCTCATAAAAGCAGTGTGGACCCAAAGAGTGAGCAGTAGCAAGACTCACTGCAAAGAGCAAAAGAACAAACCTCCCACAATGTGGAACGAGACCTGAGCGGGTTGCCGCTGCTGGCTCCGACAGCCTGCTTTTATTCTCTTATCTGGCCCCACCCACGTCCTGCTGATTGGTACAGCCCAGTGGTCTGTTCTGACAGGGCGCTGATTGGTGCGTTTGCCATCCCTGAGCTAGACATAAAAGTTCTCCACGTCTCCATCAGATCAGTTAGATACAGAGTATTGACACAAAGGTTCTCCAAGGCCCCACCAGAGCAGCCAGACACAGAGTGTCAATTGGTGCATCCACAAACCTTGAGCTAGATACAGGGTGCTGATTGGTGTGTCCACAATCCCTGAGCTAGACATAAAGGTTCTCCACATCTCCACCAGACTCAGGAGCCCAGCCGGCCTCACCCAGTGGATCCCGCACCGGGGCCGCAGGTGGAGCTGCCTGCCAGTCCCGCGCCGTGCGCTCTCACTCCTCAGCCCTTGGGTGGTTGATGGGACTGGGCGCTGTGGAGCAGGGGGTGGCGCTCGTCGGGGAGGCTGGGGCCGCACAGGAGCCCATGGAGGGGGTGGGAGGCTCAGGCATGGCGGGCTGCAGGTCCCGAGCCCTGCCCCGGGGGAAGGCAGCTAAGGCCTGGTGAGAAATCGAGCACAGTGCCGGTGGGTCGGCACTGCTGGGGGACCCAGTACACCCTCCGCAGCCGCTGACCTGGGTGCTAAGCCCCTCATTGTCCGGGGCCGGCAGGGCCGGCCGGCTGCTCTGAGTGGGAGGGCCCGCCAAGCCCACGCCCACCCGAAACTCCAGCCGGCCCCTAAGCGCCGCGCGCAGCCCCGGTTCACGCTCGCGCCTCTTCCTCCACACCTCCCTGCAAGCTGAGGGAGCCGGCTCTCGCCTTGGCCAGCCCAGAAAGGGGCTGCCACAGTGCGGCGGTGGGCTGAAGGGCTCCTCAAGTGCCGCCAAAATGGGAGCCCAGGCAGAGGAGGCGCTGAGAGCAAGCGAGGGCTGTGAGGACTGCCAGAACTGTCACCTCTCAGCAAGACCAAAAGCTACTGTCAAAATAATTGAATACCATGCCGGGGGCAGTGGCTCACGCCTGTAATCCCAGCACTTTGGGAGGCCAAGGCGGGTGGATCATGAGGTCAGGAGTTCGAGACCAGCCTAGCCAACACGGTGAAACCCCCATCTCTAAAAATACACAAATTAGCTGGGCACAGTGGTGTGTGCCTGTAGTCCCAGCTACTTGGGAGGCTGAGGCAGGAGAATCGCTTAAACCCAGGAAGCGGAGGTTGCAGTGAGCCGGGATCGCACCACTGCACTCCAGCTTGGCGACAGAGTGAGATTCATTCTCAAATTTTTTAAAAATGAAAAAAACAAAAGAATTGAATAAAAAAAAGTTAGCAAAGATGGGCTGATAATATTGCTAAAGCATCTGTTTCAACGTAGAAAGGTAAGTGAAAACAAAGAAAAGAACCCCACCTAAGCTATAAGCTGGTAGCTAGAAACACGGGGAGAATCTAATGGTGAAAAGACAAGTAAAATGTTACATAAAACAACAGTTGTTAAAGGGGGTGGGGTGGTAAGGCAGGAGTGCTGCCTCCGCTCAGCCCATGTCTCTGTCGCTAAGGAAAAATAACTCCATGGGAGTGAGTCAGATGAGATAGAACAGGAGGGGTCCTATCTCTGCTAAGTCAGCTGGGGAGACAGTGCGGGACAGACTTTGGAGTCTCGTGGAGTGGAAACCAGTGAGTCAGGGAGGAAGAACTCATCCCAGCTCCCACTCTGCAGCCACATCAAAGGTTGCAGGGATTAACGAAAATGCCCACCCGGTTGCGCAAGCTATCCTGAATACCGAGAATCTAATCCACTTGATGAGTTTACTCAGCCAGCTTTTTGTGGACTTGGTACAAAATGCTCAAATGACTTTTAGTTAAAGGAAGCAAAACGGAAGAACAGTCCTCACGCAGCAACCTCATCAAAGTTCCTCAATGTAATAAAGCAACTCTATAACTTTGCTAATACCCTAACATAAAGCTATGATTGCCAAAACAAACAAACAAACAAACAAATTGTAGCCCCAGACTCCCTCTCTCTGGATGAAATAGTCTTGACTATGTAGATTGTTTGAAATTCAGTCCATCCAAGTAGTTGCAATTCCAGAAATCAAAGAACAGGTACACTGCTCCCTCTACTGGCTTTGCAGCTGCAGGTACAGATGAATTTAAACCAGAAAGCAGACTTTTAGTCTTTATTTAGCTTTCTAGCATTTTCGCTAGAAAGTCTCTAATGACCAAAAAATAGAAGGGTGGTGCAAGTCTCTTAAAGTAAATCTTCAGTAAAGATTTATGGTAACTGTTAATAACAGATCACATTAAAGAGCAAAAAAAAAAAATTCTTAAAACCTTAAAAATAAACTCTGTTCATGTGATAATTCTTGAAACTTGAAATTTTCTGAGGTTGATTACCATGGAGTGTCAAGAATTAAATATAGGGAAAAAGAATTAAATATAGGAAACTAAGAAAAAAAACTATTTTAGATGTTTCAAATAATGTTTCTGATGCATTTCCTAGCATCTCTTCTCTCAGTATTTGAAGAACTTTTGTCACTCTGTTCTTCAGTTACTGAATTGCACAAACTCATAGTGTCCCTGTAAGTCCTTTTTCCCTGAACTCTCTGAAAAAGACTATAGATGCATGGATTTTTAAGTAAAAATGAAAACTGTGGCATTCTCTGATCCTCAAAAACTAATAGGAATAATAGCCTAATGATACCAGCAATTGAACTCCTCTTAAAAGGAGCAAGCTGGCTCACGCCTGTAATCCTAGCACTTTGGGAGGCCGAAGCGGGCAGATTGCCTGAGCTCAGGAGTTCGAGACTAGCCTGGGCAACAAGGCGAAACCCCGTCTCTAGTAAAATACAAAAGAAATTAGCTGGGCATGGTGGCACGCACCTGTAATCCCAGCTACTCAGGAGGCTGAGGCATGAGAATTGCTTGAACCCAGGAGGCGGAGGTTGCAGTGAGTCGAGATCGCACCACTGCACTCCAGCATGGGTGATGGAGTGAGACTCTGTCTCTACAAAAAAAAAAAAAAAAAAAAGAAAGCAGCAAACTGTGACTCAGATGACTTACCAGCTCTGTTTCCCCCTTATTGATTACCTAGCAAATGGTCCAAAGCTGATGCTCCAGAATATGTGTCCTCTCTTGCAAAGCTCCAATTCCATACCTAACTGATTTATTCAACCAAATGCATTCATTTCATCGTTTGATAAATATTTTCTGAGCACCTACAATGTGTAAGGCAATGTTGTAGGTGCTGTGGATACAGAAGTAGACAGATGACCTCACTGAAAAGTCAGAAGCTAGCTTGGTGAGTTCCCATTTATTTTCTTTACATATCAATGAATTTGTGCACTTCCACATATACTAAGGTCAAATTGCAAATCCATGAAGTGTTCCTTGACTAACTTGGGCCATGGGTTTCACATCAACTGATCTTCTGAAATATCCTGTCATGAAGCCACTACACATTTTCTGTCTAGGGTTGTTACTCATATCTGTTATTGCCTTGAATTAGTATTTAAAGATTTGACTGCCATCTGACTTTTCACATATGTTTGGTTTTCTCCTCAACTACATTAGAAATTATTTGACGTAAGAAATAACATGGCCTGACATAGAATGATATGAAAAGTCCTAAAAAGGTATAAAAAATAAATCATACTTAACAACTTTCTTGAAAAGAATAATATTACATTAAATAGTCTATTAGCAAAGTTTTATATACTATAAAATTTAATTGGTTTTAATCCAAACTAGATTATTTTATTAATTATAAATTAATTAATATTAATTGTCATCCCCAGTGCAACTTCTAAGAAAATAATTCAAAATATATAGCAAAAGAATGGCAAGAGAATTAAGAGATATTTTTTAAAACACCCTTAGAGGTATACTCAAAATTGTATATTAAAAAATTTCTAACACAAAAAGGCAATAATGGAGAAATAGTGGAAAAAAAAGGACATAAAACATATAGAAAAAAATTTAAATGAAAAGCATAAATCCTACCTTGTTAGTAATTATATTACGTGTAAATGGATTAAACACTACAATCAAAATACAGTTATTGACAGAATGGGTTTTGTTTTGTTTGTTTGTTTTTTGAGACAAAGTCTCACTCTGTGGCCCAGGCTGGAGTGCAGTGGCACAATCTTGGCTCAATGCAACCTCCGCCTCGCAGGCTGAAGCGAGTCCCCTGCCTCAGCCTCCCGAGTGGCTGGGACTACAGGCACCCATCACCACATCTGGCTAATTTTTGTATTTTTAGTAGAGACAGAGTTTCGCCATGTTGGCCAGGCTGTTTTCTAACTCCTGGCCTCAAGTGACCTGCCCACCTCGGCCTCCAAAAGTGCTGGGATTACAGACATGAGCACCATGCCCTGCCAACAGAATGGATTTTTTTTAAAAAAAGATCCAACTCTATTGTGTCTACAAGAGACACGCTTTAAATTAAAGATACAAAGAGGTTAAAAGTAAGAAGATACCATGAAACCGTAACCAAAAGAGGGCTGGAGACCCATTTAATAGAAGACAAAATAGACTTTAAGACAAAGAAGGTTTTTATGATGATAAAAGACCTAACAATTATAAACATATAAGCATCTAATACCAGAGTCCCAAAATCCATGAAGCAAAAACTTACAGGATTAAAGGAAGAAATGGATAATTTAGTAATCATGGTTGGAGGTTTCAGTTACCCAGTTTCAATAAGAAAATAGGAGACTTGAAAAATACTGCAATAAACTGAATGTGTCCTCCAAAAATGTATATGTTGAAACTCTAACCCCCGATGTGATGGCATTAGGAGATGGGGCTTTAGGGAGGTAATTAGATGATGAGGGTGAGGTCCTCATGAATAGTATTAGTGCCATTATAAAAAGGACACCAGAGAGCTATCTCACCATCTTGCTGCCACATAAGAGGTACAGCAAGAAGTCAGCATCTGCAACCTGGAAGAGAGCCCTCACCAGACCCAGTCAGGCTGGCACCCTGATCTCAGACTTCCAGCCTCCAGAACTGTGAGAAATACACTTCTGTTGTCTATAAGCCATCCAGTCTGTGGTACTTTATTATATAGCAGCCTAAAGGGACTAAGCAAACATTATAAACCAACTTGACCTAACAGACATCAATTGAACACTCCACCCAATAACAGCACAATACACGTTTTTCTCAAATACACATGGAACATTCTCCAGGATAAACCATACATTATGACGAAAACCTTAATAAATTTAAATGATTGAAATAATACAAAGCATGTTCATCAATCACAATGTAATGACATTAGAAATTAATTAGAAGTAAATTTGAAAAATTCACAGATATGTAAAAATTAAACAACATACTCTTAATAAAAGGAATACCACAAGGAAAATTATAGTTTGAAATAAACGAAGATAAAGATCAAACATGCCAAACTTGTGGATGCAGCTGAAGAAGTGCCTAGAGAGATTAATAGCTATATAAATATCTATATTTAAAAGAAGAAATAGCTCTAATCACTAACCTAAACTTCCATTTTCAGAAACCAGAAAAAAGGAGAGCAAACTAAACCCAAAGCAAAATGGAGGGAAATAATAAAGATCAGAATGGAAATAAATGAAATAGAGAATGTATTAATAAACACAAGAGTGAAAATTCAAAATTGACAAACATATCTAGACTGACCAAAAGAGAGAGAGAAGACTCATATTACTAAAACTAGGAATGGGGCCGCGGGGAGGGAGACCATCAGGATAAATAGCTAATGCATGTGGGGCTTAATACCTAGGTGATGGGTTGATAGGTGCAGCAAACCACCATGGCACACGTTTACCTATGTAACAAGCCTGCACGTCCTGCACATGTATCCCAGAACTTAAAATTCAATTAAATTTTAAAAATAAAATAAAATATAATAAAAAATGAATGGAAGAGAGGGCATCACTCCCAGCCTTACAGAAATTAAAAGAATAATAAGGGAATACTATGAACAACTGCATGTCAACAAATTAGACAACCTAGATAAAATGGACAAATTCCTAGAGAGACACAAACTACTGAAACTGATTTATAAAGAAAATCTGAATACATCTATAATAAATAAAGAGGTTGAGTCTGTAATGAAAATACTTTGCACAAAGTAAAGTCTAGGCCCATGGGTGAATTCTACCAAACATTTAAAGAAGAATTAACAATCTTTCTCAAACTCATCCAAAAAAAAAAAATAGAAGAGGAAGGAATACTTTCCAAATCATTCTATCAATATAGACACAAAAATCTTCAACAGAAACTAACAAACTGAATCCAGTCATATATAAAAAGGATCATACACCATGACCAGTGTGAGTCATAATACAAATGCCAACTCTATTTAACATATGAAATAAACCAATGTAATATACCACATTAATGAAATGAAGAAAAAAAAACACATGATCATCTCAATCGACTGACAAAATTCAACAACTTTTCAAAATAAGAAACACTGAAAAAATAGAAATAGAAGGAAACATTATCAATTCAATGAAGGACATCTACTAACGTCTCATAGTTGACATCACACTTAATGATGAAAGACTGAATATTTTCCCCTAAGATCAGGAAAAAGATAAAAGTGTTTGCTGTTACCACTTCTAGTCACCGTTGTACTGAAGGTTCTAATCAGAACAAGCAGGCAAGGAAAAGAAATAAAAGCATCCAGACTATAAAGGAAGTAAAACTATCTCTATTCACAGGTGATGTGATGTTGTACGTAGAAAATCCAAAGAAATCCACAAAAAAAAAAAATTTATTAGAAATAACAAATGAGTTTAGCAAGGTTGTAGAAGATCAAGATACAAAAATCAATTGTATTTCTATATACTATAAATTAACCATACAAAACTGAAATTTTAAAAATTTCTAAATAGTTTCTAATAGCATCAAAAAGAATATAATAAATACAATGAATAAAGAGGAACTACAAAAAATTAATGATGGAAGTGCAAGAATTATACACTGGAAAATACAAAACATTATTTTAAAAAAAAATTTAAAGAAGGCATAAATTAATTGAAACACATCCTGGATCAGAAGACTTAATATTGTTAAGGTGGCAATATTCACTAGACTGATTTACACATTCAACCTAATCCCTTTCATAATCCCTGCTGTATTTTTTTTTGCAGAAATTGACAAGCTGATTCTAAGATTCATATGAAAATGCAAGAGACCTGAATAGCCAAAATAATATTGAAAAAGAACAAAGTTGGGAAACTCACACTTTCCAGTTTCAAAACTTACTGCAAAACTACAGTCATCAAAACAGTGTGGGCCAGGTGAGTGACCCATGCTTGTAATCCCAGCACATTAGGGGTCTGAGTCAGGAGGATTGCTTGAAATCAGTTTAAAACCAGCCTAGGCAATAAAGTGAGATCCCATCTCTACAAAAAAATAACTTTAAAAATTGGCTGGGCATGGTGGCACATTCCTGTAGTCTTAGCTATGTAGTAGGGTGAGGTGGGAGGATCAATTGAGTCCAGGAGTTCGAGGCTGCAGTGATGCAATGAGCTACAATCATGCCACTGCACTCCAGCCTGCGGGACAGAGCAAGATCCCATCTCTAAAAATAATAATTGTGCTCCTGGCATAGAGCTAAACATATAGATAACAGAATAGAGTTGAGAGTCCAGAAATAAATCCATACATCTATGGCCAATTGGCTTTGGTCTGACAAGTATGCCCAAGACAATCAGTGGAAAAAGAATAGTCTCTTCAACAAATGGCCCTGGGACAACTGGATATCTATGTGCCAAAGAATAAAGTTGGACTCCTATCACACTGCATATACAAAAATTAAAATGGATCATAAAAAATTTTAATGTAGTAAAGAAAGAAAAAAGAAAAAATAGAACAGCAAGAGTGTTAATTTAGAAAAAAAAAATGGATCAATGACCTAAGAATAAGAGCTAACATCATAAAACTCTTAGAAGAAAACTCTTCATGACCTCAAGTTTGGCAATGACACCAAACGCACAGGCAACAAAAGAAAAAAATAGATAAATAAGACTTCATCAAAATTAAAATATTTTGTATATCAAGGACATTATCAAGAAAGTGGAAAAGCAGCCTACATATTGGGAGAAAATATTTCCAAATCATGTATCAAATAAGGGTTTAGCATCCAAAATAAATGAAGAATTCCCACAACTCAACAATAAAAATACAAGCAACCGAATTAAAAAATGGGCAAAGGAGGCCAGGCACGGTGGCTCACTCCTGTAATTCCAGCACTTTGGGAGGCTGAGGCGGGTGGATCATGAGGTCAGGAGTTCCAGACCAGCCTGGCCAAGATGGTGAAACCCCGTCTCTACAAAAAATACAAAAAAAAAAAATTAGCCAGGTGTGCTGGTGGGGGCTTATAATTCCAGCTACTCAGGAGGCTGGGGCAGGAGAATTGCTTGAACCCAGGAGGTGAAGGTTGCAGTGAGACGAGATCGCACCACTGCACTCCAGCCTAGGCAACAGAGCAAGACTCCATCTCAAAAAAAAAAAAAAAAAAAAAAAAAGTGGGCAAAGGATTGGAACAGACATTTCCCCCAGTAAGATATACAAATCACCAACAAGCAATTGAAAAGATGTTAACATCATTAAGCAAATCATCATGGGGAAATGCAAATTGAAACCACAGTGAGTTTTACCACTTAACACCCACTAGGATGGCTATAATGAAAAAGATACATAATAACAAGTGTTGGCAAGGATGTGGAGAAATTGGAACCATCATATATTCCTGGTAGTAAAGTAATGGTACAGCCACTTTTCAAAGCTGTTTGACAGTTCCTCACAAAGTTATAGAGTTGCCATATGACCCAGTGATTCCACTCCCAGGTGGGCTTTGATTTCTTAACAGAATTTTATTTCTTAAGAGAAATCAAAACCTATGTCCATACAAAAACTGGTACACGAATGTTCATAGCAGCATTAATCATAATAGCAAAAAAGTGAAAACAACTCAGATGTCCATCAACTGAAGAATGGATCAACAAAATGTGATTATTCATATAATAGAATATTATTTGGCCTTAAAAAGGAATGAAACACTGACACAGGCTGCAATAGGAATAAATCTTAAAACATTATGCTCAAAGAAGCCAGTCATGAAAGGTCATACATTGTATGATTTAATTTATATGAAATGACCAGAATAGGCAAATCTATAGATACAGAAAGTAGAGTAATGATTGTCAGTAGCTCAGAAAGTTGTTGTGGGGGAGCAAAAAAAAAGACTGCTAATGAGTATAGGGTTTCCTTTTGGGGTAGTGAAAATGTTCTAGATGGTGGTGATGTTTGCACAAACCTGTGAATATACTTAAAACCACTGAACTGTACAATAAATTTAAAAGGAAAAGTGTTATAACATATGAATTACATCTCAGTAAACTTTTGTTTTTTAGAAAATCCAGTCCAAGCCTGGGTAACGTCGCAAGACCCTGTCTTTTCAAAAAAAAAAAAAATTAGCTGGGCATGGTGGTGTGTCCCCATGGGAGGTTGAGGTGGGAGGATCACTTGAGTCTGGTGGGTCAAGGCTGCAGTGAGCCATTATCACACCACTGCACTCCAGCCTGGGGGACAGAGTGAGATGCTGTCTCAAAAAAAAAAAAAAAATCCATTCCATCCTAGAAAACTAGGATGGTAAGATGGTATAGGTAACTGCATTCATTGATCTTTTTAATCTCTCACAATATATAGCAAGGTGCCTTGTACCCAGAGGCACCAAAATATATAGAAGGTAGTTCATAATACTTTACATTATTCACAAATCATTCCCAATAGTAGTTGAAGTTTCTCAAATGATTCACAAACTCCTTGAGGCAAAGTCCGTGTCTTAGATTTCACATACATCTATCACGATTAAACATTGCATTGCAATTACACTGAGCCTCGAAATACTTGCAGTGTAGAAATGCCCAGTACCTTGGTATCTTCACTAATCTATAACTCTTTTTTTTTTTTTTTTTTTTGAGACAGGGTCTCACTCTGTCACCCAGGCTGGAGTGCAGTGGTGCAATCATAGCTCACTGCAGCCTTGAACTCCCGGGCTCAAGTGATCTTCCTGCCTCAGCCTCTCAAATAGCTGGGCACATACCACCATGCCCAGCTCATTTTTAATTTTTTTTTTGTAGAGACAGGATCTTGCTATGTTGCCCAGGCTGGTCTCTAACTCCTGGGCTCAAGTGATCCTCCCTGCTCAGCCTCCCAAAATGTTGGGATTAAAGGTGTGAGCCACTGTCCCTGGCCAAACCTATAACTCTTGATTATTCAGGAGGCAGCACCATGCAGGAGTTAAGGGGGAGGATCCTGAGTCAGACTATCTAGGTTTAAATCCAATTGCTACAACTTAATATGATCTTGGTGTCATTTGAATGATGCATTAAAAATAATAATCATAGTAATATGATGTTGGACAAATGGCTTAACATTTTTAAGCCTTTATTTCCTCATCTGTAAGGACAGGATTAATAATAATAGTCACCACCTGATAGGCTGCATCAAGGCTTAAATGAAGGAAGGTGTGTAAGGCACTTACTTGGCCTGGCTTGTGGTTGGTGCTTATTATTCACTTAACCAACATTTATTGAGCACTGATTTTAATTTTCTGTCTCAAGGGAGAAAAGTTGAGAAAAAAAAGACATGTAAATAAACCAGTGTAGTAAAGAGCTCTGAAAAACATCCAAAGACCATAAGAGGGATTGCCAAGGCATGGGAAATCCTGTGTGTATGTGGAATGGGGCAGGGCACAGAATATCAAAGAACATTTTATATGAAAACTACCACTACAACACAGTGTTTAAATTTTTTTTTTTTTTTTTGGAGATGGAGTCTCGCTTGGACACCAGGCTGGAGTGCAGTAGTGCGATCTTGGCTCACTGCAACCTCCGCCCCCCCGGATTCAAGCGATTCTCCTGCCTCAGCCTCCTGAGTAGCTGGGACTACAGGTGCATGCCACCACGCCCAGCTAATTTTTTGTATTTTTAGTAGAGACAAGGTTTCACCGTGTTGGCCAGGGTGGTCTTGATCTTTTGACCTCATGATCCATTTAAATTTTTTAAAAGTATTCATTCCCCAGGTGGACAAAGAAAGGGAAATAAGGACATTCCAAATGGAGCAGGTGATGAGAGGAAAGCCTCATTTGTTCAGGGATCTAGGGTTAGCTTAGCAGGACAGGAGCACACCTGAGGTGAGGAGCAGTCACAGAAGGAGCCAGATCACAGCAGGCTCCTTTTCCCTCTTCACCAGGACTGATTGAATCACCAGGTGAATGGGACCCTCCCCTCCCCGTGCAGTGGAGGCACTTTCTTTGGTTGGTTTTATTTGTGGCATGGTTGTGTCCAAAGGCCATAGAGCAGAAGACAGGAAGGACGGAATGAACTTTTGCCGGGCTCCAGATGGCTTGAATATTTCTAAAGTATCCTGGTCCTTTTACTGCTGACAAGGCCCGCCCCTGTTCACTGGTCAGTCGTCATTGTGCACCCAGAGGCTCCAGTACAACTTCTGGGAGTGACACGTTTCCTTGGTAAGTGTATCTGCATCTTGCACAAGCGCAGTTTCCCTTGTGTGCTCCCAGCATGCATTATTCCCACACCGGGCACCAGAAGGGCTGCAACAGGATGGCAGCTCCCAGAGGAGTCCCCTCAATTACCGACAATAAGCCTCTGTACATAAGCCCTCATCGGAGGTGATTATGGCCGCAGGTTAATCTAGTGGTTCCTTCTAATTAATAGCCTGGAGTATTGAAGAAGCCAGAAGTGACCACAACACTCCAAGTTTTTGGAAAACCCCAGCTGGCTAAGTGTCAGCCTTCCTTTAGACCAAACCTTGGTCTGTTGTTTAACCACATCACCCTTTCCTGGAATCCAGCCCTCTGGCTGACACCCTTCTGTGGAGACAGAGTGTCCCTCTTGCGGCTCAGAAATACTACTTAGTCTTTTTTCTGCCTCAGCATTCCCATTCCTTGGTCTTTCAGCTTCCTCCAATCCATTCTTAGTGTCTCTTGAAAATTTGCTACATCTTTTCCCACTCTGTTGTTCTAGTTTGTTATCTCCAGAGTTGTTTTTTTATTTTCCTTCAAAAAACTTGAAGCACTTTTCTTTCCCTACTCCTTGATTTCCCAGTTTCTTTCTTTCCCTCTACCCCCCGTCTCTCTTCTCCCACTCCCTCTTTCTGTATTTTTCTTTTGTATTGGCCTCAGATGAAAACAAACAGATTAATCACATTGCGTGTGTCATGGCAGTCTCGCTAGGTCCCATGCATGGTCCTCTGTTAGTTGGTTCATGTTTTTTCTGATAGCTTAATTTTAGTAATGTAATAACCTTCCATGAATCTAACAACCACTGAAACAAAAATGAGGATCTCGCTGGGCACGGTGGCTCACGCCTGTAATCCCAGCACTCTGGGGCGGATCACGAGGTCAACAAATCAAGACCATCCTGGCCAACATGTTGAAACCCCGTCTCCACTAAAAATACAAAAATTAGCTGGGCGTGGTGGCTGCACGCCTGTAGTCTCAGCTATTCGGGAGGCTGAGGCAGGAGAATTGCTTGAACCTGGGAGGCAGAAGTTGCAGTGAGCCGAGATAGTGCCACTGCTCTCCAGCCTGGGCGACAGAGCGAGATTCTGTCTCAAAAAAAAAAAAAAATGAGCTCAGCAATGTCCTCCAGCAATCCATTTGGTGGCTGGCTACCCCGCCAGCAAGCGCCCCACCCAGAGTAACCAGCTTGCTGGGTTTTGGGCTCCGTGCCCTCCTTTCTCATTCTATGGCTTAATTCCAGCTACTCAACTATTCTATCTAAACTACTCTAGTTTTTTAGGTTTGTAAAAAGATGTAGCGCTATATGTACTCTTTTTCTTTGTTTCTAGTGTTATTTTACAGATTATTTTTTACCTTTTATCTTAAAATAAGTTCAGGCAAGGTGCAGTGGCTCACACCTGTAACCCCAGCACTTTGGGAGGCCAAGGCCCGCAGATCACTTGAGGTCAGGAGTTCGAGACCAGCCTTGCCAACGTGGTGAAACTGTCTCTACTAAAAGTACAAAAATTAGCCAGACATCACTTCTCGGCCTTTTGGCTAAGATCAGGTGTAGTATCTGTTCTTATAGTTTAATATCTGATACATTCTCTATCTGAGGACAATATATTAAATGGATTTTTGGGAATAGGAGATGGAATAGGAGATTACTCCATCCACTCCACGCGTTGACCTGGTATTGCAGTACTTCCAGGAACGGTGCACCAAAAAAAAAAAAAAAAAAAATTAGCCAGGCATGGTGGTGTGTGCCTGTAATCCCAGATACTTGGGAGGCTAAGACAGGAGAATCACTTGAACCCAGGAGGCAGAGGTTGCAGTGAGCTGAGATCTCACCACTGCACTCCAGCCTGGGCGACAGGGTGAGACTCCATCTCAAAAAAAAATAAAAATGAAAATAAGTTCAAACTTACAGAAAAGTTGCAAGGATAATATAAACAACTCTATAATAGCTTTACCACAATATACAATTATAACATATGGTAATATATTATAGCATAATATAGTATTACATATAATATTAATATATTAATTATGTGAATATATAATATGTATTATTCTACAAATCATTTGAAAATAGGTTACATACATCTTACTTTTTTACTCCTTAATATATCCATGTGTATTTCCTAAGAACGAGGCAATGCTTATATAACCACAAATGAGGAAATTTAACATAGATACCATACTTGTATCTTATATATAGTCCATGTTTAAGTTTTGTCAATTGTCACAATAATACTTTTTATAGCAATTTTTTCAAGGACATACTCTGGTCCAGAATCACATATTATGTTTAGTTGTTGTGTCTCTTCAGTCTTCTTTAATCTGAAACATTTCTCCAGCCTTTTTGTGACATTAACACTGAATTTCAGGAGTTTTAACAAGTCTGTGACTGGTATTTTATTAACGTGCCTCAATTTATGTTCTCCTGATGTTCCCTTTTGCTGGAAATCAGGTTGTGTGTTTTGGGCAGAAATATCACAGAAGTGGTGCTATGTTCTTCTTAGGAAATCACATTCAGAGGTCCCTTGTTGGTGATATTAGCTTTGATCTCTCGGTTACAGTGCTACCTCGTGTCTCCAGATTGTAGGTTTGCATATGTTCTTGGGGGAGTTACTATTTCACTTAATATTACATTGCTAAGATTCATCCATATTGTTACATGTCACCTGTCTCCCTTAAGCATTCTCTCTCTCTCACACACACACACACAAATTTTCTCATCTTTCTTTTTCTTTTTTTTCCTTCTTATCATGTTGCTATAGTTCAGATATTTGACCCCATTGAGTGTCATGTTGAAATTTGATCCTTAGTGTTGGAGGTGGGGCCTGGTGGGAGGTGTCTGGATGATGGGAACAGATCCCTCATGAACGGCTTGTTGCCATTCTCATAGTAGTGAGTTCTCACTTTATTAGTCCCCACAAGCACTGATTGTTGAAGACAGCTGGCACCATGCTTCCTGTAGAGCCTGCAGAACCGTGAGCCAAATAAGCATCTTTTCTTTATAAATTACCCACCCTCAGGTATTCCTTTGTAGCAATACAAAATGAACTAAGACACATGTCTTTCATTTTCCAGCCACATTCTTTACTCAAAATCAGTTTTGGGAGGATACAACTCCTAGCTAAATTATGTACATTCTCTTGTTCAATTTCTACAGACTAGGCCAGGCGCAGTGGCTCATGCCTGTATTCCCAGCACTTTGGGAGGCTGAGATGGGTGGATCACCTGAGGTCAGGAGTTCAAGACCAGCCTGGCCAATATGGCAAAATCCTGTCTCTACTAAAAATACAAAAAAAAATTTATCCAGGCGTGGTGGCGCATGCCTGTAATCCCAGCTACTCAGGAGGTTGAGGCAGGAGAATCACTTGAACCCAGGAGGTGCAGGTTGCAGTGAGCCAAGATTACACCACTGCACTCCAGCCTGGGCTACAGAGCAAGACTCCACCCTAAAGAAAAAAAAATTCTACAGACTAAATCTCCAAAGATTGATATATAATGTACCAAGAATAGGTGTTGCTATGAAAATAGGTGGCCTAGCAATAAAGCAGGTATCAAAGAGATCAAAAAGGGATCCTTCACCCTTTACTCACTCAAGCTGTCAGCATTTATTAACTGAGTAACTATTATGTTCCTAGCACCTCATTTGGCTAGATCAGAGCATGATAAAGAACAAAACTACAAACGGCTTACAAGCCCAAAGCTCTCCTTCCCAGCAGTGGACATCCTTCTCATGCTTCAAGGCACAGCTCAAATGTCATCTCCTCTGTAAAGCTGCCATTTACTGCTTCAAACCTAAGTCTTTAACTGGGGACTTAACTATCTTCCAAGCACAGCATTAGATGCTTTCATCACAGTTGTGCTGAAGGGTGGGTGTTACCATCTTCACTTCTCCAGTGAGTAATTTGAGAATCAAAATTTTAAAGGACTTAGATGTAGCCATACACTCAGTAGGCGACAGGGCCAAAATTGGCCCACGCCTGACTTCCAAGTTGATTGGTTTTCTCATCATTCCATGATAGGTACTAGAAAGTTAAGTGTTTTTACCTGAAAACACATATAACATCTTGCTTATAGCTCAATTACAGTGGTTATTGCACTGAATTCTATTTAGGTATGTTCGCATCCCTCCTCTGAAATTGATTTTGAGCTGCTTGAGCAAAAGAATTAAGTCTTATTCATTGTTGAGTTCCCAGAACCTAGCAGAGTAACTGAAAATACAGCCAAGCCTTATTATTCACAAATTCCGTATTTGAGAGTTCACCGAAATTTGTCACTTTCAAATCTACGTTTAGTGCACTTTTGTGGACATGTGCATGTACAGAGCAGCGAAAAGTTGAAACCCTCAATGTGCAAGTTTCCAGCGGACGTAAAGCAAGGCTTTGTTTTGCCTTGTTTCACCTCTCATACCATAAACAAGTGTTCTTCCTGCAGTCTGTCTATTGCCATATTTTTTGCAGTTTATGCTTTTTGTTGGTGATTTTACTATTTTAAATGGCCCTGAGTATAGTGATGAAGTGTTGTCCAGCATGCCAAAGCACAAGAAGGCTGTGATGTTATTTACAGAGAAAATATATGTGTTAGACAAGCTTTGTTCAGGCACAAGTTACAGCACTGTTGGCCATGAGTTCAATGTCAGTAAATCAAACAGATATTAAATAAGATGTCATTAAACAGAAACACACATAACACAAGGTTATGTATTGATTGGTTGACAAAAAAATGTGACCAGAGATTCAAAGGAATCTAACCTTGTATTTCTCCTACAAGCAATTGTTTGGTATTCACTAATTCATAGAACATAGCTACTACAAATAAAATCAACTGTAGTGGGTGATCAATAAATGTATAATGAAAGAATGAAGGAAAAAAGACACATGTTAGAGAAATGACATTGACAAGTGGAAAGCTGTTTCATGAACTCACATGAAGCCAAACAGAAAGAAAAACAAAATTATATATTGATATAATAAAGAAGGGCCAAATTACATAGTCTAGGCCAAAATTATATTATCATAAAATAAGGATAACATACAAAGAAGAAGTAATAAATGTACACTTCCTACTCAATCAGAACAAAATATTTTGCCACAACTTCTTTCCAAAAGAATGGGTTATTTTTATGCTAATTCAGGTGCATCTAGCTGCTCTGGATTTAATACTCCACAGTAACTTTTCTGTTGATATCTCACTGAGCATATTCAAATCCTATATGTTTTATATTTGTAAAAATACAATAGTACTACATTTTGAGCCGTTAGAGTTCTCAAGGGCTCACTATCACTGTTTTCCAAATGTTATATTATCAAATGTTTCCTTACTAAATAACACAGCATGATTATCTCCACTTTATTTTTTTTTAATAGAGACAGCTATTTTGCCCAGGCTGGTCTTGAAACCCCAGCCTCAAGCCATCCTTCTGCCTCAACCTCCCAAAGTGCTGGTTATAGGCATGAGTGCTGTGCCTGGCCCAATCTCCACTTAAAAAAAAAAAAAAGTGTGCTAGAATGTTTATCTTTGAGCTCTTCTTAAAGCAAGGAGAAGAAATGTATTGAATCTTTAAACTTACTTTATAAAGCAGATTCTACACTGTAGCACACTGGAAAAGGGCCTGACCTGCCATTTCCGCAGCCATGTGATTGTGGTGAAAGCAGACATAACATTATGGCTCAAACAGAGCAAAGATGAGCTTACAAAGTACATGGTTTAAGTAACTCCAGAGCTTTGGGACACAGATCTCTTTCTTCAGGACACGTATCTCATGTAACCATAATCATGATTGATGGTGGGGAATTTTAAAAACAGAGTATCCCCAAAACCTTCCAGACTTAGTTATACCACAGCTAAATCAGGTGATTCCAACACATGATTCACATCCCACAAAAAAATGAAATGTTTACAAAAACAAGTCTCTTAAAGGATAAAGTAGCCTTTTCTCAAAATCCATTCAAAATTTAAGCCAATCTTTCTTTCTGTGTTTTGTTTGACAATTGCTGTTACTTATGCTAAAATAAAAGATTCATACATACAATTTTCACACACATACAATTTTCACATACAAACACATATGCAATTTTTGCATCTAAGTTTCAGGGTCCTGGCATATTTTAAATGCCATTGTCTTAGTATAGGTAGGTCATAAATCAAGTCTATTATTATACTGATGTATATGTATTTTTTATTATGGAAATTTATAATCATATACCAAAATAGTAGAAAGAATAGTAAAACAAACTACCAAGTACAAGTCACTCAGCTTTAAAAATTATCAGGGATATTAGATATTACTTTTTTGAACACAAAGAAGAGAGTATACAACAACCTGACTTTTCCTGCCAACATCTACAGCAAACAGTACCACCACTACCAGTACTAAATGCTTTATAGAATATGAGCTGTTTGACCTGAAAACACATTCAGTTTTGATCTGAAATGTCCAGGGGATCAGCTGTTTAGAGCAGCTTTCCTAAATCCCTCAAAAAATAAAATTGACGCTAAAAATTCATGTTGATTATAAAAATATGACTTTTAATAAGAGATTTGCTATTTATTATTATAAAGTTATACATTTCATTTTGTAAAACTTGCAAATACAATCACATAAATTTGCATATAGAAGGGTATTTATGATATTGTGAAATCATAGTTCATTTTCTTTGGTGTGATAGTGTTATAGTTAAGTGGGAATATTACTTTATTTTTAGGAGATACATAATGAAGTATTTGAGGTAGAAATGTTATAATGTTTGCAACTTGCTTTCAAATGGTTCAGTAAATTTTGGAGGGTGGGTGGGTGTGGGTGTGTGTGTAGATCAGGGATTGGCAAATTTGTTCTGTAAAGGACTGGATGGTAAAATTTTAGGCTATGAAGATCAAGAAGCAAATTCAAAGCTATTTTACAGGTACCTATACAACCAGATAAAATGTTGCTGTTTAAAATATAAAACTCCTTTTTAATTAAGAGCTGTACAAAAACAAGTGATGGCCCAGATTTGGCCTTGAACCATGATTTGTCAACTCCTAATATGGATAGATGAGTGGATGGATGGCTAGAAGATGATAGATAGATAGATAGATAGATAGATAGATAGATAGATAGATAAATTAATACATAGATAGATGATAGAGAAAGTATGAGATCTTGGGGATATCTGGGCTGTTAAAAAACTATATATGGGAAAACATTAACAATTATTGAATCTGATTGGAGGGTATATGGATGTTCATTGTATTAGTCTTTCAAATTTTCTGTATGTTTTTGTGTATTTGCATTTTCTCCCTGTTTTCATAATAAAAACTTGGGGGATGCAAATACATAAAAATATAATGAAAATAAATATCATCCATAATATCTCACACTTAGAGATTAGCACCTTTTGCATCTTGGCAAATTACCTTTTATTTTTAGTTCCTCCGGAATGTGTTTTTCTTCCAACCAAGATGAGATCCTACTCCATATAAAATTTTATAGCTTGACATTTTAATTTAAAATTCATTCATAAACATTTTCACAAGTCATCATCATGTTAATGGACACATCATATTCTGTGGAACAAATGGTTAAAAGGTTTTAACTATTTCTCAATTGATGGACATTTCGTTTGTTTCCAATCCTTTACCCTTATAAATATTTCTTTTTTTTTTTCTTTTTTTTTTTCCTTTTTTTTTTTTATTATACTTTAGGGTTTTAGGGTACATGTGCACAATGTGCAGGTTTGTTACATATGTATCCATGTGCCATGTTGATTTCCTGCACCCATTAACTCGTCATTTAGCATTAGGTGTATCTCCTAATGCTGTCCCTCCCCCCTCCCCCTACCCCACAACAGTCCCCGGAGTGTGATGTTCCCCTTCCTGTGTCCATGAGTTCTCATTGTTCAATTCCCACCTATGAGTGAGAACATGCGGTGTTTGGTTTTTTGTCCTTGCGATAGTTTACTGAGAATGATGTTTTCCAGTTTCATCCATGTCCCTACAAAGGACACGAACTCATCATTTTTTATGGCTGCATAGTATTCCATGGTGTATATGTGCCACATTTTCTTAATCCAGTCTATTGTTGTTGGACATTTGGGTTGGTTCCAACTCTTTGCTATTGTGAATAGTGCCGCAATAAACATACGTGTGCATGTGTCTTTATAGCAGCATGATTTATAGTCCTTTGGGTATATACCCAGTAATGGGATGGCTGGGTCAAATGGTATTTCTAGTTCGAGATCCCTGAGGAATTGCCACACTGACTTCCACAATGGTTGAACTAGTATACAATCCCACCAACAGTGTAAAAGTGTTCCTATTTCTCCACATCCTCTCCAGCACCTGTTGTTTCCTGATTTTTTAATGATGGCCATTCTAACTGGTGTGAGATGGTATCTCACTGTGGTTTTGATTTGCATTTCTCTGATGGCCAGTGATGATGAGCATTTCTTCATGTGTTTTTTGGCTGCATAAATGTCTTCTTTTGAGAAGTGTCTGTTCATGTCCTTTGCCCACTTTTTGATGGGGTTGTTTGTTTTTTTCTTGTAAATTTGTTTGAGTTCATTGTAGATTCTGGATATTAGCCCTTTGTCAGATGAATAGCTTGCAAAAATTTTCTCCCATTCTGTAGGTTGCCTGTTCACTCTGATGGTGGTTTCTTTTGCTGTGCAGAAGCTCTTTAGTTTAATGAGATCCCATTTGTCAATTTTGGCTTTTGTTGCCATTGCTTTTGGTGTTTTAGACATGAAGTCCTTGCCCACGCCTATGTCCTGAATGGTATTGCCTAGGTTTTCTTGTAGGATTTTAATGGTTTTAGGTCTAACATATAAGTCTGTAATCCATCTTGAATTAATTTTTGTATAAGGTGTAAGGAAGGGATCCAGTTTCAGCTTTCTACATATGGCTAGCCAGTTTTCCCAGCACCATTTATTAAATAGGGAATCCTTTCCCCATTTCTTGTTTTTGTCAGGTTTGTCAAAGATCAGATAGTTGTAGATATGCGGCATCATTTCTGAGGGCTCTGTTCTGTTCCATTGATCTATGTCTCTGTTGTGGTACCAGTACCATGCTGTTTTGGTTACTGTAGCCTTGTAGTGTAGTTTAAAGTCAGGTAGCATGATGCCTCCAGCTTTGTTCTTTTGGCTTAGGATTGACTTGGCGATGCGGGCTCTTTTTTGGTTCCATACGAACTTTAAAGTAGTTTTTTCCAATTCTGTGAAGAAAGTCATTGGTAGCTTGATGGGGATGGCATTGAATCTATAAATTACCTTGGGCAGTATGGCCATTTTCATGATATTGATTCTTCCAACCCATGAGCATGGAATGTTCTTCCATTTGTTTGTATCCTCTTTTATTTCATTGAGCAGTGGTTTGTAGTTCTCCTTGAAGAGGTCCTTCACATCCCTTGTAAGTTGGATTCCTAGGTATTTTATTCTCTTTGAAGCAATTGTGAATGGGAGTTCACTCATGATTTGGCTCTCTGTTTGTCTGTTATTGGTGTACAAGAATGCTTGTGATTTTTGTACATTAATTTTGTATCCTGAGACTTTGCTGAAGTTGCTAATCAGCTTAAGGAGATTTTGGGCTGAGACAATGGGGTTTTCTAGATATACAATCATGTCATCTGCAAACAGGGACAATTTGACTTCCTCTTTTCCTAATTGAATACCCTTTATTTCCTTCTCCTGCCTGATTGCTCTGGCCAGAACTTCCAGCACTATGTTGAATAGGTGTGGTGAGAGAGGGCATCCCTGTCTTGTGCCAGTTTTCAGAGGGAATGCTTCCAGTTTTTGCCCATTCAGTATGATATTGGCTGTGGGTTTGTCATAGATAGCGCTTATTATTTTGAGATACGTCCCATCAATACCTAATTTATTGAGAGTTTTTAGCATGAAGGGTTGTTGAATTTTGTCAAAGGCCTTTTCTGCATCTATTGAGATAATCATGTGGTTTTTGTCTTTGGTTCTGTTTATTTGCTGGATTACATTTATTGATTTGCATATGTTGAACCAGCCTTGCATCCCAGGGATGAAGCCCACTTGATTATGGTGGATAAGCTTTTTGATGTGCTGCTGGCTTCGGTTTGCCAGTATTTTATTGAGGATTTTTGCATCAATGTTCATCAAGGATATTGGTCTGAAATTCTCTTTTTTGGTTATGTCTCTGCCAGGCTTTGGTATCAGGACGATGCTGGCTTCGTAAAATGTGTTAGGGAGGATTCCCTCTTTTTCTATCGATTGGAATAGTTTCAGAAGGAATGGTACCAGTTCCTCCTTGTACCTCTGGTAGAATTCAGCTGTGAATCCGTCAGGTCCTGGACTATTTTTGGTTGGTAAGCTATTGATTATTGCCACAATTTCAGAACCTGTTATTGGTCTATTCAGAGATTCAACTTCTTCCTGGTTTAGTCTTGGAAGGGTGTATGTGTCCAGGAATTTATCCATTTCTTCTAGATTTTCTAGTTTATTTGCATAGAGGTGTTTGTAGTATTCTCTAATGGTAGATTGTATTTCTGTGGGATTGGTGGTGATATCCCCTTTTTCGTTTTTTATTGCATCTATTTGATTCTTCTCTCTTTTCTTCTTTATTAGTCTTGCTAGTGGTCTATCAATTTTGTTGATCTTTTCAAAAAACCAGCTCCTGGATTAATTAATTTTTTGAAGGGTTTTTTGTGTCTCTATTTCCTTCAGTTCTGCTCTGATTTTAGTTATTTCTAGCCTTCTGCTAGCCTTTGAATGTGTTTGCTCTTGCTTTTCTAGTTCTTTTAATTGTGATGTTAGGGTGTCAATTTTGGATCTTTCCTGCTTTCTGTTGTGGGCATTTAGTGCTATAAATTTCCCTCTACACACTGCTTTGAACGTGTCCCAGAGATTCTGGTATGTTGTGTCTTTGTTCTCGTTGGTTTCAAAGAACATCTTTATTTCTGCCTTCATTTCATTATGTGCCCAATAGTCTTTCAGGAGCAGGTTGTTCAGTTTCCATGTAGTTGAGTGGTTTTGAGTTAGTTTCTTAATCCTGAGTTCTAGTTTGATTGCACTGTGGTCTGAGAGACAGTTTGTTATAATTTCTGTTCTTTTACATTTGCTGAGGAGAGCTTTACTTCCAACTATGTGGTCAATTTTGGAATAGGTGTGGTGTGGTGCTGAAAAAAATGTATATTCTGTTGATTTGGGGTGGAGAGTTCTGTAGATGTCTATTAGGTCCACTTTATGTAGAGCTGAGTTCAATTCCTGGATATCCTTGTTAACTTTCTGTCTCGTTGATCTGTCTAATGTTGACAGTGGGGTGTTAAAATCTCCCATTATTATTGTGTGGGAGTTTAAGTCCCTTTGTAGGTCACTGAGGACTTGCTTTATGAATCTGGGTGCTTCTGTGTTGGGTGCATATATATTTAGGATAGTTAGCTCTTCTTGTTGAATTGATCCCTTTACCATTATGTAATGGCCTTCTTTGTCTCTTTTGATCTTTGTTGGTTTAAAGTCTATTTTATCAGAGACTAGGATTGCAACCCCTGCCTTTTTTTGTTTTCCAGTTGCTTGATAGATCTTCCTCCATCCCTTTATTTTGAGTCTATGTGTGTCTCTGCACATGAGATGGGTTTCCTGAATACAGCACACTGATGGGTCCTGACTCCTTATCCAGTTTGCCAGTCTGTGTCTTTTGATTGGAGCATTTAGCCCATTTACAATTAACGTGAATATTGTTATGTGTGAATCTGATCCTGTCATTATGATGTTAGTTGGTTATTTTGCTCGTTAGTTGCTATAGTTTCTTCCTAGCCTAGATGGTCTTTACAATTTGGCGTGTTTTTGCAGTGGCTGGTACCGGTTGTTCCTTTCCATGTTTAGTGCTTCCTTCAGGAGCTCTTTTAGGGCAGGCCTGGTGGTGACAAAATCACTCAGCGTTTGCTTGTCTGTAAAGTATTTTATTTCTCCTTCACTTATGAAGCTTAGTTTGGCGGGATAGGAAATTCTGGGTTGAAAATTCTTTTCTTTCAGAATGTTGAATATTGGCCCCCACTCTCTTCTGGCTTGTAGAGTTTCTGCTGAGAGATCAGCTGTTAGTCTGATGGGCTTCCCTTTGTGGGTAACCCGACCTTTCTCTCTGGCTGCCCTTAACATTTTTTCCTTCATTTCAACTTTGGTGAATCTGACAATTATGTGTCTTGGAGTTGCTCTTCTTGAGGAGTATCTTTGTGGCGTTCTCTGTATTTCCTGAATCTGAATGCTGGCCTGCCTTGCTAGATTGGGGAAGTTCTCCTGGATAATATCTTGCAGAGTGTTTTCCAACTTGGTTCCATTCTCCCCATCATTTTCAGGTATACCAATCAGACGTAGGTTTGGTCTTTTCACATAGTCCCAAATTTCTTGGAGGCTTTGTTCATTTCTTTTTATTCTTTTTTCTCTAAACTTCCCTTCTCTCTTCATTTCATTCATTTCATCTTCCATCAGCGATACCCTTTCTTCCAGTTGATCGCATCTGCTACTGAGGCTTCTGCAATCTTCGCGTAGTTCTCGAAACTTGGCTTTCAGCTCCATCAGCTCCTTTAAGCCCTTCTCTCCATTGGTTATTCTAGTTATCCATTCTTCTAATTTTTTTTCAAAGTTTTTAACTTCTTTGCTATTGTTTTGAATTTCCTCTCGTAGCTCAGAGTAGTTTGATCGTCTGAAGCCTTCTTCTCTCAACTCGTCAAAGTCATCCTCCATCCAGCTTTGTTCCGTTGCTGGTGAGGAACTGCATTCCTTTGGAGGAGGAGAGGTGCTCTGTTTTTTAGAGTTTCCAGTTTTTTTGCTCTGTTTTTTCCCCATCTTTGTGGTTTTATCTACTTTTTGTCTTTGATGATGGTGATGTACAGATGGGTTTTTGGTGTGGATGTCCTTTCTGTTTGTTAGTTTTCCTTCTACCAGACAGGACCCTCAGCTGCAGGTCTGTTGGAGTTTACTAGAGGTCCACTCCAGACCCTGTTTGGCTGAGTGTCAGCAGCGGTGGCTGCAGAACAGCGGATTTTCGTGAGACCACAAATTCAGCTGTCTGATAGTTCTTCTGAAAGTTTTGTCTCAGAGGAGTACCCGGCTGAATGAGGTGTCAGTCTGTCCCTACTGGGGGGGGTGCCTCCCAGTTAGGCTGCTCAGGGGTGAGGAACCCACTTTAGGAGGCAGTCTGTCCGTTCTCAGATCTCCAGCTGCGTGCTGGGAGAACCACTACTCTCTTCAAAGCTGTCAGTCAGACAGGGACATTTAAGTCTGTGGAGGTTCTTGCTGAGTTTTTGTTTGTCTGTGCCCTGCCCCCAGAGGTGGAGCCTACAGAGGCAGGCAGGCCTCCTTGAGCTGTGGTGGGCTCCACCCAGTTCGAGCTTCCTGGCTGCTTTGTTTACCTAAGCAAGCCTGGGCAATGGCAGGCGCCCCTCCCCCAGCCTCACTGCCGCCTTGCAGCTTGATCTCAGACTGCTGTGCTAGCAATCAGCGAGACTCCGTGGGCATAGGACCCTCCGAGCCAGGTGCGGGACACAATCTCCTAGTGTGCCGTTTTCCAGGCCCGTTGGAAAAGTGCAGTATTAGGATGGGACTGACCCGATATTCCAGGTGCCGTCTGTTTCCCCTTTCTTTGACTAGGAAAGGGAACTCCCTGACCCCTTGCGCTTCCCGAGTGAGGCAATGACTCGCCCTGCTTCGGCTCGCGCACAGTGCGCTTCACCGACTGTCCTGCACCCACTGTTAGGCACTCCCTAGTGAGATGAAACCGGTACCTCAAGCAGAAATGCAGAAATCACCCGTCTTCTGTGTCGCTGGGGCTGGGAGCTGGAGACCGGAGCTGTTCCTATTCGGCCATCTTGGCTCCACTTCCCCCCTTATAAATATTTCTTAATGTGATTTTAATCTATTAATGTATTGTCTTCTTAAGAAAAGGTCTTGGTGATCATGAGTATAGAGAATGCTATTTTGTTGTGTCACTATGTTTTACTTTTGAGGGGAAGAAAGAGAAAACATGATAAAAAATGATAATTAATATTGCTGGAAAAAGCATTTTCATATCTTAAAGTCCTTGTAAATTAGTTACCTTGAGAGGATAAAGTAGATAATATGAATAAGAAAAATCAATGAAGATTTTAGTTGTATAAAATATGCATAATACAAACATCATCTTAACCATTTTAAATGTACAATTTAATGGCATCAAGTAAATTCACAGTGTTGTGCAACCATCACCACCATTCATCTGCAGAACTTTTTCGCAATCCCAAATAGAAACTCTATACCCATTGAACGCTAATCCCCATTGCCCTCTCCTGTCAGCCCTTGGTAACCTCCATTCTACTCTCTGTCTCTACAAATTTGCCTATTCTGAGTACTTCATATAAGAGGAATCATATAGTATTTGTCCTTTTGTGTCCAGCTTATTTCCCTTAGCTTAATATCTTCAAGCTTCATCAATGTCGTAGCATGTATCAGAATTTCATTCCTTCTTAAGGCTCAATAATATTCTGCTGTATGTCTCTATCACCTTTTGCTTATCCACTCATCATTCAATGGACACTTAGTTTGCTTCCTCCTTTTGGCTTTTGTAAATAATGCTGCTGTAAACATGAGTGTGCCGGTATCTCTGTGGGACACTGCTTTTACCTCTTTTGAGTATATATACCTAGAAGTGGAATTGCTGTTTAACTTTTCGAGAAACCATCAAACTGTTTTCCTAACAAAGCTATTTGATAATAAATGTTAGGCATTAATGATTTTATTTTCGATGTGTGTTGACTTGCTGACCCACACAGCCAGATCTGGCCCTAGTACCTGTCCATTCTTCCACCTGACTCCCACCCACACTTCATTGAAGTCACACTCACTGCTTGCCCATTTCTGGCTCTTCAGGCACATGTTCTGCCTGGAACATCCTTCCCAGATATGCACAAAGTCCACACACCTCACTTCTCAGGGCTCTGCTCCCATGTCCCCTCCTCAGAAAGGCTGTCCTACCTTGACCACCCTATTTAAAGTAAAAGTAATACCCTGTCACTCTCTATCTTAACTTCCTGCTTCTGTTTTCTTTCTAGTACTTATCACCACCCAATCTATTAAATGCTTATTTGCCTTTTTCTTTCTTTCCAGTTGTATGTAAGCTTTAGGAGAGCAGAGACTTTGTCTATGATGTTCACTGCAGTAACCCCTATTCATAGTCTCACACTTAGCAGTTTTTCCATAAATATCAGTTGGATGATGGAACAAATGAATACCAGACCAGGGCCCAGTCACTGGTCAAGACTTGGCCTTCTAGAAAGATCCATCTCATCCAGGACTTCTTAGACTCATATGTTTGGTGTATTTGCTATAGTTGTGATTATGCTACATAGTAATTCCTTCTATGCATCTATTATCTGTAGGCATTAAGCTACACATTTTGTGATAACTTGTTTCTATTTTCTATTTTGAAAAAAATTAAAATTATGAAAAAGTTACAAGAATAGTAGGATGAACACCATATACCTTCTGCCCAGGTTCATCAATGTTAGCAGCTGAACACAGTTGCTTTATCTCCCCCTCTCCCATATATTCATTATGGTTAGTGTTATTCTGAGAATCTTGACAACATTACTCTTAAACTTCTTGCTAAAACATTTGAACACCACTGAAGAGCTGACTTCCTTAGAGTTTCCCATTTTCGCACTAAATGTCCTCTGAGACCTAACCAATCTTGAGTGGACCAGTTAAATGGCATCAAAAAAAGTTAACAAACCCAGAAGCAATTTTAAAGGATAAAGTTAAGTTAACTTGGCCGGGTGTGGTGGCTCACGCCTGTAATCCCAGCACTTTGGGAGGCTGACGTGGACAGATTACCTGAGATCAGGAGTTTGAGATGAGCCTGGCTAACATGGTGAAACCCCGTTTCTACTAAAAATACAAAAAATTAGCCAGGTGTGGTGGTGCACGCCTGTAATCCCAGCTATTCGAGAGGCTGAGGCAGGAGAATCGCTTGAAACCAGGAGGCAGAGGTTGCAGTGAGCTGAGATTGCGCCATTGCACTCCAGCTTGGGCAACAAGAGCAAAACTCCGTCTCAAAAAAAAAAAAGTTAAATTGACTTTTCGCCAACCTAAAGTTAACATCATGTATTAGGAGTCACAGTTCATGGTTCTCTAATGCTGTCTAGGCTTACCCTGTAAAGACACACAGGCAGAGAAAGACAGAGAGAGGGAGAGAGAGAGAGTTCTGCCCCAAACACATTTTGCCAAAATGAGCGTGTGACATGTTAAAGCATCATTTCACACCTCCATTGTAATTTAACTTTCTACTTACATAGATTTTACTCTGAGTCCATCCTCATCGCAGCTTTATGGGAAAAAATCACCAAATCCCTGTACAAAGAACTGCTGGGATTTTTTTCTTTAACTCTACTGCCATCTAGTGTTGAGAAAAGAGAATTCTGGACTCTGCAAAAAAGAATGTATATTATTTGCTTGTATATCTAGATTCAAACCTGTTTTATTGCAGAATAAATTTGGAAACTATGTCCACCATGATCTTCTTGTTTTATTTTGGATTCAGTAAAATTTCTAAGAAAGAAATGCTTCAAAAATTAGACCATATTTCACATTATCCTGAAGGCAAGATGGACAATAAGGCTTGGTTTTCCCAGCGACCCTTTGGCCCATTTGGCGTCACAAAGGAGTTCTCCTTCTTCCTTTACCACCCAGCTATTTGTCTGGTTCTTTGGCATGACTTCTTTGTGATGCTTACTGGTCATTGGCTGTTTCCTGTCACTCCTGTGGGAATGTGAGCTCCCAGAAAGCAGAGATTTTGCCTTTTTTTTTTCTGCTTTGTTCACTGATATATCCCAAATTACTAGAGCAAAGCCTGGAACATACATGACAAGCATTTAATAATTATTTATTCAGTAAATAAAGGGATAAATGAAGGAATGGTGGGAACCATTCTAGAAATGGGTGTAAAGGCATACTAGGGGACTTCAAAAAGGTCATGGGGGCCAGGCACAGTGACTCATGCCTGTAATCCTAGCAATTTGGGAGGACAAGGCAGGAGGATTACCTAAGGTCAGGAGTTGAAGACCAGCCTGGCCAGCATGGTGAGACCCAGTCTCTACTAAAAATACAAAAATTAGCCAGGCATGGTGGTGCACACCTGTAATCCCAGCTACTCAGGATGCTGAGGTAGGAGAATCACTTGAACCTGGGAGGCAGATGTTGCAGTGAGCCAAGATCATGCCACTGCACTCCAGCCTAAACAACAGAGCAAGACTCCATCTCAGAAAAAAAAAAAAAAGAATTAAAAGATAAAAATACCAGCCTGGCCAACATGGTGAATCCCATCTCTACTAAAAATTGAACAATTAGCCAGGTGTGGTGGTGTGTGCCTGTAATCCCAGCTACTCAGGAGGCTGAGGCACAAGAATCATTTGTGCCCAGGAGGTGGAGATTGCGGTGAGCCAAGATCGTGCCACTGCATTCCAGCCTGGCCAACAGAGCCAGACTCTGTCTCAAATAAATAAATAAATAAATAAATAAATAAATAAATAATATAAACTTTATTTCCCAACATAAGCTTCATCAAGTTCAAGATATTTTTCTAAGTGATGATATCAACCATTTTGTCCATCCCTAAAGAACTGAGGGGCCTGGGAATTTAACCATGTTCATGTTGTCTTTTCTGTGTTATAAACTGAGGAAAGATGGGCGATCTTTAAAGATTTTTTTAGGAATAGAAAACAGAAAGAAGTCAGATGGAGCCAAATCAGGACTGGAGGGTAGGCACCTAATGATATCTCATCAAAACTCTTGCAAGATTGACCTTGTTTGCTGAGAGGGATGAGCAGCGCATTGTCATGGTAGAGAAAGACTCTCTGGTGAAACTTTTCCAGGAGATTCTCTGCTAAAACTTTTGCTAGCTTTCTCAAAATGCTCTCATAATAGTCAGATGTTATTGTCCACAACATCAACAAGCAAAATGCCTTGAGCATCCCAAAAAACTGTTGCCATAACCTCAGCTCTTGACCCATCGTCTTTTGCTTTGACTGTACCACTTTCACCTCTTGGTAGCCATTGCTTTGATTGTGCCTTGTCTTCACAACCATACTGGTAAAGCCATGTTTCATCGCCTGTTACTAGTCTGAAGAAATGCTTCAGGATCTTGATCCTATGTATTTAAAATTTCCATGGAAAGCTCTGCTTTTGTCCACAGCTGACCCAGGCACAACTGTTTTGGTATCCATTGAGCGAGAAGCTTGTTCAATTCTAATTTTTCAGTCAGAATTGTGTAAACTGAACCAGTTGAAATGTCTAGAATGGCTGACTCTCTTTTCGGACTCAGCCCAACTGCACCCAGGTGAAATAAACAGCCATGTTGCTCACACAAAGCCTGTTTGGTGGTCTGTTCACACAGACGCACATGAAATTTGGTGCCGTGACTCAGATCAGGGGACCTGCCTTGGGAGATCAATCCCCTGTCTTCCTGCTCTTTGCTCCATGAGAAAGATCCACCTACAAACTCAGGTCCTCAGACCGACCAGCCCAAGAAACATCTCACCAATTTTAAATCGGGTAAGCGGCCTCTTCTTACTCTCTTCTCCAACCTTTCTCACTATCCCTCAACCACTTTCTCCTTTCTACTCTTCAATTTCTCCCTTCTCTTAATTTCCATTCCTTTCCTTTTCTGGTAGAGACAAAGGAGACACGTTCTTTCCGTGGACCCAAAACTCCGGCACCAGTCATGGACTGGGAAGGCAGCCTTCCCTTGGTATTTAATCATTGCAGGAATGCCTCTCTGATTATTCACCCACGTTTCAGAGGTGTCAGACCACGCAGGGACGCCTGCCTTGGTCCTTCACCCTTAGCGGCAAGTCCCGCTTTTCTGGGGAAGGGGCAAGTACCCCAACCCCTTCTCTCCTTGTCTCTACCCCTTCTCTGCTTTTCTGGGGAAGGGGCAAGTACCCCAACCCCTTCCCTCCTTGTCTCTACCCCTTCTCTGCTTTTCTGGGGGAGAGGCAAGTACCCCAACCCCTTCTCTCTGTGTCTCTACCCCTTCTCTGCTTTCCTGGGGCAGGGGCAAGTACCCCTCAACCCCTTCTCCTTCACCCTTAGTGGCAAGTCCCGCTTTTCTAGGAGGCAAGAACCCCCAATCCCTTATTTCTGCACACTGACCTCTTATCTCTGTGCCCCAATCCCTTATTTCCGTGCCCCAACTCCTTCTCTGCTTTTCTGGAGGGCAAGAACCCCCCACCCTTCTCTGTGTCTCTACTCTTTTCTCTAGGCTTGCCTCCTTCACTATGGGCAAGCTTCCACCTTCCATTCCTCCTTCTTCTCCCTTAGCCTGTGTTCTGAGAACTTAAAACCTCTTCAATTCTCACCTGACCTAAAATCTAAGCATCTTATTTTCTTCTGCAATGCCGCTTGACCCCAATACAAACTCGACAGTAGTTCCAAATAGCTGGGAAATGGCACTTTCAATTTTTCCATCCTACAAGATCTAAATAATTCTTGTCATAAAATGGGCAGATGGTCTGAGGTGCCTGACATCCAGGCATTCTTTTACACATCAGTCCGTTCCTAGTCTCTGTGCCCAATGCAACTAATCCCAAATCTTCCTTCTTTCCCTCCCGCCTGTCCCCTCAGTCCCAACCCCAAGCATCGCTGAGTCTTTCTAATCTTCCTTTTCTACAGACCCATCTGACCTCTCCCCTCCTTGCCAGGCCAAGCTAGGTCCCAATTCTTCCTCAGCCTCCACTCCTCCACCCTATAATCCTTGTATCCCCTCCCCTCCTCACACCCGGTCCGGCTTACAGTTTCCTTCTGTGACTAGCCCTCCCCCACCTGCCCAGCAATTTATTCTTAAAAAGGTGGCTGGAGCTAAAGGCATAGTCAAGGTTAATGATCCTTTTTCTTTATCCCAAATCAGATAGAGTTTAGGCTCTTTTTCATCAAATATAAAAATCCAGCCCAGTTCATGGCTTGTTTGGCAGCAACCCTGAGATGCTTTACAGCTGTAGACCCTAAAAGGTCAAAAGGCCGTCTTATTCTCATTATACATTTTATTACCCAATCTGCTCCCAACATTAAATAAAACTCCAAAAATTCGAATCTGGCCCTCAAACCCCACAACAGGACTTAACCTCACCTTCAAGGTGTACAATAATAGAAAAAAGTTTCAATTCCTTGCCTCCACTGTGAGACAAAGCCCAGCCACATCTCCAGCACACAACAACTTCCAAACGCCTGAACCGCAGCAGCCAGGCATTCCTCTAGAACCTCCTCCCCCAGGAGCTTGCTACACTTGCTGGAAATCTGGCCACTGGGCCAAGGAATGCCCGCAGCCCGGGATTCCTCCTAAGCCATGTCCCACCTATGCAGGACCCCACTGGAAATTGGACTGTTCAACTCACCTGGCAGCCACTCCCAGAGCCCCTGGAACTCTGGCCCAAGGCTCTCTGACTGACTCCTTCCCAGATCTTCTCGGCTTAGTGGCTGAAGACTGACACTGCCTGATTGCCTCGGAAGCCCCTTAAACCATCACGGACGCCGAGCTTTGGGTAACTCTCACAGTGGAAGTTAAGCCCGTCCCCTTCTTAATCAATATGGAGGCTACCCACTCCACATTACCTTCTTTTCAAGGGCCTGTTTCCCTTGCCTCCATAACTGTTGTAGGTATTGACGGCCAGGCTTCTAAACCTCTTAAAACTCCTCAAGTCTGGTGCCAACTTAGACAATACTCTTTTAAGCACTCCTTTTCAGTTATCCCCACCTGCCCAGTTCCCTTATTAGGCCGAGACGCTTTAACTAAATTATCTGCTTCCCTGACTATTCCTGGATTACAGCTACATCTCATTGCTGCCCTTCTTCCCAATCCAAAGCCTCCTTTGCGTCCTCCTTTTGTATTCCCCCACCTTAACCCACAAGTATAAAATACCTCTACTCCCTCCTTGGCAACCGATCATGCACCCCTTACCATCTCATTAAAACCTAATCACCCTTACCCCGCTCAATGCCAATATCCCATCCCATAGCATGCTTTGAAAGGATTAAAGCCTGTTATCACTCGTCTGCTATAGCATGGGCTTCTAAAACATACAAACTCCCCGTAGCATGCTTTGAAAGGATTAAAGCCTGTTATCATTCGTCTGCTATAGCATGGGCTTCTAAAACCTATAAACTCCCCTTACAATTTCCCCATTTCACCTGTCCTAAAACCAGACAAGGCTTACAGGTTAGTTCAAGATCTGCACCTTATCAACCAAATTGTTTTGCCTATCCACCCCATGGTGCCAAACCCATATACTCTCCTATCCTCAATACTTCCCTCCACAACCCATTATTCTGTTCTGGATCTCAAACATGCTTTCTTTACTATTCGTTTGCACCCTTCATCCCAGCCTCTCTTCGCTTTCACTTGGACTAACCCTAACACCCCTAAGGCTCAGCAAATTACCCGGGCTGCACTGCTGCAAGTCTTCACAGACAGCCCCCATTACTTCAGTCAAGCCCAAATTTCTTCCTCAGCTGTTACCTATCTTGGCATAATTCTCATAAAAACACACGTGCTTTCCCTGCTGATAGTGTCCGATTAATCTCCCAAACCTCAATCCCTTACAAAACAACAACTCCTTTCCTTCCTAGGCATGGTTAGTGCAGTCAGAATTCTTACACAAGAGCCAGGACCGCACCCCATAGCCTTTCTGTCCAAACAACTTGACCTTACTGTTTTAGCCTAGCCCTCATGTCTCCATGCAGCGGCTGCTGCTTCCCTAATACTTTTAAAGGCCTTCAAAATCACAAACTATGCTCAACTTGCTCTCTACATTTCTCATAACTTGCAAAATCTATTTTCTTCCTCATACCTGACGCATATACTTTCTGCTCCCCGGATCCTTCAGCTGTACTCACTCTTTGTTAAGTCCCACAATTACCATTGTTCCTGGCCTGGACCTCAATCTGGCCTCCCACATTATTCCTGATACCACACCTGACCCCCATGACTGTATCTCTCTGATCCACCTGACATTCACCCCATTTCCCCATATTTCCTTCTTTCCTGTTCCTCACCCTGATCACACTTGATTTGTTGATGGCAGTTCCACCATGCCTAATCGCCACACACCAGCAAAGGCAGGCTATGCTATAGTACAAGCCACTAGCCCGCCTCTTAGAACCTCTCATTTCCTTTCCATTGTGGAAATCTATCCTCAAGGAAATAACTTCTCAGTGTTCCATCTGATATTCTACTACTCCTCAGGGATTATTCAGGCCCCCTCCCTTCCCTACACATCAAGCTTGAAGATTTGCTCCCACCCAGGACTGGCAAATTAGCTTTACTCAACATGCCCCAAGTTAGATAACTAAAATACCTCTTAGTCTAAGTAGACACTTTCACTAGATAAGTAGAGGCCTTTCCTACAGGGTCTGAGAAGGCCACCGCAGTCAGACATAATTCCTCAGTTTCACCTTCCCACCTCTATATAGTCTGATAACAGACCAGCCTTTATTAGTCAAATCAGCCAAGCAGTTTTTCAGGCTCCTAGTATTCAGTGAAACCTTTACATGCCTTACGGTCCTCCGTCTTCAAGAGAAGTAGAACAGACTAAAGGTCTTTTAAAAACACACCTCACCAAGCTCAGCCACCAACTTAAAAAGGACTGGACAATACTTTTACCACTTTCCCTTCTCGGAAGTCAGACCTGTCCTCAGAATGCTACAAGGTACAGCCCATTTAAGCTCCAGTATAGACGCTCCTTTTTATTAGGCCCCAGTCTCATTCCAGACACCAGACCAACTTAGACTGTGCCCCAAAGAAACTTGTCATCCCTAACTATCTGTCTAGTCATACTCCTATTCACCGTTCTTAACTACTCATACATGCCCTGCTCTTGTTTACACTGCTGGTTTACACTGTTTCTCCAAGCCATCACAGCTGATATCTCCTGGTGCTATCCCCAAACTGCCACTCTAAACTCTTGAAGTAAATAAATAATCTTTGCTGGCAGGACTATGCTGAATCTCCTTAGGCACTCTCTAATCAGATGTCCTAGGTCCTTCCAATTCTTAGACCTTTTATACCTGTTTTTCTCCTTCTCTTATTCCATTTAGTTTCTCAATTCATCCAAAACTGTATCCAGGCCATCACCGATCATTCTATATGACAAATGTTTCTTCTAACATCCCCACAATATCACCCCTTACCACAAGACCTCCCTTCAGCTTAATCTCTCCCACTCTAGGTTCCCACGCCCCCCCAATCCCGCTTGAAGCAGCCCTGAGAAACATCACCCATTCTCTCTCCATACCACCCCCCAAAAATTTTCACCACCACAACACTTCAACATTATTTTGTTTTATTTTTCTTATTAATATAAGAAGGCAGGAATGTCAGGCCTCTGAGCCCAAGCCAAGCCATTGCATTCCCTGTGACTTGCACGTATACATCCAGATGGCCTGAAGTAACTGAAGATCCACAAAAGAAGTAAAAATAGCCTTAACTGATGACATTCCACCATTGTGATTTGTTTCTGCCCCACCCTAACTGATCAATGTACTTTGTAATCTCCCCCACCCTTAAGAAGTTTCTTTGTAATTCTCCCCACCCTTGAGAATGTACTTTGTGAGATCCACCCCTGCCCACAAAACATTGCTCTTAACTTCACCGCCTATCCCAAAACCTATAAGAACTAATGATAATCCACCACCCTTTGCTGACTCTCTTTTCGGACTCAGCCTGCCTGCACCCAGGTGAAATAAACAGCCATGTTGCTCACACACACACACACACACAAAGAAATGTCTAGAATGTTGGCTATTGTTTGTGCTGTTAATTGTCAGTCCTAATAATGATGTTCTTTTGTCTACGATGATGGCTATTTTTTGTATTGTTAATTAGGGTATGAACAAGAAAATTTTTTCCTTGCAAATTGATGTGGATGGTCTGCTGCTGCAGGCTTCATCTTCAACAATGTTGTCTTTTCTTTTTCTTTTCCTTTTAAGAGACAGGGTCTCACTCTGTCACCCATGTCAGAGTGCAGTAGCACCATTGTAACTCTCCGCAGCCTCAAACTCCTGGGCTCAAGCAATCCTCCTGCCTCAGCCTCCCAAGTAGCTCAGACTGTAGGCATGCACCACCGCACCCAGGTAAATGTTCTATTTTTTGTAGAGAAAGGGTCTCACTATGTTGCCCAGGCTGGTCTCAAACTCTTGGCCTCAAGCAATCATCCTTGGCCTCCCAAAGTGCTGGGATTATAAGCGTGAGCCACCTCACACAGCCCCATCCTTTCCTAAAACAAGTTATTCATTTGTAAAATGATCATTTGAAGAATTTTCTCCATAAACTTTTTGTAAAGCATCAGTGATGTTACCATTCTTCCACCCAAGCTTCACCACAAATGTGATGTCTGTTATTGCTTGAATTTTAGCAGAATCCATGTTTCTCTTATAAGGACTCTTTTCAAACTGATGCCTTATCCTCCTCAGTGCCTCAAACTAGACCCTGTTCAGATATAATAAATTAGTACAAGTTTATTTGCTATAAAAAAGAATTTTAGCCGGGCGTGGTGGCTCACGCTTGTAATCCCAGCACTTTGGGAGGCCGAGGCGGGTGGATCACGAGGTCAGGAGATCGAGACCACGGTGAAACCCCGTCTCTACTAAAAATACAAAAAATTAGCCGGGCGTGGTGGCGGGCGCCTGTAGTCCCAGCTACTCGGAGAGGCTGAGGCAGGAGAATGGCGTGAACCCGGGAGGCGGAGCTTGCAGTGAGCCGAGATAGCGCCACTGCACTCCAGCCTGGGTGACAGAGCGAGACTCCGTCCCAAAAAAAAAAAAAAAAAAAAAAAAAAAAAAAAAAAAAAAAAAAAGAATTTTAAATCCATGCACAGTTTTTTCACACTACATATTTTTCATGGACTTTTTGAAGACCCCCTCATATTTGCAGTGTTAGTTTCGCTTTGTGACTGACATCTTTTCCTGTGGGCACAGCACATTTTCATTCACAGGCTACTCCCTGGCCTTTGACTCATGATTCCCTCCTGGGGAGATGAGCACTGTCAGTTATTTGAAGTCTTTGAAATATGGTTTGAAATGATATTTCCACTCAAATAAACATTGCTTCTGTTTCTCAAAAACAGAGATATGGATAGGAATCATGCAACACTAGACATTACATGAGTAGACATTACAGCACATTATCTGTCCATCAAAACTATGTAATGTTAGAATCAAATGAATTTTTAGAAACCATAAAGCAAACCAGATAAGCTCTTAATTCTCACTTTCAGGCTAAATCTTAAAAATAGTGTTCTAAAGCAAGTTGTAAAGGTTGTTTTGTTTCTTTCTATTTAATATCTAGTTAAAATATCTTATTTCCTTACATTTTCCTCCTTGTAAATTATACTAAATGTCTTTTCAATCCTTGGCTAAAACAGATAACTGATAACTTTGAATTCTCTACTCATAGTATAATAAAGAACTCTAAAGAACTCATTTTAAAAATTGGGAATAAGAAGATTACATGAGATGATATCAAAATCTTTACAGGGGACTATAAAAAGGAAAAGTTTAAGGAAGACAGGTTCCCATCTGAAATTGGAAAACTATCTTTGTGAGGCATTAGAGGAATCTCAGTTCACTACATAAAAATCAAGAGTTTTTTCTCCAGTATGAATGGGTCAGTTTGCTATGGATGGAGATATCAAGGCTGATGTGAAAACCTGGCCCGTGAAGCATGCTTATAAAATGATGATGCTGATTCCACACTTGGCCCACACAAGATTGTCTCGGTAGCCTGATGCTAACATTGCTTTCAGATTACACATCATAATTTTTCAAGCACCCACATCTTGGTTACCTAATTTGGTCCTCCTGAAATGCCTGTAGTGTAGATGAGACCAGGATTGTCCTTGACTGCACTGTTTTGTGGCTTTTGAGTAGGGAAGCTGGACTCACCTTGTTTTCCTCTCCATCTTAGCCTCCCAGTGTCATGGACATGGTAGCTATGCCAGCACAGGTCCAGGGGTCTCTCCCACCTTCCCCCAGACCACTGCATGTCCTGAGGCACGTTTTACACCACTGCAAATCCTAGGAGGTGAATGTGGCAGGGGCCCTAATCTCAGCTGGAGGCTTCTAGCAGGTTTGATGGAAACAGCTTGCAGCTCTGAGCACAGCTTGGTCACCATCTGTGCCCATCAGCAAGTTAAATAAACTCCCTGGGCTTCACATTCCTCTTTTGTAAAATGAGCACATAGATTTGCATGATCTTTAAGGCAGTGGATTCCAGAAGATGAGTCCATGGATCAGTTTGAAAAAAAAAAATTAATTGGCTGGGCGCGGTGGCTCACGCCTGTAATCCCAGCACTTTGGGAGGCCGAGGCAGGTGGATCACGAGGTCAGGAGATCGAGACCATCCTGGCTAATGTGGTAAAACCCTGTCTCTACTAAAAATACAAAAAATTAGCTGGGCGTGGTTGCGGGCGCCTGTAGTCCCAGCTACTCAGGAGGCTGAGGCAGGAGAATGGCGTGAACCCGGGAGGCGGAGCTTGCAGTGAGCCGAGATCGTGCCACTGCACTCCAGCCTGGGCGACAGAGCAAGACTCCATCTCAAAGAAAAAAAAAATTAATTTTGGGAATTCACATGGGCTTGCCAACTCTTTGTTGTTCGAAATACATTAAAGGGCCAGGAGCAGTGGCTCATGCCTGTAATCCCTGCACTTTGGGAGGCCAAGGTAGACAGATCACTTGAGGTCAGGAGTTCAAGACCAGCTTGGCCAACATGGTGAAACCCTGTCTCTACTAAAAATACAAAAATGAGCTGGGCATGGTGGAGGGCGCCTGAAATCCCAGCTACTCGGGAGGCTGAGGCAGGAGAATCGCTGGAACCCCAGAAATGGAGGTGGCAGTGAGCCAAGATTGCGCCAGTGTACTCCAGCCTGGGCTACAGAGCAAGACTCCATCTCAAAAAAAAAAAAGAAAAAGAAAAAGAAAAAAAGAAGTACATTAAAGATAACAAGTCTGATCATCCCTCCTCCCACGCTGGTTCCAACCAGTGGAGAATTGACACCGAGATCCAGATGAAGATCAAAAAAACAACTTCATTAGTGGATTGGTCAAGTGCTTAATGCCCGCAGAGTAACAGAGGGTCTCTTAAGGCAGACTAAGGATACACTAGCTGGCATCTCTCCATCAGTGAGATTTAACAAACATATCTGAAGCCAGTGGGCAGAGTAATGTCAGAGCAGTGCCCCTTCTACCTCCACAAAGCTGAGCCCTACTCCCATCCCATGCTTCTCCTTGTGTCTGCATCTGGGATCTGTAAAATGGGCAGCTCAGCTATTGCCCCAGAAGGCTCTGAAATCAGTAAAGACAGAATTAAGATAACTTTGCTGGGCATGATGGTATATGCCTGTAGTCCTAGCTACTTAGGAGGCTGAGGTTGGAGGATCACTGGAGACCTGTAGTTCAAGACCAGCTGGGGCAACATAGCAAGACTCTGTCTCTAAAAACATGAAATAAAATAAAATGGAAAAAAAGAAAGAAGAATACTTCAAGACTGCACATACTGAAAGCCAAAATTCATTGCTTTTTAAATTTTCCATCTCCAATTATATTCCACTTAATACCCAACATAACTCATGACATTTTACAATAAACACCACATGAAAGTCTAAAATGTTCCAAATAAGGCAAAGCCAACCACAGAAAAATGCCCAAATTTACATAAACTCACATCAGTGATTACAGTTTCAAAAAGAGGTTGAAGTCTAAAGATGAAATCCTTTGACTTTGGTAAATTAAAGGCTAAAGACATTAAGGTTTAACATTTTCTCTCACTTGATTTGGGGTATAGTAGAAACTTCTCAAGAACATAATCCTCACAGCAGAACTGTCTCTTTCATAAGTGCTACAGACAGAGGATTGTAGGATCCCACCAGCACAAAAGGCACTTTCGAGAGCAAGCCAATAGTTTGAGGTATAATCCACATGTGAGCTTCCAATGGGAGGGATCTTAAGGGAGCAGCCACTGAAATAGTGCCCAGGGACTGGGTAGGCACCCCATGCCTCCTTCTTGGTTGCAATAGCTGTTTCTCACAGAGATACAGAATTTACCCTGGGCCTCTGTGCACTTTCCAGTTCTGTGCTCAGGAAGATGCTAGAATTGCCCACAAAACTTTATGCCATTCCCAGAACTATTCATATTAACGTGGCTGGTACTGGCTACCACATTGAGGGTTTGTCTCAAATCCCTTAGAGAACAAACAGTTAAATACATGCAATAGAATATGACTCAGCCTTAAAAAGGAAGGACATTCTGATACATGCTACAACATTGATGAACCCTGAGGACTTAGGCTAAGTGAAATAAGCCAGATACAGGAAGATAAATACTGCACAATTCCACTTATATGAGGAACCTGGAGCAGTTAAATTCATAGAGATGGCTGGGTGCGGTGGTATTCGCCTATAACCCCAGCACCTTGGGAGGCAGAGGCAGGCAGATTGCTCAAGCTCAGGAGTTTGAGACCAGCCTGGGTAACATGATAAGACCTCATCTCTACAAAAAATACAAAAATTTAGCTGGGCATAGTGGCACATGCCGATAGTCCCTGCTACTCAGAAGGCTAAGATGAGAACATCACTTGTGGCCAGAGGTTGAGGGTGCAGTGAGCCAAGATCGTGCCACTGCACTCCAACCTGGGCAACAGAGTGAAACCTGTCTCAAAAAAAAAAAAAAAATCATAAAGACATGCAGAATGGTTGACAGGAACCGGGAGGAGATGAGAATGGGGAGTTATTGTTTAATGGGCATAGAGTTTCAGTTTGGATAGTGGCAATGATAGCATAACAATGTGAATGTACTTAATGCCATTAAACTGTGGATTTAAAAATGATTAACATGGTAAATTTTATGTTGTGTGTATTTTACCACCACTTAACACTTTAATCTTCAATAAAAAAAAAAAAAAAATCCTTCTTAGCCTGACTGTGGAACTAAGAACACTTATGATTCTTTGCATAACTCTAAGCTATCCAATGCTGGCAGGTTGCAATGAAATTCGAGGCTTCTTGAGGCTCTTTCAGTAAATACCACAGCTTACTCAGCACCCCCCTGCACTCCCCATGTTGATCCATGGAGGAAGGGTCTTCCTCCCACACTTCTACCTCTAGACCAATGCTGGGAGGAGAGCTTCCACCCCACTTCCCTGCCATCCAAAAGGAAGAGAAGTACTGAATCTGATGAGTGAGAGCTGGCATCACAGTACATGGTTCCCCAGTGGGCAAGGTACAGAGTCAGCGTTACCAACTGTCTTTATCTTTGTGTGGCCAGCAAGCTGATCAGGGCCCACCTCAGAAAATCCATAATTTACTTTCTGCTCCACCCCCTCTGCCTGTGACCAGGAATGAGTCAGAAGGGCCTTGTAGAAGGGACCTGTCTGAATTTGGTTTCAGGGGAGAAAGTAGAAGGCTGCCCTCAGGCCTGCCAACTAAAAGTCCTTATCTCAGCTTCACGAGAGCTGGCCTGGACGCAGGGCTTAACTAGGTCAAAAATGGGACTTTGATTCCCATCTGGATGTCAGTTTCTTGAGGTGCTTCTCCTCTGGCAGAAATGAGAGGGTAAAGGAGAATGATCTTATTCCCCTGAAATCACCATGAAACGGTCTTTTAAAAATAAGAAAAATAGGACAGACGTTCTAAAGAAAAAAAAATTCTTTTCAACTGAACACATTTAGCTTTATACAAAGCTCACCTTGTTTCTTTGTCTTTCATTTTGTCCAAGTTGTTAATTTCATAATTATCACTAGTCCATGAACCTGCATTTGAGAAATCCTTGAGAAGCATTCCTCTGAAGTACGTTTTTGCTGTCAAAGTCTGTGACATAAATAACTATCACTTCTGCTTCCATCACCGCTCCCAGAACCCCAGTCATTGAAAGAAGACTAGAGCAGAAACTACGATTTAGTGCCTTACAGAATGCTTTGTACAAATAAATACTAAACAAATTTTTAAAATACAGCCTGCCCCCTGTGTCAGGGTGACTCAGGAACCCATCTAACCTAAAGTTCCATCTGTTTTTCTGAATCCAGAGTCCAGACACTCACGTGCAGATTAAAAAAGTATCAGGAGTGGCACATCCCTGAGCCACACTGCACCAAAGATGATTTCACAATAGGTACCAGGTTTATTTTTGCTTCATGAGGCTGCCTGCAAATTCAGGTTTCTCTGGTTCATCTCCTTTGCATTAGTATGTGTTAATTAAAGTGAAATTAGCACGTCTTCCTGAAGCTCTGGCCCTCATTGTACACACACCAGGACTAACATTAAGCTACCTTCACTTCGTGCTGTCTAGGCATTGGGGTTCTTCAGGACTCATATTTTTTTCTCTGAGAATTATTAGCTCATTCTCCCTACCATGTTCCCCAGCAGAGAGGGGGGAAGAGAACTCTCTGTGTCCCCCACCCCCACACAAAAAGCCATTCTTTTCTTTGCAAGCAACTGGTACATGTTTTCAGCTGACATGTCCTAGATTGTTCTAAAAAGAGCAGCGGCAAGATAAACTGCAAGAACAGATGATTCAAAGACTCCCCGGGAACTGCCACAGCCAGCTCATAATTACAAATGCAGGGTAGGCGGAACATCTGTATCCTGAGTCACTCTGCTTTTCTAGAAGGGAGAATGCCATTAGCCCTCCTGCTGCAGGAACTTTTGAGATCTGTAAGCAGGTTCCAGAACTGGTTCAAGGTGTGCTCTGTCCTCTTGAGGCTGCAAGTGACCCTCTCCCCACCCCTGTACAAATTTAACCTACCTTGAAATCATTATAATTAATTACCAACTGACTATAGCCCAGAGAGCTTTTAAGTCTATATTTTGAATAATAACTCTGCAAAGGTAATGTGCATGTGTTTTGAGGGGAGAATGATAACTTTTAAAATGTTATAAATGTTTCTGAGCTTGGTTCTCTAATGCCTGGAATGATACAAATTTAGGGGCCTTGCCTTTTATGGGAGGAGATACTAGGAAAAAGTAAAAGGAGAAATGCGCTTTTCTGGAAAACTATAAGAACAATTATCTTAAATGAGAGATAGTTGAGGTTCTGGGGTTAATGAATAACAAAAAGACGATGGCAAAAGAAACATAAGACATTGATGAGTGAAAACAAGAGCTAATAGTTTTGGCAGAGCCAAGTTTACCAGTGTGTTGGCAGGAGTTACTGTTCCTTCTTGTGTGATTTCTTTGGGGACATTGCACTGTTTATACAGAGTGTAAACATAGCTGTTGATTTAACTAAACACTGTTTTTTATTCCCCATCTCCCACAGCCATGGTAAATAGCCCAATATTTAAGCTCAGAGGCTTTGATGTGAGTTAAGGTAAGATTCAGTTGGGCCTGTCATAGCTGTGTGCCTTAGAACAAACTTCCTACCCTCTCTGAGTCCAGTTTCGAGATTGCTATAGGAATCACAATCCTATCTGTCTCAAAAAGCAGTTTTAAGGATATAATGAGGCAATGTGTATAACCACTAGAGTATAATTTTTGGGACACAGCAAATCCTTAATGAATGTCGGGGTGAAGTGGGGTGGCACTTTGCTGTTGTCAATTTATCTAAATAAATTCTTTTTTTTTTTTTTTTTTTTTTTTTTTTTTTTTTTTTTTGAGACGGAGTCTCGCTCTGTCGCCCAGGCTGGAGTGCAGTGGCGCGATCTCGGCTCACTGCAAGCTCCGCCTCCTGGGTTCACGCCATTCTCCCCCCTCAGCCTCTCTGAGTAGCTGGGACTACAGGCTCCCGCCACCACGCCCGGCTAATTTTTTGTATTTTTAGTAGAGACGGGGTTTCACCGTGGTCTCGATCTCCTGACCTCGTGATCCGCCCGCCTCGGCCTCCCAAAGTGCTGGGATTACAAGCGTGAGCCACCGCGCCCGACTATCTAAATAAATTCTTACAAATACCTAGTATAGAATAAAGCTAATGGTCTCCAGGGTCAGCGCTAAAACCTCAGACTCTGAACAGTATCACACAAAATGCTTGCATAAGGTAGCTTTCCATAAAGAAATGCGACGAACGCTGGAAGAAAAACTGAGGATAACAGAAATGTCCACTTAGGACATTTAGACAGACCCATTCAAGTGTTTGTGAAGGGAAGATGGCACATTACCATCAGGTCTTTCTGAGCTGGCCACAGGTCCTATCTGGGGATTCTAGAAATTAAAATGGCCTGACCTGAGTCTGATTTTGCCCAAGCATCCCCACAGGACCTCTTGAGAATGTAATCATTCTACTACTTTGTCTGAGGGTAGAAACGGGGAAACAAGGGAAAGCTGGAAAGTGATTGTAGGAAGGCCCCATAATGGGACAATGGTAGGAGGAATGTGTCTCAGGAAAGGTGAGAAAGTTATTCTCACTTCCTCTCATCCTTCTCTTCATCAGTCTCTCCTCAGATGGCATGGGTTAGGGCACTGGACAGCCTCCAAACTTGATGAGTTATAGGATATCACTCTAATATAACATAATGTTCTTAGTCTATTTTGGCTGCTATAGCAAAATACCATAAACTGATTGGCTTATAAACAACAGGAACTTATTATTTCTTACTGCTCTGGAGGCTAGAGTGTCCCAGATCAAGACACTGATAGATTCCATGTCTGGTGAGGGCCTGCTTCCTGGTTCTTCTCACTGTGTCTCACATAGTGAGAGTGTTCTATGGGGTGCCTTCTAAAGGGGCACTAATCCCATTCAAGAGGGCGTCTTCATCGTTGCCTAATTACCTCCCAAAGCCTCCACCTCCTAATACCATCACCTTGGGGGCTAGGATTCCAACATACCCATTTTGGAGGTATACAACATTCAGCCCATAGCAATAATGAAATTGTATCCTTTTAGCAGCAGGTACCAGAATTCATCTTGTACAAGATCCATCATTGTTGAGAAAAGACCTGGGTCAGCCCACTTCAGCCAGGGAGGTTCCCATGGGGTCGTGGATGTTGGCCGGCACTGTGGCTTCCACAAAATTATCCTGCAAAGGGTGAGATGTCTGTGACACTCCTGAAGTGAAGGAGGAAGAAGAGACTGAAGGAAAGAGAAAGTTAAAAGAGAGAGAAAAAAGAAGAGTCAGTGCAGTGATGAAGAAGGCAGCCCCTCAAAGTCTCACCAAAGCCACTAAGCCCATAAAGGCTTGGAAGTGGGTTAAGAGTATGAGTGGGGTTTGTGTCCAAGTTGACAGATCACAAAGCAGAAAAAATACAGGCAGAAGTAGAGCTAGAAGACAATGTGGCCTCAGCTGCTAGCTGGATTACATAAAATATCATATGATTAAACACGTAGTAAGTCCTCACTTAACATTGTTGATAGGTTCTTGGAAATTGCGACTTTAAGCAGAACTATGTGTAGCAGGTCCTCAAATAACATCGTTTTGTTCAGCATTGTTTTATTATAACGTTGATTAAAAAAAACATTGGTTTTGTCACACATCATTTTGCTTAAAGTCACAGTTTCCAAGAACCGATTGAGGTCATTAAGTGAGAACCTACTGTATGTATTTCTACCAAAGGCTCAAATTATTAAGGTGCAAAAAGATCTAGAGATGAGACAGTGTGTAAGTGGCATGCCAAGCAGAAGGAACCCCCGTGCAGATGCACAGAGACAACCATGCATAAAGTCATGCACCCATCAATATTTGTTGAATTCCTGCCATGTGCAAAGGAACTATGCCAGGCTGTGGAACCCCATGTTGAGCAAAACCAGAGTCCTGGCATTCACACACCAATGAGAAAGACAGACACTAATCAAGTCACTGCACAAAAGTCTGTGAAATGACAGTGGTCAGGAGGGCTATGCAGCCCTCACATGGTGCAATGAGAGAATGAATAGGGAAGCTGGCCTCATCAGGGGGATCAAAGACCTCTTCCACAAATAAGCAATGCTTGGCCTGAGAACTGAATGACGAGACCTTAACTAGGTGAAGAAAATAGAGCAAAGCACCCCAGGAAGGGGAATATGGGCGGCAAGTTGGAGGACTAAAAGAATTCAGTGTGTGTTTAGGGCAAAGAGAGCGCTGGGGAGAATGAGCAGCATGAAGCCGGAAGGTTGGAAGAAGCAGGCTTCTCAGGGGCTCTAGACCATGTTACCAAGTTTAGTCTTTACCTTCAGGGAGAGAGGAAGTCACTGAGAGGAAACTGATAGGAACACCCAAGACAGTCTGAAAATGGCAGACGAGTCCTCTGTGTATGCATAAACTGTGTCTCCACTTTACCTAGCATATCCATAAACCATAAATTTGGCTTACCCTGAGTTGCTGGGCATGCCCCAAATGAGAAAATGTTTAATTAATATCATTAACTTAGAAGGTTGGGCACAGTGGCTCACACCTGTAATCCGAGGACTTTGCGAGGCCAAGGCAAGAGGATCACTTGAGCTCACGAGTTGGAGACTAGACAGGGCAACATGGCAAAACCCCATCTCTACTAAAAATACAAAAAACCTGGTGGGTGCTTGTAGTCCCAGCTACTCGGGAGGCTGAGGTGGGAGGATCGCTTGAATCCGGGAGGTGGAGGTTGCAGTGAACTGAGATTGCACCACTGCATTCCTGACAGCCTGGGTGACAGAGCACGACTCCACCTCAAATTTTAAAAAAGACAACAAGTAATAGAAGAAAAAAAATGTTAACTTACTAACTGTATTTCCATAATCAGTATTTTTAAAATGAGTTTTCTATCAACACACAAGAAAAACCCTAAATTCTGAACTACCACTGAAACGTAAATGCCCAGGATGTAAACTCACAATTCAATGTTTAATTTTTAGTGACTTGAAGAATACTGGTCAAACAGCCAGAGTTCTATTTCTTTGTTTGTTTGTTTGTTTGAGACAGAGTTTTGCTCTCGTTGCCCAGGCTGGAGTGCAATGGTGCAATCTCGACTCATTACAACCTCTGCCTCCCAGGTTCAAGTGATTCTCCTGCCTCAGCCTCCTGCGTAGCTGGGACTACAGGTGCCCACCACCATGCCCAGCTAAATTTTTTGTGTTTTTAGTAGAGACAGGGTTTCATCATGTTGTCCAGGCTGGTCTTGAACTCCTGATCTCAGGTGATCCACCCGCCTCGGCCTCCCAAAGTGCTGGGATTACAGGCATGAGCCACCACACCCAGCCCAGAGTTCTAATTCTGACTCTGCCTCTTATTAGTCACACAGCCTTGCACAAGTCTCCAAACCTCTCTGTCTCAGTTTTCTCATCCATAAAATGGGATAAAATGGGTCCAATGTGCCCCACAAGATTAAAAGTGAGAGCCTTGGGCAGGGTGTGGTGACTCACACCTGTAATCTCAGCACTTTGGGAGGCTAAGCCAGGCTGATGGCTTGAGCAGGTAGTTGGAGACCAGCCTGGGCAACGTGGTGAAACCCCATCTCTACAAAAAATACAAAAATTAGCCGGGTGTGGTGGCATACACCTGTAGTCCCAGCTACTCAGGAGGCTGAGATGGGAGAATTACAGGAGCCCAGGAGTTTGGGGCTGTAGTAAGCCAAAATTGTACCAGTGCACTCCAGCCTGGGTAATTGAGTGAGACTGTCTCAAAAAAAGAAAAGAAGCAAGTGAGAGCCTTTTGTAATAGAGCAATATACCAAACAAAGAGATTATCATTAACCTTTCTCCAAATTTGCATGGAGAAAATACAGAACTGTAGAACTTTTTCCACTCTGGTAATGACTTTTTTTAACTTCATGTCTCAAACTGTTTTGTAATATTTTTACAAAATCATGGTTTATCTTTAAATCCATTATCCTCTAATACATCATAAAACTATTTCTTATGTACATGTAGCCACCAAGATAGAGATTCTTTGGGAAAAAAAGGTTTGTTTCATTTTATTTCAGCCCTGATGAACAATTTACTTCCAATATTATGACCAAAGTTTTATATCTATTTTTAAAAAGGAAAAGAACACATGAGGCCGGGTGTGGTGGCTTACGCCTGTAATCCCAGCACTTTGAGAGGCTGAGGCGGGTGGATCACCTGAGGTCAGGAGTTCAAGACCAGCCTGGCCAACATGGTGTAACCCCATCTCTACTAAAAATACAAAAATTAGCCTGCCACCACGCCTGTAATCCCCACTGCTCAGGAGGCTGAGGCAGGAGAATTGCTTGAATCAGGGAGGCAGAGGCAGTCAGCCAATATCACGCCACTGCACTCCACAACAGAGTGAGATTTTGCCTAAAAAATAAATAAATAAATAATAAAAAAGAAAAGAAAAAACACAAAAAGATGCTCAACTCATAAAATAGAAGCACATGTTAAAACTATATGAGATGGGGCAGGGCGCAGTGGCTCATGCCTGTAATCCCAGCACTTTGGGAGGCCGAGGTAGGCGGATCACGAGGTCAGGAGATCGAGACCATCCTGGCTAACACAGTGAAACCCCGTCTCTACTAAAAATACAAAAAAAAAAAAATAGCAGGGCCTGGTGGTGCTCGCCTGTAGTCCCAGCTAATCGGGAGGCTGAGACAGGAGAATGGCATGAACCCAGGAGGCGGAGCTTGCAGTGAGCCGAGATCAGGCCAATGCACTCCAGCCTGGGCGACAGAGCGAGACTCTGTCTCAAAAAATAAAAAAAAGATAAAAATAAAAATAATTTAAAAAACTATATGAGATGCTATTTCGCACCTAGCAGATTGGCAAAAGTGTAAACTCTTGACAAACCAGAAAGGTAATGGGAAAGCATACACTCTCATTCCCTCCTGGGCGGTACAAAATGGTACCTATGGAAAGGAATTGGGCAATATCTAGCAAAAGTACATTTGCAGTTTCCCTTTGATCCAGAAATCACTCTTCTATGAATTTACCCTGAAAATGCACCTCCAATAACAGAAGAAAACACGTGCACAAACTTATTCATTGCAACATTATTTGTAATAGAAAAATACTGGAAACACCCTAAAGGCCCATATGTAGGAGTTTGGTTGATAAACTCTGGTACAAATATAAAAAAGATTTCTGTTAAACTATATAAACTGATTTCCAGACTATATTACTAACTGAAAAAAGACTATATGTAGTATGCTACATTTTGTGTGATAAAGACAAAATATATATTCATTCATTTATTTAAAAAAAAAAATAGAGGCCGGGCGCGGTGGCTCACGCATGTAATCCCAACACTTCGGAGGCCAAGGCGGGCAGATTACGAGGTCAAGAGATCAAGACCATCCTGGCTAACACAGTGAAACCCCGTCTCTAAAACACAAAAATTAGCTAGGCGTAGTGGCATGCCTGTAGTCCCAGCTACTCGGGAGGCTGAAGCAGGAGGATTGCTTGACCGTGGGAGGTGGAGGTTGCAGTGAGCCGAGATCGCACCACTACACTCCAGCCTGGTGACAGAGCAAGACTCCATCAAAAAAAAAAAAAAAAAAGAAATACAGGATAAATAAGAAATAAATGAATTTGGTTACCTGTGAAGGTTGAGCAAATGGAACGGAAAAAAATGAAAAGGGGATGGGACCTTTCTCAGTATAACTTTTGTATTGTTTTGAATTTTGAACCATCTTAGTATTTTACATATTCAAAAAATAAAATTAAATCAACAAGAATGGGGGAACAGAGACCTGAAAGTGAAAGAAATGAATGAACTTGATTATAATCAAATTGGTAACACGACTGGAAAGAGAAAATAATTTTCCAAACAACTTTGGGACACAGCAACAAAGTATTCTGACTATACACCTTCAATGGAATAGAGTCTAAGAGTCTAAGACCAAAAAAAAAAAAAAAAGGAATCTTATACTTACTTGCTAAGTTTGCTTTTGGTAATGGTGTTGGTGAGGCAATTCTGGAACCATTTTGTGTATATTGCAAGATTGAGCAAATGAGTAAACATCTATTGACATTTTGAGGTACCAGGAATTTCACCGTGGGAGAAAAAAGATACAAATATAGATTAGGGGAAGGAGAGGAGGAAGATCCTATATTATTGGATTGGGTATCAGTTGGTGATATCATTATGAATTCATGCTTTTGACAAAGTATTTTCCTGTCCTGTCCATTGAAAGCCCTAAAAACAATTTTGCCACAGAGTAGTAAGCACACACAGCACCCATATCTTGCTCTCTAAATACCATTCACCAGACCCTTTGGAAGCATAGCTCATTTCCAGGTGAGCCTGGAACATCTTGTTGTGCCAGAAATGTTAAAAGTGCTCAAAAACTGAGGAAGATGTGTCAAAGAGATACAAGAACCAGTTTAAGGGGGCTGCCACTCATCAAATTTGGGGCAATTCATACTCAATAATATAGAATTCATGAATTCATACTGATATTAAAAAGAAATGTTAAAGGGATTAGGAAGAGAAGGGAAGTCCTTTTCATAGAAAAATGCCAACTAATAAACATAGACAAAATGATAGAAATAGAAAATTGTCGGTCAGGCAAAGTGGCTCACGCCTGTAATCCCAGCAGTTCGGGAGGCTGAGGCAGGCAGATCATTTGAGGACAGGGGCTAGAAATCAGCCTGGTCAACATAATGAAACCCCATCTCTACTAAAAATACAAAAAATAGCTGGGCCTGGTGGCACACACCTGTAATCCCAGCTGCTAAGGATTTCCTGCTGAGGCAGGAAAATCAGGACCCAGGAGGTGGAGGTTGCAGTGAGCCAAGATCATGCCGCTGCACTCCAGCCTGGGTGACAGAGCAAGAACCTGTCTCAAAAAAAGAAAAAATAATAGAAAATTGCCATTTCAATGGCTGGGCGTGGCGGTTCATGCCTGTAATCTCGGCGCTTTGGGAGGCCAAGATGGGTGGATCAGTTGAGGTCAGGAGTTCGAGACCAGCCTGGCCAACATGGTGAAACCTGTCTCTACTAAAAATACAAAAATTAACCAGGCATAGTGGCGGGTGCCTGTAATCCCAGCTACTTGGGAGGCTGAGACAGGAGAATCATCTAAACCTGGGAGGCGGAGGTTGTGGTTAGCTGAGATGGCACTACTGCACTCCACTCCAACCTGGGCAACAGAGCAAGACTCTGTCTCAAAAAACAAAAAGAAAGAAAATTTCCATTTCATAACTACCACAGTAATATTTGATTCACAAAGGAATCATCTGTGGGTATTAAAACCATTGGGAGAAAGATGGGGAAACAGGATATTCACGCAGTCTCAAAGTAGCACATCACTAGTTATATTTTAATTACAAAGAAAAAAAGGAAGGATTATAATGGGGAAATCCAGTAGACACCACCTTAATTAAATGAACAAGTTCAACATCACCAATTTTTAAAACAATTCACATCACCGGTCCTCTGCTGTGTAATGTACTGAGAGCTGTGACACAACCACATCCTGTGCGGTATTCTTGCCAATAATGTTTAACCAAAGTCTAGTCATGGGAAAACAATCAGACATCTGCAGAACTGGCCTAAACTCTTCAAAAATGTCAATATCATGAACAAATTTTAAAAGGGCTGGCAAACTGTTTTACACTAAAGAACACTAAAGAGACATGAAAATAATTGCAAGATCTGATCATTGCCCAAACTTTGAATTAAAAAACAAAAGCTGACCTGAGCATGGCAGCACGGACCTGTGGTTCCAGCTGCTCAGGTGGCTGAGATGGGAGGAACACTTGAGCCCAGCAGTTTGAGACCAGACTGGGCAGCACAGCGGGACCTAGTCTCTAAAAATATAAATTGAAAATTAAAATTAGAAACTATGCTAAAAAGCAGTATTGGGCCAATTGCAGAAATGTAAATATAGACTGCATGTTGGAAAATAGTATTGTGTCAATGTTAAATATGACCCGAGTGTGATCTTTGCATCATGCTTATATATAGAAAAATATTCTGATTTTTGAGAGAGACATGCAGAGTGTTTTGGGACTTGGGTATCATGATATCTGTAACTCTCAAATGGTTCAGCTAAGGATACACACATACAAAGGGAGAGAAAGAAAGAAAATGTGACAAAAATGGTAAAATTAGTGACATATAAATAGCATATGGAAGTTCATTGTACATTTCTCACAAATTTTCTGTAGGTTTGACATTTTTCAAAGTAAAACATTGGGAATAAGAAGAAAAGGGAGTTTTTTTCACAGTCACGGCAAGATGATAGCATGGTTAGGCAACCTGAGAGCCAGTAAATATTCCTCTGGGTTGATCCTTTCCCAGAGCGCAAGCTCTTACATAGAAATTAAGCAAAAACAAAATAAATAAGTGAATACAAAACACCCAGTGAGATTTGAATTTCAGGCAAGCAACAAACAATTTTTTGGTATAAGAATGTTCCAAGTAGTGTATGGGACACACTTAATTTGCTCTGGCAACCCCACTGAGAGGCACTTTGGCCTGTTCCATGCCCAGGGAATAAAGCATACCAGTTCAGGAACCAGGACAGTTCAAGGTCAGGTCCATTTATCTTTTTTATTTACTGTTTTTATTTCATCGGACTCTATTTTCTTGAATGAAGGCCACTCCTCGGCTGTATTTTCTCCTTATATATTGGCAGTACAGCTCTGCCTTAGGCCCAATTTTTTCTTACTGAATTTCCAAGCTTTTTCCTACTCCCACCATGTTTGACTTCTAAGTTCTTCCCTTTTCTCATTCTCTTCACTGTTTTCTTCCTTCTCAACTTCCACCTCTTTGTCCCAGGAGGGAATATCACACCTCCCAAACAATGAATGACAGCTGGCAGGGATTGCTTCTGGAAATGTGAATCATTGCATTAACCCTACCCGATATCATTAGTTAAAAGTTCTGACCTAGGCTAGCAGGGGACTCTCCCCTCCCAAGGGCAACCCTGGATGTCTTGAGGTAACTTTTTTATTTTTTATTTTTATTATTTTTTATTTTATTATACTTTAAGTTCTACGGTACATGTGCACAACGTGCAGGTTTGTTATATAGGTATACATGCGCCATGTTGGTTTCCTGTACCCATCAACTTGTCATTTACATTAGGTATATCTCCTAATGCTATCCCTCCCCCAAGCCCCCACCCCCCAACAGGCCCCAGTGTGTGATGTTCCCCTCCCTGTGTCCATGTGTGCTCATTGTTCAACTGCCACCTATGAGTGAAAACACGTAGTGTTTGGTTTTCTATTCTTGTGATAGTTTGCTTAGAATGATGGTTTCCAGATTCATCCCTGTCCCTACAAAGGACATGAACTCATCCTTTTTTATGGTTGCATAGTATTCCATGGTGTATATGTGCTATATTTTCTTAATCCAGTCTATTATTGATGGACATTTGGGTTAGTTCCAAGTCTTTGCTATTGTGAATAGTGCCACAAAAAACATACATGTGCATGTGCCTTTATAGTAGCATGATTTGTAATCCTTTGGGTATATACCCAGTAATGGGATGGCTGGGTCAAATGGTATTTCTAGTTCTAGATCCTTGAGGAATCGCCACCCTGTCTTCCACAATGGTTGAACTAATTTACACTCCTACCAACATGTAAAAGCATTCCTATTTCTCCACATCCTCTCCACCATCTGTTGTTTCCTGACTTTTTAATGATCACCATTCTAACTGGCATGAGATAATATCTCATTGTGGTTTTGATTTGCATTTCTCTGATGACCAGTGATGATGAGCATTTTTTCATGTCTGTTGGTTGCATAAATGTCTTCTTTTGAGAAGTGTCTGTTCATATCCTTTGCCCACTTTTTGATGGGGTGGTTTGTTTTTTTCTTGTAGATTTGTTTAAGTTCTTCATAGATTCTGGATATTAGCCCTTTGTCAGATGAGTAGATTGCAAAGATTTTCTCCCATTCTGTAGGTTGCCTGTTTCACTCTGATGGTGGTTTCTTTTGCTGTGCAGAAGGTCTTTAGTTTAATTAGATCCCATTTGTCTATTTTGGCTTTTGTTGCCATTGCTTTTGGTGTTTTAGTCATGAAGTCTTCGTGCATGCCTATGTCCTGAATGGTATTGCCTAGGTTTTTTTCTAAGGTTTTTATGGTGTTAGGTCTTATATTTAAGTCTTTAATCCACCCTGAGTTAATTTTTGTATAAGGTGTAAGGAAAGGATCCAGTTTCAGCTTTCTACATATGGCTAGCCAGGTTTCCCAGCATCATTTATTAAATAGGGAATCCTTTCCCCGTTGCTTGTTTTTGTCAAAGCTCAGATGGTTGTAGATGTGTGGTGTTATTTATGAGGCCTCTGTTCTGTTCCATTGGTCTATATATCTGTTTTGGTGCCAATACCATGCTGTTTTGGTTACTGTAGCCTTGTAGTATAGTTTGAAGTCAGGTAGCGTGATGCCTCCAGCTCTGTTCTTTTTGCTTAGGATTGTCTTGGCTATATGGGCTCTTTTTTTGTTCCATATGAACCTTAAAGTAGTTTTTTCCAATTCTGTGAAGAAAGTCAGTGGTAGCTTGATGGGGATAGCACTGAATCTATCAATTACCTTGGGCAGTATGGCCATTTTTACAATATTGATTCTTCCTATCCATGAGCATGGAATGTCCTTCCATTTGTTTGTGTCCTCTTTTATTTTGTTGAGCAGTGGTTTGCAGTTCTCCTTGAAGAGATCCTTCACATCCCTTGTAAGTTGGATTCCTAGGTATTTTATTCTCTTTGAAGCAATTGTGAGTGGGAGTTCACTCATGATTTGGCTCTCCATTTGTCTATTATTGGTGTATAGGAACACTTGTGATTTTTGCACCTTGATTTTGTATCCTGAGACTTTGCTGAAGTTGCTTATCAGCTTAAGGAGATTTGGGGCTGAGATGATGGGGTTTTCTAAATATACAATCATGTCATCTGCAGAGACAATTTGACTTCCTCTTTTCCCAATTGAATACCCTTTATTTCTTTCTCTTGCCTGATTACCCTAGCCAGAACCTCCACACTATGTTGAATAGGAGTGGTAAGAGAGGGCATCCTTGTCTTCTGCTGGTTTTCAAAGGGAATGCTTCCAGTTTTTGCCCATTCAGTATGACATTGGCTGTGGGTTTGTCATAAATAGCTCTTATTATTTTGAGATACGTTCCATCAGTACCTAGTTTATTGAGAGTTTTTAGCATGAAGGGATGTTGAATTTTGTCGAAGGCCTTTTCTGCATCTGCTGAGATAATCATGTGGTTTTTGTCATTGGTTCTGTTTATGTGATGGATTGCATTTATTGATTTGTGTATGTGGAACCAGCCTTGCATCCCAGGGATGAAGCTGACTTGATCATGGTGGATAAGCTTTTTGATGTGCTGCTGGATTCTGTTTGCCAGTATTTTATTGAGGATTTTCACATCAATGTTCATCAGGGATATTGGCCTAAAATTCTCTTTTTTGTTGTGTCTCTACCAGGCTTTGGTATCGGGATGATGCTAGTCTCATAAAATGAGTTAGGGAGGATTCCCTCTTTTTCTATTCATTGGAATAGTTTCAGAAGGAATGGTACCAGCTCCTTTTTGTACCTCTGGTAGAATTCGGCTGTGAATCTGTCTGATCCTTGACTTTTTATGGTTGGCAGGCTATTAATTATTGCCTCAATTTCAGAAACTGTTATTCGTCTATTCGGAGATTCAGCTTCTTTCTGGTTTAGTCTTGGGAGGGTGTATGTGTCCAGGAATTTATCCATTTCTTCTAGATTTTCTAGTTTATTTGCATAGAGGTGTTTATAGTATTCTCTGATGGTCGTTTGTATTTCTGTGAGATTGGTGGTGATATCCCCTTTATCATTTTTTATCGCATCTATTTGATTCTTCTCTCTTTTCTTCTTTACTAGTCTTGCTAGCAGTCTATCAATTTTGTTGATCTTTTCAAAGAACCAGCTCCTGGATTCATTGATTTTTTTAAGGGGTTTTATGTGTCTCTATCTCCTTCAGTTCTGCTCTGATCTTAGTTATTTCCTGCCTTCTGCTAGCTTTTCAATTTGCTTGCTCTTGCTTCTCTAGTTCTTTTAATTGTGATGTTAGGGTGTCCATTTTAGATCTTTCCTGCTTTCTCTTATGGGCATTTAGTGCTATAAATTTCCCTCTACACACTGCTTTAAATGTGTCTCAGAGATTCTGGTACATTGTGTCTTTGTTCTCATTGGTTTCAAAGAACATCTTTATTTCTGCCTTCATTTCATTATGTACCCAGTAGTCATTCAGGAGCAGGTTGTTCAGTTTCCATGTAGTTGTGCAGTTTTTAGTGAGTTTCTTAATCCTGAGTTCTAATTTGATTGCACTGTGGTCTGAGAGACATTTTGTTGTGATTTCTCTTCTTTTACATTTGCTGTAGAGTATTTTACTACCAATTATGTGGTCAATTTTAGAATAAGTGTGATGTGGTGCTGAGAAGAAAGCATATTCTGTTGATTTGGGGTGGAGAGTTCTGTAGATGTCTATTAGGTCCACCTGATCCAGAGCTGAGTTCAAGTCCTGGATATCCTTGTTAACCTTCTGTCTCATTGATCTGTCAAATATTGACAGTGGGTTGTTAAATTCTCCCATTATTATTGTGTGGGAGTCTAAGTCTCTTTGCAGGTCTCTAAGGACTTGCTTTTTGAATCTGGGTGCTCCTGTATTGGGTGCATATATATGTTTAGGATACTTAGGTCTTCTTGGTGAATTGATCCCTTTACCATTATGTAATGGCCTTCTTTGTCTCATTTCATCTTTGTTGGCTTAAAGTCTGTTTTATCAGAAACTAGGATTGCAACCCCTGCTTTTTTTTGCTCATTTGCTTAGTAGATCTTCCTCCATCCCTTTATTTTGAGCCTATGTGCATCTTTGCACGTGAGATGGGTCTCCTGAATATAGCACACTGATGGGTCTTGACTCTATCCAATTTGCCAGTCTATGTCTTTTAATTGGGACACATAGCCCATTTACATTTAAAGTTAATATTGTTATGTTTGAATTTGATCCTGTCATTATGATGTTAGCCGGTTATTTTGCTCGTTAGTTGATGCAGTTTCTTCCTAGCATTGATAGTCTTTACCATTTGGCATGTTTTTGCAGTGGCTGGTACCAGTTGTTCCTTTCCATGTTTAGTGCTTCCTTCGTGAGCTCTTGTAAGGCAGGCCTGGTGGTGACACAATCTCTCAGCATTTGCTTGTCTGTAAAGGATTTTATTTCTCCTTCACTTATGAAGCTTAGTTTGGCTGGATATGAGATTCTGGGTTGAAAGTTATTTTCTTTAAAAATGTTGAATATTTGCCCCCACTTTCTTCTGGCTTGTAGGGTTTTTGCTGAGAGATCCACTGTTAGTCTGATGGGCTTCCCTTTGTAGGTAACCTGACCTTTCTCTCTGGCTGCCCTTAACATCTTTTCCTTCATTTCAACCTTGGTGAATCTGACAATTATGTGTCTTGGGGTTGCTCTTCTCAAGGAGTATCTTTGTGTGTTCTCTGTATTTCCTGAAATAATGAATGTTGGCCTGCCTTGCTAGTTTGGGGAAGTTCTCCTGGACAATATCCTGAAGAGTGTTTTCTAACTTGGTTCCATTCTCCCCATCAATTTCTGGTATACCAGTCAACGTATATTTGATCTTTTCACATAGTCCCATGTTTCTTGGAGGCTTTGTTTGTTTCTTTTCACTCCTTTTTCTCTAATCTTGTCTTCTCACTTTATTTCATTAATTTGATCTTCAATCACTGATATCCTTTCTTCCACTTGATCGAATCGGCTATTGAAACTTGTGCATGCATCACAAAGTTCTCATGCCGTGGTTTTCAGCTCCATCAGGTAATTTAAGGTCTTCTCTACACTGTTTATTCTTGTTAGTCATTCATCTAACCTTTTTTCAAGGTTTTTAGTTTCCTTTGATGGGTTAGAACGTGCTCCTTTAGCTTAGAGAAGTTTGTTATTACTGACCTTCTGAAGCCTACTTCTGTCAACTCGTCAAACTCATTCTCCATCCAGTTTTGTTCCCTTGCTGGCGAGGAGCTGAAATCTTTTGGAGGAGAAGAGGTACTCTGTGTTTTGGAATTTTCAGCTTTTCTACTCTGGTTTCTCCCCAACTTTGTGGTTTTATCTACCTTTGGTCTTTGATGTTGGTGACCTACAGATGGGGTTTTGGTGTGGATGACCTTTTTGTTGATGTTGATGCTATTGCCTTCTGTTTGTTAGTTTTCCTTCTAACAGTCAGGCCCCTCAGCTTCAGGTCTGTTAGAGTTTGCTGGAGGTCCATCCAGACCGTTTGCCTGGGTATAACCAGCAGAGGCTGCAGAACTGCAAATATTGCTGCCTGATCCTTCCTCTGGGAGCTTCGTCCCAGAGGGGCACCTGCCTGTTTGAGGTGTCTGTCAGCCCCTACTGGGAGGTGTTTCCCAGTCATGCTACATGGGGGTTAGGGACCTGCTTGAGGAGGCAGTCTGTCCGTTCTCAGAGCTCGAACACCGTGCTGAGAGAACCACTGCTCTCTTCAGAGCTGTCAGACAGGGATGTTTAAGTCTGCAGAAGCTTTCTCTTCTGCCTTTTGATCTACTATTCCCTGTCCCCATAGGGGAAATCTATAGAGGCAGTAGGCCTTGCTGAGCTGCGGTGGGCTCTGCCCAGTTTGTGCTTCCTGTGACTTTGTTTACACAGTGAGCTACTCAAGTCTCAGCAATGGCAGATGCCCCTCCCCACTGGTCAAGCTGCAGCATCACAAGTCAACCTTAGACTGCCATTCTAGCAGTGAGCAAGCCTCCGTGGGCATGAGACCTGCCAAGTCAGACATGGGAGGGTATCTCCTGATCTGCCAGTTGCTAAGACTGTGGGAAAAGTGCAGTATTTGGTCAGGAGTGTACCATTTCTCCAGGTACAGTCTGTCACAGCTTCCCTTGGCCAGGAAAGGGAAATCCCCTGACCCCTCGTGCTTCCTGGGTGAGGCGACACCCCGCCCTGCTTCAGCTGACCCTCCATGGGCTGCACCCACTCTCCAACCAGTCCCAGTGAGAAGAACCAGGTACCTCAGTTGGAAATGCAAAAATCACCCTTCTTCTGCGTCGATCTCACTGGGAGCTGCAGACCAGAGCTGTTCCTATTTGGTCACCTTGGAAGTCACCAAAAAAAAGCGTAGCTTTTTTGATACATTTGGCAACCATGCAGTCAGAGCAGCTCAGCACAAGGACTAATTACTTTACACTCTTAATTTCCCTCTTACTACTCAAGCCCCTCCTTGTTTGGCCTTCTTTTTCCAGTTCCTCTTATTTTTCTTAATGTCCGAATGTTAGACAGCATCACTGTTAAATCCTGAGCATTTTCTCATCTCTGTCTTAGACCTAGTACTTCCCAAATTTCAATCAGATAATTATCAACTTCATGATTTTTGCCATCTCTGGATAATTATTTACTTATTAATAATTTTATGTAAATAAATTTGACTTTTAAAAATGTATACATTTTAAAAGAAAGCTTTATATCACAACTCTAATTTAAAATCCAGTTTCACAAATAGAAGATAAATCTAAACATAAAAACAAAAACCACAAAGTATGTAATTTAATTTTTTACTTAAATTTCAAATAATCAATAAGAACAAATCATTATAAATACAAAAATTTATAAAAATGCTCACCCCAATGAGAAAAATTGAAAAAATTGAACTGTTCATGATTAATTAAAAACAATAATGTTTAGCTTCATGTTCTTTGACTCTTGCTTACAGTTAGGGAAACCAAAGCCCACGAGGGAAAACAACTTGCCCAAGATCAAAGCAAAATGGAGGCAGAGCTGGAACCATGGTCTTGAGACTACTGAGTCCCAGTTGCAGATAGTGGTCACACAATCCAGAAAGGAACAGTAGCTCTTTGAGGTATGAGGATTCAGTCAGGTGACAGGAGCTTGGCGTATGGTGTAGTAAAAAAAAAATATAAACGTTGAAGTCAGAAAGACCTTGGTGAAGTCTCACATAGACCAGTAAAATCATATTGCCATCTGCCTGTGATTCTACCTCTTTAAGCCTTCGTTTTCTTTCTTTCTTTCTTTCTTTCTTTCTTTCTTTCTTTCTTTCTTCTTTCTTTCTTTCTTTCTTTTTTTTGAGACAGAGTCTCGCTCTGTCACCCAGGCTGGCATGCGGTGGCACAATCTCAGGTCACTGCAACCTCCACCTCCTGGGTTCAAGCAATTCTCCTGTCTCAGACTCCCAAGTAGCTAGGACCACAGGCACCCACCGCCACGCCCGGCTAATTTTTGCACTTTTAGTAGAGATGGGGTTTCACCATATTGTTTAGACTGGTCTCGAACTCCTGACTTCAGTCCTGACTTCAGGTGATCCGCCCACCTCGGCCTCCCAAAGTGCTGAGATTACAGTTGTGAGCCACCGCGCCTGCTCTAAGCCTTCATTTTCTAGTATAACTCACAAATTGTATAATTTTGAGAAGAAAATCAGACATATATACTTAGTTTTCAGCCCAGTGGTTATCCAATCGGTAGAAATTTCTTTCCATCCTCCCCTGTCTTTATCACCCACACAGCTCAGATCTGCCCAACACCAGCTCTATTTCCTTTTGAAGGAGATACAGATTCTCTGAAGAATCTGTATTTCTTTCCATCATATCTCTGTGTCCAGGGCTAGGAGAGGGACCTCCATCTGTGCATGGCTGATTGATAAGGTGGGAGGCAGTAGTTTCTTGGCCTCTGCTGCAGGGTGAGTCTTCAAAGATGAAGATAGCCTAGAGATGCGTCTGAAAGCCAGAGGATAACCCCAGCTTTGAGCAGCGATGGGTGATCTACAGGCTCTATGGAAGTAGCCCTGTCGCCCAAGAATGGACTCAGCTTCCAGATCTAGTGAATGCTCAGAGATGTTTAGAAAAGTCTAACCCTGGGTAAGCCCTGAGGTCCAGTCTATGGTTAGCAAGAAGTCTACAGCATTTGATGAGCGTGGAGAGAAGAGAGCTATTCCCATGGAGACAGTTTGAGAGGCATAGCTGTGGGATCTAAGAAACACCTGGGAGTTGGGTATTCAATGTCCGCAGAAAAAAACATGGCTGAGACTTAGAAGTGGGGAGAGGAGGGAAAGACAGGGTGGCTGGTCTCCATGGCATCAGGAAGGAAAGCAGAACTTCCACCAATCACTTTGGGGGTGAGATTAGTTGAAGGCAAATTGTAAAGCAGGTGACCATGCCCAGCATGGAATTGGGGGAAGTAGATCACCTAATGGAAATGTAGGATGGTTTCAGCATTGTAAAAATAACAGCAGGGAATGGTCAAAAGGGGAAAGCCAAAATTGGGACTTTCAGGCATACTTGAGATTTATGTGTTCTTGGAAGGAATCCAGGTGTGTCTGGATTCTTTATGGTGCCATGGAAGACAAGTGGCAAAGTAGCCAAGAGATTGCCACACCTAGGGTGAAAGGGTGGACCACCCATTCTGAAAGTGGGGCTGAAAGTGCAGGGTGGATCAAAAGGAGCAAACCACTGGAGATGAACTAAGGCAAGAGAACGTGCCATGAGTTCATGAGTCTTAAACCTCAGCATCAGATATCAACAAGATGGCTAAGGAGAGAGACTGGAAAGACCAGAAAAGCAAGAGAGCTTCTCAACGAGCCTGTATGTGTTTAAGGACCCTTTTTACCAATCATACAACTGTAGGTATGGTAAATTGTATTTACCAATCATACAACTGTAGGTATGGTAAATTGTATTTACCAATCATACAACTGTAGGTATGGTAAATTGTATTTACCAATCATACAAGTGTAGCTCATCTCACCCTCAGAGGGCATCCAAAGGGAGTGAAGAAGGAAATCTGAACAATGAGGCCTCTATCCAAAAAAGGTGGAACCAGAGAAGAGATCATTTAAATTTGAAAAGATTGAGATAAACTAACTGCTAAGTTCAAGATTTGTTTCCATCATTCCTAGAGGCCAGTAGGGTGCCAGAGCAGGAATAGATCAATTTTAGGGGGGAAAGTACATTCATCTGAGTCAGGTCTTAGGTGTTCAACTTCAGGACCTGTGTTGCCGTTACCAGATATTCAACGCTGCAAGAACTGGGACTTTGTTTTCCTCACATAACAGGCACATATCAGGCACTCACAATTTACTGAATACATAAAATGAATGAATAAATAAATGACTCATTCCAGAATAGCAAATCCTAGGTTTTAATTACTATGAGTATGCTATCTCACTGATTTTCTAAGATTTAAAAATGTGCTCTGGGAATAAAATTTTTTTTGCTTTACACAACATATCTGGAATAATTTAAACAAAGAGGCTCTTTGGCAGGGAGAATCAGGAGATCCTGATAGCTCTTTGCTATTCCTCAAGCCACAGAAGTCAGAAAAGTCCAGTCTAAGCCTAATTTAAAAGAAGGTCTTTGCAAAGACTGTATAAGTAGACCTTCCCAAGGACCCTTGGAAGGTTGCATCTTTCCCAATACAGCACTGTAGCGCTTCTCTCTCCATCTTCCACCAACCATAGGGCAGAAAAATGATCCTCTGTCTCCTTTGATATTCTAAAAAAGGTTGATGTCTTACTGGAAGTTCTCCTCTGCCCAAACATCAAAATTCTAAACATATTTTTCAATTTTCCCACATATAGCCTGATTTACAGGAAAGCTGAAGTATGTTCCAGATCTGGAGACATATTTGATTAATGTAGGTATAATGAACATTGTTGGCTGCCATCCATTCTCACCTTTCTCCTTCAGAACAGGACCCAGATTTTATTCAATATCTCACTCTCCCTCATGCAACTCAAGTGCCCCTAAAGCAAGCTGGCCCATGCCCCTAGCTCCAGGGTAGACCTGATGGTCTAAGGCAGTGGTTCTCAACTTGGTGGTGATTTTGCTCCCCAGAGATACTTGGCAATGCCTAAAATGTGACATTTTTGAGTGTCACAATGTTGGGGGAGGCATCTAGTGGGTAGAGGCCAGAAATGCTGCTAAACATCCTACCATGCACAGGGCAACCCACAGCAAAGAATTATCCAACCCAAAAAGAGAATGGTCCTGAGGTAGAGAAACCCTGGTTTAAGGGTTATGGCACCCCCCTTACAAGGGACTGATTTAAGAAGAAGCCTTTTGAGTTAGGAAAAGAAACAGCAAGATGCCCGCCAAGAGACACCAGACATTCAGAACCCCACCTCAGCAAGGAAGGACCAAGGCAATAACTACAGAGCTAAGATTTGAATGGAGTGTCGAAGGGAGAGTGCTAGACTGCAGTGGGGGAGTAGAGATACAGCTGTGGTGATCGGAAGTGGAGGAGGACAGCATGGAGGCACTAGGACTCTGTAGCCCCGTCTCCCCCACATGGATCACATCTGCCTGGAGTCAAAAGAGACTCTGCATTGTAGGGGAAAGTCAAGCAGAAGAGCCCCACCTATCCCCATTGCTGCCACAAACACCTACAAGTCCTTACATCAGAAGAATCTCACAATCCTTGCAAGCCCTGAATCCAGTTTGGAAAGCTGGTGGGAATTCACACAGCTGCATTGCCCCAGATTAGTAGGATAAGGTGTGCACCACCCAACCACTCACCCACTGTGAGCCAAGATGTTGTAACACAGCACTGTCTTGAGACCAGAGCCCCCTCTGGAGTGGACCCTGTTCTGGGGTCCAGTAGCCACTGCAGCTCTCCAGCACTGGGGCTACATCCTAATTCCACCAAGCCCACGTAGGTGGCTGAATGTCACAACCCTAGCTGTACAGACCATGGTCCCAGGATCAGCTGTGACTCTGGTCCTGTGCAACAGGGTAACCAACTCCCCCTACCCTCACCAAACTTCCAGCTGGAGGACCAGTTGGCCAGTATCATCCAGGGAAAATCTACCCTTGAGGTGGCCAAATCACTGTCAGTTACCCTCCCCCAAGCAGGAAAGGCCTCAGAGCCTCCAAAAATCCAATATATCCTCGGGCCAGAGGGATGCCTATGTACATGTGTACAGAACCTGGCAAAGCTGCACTGCCATCACCACAAACTCTCTCATCATAGGCCACTGAGAAACACAAACACCACTAGTGTGGATTACAACTGAGTAAATTACACAGGCTACACTACTGTATCAACCTCGAACCAAGGCCAATACACCCCACCAAACCAACACTCTAAGACCCATTCATCTGAACAAGTCTTTTCATACAAAGCCTACTCTGTAAAATACAAAGAGGCTACTTTCCCTTAAGATGCATAGAAATCAACGTAAGGGCACATCAACCATGAAAAATCAAGGAAACATATCACCACCAAAGGAAAATAATAATTCTGCAGTAACAGGCCCCAGTCATAAGGAAATATATGAAATACCAGAAAAGAATTCAAAATAATAATCTTTTTTTTTTTTTTTTTTTGGAGACAGAGTCTTGCTTTGTCACCTAGGCTGGAGTGCAGTGGCACGATCTTGGCTCACTGCAAGCTCCACCTCCCGGGTTCACGCCATTCTCCTGCCTTAGCCTCTCCGAGTAGCTGGGACTACAGGTGCCCGCCACCACGCCCGGCTAATTTTTTTTGTATTTTTAATAGAGACAGGGTTTCACCGTGGTCTTGATCTCCTGACCTCGTGATCCGCCCGCCTCGGCCTCCCAAAGTGCTGGGACTACAAGTGTGAGCCACCGCGCCCGGCCTCAAAATAATGATCTTAAAGAAACTCAGTGAGATATAAGAGAATACAGATAGACAATTCAACAAAATTTGGAAAACAATTTAGTATTTGAATAAGAAATTCAACAAAGAGATATACATCAATAAAAAGACCCAAACAGAAATCCTGTAGCCAAAGAATTCAATGAATAACAGAGCTTCAACAACAAACTAGACTGAGCAGAGGAAAGAATTTCTGAACTGGAAGAAAGGACTTTTTAAATAACACAGATACGCTAAAAGGAAAAAAATAATAAAAGAATAAAGAAAGCCTACAGAATTTATGCAACACCACTAAGTGAAAAAAATACACATATTGTTGACATTCTAGAAGGAGAAGAGAAGAAAAAAGATGAGAAAAACATACTTAATGAAATAATATCAGAAAACTTCCCAAGTCTTGAGAGTGAGATAGATATCCAGGTTCAAGAAGTTCAAACAACCCCAAATATATTTAATCCAGACAGGTTCTCTCTGATGCACATTATACTCAAATTGTCAAAAGTCAAAAACAAAAAAAAGAATTTTAAAAGCAACAAGACAAAAGCATCAAGTCAAGTATAAGGAAATCTCCACTAGACTAACAGTGAATTTGTTTGCAGAAAACTTTCAGGCCAGGAGAGAACAGGATGATATATTCAAAGTCCTGAAAGATAAACTATTGGCCAAGAATATTGTACACAGCAAAGCTTTCCTGCAAAAATGATGGAGAAATAAAATCTTTCACAGACAAGCAAAATCTAAGGGAATTCATCACCACTAGACCAAACTTACAAGGAATGCTCAAGAGACTCTTACATCTGGAAGTGAAATGAAGATAACCACCATCATAAAAACATACAAAACTATAAAACTCACTGGTAAAGCCAATAAGCAAAGGAAAAACAGAAAGGAATCAAACCTGATCAGTACAGAAAGCCACCCAGCCACAAAAATAAACCACATGAGAGGTAGTTAAGAAACAAGGGATTTACAAAACAACTAGGAAACAATCAATAAAAGGGCAGGATTAAGTCTTTACTATCAACAATAAGCTTGAATATAATGAATTAAATTCCCCATTTAAAAGATATAGACTGGCTGAATGTATTTTTTTAAACCCAATACCCAACTCTATGCTGCTACAGGAAACTCACTTCACTTATAAAGACACACATAGAATAAAAGTGAAGTGATGAAAAAAGATATTCCTTGCAAATGAAAATAAAAGTGAGCAAGAGTAGCTACATTTATATCAGACAAAATAGACTTAAAGTTAAAAGTTGTAAGAAGAAACAAAGATGACCATTATATAATAATAGAAACATCAATTCAGCACAATAATATGACAATTTTAAATATGCATACACCCAACACTGGGGCACTCAGATATATACAGGAAATATTATTAGATTACAAGAGAGAGATAGACTGTAATGCAATAATAGTTGAGGACCTTAACACCCCATACTTACCATTGGAAAGATCATCTAGACAGAAAATCCACAAAGAAACATCAGATTTAAACAGCACCACAGACCAAATGCACCTGAGAGACATTTACAGTACATTTTACTCATCAGCTGCAGAATACACATTCTTATTAGCACATGGAACATTCTCCAGGATTAACCATATGTTAGGACATAAAACAAACAAAAGAGTCTTTAAAAAAATTATAATCAAAATCATATCAAGACCAGGCCAGGTGTGGTGGCTCACATCTGTAATCCCAGCACTTCGGGAGGCCAAAGCAGGTGGATCACTTGAGGTCAGGAGTTCAAGACCAGCCTGGCCAACATGGGGAAATCCTGTCTCTACTAAAAATTCAAAAATTAGCTGGGCATGATGGCAGGCACCTGTAATCCCAGCTTCTATCGAGGCTGAGGCAGGAGAATCGCTTGAACTCAGGAGGTTGGAGGTTGCAGTGAGCCGAGATCGGGCCACTGCACTTCAGCCTGGGTGACAGAGTGAGACTCTGTCTCAAAACAACAACAATTTAAAAATCATATCAAAACCGGGTGCAGTGGCTCACATCTATAATCCCAGCACTTTGGGAGGTCCAGGTGGGCGGATCACCTGAGGTCAGGAGTTCGAGACCAGCCTGGCCAACATGGTGAAACCCGGTCTCTACTAAAAAATGCAAAAATTAGCTGGGTGTGGTGGCATACACCTGTAATCACAGCTACTCAGGAGGCTGAGGCAGGAGAATGCTTGAACCCAGGAGGCAGAGGTTTCAGTGAGCCAAAATCATGCCACTGCACTGCAGCCTGGGTGCAGAGACCAGCTCGGTTGTGGAGACCCTAACCCAGCAGCACTGGGGGAATTAGACACACACATAGAAATGTAGAGTGTGGAGTGAGGAATCAGGGGGCTGGCAGCCTTCAGAGCTGAAAGCCACAGAGTTTTACCCACAATTTCAAAAAGACAAAAAACAACAAATGCTGGTGAGGATGCAGAGAAAAGGGAATTTTTCTTTCTTTTCTTTTTTTTTAGAGATGGAGTCTCACTGTGTTGCCCAGGATGGTCTCGAACTCCTGGGCTCAAGTGATCCTCCTGCCTCAACCTCCCAAAATGCTGGGATTATAGGCATGAGCCACTGCACTTGGCCAAGAAAAGGAAGCTTGTATACACTGTTGGTGAGAATGCAACCTTTACAGCCACTATGGAGAACAGTATGGAGCTCCCTCTAAAAATGACAAATAGGATTGGGCACAGTGGCTCACACCTGTAATCTCAGCACTTTGGGAAGCCAAGGTGGGTGGATCACCTGAGGTCAGGAGTTTGAGACCAGCCTGGCCAACATGGTGAAACCCCGTTTCTACTAAAAATACAAAAATTGGCTGTGCATAGTGGTGTGTGCCTGTAATCCCAGCTACTTGAGAGGCTGAGGCAGGAGAATCACTTGAACCCAGGAGGCAGAGGTTGCAGGGAGCTGAGATGGCGCCATTGCACTCCAGCGTGGGTGACAAGAGGGAAATTCCATCTCAAAAAAAGATAAATAGAACTACTGTATGATCCAGCAATCCTACTACTGGGAAGTTATCCAAGGCAAAGGAAATCATTGAGTAGAAGAGACATTGGCATCCGCCTATTTACTGCAGCACTATTCACAATAGCCAAGATAAGGAATCAACCTAGGTGTTCAGTAAAATAAACAGATAAAGAAAATGTGGTTTATATACCTCATGAAATACTAGGTTCTGGAGGTCATACAGGTTAACCCAACAGGCAAATCTCTGCCCTTGTGGAATTTATATTTTAGTGGAAAATAAAAGACAGGAAACAAATAACAATAATAAATAGCTAAATGATGTAGCAGGTAACAAGGTATATATAGTTCTATAAAACTGTCAACCTGAAGTAACCAAAAGAATGAGAATTCAGTTTTAACGAGTTTATTCCAGCAAAAAACTGGGAATAGCCATCCTGGAAATACAGACTGCAGAAAAATGAAGTCAATGCTCCAAAGTTAAAAGAAATTTAACAGGATCAAAACTGTTCCTACAAACTTTACAAAATTAATCAGTAAAAAAGGGAGAGGGAGAAATGAAAACAAACCAAGCTTGCAGCACATCCAGCATTAATCATTAGGCCAGCTTGTTCTCTGACCTGTTTCCTCATAGTTGTTTATAGCCTACTGCGCTGGAATCACACAAACTCTGTCACAAGATTATACTTCCCCTTAGCTGTTCTAGAGATAGCAACTTAAGCATTGTGAAATATTGTTTTCCATTTCAGATATTCTTTTAGATCCTGCATACTGAAACTACTGATGCCAGCTGGTCTGTAGGATTCTATGAGAAGTTGACTCACCAACGAATGAAGTTTCCACATCCTGATGATTTCATTCCCTTGGCACAATGAATCAACAGCCCCAATTTTTCAGCCCCTTGCCTTCCACAATCTCCTTAAAAACCCCAGTCCAGAACTCCCTGGAGGATATGGATTTGAGGATTCCTCTCGTCTCTCTACTTGGCTGCCCTGCAATCATTAAACTCTTTCTCTGCTGCAAACCACGCTGTCTCAGTATATTGGTCTATTACTATGCAGCAGGCATATGACCTTGCATTCCTGTAACAAGATTGTAACATTTTCTTTGTTGAAATTTATTACTGGGCATGGTGGCTCACCCCTGTAATCCCAGCACTTTGGGAGGCAGAGGTGGGTGGATCACCTGAGGTCAAGGGTCTGAGACCACCCTGGCCAAAATCATGACATCCTATCTCTACTAAAAATACAAAAAAAAATTAACCAGGCATGGTAGTGGGTGCCTCTAATCCCAGTTATTGGGAGGCTGAGGCAGGAGAATAACTTGAACCTGGGAGGCAGAGGCTGCAGCTGGTGAGATTGTGCCATTGCACTCCAGCCTGGGCAACAAGAGTGAAACTCTGTGTTGAGAGAAAGAAAGAAAAAGAAAGAAAGAAAGAAAGAAAGAAAGAAAGAAAGAAAGAAAGAAAGAAAGAAAAAGAGAGAGAAGGAAGGAAGGAAGGAAGGAAGGAAGGAAGGAAGGAAGGAAGGAAGGAAAGTAATTTATGTATTTTTTTTGAAACAGGATCTCACTCTGTCACCCAGTCTGGAGTTCAGTGGCATGATCAGGCTCACTGCAGCCTTGACTTCCCAGGCTCAAGTGATCCTCCTACCTCAGCTACCCAAAGTGGGACTACAGGTGCATGACACCAGGCCTGGCTAATTTTTGTATTGTTTGCAGTTATGGGGTTTCACCATGTTGCCGAGGCTGGTCTAGAACCCCTGGACTCAAGTGACCTGCCTGCTTCAGCCTCCCAAAGTGCTGAGATTACAGATGTGAGCCGTGACTGTGCCCAGCCAGGATTATAAGCTTTTCTTCTTCTCTTCTCTTCTCGGTACAGAGTCTCACTCTGTTGCCAAGGTCTGAGTGCAGTAGCATGATCATAGCCCATTTCAGCCTTGAACTCCTGAGGTGGGAGGGCTCAAGCAATCCTCCCAGTTTAGCCTCCTGAATAGCTGGGACCACAGGCACATGCCACATCTGGCTAATTTTATAATTTTTTGTAGAGACAGGAGTCTCACTGTTAGATATGAGTTCTAAATTTCTTTTCAAATAATCAATATGCCAGTATGTTCAATTCTTTGCCTTCTACTTTTAAACTTAACTTCCTCATAAAGCAACCTTTTTCGATTACCTACTCCACCCTGACTCATTCCAATTACCTGCTCTGTCATAGCCATTTTTCCCACCAAACCACTCACCCCATCACTCTCTTTAAATTAGCCAATCGGAATTAGTTTAGCCTGTGTGGTCTAACCCTAGCCAATAGGGGAAGCACACAGCGGCAGGGTCCACATGAGTCAGGGACAAGAACTCCTTTCCCTCCCTTGTCTAAGTGTGTGCTCACCATTGCTCCATCTGTAAGGGTGCATCCTTCTATAGAAGTACCTTGCCTTCCTGAGAATCAAAAAGAAAATTTTATGTTTGAGTGCTATTTCTTTTGTGGCACCAAAACTTTACATATAACAATTTGGGGGCTCGCCCGTGATTACATTCCCCTCCAGGGACGGTCTCTTGTTCTCTCTCGTGATGAGGTGCACCCCGCCCCCTTGTGGCAGCCTCAGGGGTGAGAAATCAAGACCCATCCAGTGTGAGGAATAACCTGAGCAACGTGGGGAAAAAAAAACTGGCCAGCAACCTAGGTTAAAGGATCTTCACATACTGTGGTGATGACTCTGTGCACAGACCAAGGAAGGAGAAGCCATGTGAGCTGGTAAAGTATTTCCTTGGTGGCTGGGACTAAGGTAAGAAAGCTGTGGGGCGGTGGGGGGTTGTGGTGAAGTAGTCCTTGGTCAGGGTGGCTTAGAGATTAAAAAGAGGCAAGACATCCCCATTGGCGGGGATTGAACCTCACACAAACCTCCAGTAGTAGAAAAGGCAAGAAATTTCCAGTGGGGAAATTGAGCCTCACCCCAAAAGGCAAGAAATTTCCAGTGGGGGAAATTGAGCCTCACTCCAAAAGGTGAAAAATGTCCAGTAAGGGAAATTGAACCTTGAACCTTACCCCAAAACCATCAAGATGGGAAATACCCCAAGCAAGAGAGGGAGCAAAAGGGATAAAGATGGTAACAAAGATACCCCCCCAAGATAGCCCTCTAGGTCTCATGCTAAAACACTGGAAGGATAATGAAAGGACTAAACATAGGAAAAAGCAACAAAAGATAAAATGTTGCTGTTATATTTGGACCCATCCTCAAACCCTCAATCTTCTGGCCAAAGTTTGGGTCGAATGAGGATGTAATGTGTCAACTTCTAATCTGATATGATAATGATAAAAGTCCAGTGTCTCAAGAAGTAGGCTATGCCCTTTGTTGGAGGCAAGGCCCAGCCCTCCTTTTTCCCTTAAAAACAAATAGGGAAGAACCCAATCTAGCACCTCAAAATGAAAAGTTAGAGGAGCCAGCTCTCATTCCTAAAGACTCCAGTGCATGGGACCCCCTAGACTCAGTGTCCCCCACTCAGTGTCTCCAATCTTTCCCCTCAGACAGCCTCAGATTCCATTCCAATTCCCCCTCTACTCATGTTATTCTTCCTCCTTATAACCCTGACTCTTGAGAATTACCGTCCCACCAGCCTGTTCCCTCCCACCCTAAAGACCCCTCTCTAAAAGGACCACAGCCTCCATCTGGAGGACCAAGGTCCTCATCTACCAGACTCTCTAAAGAGTATGGGGGAGCAGGGTTAAAGAATCCCAGAACTAAGAGGGAGGAAAGACAAGATAGGTGCTATAGATGTGGAAGAACAGGCCACTTCAAGAGAGGATGTCCTGAACTAAGAAAGGAAAAAGACACCCTTCCACTCATGACTTTCAAGGAAGAATAGGGGGGTCAGAGGCTCTGTCTCTTTTATCTTGAGTCCCACCAGAAGCCCTTGATAAATTTGTAGGTGGGACCTAAACATGAGCTTATCACCTTTTTAGTCAACTCAGGGGCTGCTCGCCCCTCTGTTTGTTCCCCACCCCCCATCTAATATTGTCTCCTCCTAAGAGGAACTTTTAGTCTCTGGGGTAAAAGAGGGAGGATTTAGAGCAAAAATTTTAGAAAGCACAGAAGTTAGATACCAGGATTGCTCAGCTTATATTCAGTTCTTGTTAATCCCTGAAGCAGAAACTAATTTACTGGGGAGGGATTTAATGTTAAAGTTAGGCATAGGTCTGCAAGTCAGTCCAAGAGGATTCCTCACCTTATTAAACCTACTCACCACTACAGATGAAAGATATGTTAATCCTAATATCTGGCCCAAAGAAGAAAACTGAGGGAAACTCCAAGTCTCTGTGATCCACATCAAGCTAAAAACCCTGGGAGAAGTAATGAGAAGGAAGCAACACCCTATTTCTCTAGAAGATAGGATAGGGTTAAAACCTATAATTGAAGGCCTTATTAAGGACAGGCTTCTTGAGCTCTGTATGTCCCCTTATAACACCCCAATACTGCCAGTCCATATAATCATCAACGGTTTACTATGATGGATTTGAAGAATGCTTTTTGGGCATGTCCCCTGGCTGAAGATAACCGAGATATATTTGCTTTTGAGTAGGAGGATCCCCACTCAGGGCGGAAACAACGATATCGATGGACAGTCTTGCCCCAAGGCTTCACAGACTCCCGTAATCTTTTTGGCCAAATTTTAGAACATGTATTAGAAAAAGTTGTCATCCCAGAACAAATATGCCTTCTTCAGTACGTGGACGACATACTTATATCTGGTGAAGATACAGAGAATGTAACTGACTTCTCTACACATATTCTTAACCATCTGCAGTTTGAGAGGCTACAAGTCTCAAAAAGAAAGCTTCAGTATGTAGAGCCCGAAGTTGAATATTTAGGCCACTTAATAAGTGCAGGCAAGTGAAGAATAGGGCCTGAATGAATCAAGGGAATCGTGTCCTTACCCTTGTCTCAAACTAAACAAGAACTCGAAATTTTTAGGGTTAGTCGGATACTGCCGCTTATGGATTGACTCATATGCACTGCACAGTAAACTGTTATATCAAAAGCTTGCCCAGCAGAAGCCTAACCATCTCCCATGGACTTCTGAGGAAGTTGATCAAGTTGAGAAGCTGAAGAAAAGGCTCATAACTGCCCCTTTTTTAGCCTTACCCTCCCTAGAAAAGCCATTCCACCTTTTTGTTAATGTGGACAGTGGGGTAGCTTTAGGAGCGCTGACTCAAGAACAGGGAGGCCACTGGCAGCCCGTAGCCTTCCTATCAAAGGTCTTAGACCCAGTCACTTGTGGATGGCCTCAATGCATCCAGTCCAACACGACTACGGCAATACTAGTGGAGGAAAGCATTTTGGAGGAAAATTGACAGTAAGCAAGCCTCACCAAGTTAGAACTACCTTAAACCAAAGAGCAGGGAGATGGCTTACTGACTCGAGAATCTTTTAAGTATGAGGCCATTCTGTTAGAAAAGGATGATTTAACATTGACCACTGATAATTCACTCAACCCAGCAAGTTTTCTGACAAGGAATCCAAATCTAAGGAATGAACATACATGTTTAGATTTAATTGATTACCATACAAAGGTTCGACCAGACCCAGGAGAAACCCCCTTCTGGACTGGACGGCACTTGTTCATAGATGGTTCCTCCCTGGTGATTGAGGGAAAAAGACACAATGGGTGTTCAGTGATTGATGGAGAAACTCTCATAGAAATAGAGTTAAGAAAATTGCCCAACAGTTGGTCTGCCCAAACGTGTGAGCTGTTTGCACTCAGCCAAGCCTTAAAGTACTTACAGAACCAGGAAGGAACCATCTATACCAATTCTAAGTTAATTTGGACTAAACAAGGTCTTATTAATAGCAAAGGATAATTGAAATCCCCAACTTACAAGGTTTTCAACAAAAGTAAAATTCGCTAAAAGTTAACAGTGTAACATGTATTATCCTAACTTCTAATCTTGTGGCCTTAGGCAGTCTAATCCACAGACCTGAAGGAAGTTCGCTTTGGAAAAGAATGGTTATCATCTTTGGGGAAAGAAAAGGATGGGGGAGGAGAATTTATGTAAAAAGAATGTTATATGGTAAATTCTTGTCCTAAAGTAAATTAACTGTTTGTTTAAAGAAAGGGACATTTGCAACAAGTCGGAAAGTTGAGGCATGTCAAAGAATTGTCTGGCATTTCATCAACCAGAGGAAGGAAAAATAAGACATCGTAACGCATGGAAAAAAATGTGTGTTATAAAAGGGAATTTGTGCAAGAAATGTTGTACAGTAATTAGGCCTTCTGAATGTAAAACTATTGACGAAACAGTTTATGTGCAAGGTGTATAAGGAAAGTAAAATATACTTTTAGTAAAAGAATTATAAGGAGGCATAAGAATGTGGATTTTTACCTACATTAAAAGGTGAAAAAAGAACTTTGTTTTGAAAGTTTAAGCAAGTTTTAAAACATTAATTATAAAGGAAATCCTGTGTGTAAACATACTGGCTAAAGTTAAAAGGGTATCATCCAGTTTTTCTGTGAACTGGACATTAAAATAAAAGCACAATGGATTTTTCTTAAAGCACTAACCTGCTCTTTAACAAAAATTATAAAAGGTTAAAAAGAGTCTATGAAAACCTTATCTTATGGTTAGATGTTAAAATTGGATAACTATGTCTAAGTGGTCTTATTAAAATTCATTTCAACATTAATAACACACTAATATAAAGGTGAAATTTAGCTTATCTGGTACAAAAGTCATACAGGAAGCATTGGCAAATATAAAATGGTGTTTGGCTTTCTTTGGTCTAAAAACTAATAAAAAAAGGTGCCAAAGGAAATTTCTCAATAAGAAGGCACCAAGGACTATAACATCCACTGCTGATGTCCTCACATTTAAAACAAAAAATCAATTTCTTAGACATTGTATACTTGGTTTATCTTCCTCTTTCCTTTCCCCCAAAACTAAAAGTCTTTTAGCACAGATACCACCCCTAGAATTTCCGGTAAACCAGCACCAGCCTGAGGATCACGTTCTCATCAAAGGGTGGAAAGAAAGAATACTCAAGCCAGCCTGGGAAGGACCCTACCTTGGGCTGCTAACCACCGGGACTGCTGTTCATACAGCGAAAAGAGGATGGACTCATCACACCTGAGTCAAGAAAGGGCCACACCACCCCCCACCCCCCGCCCAGAGTCATGGGCCATGGTCCCAGGGGAAAACCCTACCAAACTAAAGCTAAGAAAAATTTAACTTTCTTTCGTCCATTCAATTACTCTTGCTTCTTTCTTCGCTCTATTGCTGGTCATCTAGTTATCACATAACCAAGTCAATTTCACCTCAAACTATTGCATTTGATGCTTGCTTTGTTATACCCTGTGGGGACTTGCCAAGTCAAAGACAGCTCTCTACTTCAAAAAAGTACCTCTGTCCTTCCTGACTCTCCTCAGACGGGGCCTTGGTAAACTGGGACCATTTAATCCGGGGAGATTGCAATAAAACTCCAGCATCAACCAGGAGTCTTGCCCCCGATGTAGAGCTTTTGTGCCATAGTTAGTCCAACATTTTGTGGACCACTGAAGAGCAAGGATGGACTGCCCCAACCAGTTTTTGTAATTTCCTAAAACCATACATTCATTTTACTAGAAGATCATAAAAGTTAAAGACTTAAAATAAACGTTGGCAATTAAGATACCAAAGATACCAAGGATACCAAGATGCAAATGCCTGGTGGAATGGATCAAATATTCCGTCCGCACGTTAAACAAAAGCAATTGTTATGGTTGTACGCACAGCAGGCCAGAGTTCCAGACTGTCCCCTTTCCACTAGGGTGATCCTCCACTCGACCAGGTATAGGCTGCATGGTAGCTCTTTTCCAGGATTCTACAGCCTGGAGTAATAAGTTGTGCCAAGCTCTCTCTCTACTATATCCCGAAGTCTGGCACCCTGCGGGTCAGCACCCGAGGGCCATCCAGCTTCTGTCTCCCAACACTAAGTTCACTTCATGTCTCTCACGACAGGGAGGAAACAGCGTTCCTTGGAGACCTGAAGGGATGCAGTGAGCTTAAGAATTTTCAAGAGCTTATCAATCAGCCAGCCCTTGTTCATCCCCAAGTGGATGTGTGGTGGTATTGTGGTGGACCTTTACTGGACACTCTGACAAATACTGAAGTGGCACTTGTGCTTTAATTCAATTGGCTATCCCTTTCACCCTGGCATTTCATCAACCAGAGGAAGGAAAAATAAGACATCATAAAGTGAGAGAAGCCCCTTATGGGTCTTTTGACTCTCACATCTATTTAGACACAATTAGAGTCCCATGGGGAATACCAGATCAATTTAAAGCCTAAAATCAAATAGCTGTAGGATTTGCGTCAATATTTTCGTAGATGACAATTAATAAAAATGTAGATCGGATAAACTACATCTACTACAACCAATAGCGATTTATTAACTACACTAGAGATGCTGTTAAAGGAATAGCTGAACAATTAGAGGATACTAGCCAGACGGCTTGGAAAAATAGGATAGCCTTAGACATGATATTAGCAGAAAGAGGAGGAGTTTACATCAGTATTAAAACTCAGTGTTCCACCTTCATCCCAAACAACACTGCCCCTAATGGAGGTATAACAAAAGCATTGCAAGGTCTGACTGCTCTATCCAACAAGTTAGCCAGCAACTCAGGGGTAAATGACCCCTTTACAGGATGGCTAGAAAAGTGGTTCGGTAAATGGAAAGCAATAGCAGCCACAATTCTTACTTCCCTCACAGTCATAATAGGTATACTTATTCTTCCTGGCTGCTGTGTCATACCATGCATCTGTAGGTTGATGCAGAGGCTCATAAAAATGGCACTCACTAAAACCTCCCTTAACTATCCTCACCTTATCCAGAGAAGCTTCTTCTTTTGCAAAATCAAGCAAAACAACTAAGCCAAGACATGTTTAAAAAGTTTGAAAACAAAGCTGTAAGGAAATAGAAGAGGAGGGGTTGTTAGATATGAGTCCTAAATTTCTTTTCAAAGAATCAATATGTCAGTATGCTCAATTCTTTGCCTTCTACTTTTAAACTTAACTTCCTCATAAAGCAACCTTTTTCAATTACCTACTCCACTCTGACTCATTCCAATTACCTGCTCTGTCATAACCATTTTTCCTGCCAAACCACTCACTCCATCACGCTCTTTAAATTAGCCAATCGGAATTAGTTTAGCCTGTGCTGCCTAACCCTAGCCAATAAGGGAAGGACACAGTAGCAATGGCCACGTGCATCAGGGATAAGAACCCCTTCCCCTCCCTTGTCCAAGTGTGCGCTCACCATTGCTCCATCTGTAAGGGCACACCCTTCTATAGAAGTACCTTGCCTTCCTGAGAATCAAAAAGAAAATTTTATATTCAAGTGCTATTTCTTTTGCAGCACTGAAACTTTATATATAACATCACCAGGTTACCAAGGCTGGTCTCAAATTCCTGGGCTCAAGAAATCCTCCCACCTTGACCTCCCAAAGTGCTGGGATCATAGGGTAAACCACCATGCCCAGCCTATAAGCCACTGTGCCGGCAAAATTTTGCATAGAAGGCTGATTGATGGGTTATAACAACAATTTAATTCGTTATGGCTTGTTTTCCTTTCCATACAGCTTGTTTTCATTTTCTTCTCAACTGAAGAGTATATTTAACATTCCCTCTTAGACAATGTGCTAGTCATAAGCCTTAGTGTGAGAGAGTTAAGAGGAAAGGTAATCTATAATGAAGATGAACAGTAAAGAGAAAAAGGGTCTTCTCTGGAGCCCGTTAGTCATTTACAACATTTTACAAAACAATAGAGGTAAAGAAGAAGGTTAATCTACAATGAGAGAAACAAAGGCTACAGCTGCCTAGGTTATAGCTGCCTGTCAAGTGATTCAGGCTCCATAAGCACATTCCTTTAAGGTTCAAAAAATTTAAAGTTTCAACAGCTTAGATTTTTAAATTCTTTTTACAAGACAAAAAAATACACCAGGTAAAATGTTAGATTAAAATTTAAAAGGGTGGTCAAGGCTGGGTGTGGTGGCTCACGCTTGTAATCCCAGAACTTTGGGAGGCAGAGGTGGGTGGATCACCTGAGGTTGGGAGTACAAGACCAGCCTGGCCAACATGGTGAAACCCTATCTCTACTAAAAATTCAAAAAAATTAGCTGGGCGTAGTGATGGGCACCTGTAATCCCAGCTACTCAGGAGGCTGAGGCACGAGAATCGCTTGAACCTGGGAGGTGAAGGTTGCAGTGAGCTGAGATCACGCCACTGCACTCCAGCCTGGGCAACAGAGCAAGACTCCGTCTCAAAAATAAATAAATAAATAAATAAAATAAATAATAAATAAGTAAATACATAAACTGGTGGTCAGAATAGGCTGCATTGAGAATGTGACCTTTCAGCAAAGACATGAAGGGAAAGAGGAAGTGACCAATACAGATGTCTTAGGGAAACTGTTTTAGGCTGAGGGAACACCCAGCACAAAGCCCTGAGGCTTTGTGATGGAAGAATTGCAAGGCTAGCATAGTCGGGGTGCAATGTGTGTGTATGGGAGGCGGTGTAATGAAAAAAATAGTTTCCACTCTATTCTCACATTCAATACAGCACATTTCTGTGACCAGATAAGTGGAGATTGGTGATTTCCCCACAAACCAAGTGTTGGAGCTTAGAAAATGATGCCCCAACATGTGGCACTTTGGCATCCTGAGTGCTTTTAACAAGGAAATTGAAAGGGCTCAGAAATAAATCTCAGAACCAAGGACTGTCTGATCTTCTCTTGCCTCACCCCACCACCCTCACCCACCTACAGGAAGGGAGGGACTTTCTCTAAACTTCCTTTATGTGATTAAGGGAAGTTTCTCCAGAAGAAATGCAATTGTCTTACACCCCCTCCTTGGAATCTACACTAACTAGAGAAGATGAACTCATATCTCAGGAGAGCCCAGGACAATGTACCTGGACAGGCTTTTTTTTTTTTTTTTTTTCTAGACAGAGTCTCACTCTGTTGCCCAGGCTGGAGTACAGTAGTGCAATCACAGCTCACTGCAGCCTCGACCTCCCTGGGTTCAGGTGATCCTCCCACCTCAGTCTGCCGAGTAGCTGGGACTACAGGTGTGTGCCACCATGCCTAGTTAATCTTTTATATTTTTTGTAGAGATGGGGTTTTGCCATGTTGCCCAGACTGGTCTCAAATTCCTAGGCTCAAGTGATCCTCAGGCCTCAGCCTCCCAAAGTATTGGGATTACAGGTGTGAGCCACCACATCCGGCTGGACAGAATTTTCACCTATTTTTTTAAAACCATTTTTCTAGTCTGAAAGACTTTATCTGTATAATAAGAAACTTTTGCTCACCACACACTTACTCTACCCTCACCTTTCAATGACTTTGGTCACCACCTCCCCATCAGAGGTCCTGGTTTCTTTCTGTAGCTCACGGTCCTATTTAAGCTTCAGCCATTTGGCCCTTCTTTGAGTTTCATACTTTGGGTCTCGATAGCTTGCAAGTTAATAAATAGGTATGTTTTTTCTCCTGTTAATCTGCCTATTGTCAGTTTGTTTTATAGATTCAAACCATCAAAACTTCTGAGGGTATAAAGTTCCTTCTGCCTTTACAGAAGCAATTATACCAACTTGGCCTCCTATAATCCATTTCAATTCTATCTACCTGGCAATAGTGTCAGATCCCACAGGTGAGGGCTCAGCCCTACAAGTTTGCCCCCACTTCAGACACCAGTCACAAGTCAAAGCCACCCATACTTCTGACTGACTGGTTTCTGAGGTTCCCGTGTCCCCAGTGGCCCAGAGAACTCAGGGAAACACGTTTACTGGTTTATTATAAATGATATTATAAGGTATACAGATGAACAGCCAGATGAAGAGGTACATAGGGCAAGGGCACAGAGCTTCCATGCCCTGTCTAGGTGAGCCAATGTCCAGCACCTACATGTGTTCAACTATAGGGAATCTCATCAAATCTTTTTGTTCAAGACTACTAAGAGAGCTTGATCTCCGGCCCCCTCCTCCCCTTCACAGAGGTCAGTTGGTGAAGCTCAAAGTTCTAACCCTCTAATCCTGCAATCACTTGGTCTTTCTGGTGATTAGCCCCATGCTGAGGCTATGTAGGGCCCCCATCCTAAATCATCTCATTAGCATAAACTCAGTTTAGGGGCTCACTATAAACACAGAAAGACACTTCTATCACGAAATTTCAAGGATTTTAAGTGCTCTATGACAGAAACTGGGGACAAAGGCCAAATATATTTTATATTATACCACTGGGGTAAGAGGAATAAGGGCTGAGATTGGGAGGTAAAGGGAAAGGCCCTGAGCCGTTGAAGGACTTTGGTTTTTACTCCCAGAGAAATTGGGAGCCAGTGAAGGGTTTTGAGGTGGAACTCAGTCTGACTTTTAACATGCATTTTCTGGCTACTGTGTCAAGAGTAGATTGGAGGACAAGGTGGAAGCAAGTGATAGTGGTGAGCATCTGGCCGGAAGCAGAGAAAGCAGTGATAAGTTACTGGACTCTGGACAGATTTGAAGGACAAACCAACATAAGTTGCTAACAATGTGGATAAAAATCGCTGGCATTTAAGCATTAGAGCTCTAAAAACCGAAAACCAAACCAAACCAAACAAAATAAAACACTGGGGAAGAAATTTGGCTGATAAAGCTATGAATAGAATTCCTGTATTTCTGACTTCATGGCTGTATACAAAAAAAGCACTGGGTTTGTTAAAAGTTGACTTGTCAAGATGTATTACAATGTTAATTTCAAGATAGAATTATAAGAATGTCAAGACGTATTACATGTATTACAATGTTAATTTCAAGATAGAATCACAAGAATTTCAAGATGTATTACATGTGTTACAATGTTAATTTCAAGATAGCATCACAATAATTTCAAGATGTATTACATGTATTACAATGTAAATTTCAAGATGTATTTCATGTATTACAATGTAAATTTCAAGATAGAATTACAAGAATGTCAAGATGTATTACATGTACTACAATGTTACTTTCAAGATAGAATTACAAGAATGTCAAGACATATTACATGTATTAAATGTTAATTTCAAGATAGAATCACAAGAATTTCAAGTTGTATTACAATGTTAAGCTCAAGATAGAAAATATATTGTAACATACGGAGCAGTATTAATGTCCTCTGAACATTGCTTAACAGTATATGCCTGCCTTTGCCCTCATATTTCTGCTCCAGGTTGTTGGAAATATGTCAAGACCATGAAGCAATCACCATAAAGATTCTGAGAAACTCATTAATCCTTCCAGTGACATCCAAAGAAAAATCAAACCAAAATTTCCAACCAGATTGTAAGGATTCCTAGGACCAATTTAAATATCCATTACAGCATAATATGGACAGAAAAAGGTATATTCTGCTGTCAATATATTTTGATTAGCACTGCATCTTATTTGAGAGAGCCTGATTTGTCCTCAAGATGAATCTTAAAAGCAACCATTAGAATAAAAGAAGTTGGGCTTTCGGAAAGACGTTGAAGAAAATGCAAATTTAAAACATTTTATTTTTTAAATTTATTTTTGAGAGAGACAGGGTATTGCCCTGTTGCCTAGGCTGGAGTGTGGTGGCACCATCATAGCTCACTGAAGCCTCCAACTCCTAGGCTTAAGGTATCCTCCTACCTCAGCCTCCAGGGTTGCTGGGACTACAAGCAGGAGCCAAAGTGCCTGGCAAAAATATTTTAAATCTGGCCAGACCTGGTGGCTTACGCCTGTAATCCCAGCACTTTGGGAGGCTGAGGCGGGTGGATCACTTGAAGTCAGGAGTTCGAGACCAGCCTGGCCAACATGGTGAAACCCTGTCTCTACTAAAAATACAAAAATTAACCGGGCATAGTGGTGCCTGTCTGCAATCCCAGCTCCTTGGGAGGCTGGGGCAGGAGAATCACTTGAACCTGGGAGGCAGAGGATGCAGTAAGCCAAGATCGCACCACTGCACTCCAGCCTGGGCAACACAGTGAGACTCTGTCTCAAAAAAAAAAAAAAATTAAATTCTTAGAAAGATGTATCCTCTGCTGCTGCTCTAGAACTCTAGGTGGAGGCAAAGGTTGCAGCCAGCGGAGATCATGCCACTGCACTCTAGCCTGGGCAACAGAGTGACACTCCATCTCAAAAAAAAAAAAAAAATCCTTAAAAATATGTATCCTCTGCTGCTACTCTAGAACTCTAGGTGGAGGCAGATTTCTAAACGAGTTCTTTTGCACAGGAATTACTGGTTTGGGTGGGGTGTGGTGACGCTGCTGTCTCAGAATTAATGTAATCATGCATCACCACACTCCCTTTTGGACTCTATATTTTCAAGGCCACTGTCTGCCTGTTGAAGAGACTATCAGTTTGATCCTCATGTATTTTCACAATCCAAATATCTAAGTAAGGAATTACATAAAAGTTGTAGGAATGTGTTTTATATCACTTTTAGTATAGCCACATGGTTAATAACAGCCTCATATTCAGGGTTTGGATTGCAGCAGTGCCGTTTACTTCACTGCAAGTGCTAAATGTCCTCATCTTTAAAAGTGGGATAATGATATAGTCTTCATGAAGTTGTGAGGATTAAAGAAGTTAAGGCTGGGTATGGTGGATCACCCCTGTAATCCTAACACTTTGGGAGGCCAAGGTGGGAGGATAGCTTGAGGTCAGGAATTGGAGAGCAGCCTGGGCAACATAGGAGACCCCTGTCTCTACAAAAATATAAAATAAAGGAGTTAATATTTGTAAAGCCTTCAAAACAGTTACTGGCATAGCCAGTACTTTGTGTGTTACTATTTTAAGACCATTGCTCCACAGGACTTTATAGCTTTCAATTTACATGCTTTAAAAAAGCAGAGAAATGAAAACTGTCGATTTTCCCAATGCTTCCTAATTTCACTAGTTGCTTGATGCTTTTCAAAGCATTTAGAACACTGCAAACAGCAAGGAAGCTCATACAGTAAAGAAAGAAAGAAAAAGCAACCCCCAGTTCGAGGTGTGCATTCTTCAATTCAAAAATTCTAATGTAACGCTCTCTGGTCATCCCTTGCCATTACACATATTCTTCGAAATGTATTGATTTGTTTTTGTTCTTCTGGGTTTTTTTTTTTTTGAATGTTTATAGCAGCTTTATTCATATTTGCTAAAACTTAGAAGCTATTGTTTTTGTTTTTGTTTTAAGTAAAAGTAATCCTTACACAACCTAAGAAAAAAGCAGAGCATTTTCCTTGACCACTTTGAGATCTGGCTGAGCAGTGGATGTTTAAATGCTGGCATTTCTACGAGGTCAGCAATTAAGAATTCACCAAAACATTAATCACTACGAATTACCAGAAAAACACCAAGAGCGCTACGAGGCCTCGGAGCCTTTACTCCCCCTGGAAGTAACCGGGGAGCACCCAGGGGCAAAGCCGAGGCCCCGAGCGCGGGGAATGCAGTTTTGCCCGACCGCTGGCTCCGCGTCCCTCTCCGGGTGCAGAAGTCTCGGCTCCTGCGCTTCTCCCAAGCATTTAGCGCCCCGAGCAGAGAGGGGAACCCGAGAAGCGTCGAAGCCGGGAGAGAGAAGGGGCAGGCGCCGCTCTGGTAAGAAGTTCGGGCCTGGCCCCCGCGCGCCGGCGAACCGGCTATCCGGCGAGCCAGTAATTAGCCCGCTCCCGCGGGTGCGCCCGGTGGCCAGACCCGGGGCCCGACACCTGGAGGGAATGCGCTGGTGCGCGGGACAGGAGGGGCCAGGCGGGGCAAGGCGCGGGAGGCGGGGTCGGAGCGTGGGCGGGGCACCGCTGGGCGGGGCGCATCGCGCGTTTCCGGTGTGCGCGGCGGAGCGCTAGGGCGGGGGCACAGTCGGCTCCCAATCGCGCACAATGAGACAGCGCTGAGCGCCGGAAGTGGGGCCGAAGGAAAACACGGAGAGGGAGCCCGGCCGGGACAGGAAGAGGCTGGGGACCGCGGCGAAGGCGGTGAGTGCTCCTGGGCGCCTTCTCCCAACGTCGCTGCCAGACTCGCCTCCGGGCTGATTCTCCAGTTGGTTTCCTGGACTCCAGACTAGCAGTCCGGCCTGGCCCCGGAGGTACGTTGGTTCCATCCCCCGCCGGCCTCCTCTCACCAGTTTGGGTGACCGAGGAACCCCCAGGCCGGCAGAAGCTGAGCTCTCGGGTTCGAGTCCGTGTTTTCACTTTTTGTCAGACTGCGGGCGCAGAAGACGGGATTTGGGTCAAGACACTTGGCTCTGGCCCCCTGGCCGGCCGGGGGAACCCTGGAACCCCATGGAGACAGCAGGTCACTTCCTGCTTCCTGGTCCCCACGGTGGCTTCTTGGCCAGGAGTGCAGGGACTCCTCCTCCTTCTCCACGTCGGGCTCAAAAGGGTGGAAACTAAGGCAGATCGGTGGTGGAGCGGTCAGATGGGGATTGAAGAGGAGTGTCATTCCTCAGGGAATTGCTGTTCCTGGCAAAACCAAACTTGTTTGGGGTTGGAGAACGGGGATTGAGGAGGTTAGCTGGAGTTGTCCTTTGATCGGAAACCCAGCCCCTTTGATTACAGCTGCACCTTGGTCGGAAGCCCAGCCCCTCGGTAACCTAAGCGCTCAAAGCCGGTCTGTCCAGAATAGTGGTGGTGAAGGGACGGAAAATTGGAGTTGAGAGATGTAGTACTCCGTTCACGTAAAGTTTCGGTGTATAACACTTACGAGTAATTGCCAACTTAAAAAAAAAAAAAAAGACTTTCGGTAGTTTAGTAATAATATTGGCTTGGGATGAGGTTTTCTTTGAAGAGAAACGCTTTGTTACAGAGGGAAAAGCCGACCATACTTGATATGAGTAATATTCTACTATGCTACGTTTCCGGAACCTATAGAGCTTCTCTTATTCACAGATTTAATCTTCATGCTAAATAGTAAGTATTAATTTTCATGAAGAATATTAGAGGACCAAGCCTCCGAACCTCTAGGTTGGGAGGGTAAAGCACTGATTATTAAGAATGTGATAGAATTTTTATTTAAAAAAAATAGGGAAAGTTTCTTTCTTACAGGCTTTGGGGCATCTGTACGATAAATGTGTTATTTTGTATACTTGTATGATATCTTGTTATATAGTTTGGTATTTCCCCAAAATGCCTTCTTTCAGGTGGAAAGTAAGAAAATTGAAGTCAAAGACCATGGGAGATACAGCAAAACCTTATTTCGTGAAGCGCACTAAAGACCGGGGGACTGTGGATGATGATGACTTCAGAAGGGGTCACCCCCAACAAGATTATTTAATAATAGATGACCATGCTAAAGGCCATGGCAGTAAAATGGAAAAGGGCCTTCAAAAAAAAAAGATAACACCAGGGAACTATGGGAATACCCCCAGAAAAGGACCATGTGCTGTTTCCAGCAATCCATATGCATTTAAAAACCCAATCTACAGTCAACCCGCTTGGATGAATGACAACCACAAAGACCAGAGTAAGAGATGGCTGTCTGATGAACATACTGGTAATTCAGACAACTGGAGGGAATTCAAACCTGGACCTAGAATTGCTGTTATAAATCGACAAAGAAAAGACTCCTTTCAAGAAAATGAAGATGGTTATAGGTGGCAAGACACAAGAGGCTGCAGAACTGTAAGACGACTGTTTCATAAAGACCTAACAAGCCTAGAAACCACGTCAGAAATGGAAGCAGGAAGTCCTGGTAATGTTTTCCAACTTGTCAGATCACAACCCCAGAGTCAGCAATGTTTTATTCTTTTTCATCCAAATGAGTTTTGTTATTTTCAGCAATTTAGTTTCAGTTTTTCACAGTTTCTGTTTTAAGAAATGGTCACTTAGTGTGATTATTTTAAGGATTGTAATCATGATATTTGAGCAGCTAAAACACATTTCACATGTTGATCCCTTTAAAAGTTTGCTTTGCCCCAAGGCTCACTTTACCTCAGTAAACATGTTTTCTGTAACGTGTTTTTTACTGAAGAGGGTAGCTGTATGCCCCGGGGGACCATATCGTAATTGCTCAGTGGTTTGTGTGTTTTCAAAATTATGATTATAATTTTGTATTTGAATTATTAATGTGTTCATAATATAAATGACAGAATATAAAGCTTTTTTTTTTTTAAAAAAAAACCGTATTTGTTGATGTAAAAACACAGTATACACTGCGTATATCTCCTGCCACAAGAGATACATCTTTTGGGTGTAGTGTCAGTGTCCCGAGATGGATAATCTGAGATCTTTGTTTTTCAAAAGGGATCATGACAAACAGGTTGAGAAACAAGTTTAGAAAGTCAGAAATAGATTCAAGCTTTGCTGTTTGGTTTCAGTAAAACCAAAACTAATTTCTCAGTGCCCTCACATGCTTGGTTAATTGCCCCAAAGGGATAATAAGGAGATAATATGTTTTTCTAAAAGTGAAAAGTAGATTTTATCCATGTGGCAATGATTTCTACAAACAGGAAGGTTATTTTTATCTAATGGGCGATATTTACTGAAATGAAATAAAGTCACAGATTGGATAGAAAAAATGAAACAATATCATAGTTGGAAACATGGACTTGTAAGTTTAGTGGCTGAAAGCGTTTTTTAGTGGTCGTATAGAATGTGTTTCAAACTGGCCAGCACTTTTAAATAATTTTTTTAGTTTAAATGCATTCGGGGAATATGGACACTTTCTAGATCACCCGATGCCTTTTCTCTTCATGTTGTCTCACAGTGGCCAGTTCATACACAGGTTACCTATAAGGTTTTTGAATTTGTGTCCTATGCGTATAGAATACTTAAAAGCAAAAAGATCGTCTTTTATCTTTACAAGGTCTTAGGATAAAAATGAAAGTCTCAAGCACTTATTAATATTAAATGGGGGGAAATGTGCTATTTGATAGTTTTTTCTTTTTTCACAGATACTTCTAGTTGTCAGATCTATTTATTTATTTTTTATTTTATTTTATTTTTTGAGACGGAGTCTCGCTCTGTCACCCAGGCTGGAGTACAGTGGCGCGATCTTGGCTCACTGCAACCTCTGCCTCCTGGGTTCAAGCGATTCTCCTGTCTCATCCCCCAGAGTAGCTGGGACTACAGGCACATGCCACCACACCAGGCTAATTTTTGTATTTTTAATAGAGACAGGGTTTCGCCATGTTGGCCAGACTGGTCTCGAACTCCTAACCTCCAGTTATCCACCCACCTTGGCCTCCCAAAGTGCTGGGATTACAGGCATGAGCCACCGCATTCGGCCTGATATATATATATATATATATATATATTTTTTTTTTTTTTGAGACAGTCTCGCTGTGTCACCCAGGCTGGAGTGCAGTGATGGGACCTCCTCTCACTGTGGCCTCTGCCTCCCAGGATCAAGCAAGTCTCATGTCTCAGCCTCCCGAGTAGCTGGACTACAGGTGCATGCCACCATGCCCAGCTAATTTTTCTGTTTTTTAGTAGAGATAGGGTTTCTCCCTGTTGGCCAGGCTGGTCTTGAACTCCTGACCTCAAGTGATCCACCTGCCTCGGCTTCCCAAAGTGCTGGTATTACAGGCGTGAACTACCGCGCCTGGCTCTCAGATATTTTTAAATTTGAAAATTAAGAATATATATCAATATCAAGTAGCAGAAACAGAATGAAGTGTTATAGAGGCGTTAAGTAGTAGGGAGACATAAAACTTAAATCTTTAAGCTAGAAATAGCTTAAGGAATTATCTGATGCAGCACTCTGTTGTAATATATCAAAAATGGAATCACAGTTTTACAAATCAGGCAGCTGCAGCTCAGAGAGGTTAAATTTCCACAGACCTGTTTATGCAGAGCGGTAAATGAGGAAGTAGAACTAAAATTGGGGACTCTGCTACTCTGGCCATTAACTCAGCCTCGCTGGACCTGAAATCCTGACGGCGGAGCCGAATATTTCTTGATAATTTCTGGGCTTTTGATTTGTGTTTTTCTTTATTAAAAATTGTGTATATTTAAGTGTTTCTGTATTACTGTCCAGGTGTGATGTGGGTATTTAATTTTGTTACCTATAGTCAGTCTTGTAGAAGTTGATCTTGAAAACCATTTTATTTTATTATTATTATTCTTATTTTTGAGACGGAGTCTTGCTCTGTAGCCCAGGCTGGAGTGCAGTGGTGCGATCTTGTCTCACTGCAACCTCCACCTCCCAGGTTCTAGCAGTTCTCCTGCCTCAGCCTCCTGAGTGGCTGGGACTACAGGCACGTGCCACCACACCCAGCTAATTTTTGTATTTTTAGTAGAGTCGGGGTTTCAGCATGTTGGCCAGGGGTAGTCTCGATCTCCTGACCTCATGATCCACCTGCCTTGACCTCCCAAAGTGTTGGGATTACAGGTATGAGCCACCGCACCTGGCTGAAAAGCATTTTAAAAAGAAAGTTTATAGATCAAAAATTTGCAACTAGACATTAAAAGGAACTGTTTGCTGACCACAAAAACTTTTATATGTTTTCTTATTTTATGTGTATTCTTATAAAAGCAACTAAAGAAGTTGCTTTTAAATGTATTTGAATAGGAAATGCATTTTGCTATCTTTTTATTGGAGGTAATTCAAAAGTTTGCATGTTTTCACTGTATGACATACAGGTATATGCTTTCACAGTTATTAAGTAAAGAATTATTCAGTTTCTATCCCTTGAAAATCTTCATATAGGAAGCATTAAGCTTTGGTATAACATTATTTAGTTTAGAGAGATTCAACTGAAAGTATAAACTAAAAAGGATCTCATTAAAGAGATCGAAATTTCTTTATCAAAATTGTGTCTTAATAAGGAAGGGTATTATTCAACAGTGTGAGAAGATATAATGGAAATTATGTTAGAGTTGCTTTTTTTTCTGCCCAAATACGGTACTACGTTCTGTTTTTTTCAGCTCTACATTACTGCCCCTACTTTAGCCCTCAAATGTCCTAGATTGCCAGTTTAATGTATTTGGGACATTGCCATTAATGATCTTAGCTGGAAAGCATCCACTCAAATACACGTCCTTTGTGAACCATATGCAAATAAAATATGGGAAACTTGGAATGCCAATATAGAGAACTCTTATTACAATAAATCTGAGATAAGCCAGATAGTCTTCCTCCAAGTAATTGTGAGAATTTTTCTTTTTGAGATGGAGTTTCACTCTTGTCACCCAGGCTGGAGTGCAATGGCATGATCTCGGCTCACTGCATCCTCTGCCTCCCGAGTTCAAGCAATTCTCCTGCCTCAGCCTCCGGAGTAGCTGGGATTACAGTTGCCTGCCACCACACCCAGCTAATTTTTGTATTTTTAGTAGAGACGGGGTTTCACCATGTTGGCCAGGATGGTCTCGAACTCCCGACCTCAGGTGATCCGCCTGCCTCGGCCTCCCAAAGTGCTGGGATTACAGGCATGAGCTGCCACGCCTGGCCGAGAATTTTTCATCAGTACCTAGCTTTACCCTCCAAGAGTCCCTCCGGTGAGATTTTGACAGTTTTTACCATGCATGCCTGTGAAAGTAGGTTTAGAAGGTTATATTGCCTTTCAGTGCTAGTCCACTCTAGATGTGAATGAGTATGTTCCAAGAAGGGATTTTAGTAATTTCTTTCCAGTTTTTATGTTGTTAGTTAGAAGGCTGAATTTCAGGACTTCATCCTTATTTTGTTTGTTTATTTTTTAGACAGAGTCTCACTCTGTCACCCAGGCTGGAGTGCAGTGGTGCAATCGTGACTCACCACAGCCTCACCTCCTGGGCTTAAGCAGTCCTTCCGTCTTAGCCTCCCGAGTAGCTGGGACCACAGGAGTGAGTCATCTTGCCTGGCTGATTTTTTTCATTTTTGCTAGAGATGACATCTCACTATGTTGCCCAGGCTGGTCTTGAACTCCTGAGCTCAAGCAGTCCTCCCACCTCAGCCTCCCAAAGTGCTGGGAATTACAGGCATGACCCACTGCACCTGGCCGCATCCATATTTTAATCTATATTTTCGATCCCTTTACTTTGATTTAGCCATGTGTTCTTGGAGAAGTTAGTCTCTTGGATTAGCATTGTCCCCATCTGTACAATGGGGACAATATTAGTATTAGCAGGATTGCTACAGGGATTAAATAAGGCAGTACATTTAAAGTGCTTTACATCTGTTGCATAATAAGATACACCATCGTGGTAGCTGCCGTTATCTGACAGAATTTCTGCAGCCATCCACTTCTGTATAAAAGCAGTAGGAGTTGATTGAGGTCTTTGGAGGAAGAGAGAAGTTACTCTTTCTAGAAAATGACAGCAAATGTAGTTATATGGAGAAGCCATTGTGACCAGAAGAGAGGAAGAGTTTAAAAAAGGAATTCGGTTCCCTATCACTTACTGGCTTGTGAACTAATAGGGGCTTTTCTAAAGGGTATTGCTATTATTTTAAATTTGTAATGAGTTTTTGCCTAAGAAACCTGTAATAAACACTGAAGTTAGATGCAGTTTTTTTTGATAATGTTTATAATGATAAGCAAACTAAATGAGAATGGATACATCTCTAAGTAAAAGAAGTGCTTATCTGAAAAAAAAAAATTGTTCAGACCAGAAATACTGGCCTTAAAAGATTATGATAATTTAATTGGGAGTAGGGGGAGTATTAAAAAGGAAGTATTAAGGTAGCGCAAGGTAGCCTGATTTTCTGTTGAAATGACAACTTCCCTTTTAGTATTTTATTTGTTCAGTGTATTTTGATTGATTTTTTAAAACTACTTTTCCAACACTTTAATTTTTTTAATTTTTTAATTTTCTCATATCATGGAAGGTGTTTGCAGAATTTTGTGATAGTCATCTCAGGTAGTTTTAGCACAATGCTTGCTGCCTATCCTTTAGCACTCTCAGCAAGCTTTTTATAAAATTGGAGGTCCTATATTTCCTTTTCGGCCAGCCAGTTCATTGTAATTGCCATACTAGTAGTAATGAGTTCCTCTGAAAACTTGATGGAGGAATTACTTCATGTAGGGCATTTCAGTAGGTTTATGTTTCCAAGCACCAATGTGTTACTAATAGTTTCATTTTCTAAAACTCGATGTTATCAAAGCTATCTAAAACAATTTTTTATGGTTTAATCCCACAATCACTTTAACACGTTGAAAAGTTGTAAGTTTTAAAAAGGAACAGGATGATTTTTATTCATTATAAGGATTATAGAACTAATAGCAGAGTTTATAAACAAATGTACTTAGAGATAACTTTTGTTTCAATTGCCAGTTGTTTTTTTCCTTTGAAATATGCTCAGTGTACAGGCCATTCAAAGAAGCTAAAATGAAAGTAAAGGTAAAATGAGAGATAGTTGTCCTTAGTAAATAAAATTTTGGCTTGGACTTCTTCATATTAATGGAGAGACCCAGCTTAGGTGTTATTGATGGCTAAATTTGCAACTAAATGATTGATTTTTCACTCCAGACGAGGATATAGTTGATTTCTGAGTTGTATAGGGGTACATTGTCCATTTTGCCTTATTGAGATTGTTCACTTATAGAAGATGAAAGCAAATGTGGATGGTTTTAATGAGAATAACAGGTGTACTTACAGATATAGAATATGTAAGATATATTTACAATATGTATTGTAATATTTTAATATAATAGAATTATAGGTATACTTGCCTTCAGAGTATAATTTTTCTGTTGCTTTACTATGCTCAGCAGTATACCAGGAAGAGATAATAAAAATCAAATTATATGATTGAAGTAGAATTCTTTTAAATTTTCCAAAAAGATGATTTCTATGGATTAATGTCTGCAGGTGATGTGCTCACTGAATACAGTATTAAAGCATTTTGTCCATGGGACAGCTACCTTTCCTTCTGCTCTGCATTCAGATGTGATTTTTTCTCTCACATGATTTAATACATATGTAAGGTCTGCTTTTTACTCAGGAGTGGCATTATTTAATATTGCCAATAATATTTTTCCCCACCTTAAGAAAACAAGAAGCAGAGGTCCAGACCTAGGAAGCCACGGAAGACTAGAAATGAGGAAAATGAGCAGGATGGAGACTTGGAAGGCCCTGTGATCGATGAGTCTGTGCTTTCAACGAAGGAGCTGCTAGGCTTACAGCAGGCTGAGGAGAGACTGAAGAGAGACTGCATTGACAGGCTAAAAAGGGTAACATCCTTATATATATATTTGTTGGTTAGAATCCTGGTTTTGGCCTAAATTTTCTTATTAATTGAGTATACATGCTCTGATCAGTTAGATATCCTACTTTGGTTATCAGTATTTAAGCACTACAAGTTAAAAGTGATGTCCAGTGTGATTTAATAGGATTAGGAGTCATTGCTATTATACTTAAAATGACTGTTAGGGTAGTGATAAAGGGAACAATAACAGTAGCAATTTTAAAAGTGAAGAAGAAGCCAGGCATAGTGGCATGCCTGTAGCCCCAATTACTTGTGAGGTTGATGCAAGAGGATTGCTTGAGCTCAGGAGTCTGGGGCTATAGTATGCTATAATGGTATCCATGAATAGCCAGTTCACTCCAGCCTGGGCAACATAGTGAGACTCCTGCCTCTTTAGAGAAAAGAAATTGAAGGGGAAATCATTTCCTGGCTGATTTTGTTTATCTGAATGTTTGGTTTTACTTACGTCTCTCTCTAAAATCTCTTCAAATTATAGAGACCACGAAACTACCCTACAGCAAAGTACACCTGCAGACTCTGTGATGTTTTAATTGAATCCATTGCATTTGCTCATAAGCATATCAAGGAGAAGAGGCACAAGAAAAACATTAAGGTAAATTGAATGTAACCCAAACAAGTCTGCTTACTTGTCAGTTGTTATTACTTGTCATCTTTGTGGCTTTCTTCTCCTTAAGGCTATGATATTGATAACTTTACTGCTTTATTTATTGAATATATTTGAGTCAAAATACATAATACTGGTCAGATGTATTTTACTGGTTAATCTTGTGAATTTCCTTAAGGGCAGCATCAGGATATATGAAGTCATTGATAGGACCCAGGTATATATCCTTATACTAGTATTAAAGCAAACAGTGTTTGTAAGTGCTGTTTTTAATATTCTTTCCTTACACTTTCTCCTTATGCCTGCCTATCCTCTGTTATCACTGATCCACATTATGTGCATAAGGAAGTATGTATATGTTTGATAGGATGAAAACTAACACAGCTAAGATGAGAAAGGAGGGCTAAGAAAAAGAAAACTCTATAGGGTGTTGTCTTCATGAATGGTAGAAGGTAAAAACTATGTGTAAGTCATTTTTAATCTCAACATTTGATCTTAAAAGGAGAAGCAAGAGGAAGAGTTGCTCACTACGTTACCCCCACCAACACCCTCTCAGATAAATGCAGTTGGCATTGCCATTGACAAAGTGGTACAGGAATTTGGCTTACACAATGAGAACTTGGAACAGAGGCTAGAAATTAAACGTATCATGGAAAATGTGTTCCAACACAAGTTACCAGGTATTTTCTAGATTTGTTTTTCTATTTAACTACCTAAAAGTACCTCATTCATTTCTCCTACCAATAGTAATTTTCACCAAATAAAAATTTATTTACCACGTCATGAAGCTCTTGCGTTTTCTATTTTTTTTGTTTTTTGTTTTCCCTGGCTTTCCCTAAGGTAACAAGGACTTTCATATGCATTGCCATTATAAACCTGTTTCCATTATAAATTTTACCCTGTGTGTGAACTTTAAGTTGAATGCCCTGCATTATTGGGGCACTATGGGACTCTTGTATATATATTTGTTTGCCTTTCTGCTCATCTAAATTGACACCATATTTTGAGTTAAAATCAAGAGAAGTATTCTGAAGTTATTTTCAGGTTATTCATGTCAAAAAAAAAAAAAGGTTTTATTTAACTGTACTTAAAAGAATTGCAGCATCTAAAATGAACTTTGAAAACTAGTTTTAAGAAATTTGTATTGGTTTTTGTGCACTGTTGATTTTGCAAGTTATGTCTGTCTTCTGCCTGTTTTTAACTTCAGACCTTTGGCATGATGGGGAGGGGGGACAACTATTTGGAGTGTATTACTATGAAAATTTAAGGTCAGGTATGTTCAATGCCTGACACAACTGCCATCAATCCTTGATAGCAACAAACCCCACCCCACATCATCCCCCAACCCCCACTGGCCATTCCTGTTTAGGTAGATGGTTGGAACAGCTTCATCATTCTCAATTCTTGCTGTGCATCAGAATTATCTGTGAAGCCATGGACAACTATTTTTACAAAGCTCGACAAGTGATTCTGATCCACAGCTAGGGTTGGAATCATTATTTATATTTGTCACCTTATAAATCTTAAAACTGTTTGTTCTACTGAAAGATCATACATATAGTATTTGTAACATATATACTTTCATAAGAATAAGGGAAAATAATCTCATTTTACTATACAGGTATTTCCTGAAAAGTCAATTGTAATTTTGATGATTTTTACTGTAAAATTTCATGTAAAAATGAATGTACTTTGTTGTGGAAAACTGCTAAAACCCAAAGAAATCACTTGAATTTTAGCAAACCTTAAACAAACAAGAAAACCAACCCCGATGAGAAAGGATACTATTTTGGCATCGTAGTAAAACATTGAAAATAAATGATATAATATAGATAGTACACATATACACACATGTCTTCCTCTGAAGAGTGAAGTGTCTGCTGCCTAGCGTTTTAAATTATATCAGTGATATTGTAATTATTTTTCAAAAGTTTATAGGGATTTTGTTACAGCAAATGCTTTTTGTTCATAATGTAATGAGAAATTCATATTAAATATGTCAGAAGATTATTTTTATTATTGTTTTACTAAAACCTCCTTATAGTAAATTACACCAATGGGTGCATTCTAAAAGGTGAAAAGAAACGTTTGCATTAGCTCTTGAATATATTATCAGGTTTATAAATTTAAACAAAGGCATTCTTTTTCAACTGGCACATTTAAAAAAATATTTTAAATATTTTCTTCATAAAATGTGATATTTAGATAATAGTATTTTCTTCATAAAATACATGATAATGTAGCAGTTTGACGTTTTACAACTGACATGAAGAGTGGCTGTTAAGCTAAATCATAGTTGATGCAGCCTTCCCTGTTAAATTAAGTGAAGAGCAAAGAGCCACCTATTTCTATCCTTTGTTTATGCTAGTCTTGAATACAAGTTTGCTTTTGTGTGTAATTTTAATTGATGGTTCTGTTTCTGAAATAGCAGTGTTTTGTTATAAGTTTTGAGAAATTCTACTGTATTTATTACTTTTATTTATTTATTTATTAGATTGTTCCCTAAGATTATATGGGTCATCCTGTAGCAGATTGGGTTTCAAAAATTCGGATGTAAACATTGACATCCAGTTTCCAGCCATTGTAAGTACAAAATGAAATGCTGGCACTTTCAGAGTGGTATGGAAATTCTTTCTTACAAATGTAAACTGTCTATGAATATATTTTAGATATTTGAAGATATTTTAAGTGTAATGACAGCATCCACTTGCCTTCAGTTTCAGAGCTTTTTTTTTTTTTTTTAAATTTTCATACTTATTTTAGTCTATAGATCTTTTATACATCCAACACTGGTTTTTCAACCATGTGCACCTGATGGGGGTGTTTAGGTTCTGTTACTTAAAAAGAGTAAATTTTCTTGATAAAATCAACTTTCCAGTGGCAGAAAGGGAATTCAGATTTTAAACAGTGTAGATATTTAAACATTTATGATCTGAAAGCTTAATTGTCTCTGGAGTTTCCTCTTTTTGTATACCTATTTTGTTAAAATAATTAGGCTTTTAAAGAATCACACCTAGCCTGGATTTCTGGTTTAAACATGATTTAAAAGTATGTTGATGAGTTAGAATTTTAAAACTGGAGTGTAGCTGGACACGGCATAGTTCTGTAGTCCCAGCTACTCAGGAGGTTGAGGCGGGAGGATCACGAGCCCAGGAGTTCAAAGCTGTAGTTAGCTGTGACTGCACTTGAGAATTGCCACTGCATTCCAGCCTGGGCAACGTAGTGAGACCCTATCTCTTAAAAAAAAGAAAAAAACCGAAAGGCACTTTAGTAGATTATCCATTTCTCTGCTGGTAGTTCCCACAGGCCTGTTTATAGATGATGTGTTTGCAGTTACTTGGGTTGCTTGTTAAAAATCCATATTCTGAGCTGGGTGCAGTGGCTTCACTCTCTAATCCCAGCTACTCGGGAGGCTGAGGTTGGAGGGTTACTTGAGCCCAGGAGTTCATGAACAGGCTGGCCAGCCCCACCTCTCTCAAAAAATATCCAGATTCTGGGGCCCCAGAGGTTCTATTTTACAACCTCTTATGTCTTGTTATACCTGAGTGCTGTAGCTACCTGGTAAGCTACCCAATAGACTGTTTTTTTACCCTCAAATTCTGATCAGTGATTTACCAGCCATAGCAGTTATTTTGATCTGGTGTCATTAATTCATTTAGCAAATATTCACTCATCCCATTTGTATGGCAGACATACTAGGTTATAAAAGACAAAACAGAGATGGTTCCTCTTTATGGAACTCATCTAGTAAAGGAGATTAGTAATTACCTTGTAATTATAGTGAGAGCTGTGCAGGTAAAGGTTCAGGGATAGAAAATGACAAGGGCTGGGCAGAGATATAGCAGTCATGAAGGCCTCTTTGAAGAGGGAACATTTAAGCTGAGTTCTAAAAGACGAAAAGGAGCCTGCAGGAGAGGGGGAAACGGGAGGGAAAAGAGTTTCAGGCAGGGGGAGCAGCATTTGCAAATACCCTAAATCAATAAAGAGCTTGGCATATTCAAGGAGCTAAAAGAAAGGTTGTGTAAGTATGGTGAAGGGACCGAGAAAAAGAAGAGCAGGCGATTAGGATGGCTAGATAGGCTGGGCTTGACTTGCCGAATTGTGTAGACCATGGTAAATAAAGAATTTGGTTTTGACCTAAGGGCAGTAAGAAGTCATTGAGAGTTGTAAGGATACAGTTTATGATTTTAAATGGCTCCGGCTCCAATGCAAAACAAGGATTTTAAAAAGAAGTGCAAGACTGACTCCGGGACCAGTAAGCTATCTGTTGCAATGGTATTAGAGTGAGAGGTAGTATTGTTAGCAGTTTGACAAACTTCCAGCTACCACTTTGAGACTTGCTGAGAAGCAGGTTAACCTCAATAATTAGTTAAATCAGAAGTTAGTTGTGTAGTAGGTCTCTTGCCCACATTCATCTTCATTTGGTGTTGATCTGTCTGTCTTTGACTGACATATGCAAACAGCATAGTGAGTAATTACTTTGGTAGCAATGTGCATTTCTCATTTAGAAAGGAATTTGGGGAACTTCAGATGACTCTTATATCAGTGAAGCAAAATCACTTAGGAATAATTTCATGTATTCATTGATTTATTTCCTAGATGTCTCAGCCAGATGTCCTCTTACTTGTTCAAGAATGTTTAAAGAACAGTGGTAAGGCCAAATTCCACATTTAAACATTTTTTATGTTGTCTATAATTTGGATATATCTTATTTCTCAAACTTTGAAAATAGCAAGGCGTGCTTTTAAAATTATTTATATGGGTAATATCCAAAGCAAAAAGCAAAGCAAATGCCCATGAATTATTAACTAAAGTCCTGTTAGTAGTTCTACTATGCAGAATAACCATTTCATAAGTAAAGCTTTTAGCTTGATGACATCATCACTATTTATAAAGATTAAATGAGTCCTAGATGTGACTAAGAAATGCAAAATATGTAAAATATACTCTTGAGGGTAAAACTAAAGGATAATCTGCTTTTATCAATGGTTAAAATCAGTATTTTACCAATAGTGAATAGGTGTAACCCAACCCTGATTAATGAATCCACAGAGTGGTGCCCATTTAGGTTTATCAGTTGTCTAATACAATGTCCAGCTTGGGGCTTTATGGCTTTTTGTGTTTTACATAGTCCTTATGAAACTATGTCATCTCTTGAATTAGTCATCCCCATCCTCCTTGTTTTGGTTAAATTTTGTCTTCAATCAATACATATTTTGACACTGAATATTTTAGTAGCTTTGCAGCAACTTTGTTTTTAAATGTATTACCTATATTTCTAATTGTTATCCGTATAACATTTGAATTTTCTGATCCAATGATGTAGTTACTTCTAATGAAACATTCACTTTACAAACTAAGGATTTTATACTAATGTGATAACTTGGTTTTTGAATGTAATATTTTTTCCTTTTCAAGTCATTTCAGAACATTATTTAGTAGTGGTCTTTCAAAAGACTCAACAGCTAAGGGACAACTGGTACTTGTACTTTATCTGGTTCTGCTTTTAAACAAAGCTTTAATTAACCCACTTAATATTTTTCTTCTTTCCTCAGACTCCTTTATTGATGTTGATGCAGACTTCCATGCTAGGGTGCCGGTGGTGGTGTGCAGAGAAAAGCGAAGGTCTCATTTCTTTAAACTGTTTATTTACTAACTCTCAACTTGCCAAAAGCACAAGTACTTTACTACATCTTAATGTCCAATTTCTAGAATTATAAGCTTTTTATTTGGTTTTCACACATGGTTCCTACTAACATTCTCCCTATACTTTTGGCATTTGATGTAAAAGGGGAAAATCCCATTTTAAAAATAATAAAATGACTTAAATAAAAAATATAGCAAGGAAGTATTTCGGTCCATTTCAACTCGTTAAAAAAACAGCCTTATTAAATGGTTACTTGCTGTAATCACCTGTATTTTGCCACCCTTTTTGGCAGCATTTATGGCAGTGCTGAGTAACAGTGTGACCTCTCTGGTTTATCTCTCTCTCTTCCTCTGTGTGAAAGCATTACTGTCACTACTGTAAATGGGTGGTTTATAGGCTGTAATGATTCTTCATTAGGTACATTCCTCCAACTCTTGGGAAACACTCTTTTATTGTTACAGAGATGAATCATGCTCCCATTTGAAACTTTTTTTTTTTGAGACGGAGTCTTGCTCTGTTGCCCAGGCTGGAGTGCAGCAGTGGCGTGATCTCGGCTCATTGCAACCTCCGCCTTCTGGGTTCACGCCATTCTCCTGCCTCAGCCTTCTGAGTAGCTGGGACTACAGGCACCCACCACCACGCCTGGCTAATTTTTTATATTTTTAGTAGAGTCAGGGTTTCACCCAGGATGGTCTCGATCTCCTGACCTCGTGATCTGCCCACCTCGGCCTCCCAAAGTGTTGGGATTACAGGCGTGAGCCACCACGCCCGGCCCGAAACATTTGATAATATTTTCCTTATTTGTGTTTCCCCCCAAAAAATAATTTTAATGTTTGAAAACAAAATTATTGATCTGAAAAATAAAGTTTACTCAGAAAATAGCCACGATATCTTTTTTGTAAAGAAAATTTATTAAATTACTCATAAAGATGTAGTGAGTTTTTTTCACTTTTAAGCTTTTTATTTTTGAAGTATTTATTATCCATGTATATTAGTTGTTGGCATAAAAGACACTTTGAGACCTGTGTAACACTTTTTTCTTTTTTTCTTTCCCATCCTCATCCCCCACCTCTCACCAGTGGTCTTCTGTGTAAAGTGAGTGCAGGAAATGAAAATGCTTGTCTGACAACAAAGCATTTAACCGCCCTTGGAAAACTAGAACCAAAGCTGGTTCCTTTGGTGATTGCATTTAGGTACTGGGCAAAGGTAGGCTTGAGGTCTTTATGCATGAATACATTCTACATATGTATAAGCAGTATGCTTTGATTTTTACTTAATTTAATCTTCAGGTTTAAATGCAAATTTATAGACATCAAAAGAGAAAGGCATCTGAATTTTGCAACAGAAATGTACAGACGGAAGATTCAGTGTTTCTATTTCACTTTAACAGTATTGCTCAAAAGACAAAATGATTTATAGGGCTTATTAAAAATCAGATTTGTGAGTCAAATCTCAGAGGATAAGGCCCAGGAATTTACATTTTAACTAGTTTACCACAGTGGTTGTTAGGCACAGGAAAGTTGAGCTAAAGCTTCTCATATCATATCCAATAACATACACAGAGACTGCAAAAAATAGAAGATACTCTGTGATCTTGTTTACATTTCCATAGTGTTTTAAATACATTTCAGTTAAAATACTCAAACACTAGGAGATTTAACATTCCCCCAAAATGTAAGGTTGAGTCATGATTATAAAATTGAGATTCTGTCACTTGAACCTGGGAGGTAGAGGTTGCAGTGAGCCAAGATCGTGCCACTGCACTCCACCCTGGGTGACAGAGCGAGACTCTGTCTCAAAAAAAAAAAAAAAAAAAAAAAAAAGAGATTCTGTGTATGTGCTTTTAGAGAAAATCCAAAGCTTTACTGATTCAGGTGTATCAATAACAATAGATACTTCCCGTTTCTTGGATCCTGAATGAACAACGGATTTCCCGCTCTTCACTGGCTAAATTATAATTATAATATGCTATCCTTTGAAAATCACCACCTGCTTCATCACTAAGTAGAACATGCCTTTTTAGTTGTTATTTCCATTAGTGATGATGAGTTTGTCCACGTTCTCTCCCCACACCAATCTTTGTGACCAAAGCATGCGTATGCAAGACACTATGGGTTAGGGTAAGAGTACCATTGAACTGGCCTAATTTGTAACTGAACGATCATTTTTAATTCATTAACATGTATTTTAAACAAATGAATGAATTGACCATGGATATCAAAAAATAAAATAGGAAATAATATTTTAGGGCCATCCACAAGGAGTATGGTTAACAGGATTAAATATTCGAAAATGAAACTATCACTTAAAACCACAATATGTGGTTGCTGCAAAAGTATAAGGAAGTTGTATATTTTATAACTGCTATTTTCGTCTGAAGAATTACCGTAAATCATGTAATAAACAAGAATGAGGTTACAGATTTTAGGCCAAATCGTGTAAATGACAAATTCATACAAAAAGAATGCTTAACTTTCTTTTCTCTTGTTTGTAGCTTTGCAGTATAGATCGCCCTGAAGAAGGAGGTCTGCCACCTTACGTGTTTGCCCTGATGGCCATTTTCTTTCTTCAGCAGAGGAAAGAACCCCTTTTGCCTGTATATCTAGGATCATGGGTATAAAACATTTTTTTGCTTATATATCTGAACAGATTTTATTACGGGTCCACAATTAAATTTTGCATAATTTCAAAATCTAGACACCTAACCAGAACTGATGTGGATTTATTTATTCTAGTAGTGTGAATATTCATACCTTTCACTGCTGAAATACTAATGTGTTTGATTTCAGTATGTTGCCCTATAACCTGCTTAGGGATATTATTACCTTTCTAGACTGCAAAATCTCTTAATTTTTGAAATATATGTTGTCCTGAGACGAACAAGAGACTGACCCTGTAAATTTACCATTTGGTACATTCTTTCTTTGGGTACAGTTTTCTAAATTGATACTTGAATTTACATATCACTTCCAGACAGACAGACGGTGGGAAGCATTTGGTTCACTGTAACTTACTTTCTGTTTCTAATCTATTTCTCCCCATAACCTGTAAAACAAAAAAACATAAACATTGAAATTGCTACCTGTACCACAAGATGCAGAACGTAATCGTCATCTCTTGAGAATAATATTTTGACATTATTTTAAAGATGAATTAGAATTCATGTGATCACTCTTTCTGGATAAATTAATGTTGAGTTGATTTGTTCAAATAAGATTTAAGAAGGAACCATCTGAAAGAGTCAACATGATATTAGCTCATCCTCTTAGAAACCTTATTTTTAATCCCTTGGTATTACCTTGATATACTTTTATGTGTAGAAAAACTCCCATTTTATAGAAAGACCCCTTAGTGAAAAGCTTACTTTGACACATTGGCTATTGTAACTACTTTTCTTAATGCACACAAGTTTCTCTCATCATTTAAGGAGTTCTTTTTTTTTTTTTCTTTTTTTGAGACGGAGTCTCGCTCTGTCGCCCAGGCTGGAGTGCAGTGGCGCAATCTCGGCTCACTGCAAGCTCCGCCTCCCGGGTTCACGCCATTCTCCTGCCTCAGCCTCTCCGAGTAGCTGGGACTACAGGCGCCCGCCACCACACCCGGCTAATTTTTGTATTTTTAGTAGAGACGGGGTTTCACCGTGGTCTCGATCTCCTGACCTCGTGATCTGCCCGCCTCGGCCTCCCAAAGTGCTGGGATTACAAGTGTGAGCCACCACGTCCAGCATTTAAGGAGTTCTTAACAATGAGTACACATCAAAAAATATATTTAAAGATAATTTTTTCCTTATACTTAATAAGCTGAGATTAGGCAGGGACTTCTATCTACCAGGCCATGGGAATAAAGACTGAAGTAGAACAACTCACTTAGAAAACTATCCTGGCATAAGGGATTATTGCATGCTGTGTATCTTAGTAACCTAAAGATAGTTCTCTTCGTGCCTGTGGTATTGAGAGAATTCAGAGCCATGAGAGGGTATCTCTACCAGACTACTGTCCTGGTAGAAAAAAGAGCAAGAGAACAAAGTCAACACTTAGTTGATAAATAACTCTTTCCAGCACACCCAAGTAGGAATCTGTGAAAGTCTTTGAAGTTTTCCTTTCAACTTGATCTAAGAGAGACAGAAATTTAGGATAGGATCAAATCAGTTGGACTCCTGCACCTAAAAAACCCTGACACAAGTTGGATAAGTTGCCTTGCTCACTACCATCTTACTGAATGAGATCTGCTTTTTCTTGTGTCTTGATCTTCTCTAAGTAGTCATCTGTCATTAACATGAGAATGCAGGAAAAAGAAAAATCTCTTCTGGTGATGAGATTCTCCTAAGGATACTTTAGGGTAGTATGGATACCCTTTCCTATGGCCAGCATATTATTTCCTTGTTAGTGATACCGGAAACTCTCTAAAGTGATACTGAATTTGATTTTGATTGGATCATGTTTATTCAAAATTTAATGACAAAAGCAGGTATGTGGTGATCAAACACTGGATTGAAATCATTGGATCCATTAAGGCACACTACCGCCTGAACCAAAATGATCCTGCAGTTTTCAGCATTTTAAACTAGTTAGGAAGTGAAGCGAAAGGAACTAATATTTACTAAGTATCTTTATGCTAGATATTTTACATACATTATTTCTGCAGAAAATCCAATGAGGTCCTCATAATTCTGTACATGAAAGTATCTAAATGTTAATTCCTTCAAAATATTTAAAGCACTGTGTATACTAGTCATCATAGTAGTCCCTGAAATACAAAGATGGACAAGACCAAATTCCCTGTCAGGAAGTATAGTGTATTGTGCCTGTGTTCTCTGATCTGTCTTTTCACAAATCTTTTAGTCATTCTGTCCCAACCTACCCAGATCTCTTCCATGTTGGAGACTCCAACCTCTCCAACCTTTATTCCCAATCAAAATTCCCATTTTATGGGAATCTTGATATGATTGAAGTTAATCATAGTGAGTTGTGAATGAAGAATAATTTTATATTATGCAAACCTAGTCCTTAGCAGATATTCATACTTTAGAGATGCCAGATAATATAGTAGAAAAAAGGGTAATTTTCAAGTTTACCAGCACTGGGACTCATCTCGGTTTTGCCACTCACATCCTTGTGACCTTGAGCAAGTTATTTAATCTCTGAGCCTCAGTGTCATTCTGAACCTTAAATGAGATAATGAATGTAAAATTCTTGAAACAAGGAAGGAGAACAAATGTTATAGTCCTTTTCTCCTTCAGTAGAAAGTCAGGTTCCACTTATGGTGTGAAAGTGAACTCCTAATCAAGTGATCCTTCTGCAAATAACAACTATAAACTCTGGGCAAAATACAGAAACAACAGCATGAATATCCTGCAGACTGAACAAATGCAAACAGGCTTTAGAGGGGAGTCAAAACTTGGAGCAAATGACCAACACAGAGTGAGTCTCCTGTTTTTCTGTAGCTCTACCCCTAAAAGCAACTCTGATTTAAGACAAAAATCAGTCCTCTTCCTAGCCAGAGGAACCAGGGCCACCAGAAGATAAGGGGTACAGGAGGAGGAACTGAAAGGAAAGATAACAGATAAGTGGAACCCTTAAAACTCTTAAAAATAAAACCCTTAAAAAGAACCCTGGGTATAAAAACTCAGGATGTCTCTGCCCAACTCCTGAACCAGTTTAGTTTGGTGTGAAAGGAACCCAGAAGTTGTCACTCTCATCCTCACAAGAAAAAATACTGAACCAACGGAAAATCAACAATTCTTTTTGGATCCATCAGACAATTGATGTCATGGGCAAACCACTGCCCCCAGAATTAGAGAGCAGGGTAATAACAGTGAAGCACAGCTTACCAGAGCAGAAGGCCAGGAGCGGAATCCTGCCACTGAAGCCAATACTAGGGTAGAAAATTTTAAAGTGTAGTTGACAAATTTCTGAAGGCTCAGTTTGGACAGCTTGAAGGTTAAAAATTTCTCCCATTCTTAGGAGGGCTTCCTCAGACTTTTGTGTGAGTTATACCTCCAGGAATCCCACTAAGTTCTGAGGGTAAAGACCTGAGAAAAATCTCCCAGTGCTTCTGGCAGGGTGAGAGGAAAAGTTGCCATTTAGAAATAATGCCCAGAGCATTCTTTTATTATTGAAAGCCTGCCCTCCGGAGGTACTCTCACTGAAGCCTAACCACCTTGGGTTTTACTAGCCAGGGGAAGGGAGGTACCTAACTCCACTCCTCTAGCCTTCCTTTCTCATCTAAGTAAGAGTGGTAGTAGGAGAACTGGGAAATAGTTATGAAGGTCACCGTCTAGGGGCATAGGCTCACTAAAAGACTGAGACCTAATCTTAGGACTATACAGTGTTTCCCCTCTCCAGGGATCACAAGGTCTGAACTACAAGTCTCAGACCTTTTTTAAGAAGTCTTTAGGGAAACACAAAGGCAACAAGGGAGACAAAAACAAGGACACCAGAGGAAGTTTCAGCCACGACAGCTGCAGAAAACAATAAACATCGTAACTCCTAGCCAGATAAACATAAAACCTCACCCTAAAAGCCTGTTTACCCAGTATATCATGTCTAGCTTTCAACAAAAAATTACAAAGCATGCTGAAAGGCAAAAAGTACAGCTTGAAGAGACACAGCATGTGTCAGAACTTAACTTGGATATGACAGATGTTGAAATTGTCAGACCAGGAATTTAAAACAATAATGATTAATATGCTAAAAGCTGTAATGGAAATAATGGACAACATGCAAGAATAAATGGGTAATATAAGCTGAGAAGTAGAAACTCTAAAAAGGTTTAAAAGGAAACGCTAGAAATCCAAAAAATTGTAACAGAAATGAACAATGCCTTTGGGCTCAGTAGTAGACTAGACATAGCCAGGAAAAATCAGTGAGTTTGAAGTGATAGCAACAGAAAATTCTCAAACTGAAAAGTAAAGAGGAAAAAGGAACAAAATACCCAAGAAATGGGTCAGTTAGTCAAGGTTGAAACATGTGTATAATGGTAATACCAAGAGGAAAAGAAAGAGAAAAAAGAACAGAAGAAATAGTTGAAGGACTAATGACTGAGAATTTTTCAAAATTAATGCCAGACTCCTAAACCAGGCCTGTGTGGGGCAGACTGAATATAGTTAGGAGCCAAGGCTTAAAAAACTGATGCAGGATCTGAGCCACAATCTACTGGAGGTGTGATAATTTCCAGTTTGCCTAAACAAGTTAATTACCTGCTGCTAAAACAAAAACATCACTTTTTTGGAGTAAAATAAATGATTCAAAATTTTAATAATATAATATTTACAATGTCTAAAATACAATCCAAAATTACTCAAAAAGAGTCAAGAAAGTGAGACCTACTCTCAAAGGAAAAGAAAATGAACAAAGGTGAACTCCAAGATGACCCCGATGCAACTGTCAAAGACATTAAAGCAGTTATAGCTATGCTTCATAACAGAGGAAATAATACATGTGGAATAAATGAAGAGATAGGACATGTCAGCCAGAGAAGTAGGAAATATCAAAAGAACCAAATGGAAATTTTGTCTGAGTGGACAAACAGAAAACACTCAATTGTTAGACCTAAAACCAATGATATCAGTAGTCACCTTAAATATTGATAGACTAAATATCCCCACTAAAAAGCATAGATTACCAGAATTTATTTGTTTGTTTTTAACTTTCAGGTTCAAAGGTACATGTGCAGTCTTGTTATATAGGTAAACTCGTGTCATGGGTTTGTTGGACAGATTATTTTATCACCCAAGTACTAAGCGTAGTACCCAATAGTTATTTTTTCTTGCTCCTCTCCCCCCCTTCTACCCTTAACCTTCAAGTAGGCCCCAGTGTCCATTGTTCCCTTCTTTGTGTCCGTGAGATCTCATTATTTAGCTCCCACGTATAAGTGAGAACTTCTGGTATTTGGTATTTGGTTTTCTGTTACTACGTTAGTTTGCTAAGGATAATGGCCTCCAGCTTCATCCATGTTCCTGCGAAAGACATGATCTTGGGTTTTTTATGGCTGCATAGTATACCACGGTGTATATATACCATATTTTCTTTATCCAGTGTGTCACTGATAGGCGTTGAGGTTGATTCCACGTCTTTGCTATTGTGAATAGTGCTGCAGTCAACATTCGCATGCCTGTTTATGGTAGAATGATTTGTATTTCTCTGGGTATATACTCAGTAATGGGATTGCTGGGTTGAATGGTAGTTCTGCTAAAGCTCTTTGAGGAAAGTGTTCCCTTTTCGATGCAACCTTGCCAGCATCTGGTATTTTTGACTTTTTAATAGTATTCTGACTGGTGTAAGATGGTATCTCATTGTGGTTTTGATTTGTATTTCTCTAATGATTGGTGACGTTGAGCTTTTTTCATATGCTCGTTGGTTGCATGTATGTCTTCTTCAGAAAAGCATCTGATCATGACCTTTGCCCAAACTTTTTAATGGGGTTGTTTATTTTTTCCTTGTAAATTTGTTAAGTTCTTTATAGATGCTGGATATTAGACCTTTGATGTATAGTTTGCAAAAATTGTCTCCCATTCTGTAGGTTGTCTGTTTACTCTGTTGATAGGGCTGTGCAAAAATTCTTAGTTTAACTAGATCCCCTTCAGAATGAATTTTAAAAGCAAGACTGTATTCTAGAAGAAATAAATTAAATGTAAAGACATAGAGGTTAAAAGTAAATGGATGGCAAAAGATGTAAATTGTAACCAAACGAGAGAGGCTATGTTAATATCAGATGAGATTGATTTCAAGCGAAAAAATATGCCAAAGACAAAAGGGACATTTTATTAGGATAGGGTCAATTCATTGGGAAGACAAAACAATTGTAAATGTTTGCACCTATTAAGAGGGCACCCAAATACATGAAGTAAAAATTGATGGAATCTATTCTACCATCAGACAAGGAGATTTTAACAGCCTTCATCAATTGACACCTGTGTTAGCTAAACAAAAAATCAGTATATATAGTATAAACTGATACATAATACCAACCGCCTTGACCTAATTAATATTTATAAAACACTGTACCCAATAACTGGAGAATACATGTTTTTTTCAAGTCCATATGGTACATTCATCAAGATATACTACATGCTGGTTCTTTTTGTTTTTTTAATTTAAGAGACAAGGTTCCACTATGTTGCCCAGGCTGGTCTCAAACTCCTGGGCTCAAGTGATCCTTCTGTCTCAGCCTCCCAGAGGAGGGCCTATGCTGGTTCTTAAAATAAGTCATAGTACATTTGATAGGATTCCATGGATTAAAGAGGAATTCAAGTGGGACATTAAAACATATTTTGAACTAAATAATAATAAAAATATAAGATAGCTTGGCATAGTGGCACACACCCTAGTCCCAGCTACTCAGGAGGCTGAGGTGAGAGGATTGCTTGAGCCCAGGAGGTTGAGGTCGAGGCTGCAGTGAGCTATGATCACACCACTGCACTCCAGTCTAGACAACAGAGCAAGATCCCATCTCAAAAAAAAAGAAAGAAAAAAAATACAAGATATATAAAATTTGTCAGATGCAGCTAAAATAGTGTGCATAAGGCAAGTTTTATATTTAAATGCTTAAATTCAAAAAGAAAGGTCTAAAATCAGTGACCTAAAGGTCCACCTCAAAAAGCTGGAAACCAAAATGGGTCAAAAACCTAAATGTAAAAGTTAAAAACTCTGAAACTCCTAGAAGAAAACCTAGGGAAAAACCTTTGCAGAAAGGATTTCTTAACATACTAAAATCAGTAAAGAAAAACGTTAAGAAATCAAACTTTATTGAATTCTAAAACTGCAGCTCTTCAGAAAACATCACTAAATAAACAAAAAGGCAAGCTACCCAGTTGAGAAAAATATTGAATACATACATCCAACCAAGAAATAGTCACTACGCCTAATATTTTCCAAAGTGTTTTCTGTAGACTAGTTCAGTCTGTCAACAAATCTTTACTGAGCAGTTACCGTGGCCAGGCACCAACGATTCTGGGTGTTACTGTTAGAAGTGGTGAACAGGGCAGGGCATGGTGGCTCACGCCTGTAATCCCAGCACTTTGAGAGGCCAAGGTGGGTGGATCACCTGAGGTCAGGAGTTCAAGACCAGCCTGGCCAACGTGGTGAAACTCCGTCTCTACTAAAAAAATATATAAAAATTAGCTGGGCATGGTGGCAGGCGCTGGTAATCCCAGCTACTTGGAAGGCTGAGGCAGGAGAATCGCTTCAACCCAGGAAGTAGAGGTTTCAGTGAGACGAGATCATGCCACTGCACTTCAGCCTGGGCGACAGAGTGAGACTCTGCCTCAGAAAAGAAAAAAAGAAGTGGTGAACAAAACACAATTCTTGCCCTCGAATTTATACATCCAATGGGGGCAAGAGACTAATAAATATATATGCAGTGGTGGTACTTTCTCTGAGGGAAAATAAACCAGGGTAAGGAGGACAGAGAATGATAAATGTGGAGCTCCTTAGAGAAAACATTTGAGCAGAGCTGAATAAAGTGAGGGAGAATGAGTCATATTCTCCCTCACTTTGTTAGGGGGAAGAGCATTTTAAGCAGAGGGAATACCAGGTGTTATCTCTGAGCCAAGAAGATAGAAGGATCAGAGAAGTAGAAAAGAGCCAGGTTACTCAGGCCCTGGAAAGGACTGCATTTCATCTAGAGTGAGACGGAAACCACTATGAACAGGAGAGTGTGTCTTCTGTTTTAGAAGGATCACTCTCTCCTAAACCAATGAAGTAGCCCATAGCCCATTTGGTATAAAAATACACTTGGGAAATGTGATGTCACATCCATACTCCATCCCATATTATTTTGTTCATTAACCTGTTTTTGTTTGTTTGTTTTTTGTTTTTTTTTTTGAGATGGAGTTTCGTTCTTGTTGCCCAGGCTGGAGTGCAATGGCACCATCTCGGCTCACTGCAACCTCTGCCTCCCAGGTTCAAGTGATTCTCCTGCCCTCAGCCTCCTGAGTAGCTGGAATTACAGGCATGCGCCACCACACCCGGCTAATTTTGTATTTTTAGTGGAGACGGGATTTCTGCATGTTGGTCAGGCTGGTCTCGAACTCCCCACCTCAGCTGATCCGCCCACCTCGGCCTCCCGAAGTGCTGGGATTACAGGCGTGAGCCACCATGCCTGGCCTGTTCATTAACCTGTTTTAAAGGCTGTGATAAATCCTATCATACAATGAAGAAACCTGTTCAGCTCTGTTTGACATTTCACAAGCCTTTTCAACTAGACCATTTTCTTTTGCATTAATATTCATTAATAGCACATAACTTTTACTTTGAAAATGTCCAGCATAACCAGAATTAATAGTATTTAAAATTATTTTCTAGTTAGCTGGATCTAGTTCTTGTAATTTTCATTTTCTAGCAATATAGTTGTCTTGTATTTATTAAGCAGTTAGTATGTGCTGTATGCTACAAGCAGATGCTACCTCTATCTGAGTACCTTATGATCATTTTTTTTATATCATAACCATCCCATGAAGGAAGTCCTAGTGTTACCCCTTTTTAAAGGAACCTGAGGTCTACAGAGAGTAAGTACCTTACTCAAGGTTGTACAGCTAGTATATGAAGGCGCTGAGATTTGGGACCAGGCAGTTTTACTTCAGAACCCATGACGTCAGCCACTAGGCCATTTTGCCTACTCTTAGAATATTTACTGAGGAATTATTTCACAAAGTCACCATTTCTTTTGCAAATCAAAACCTTGTTTTTTGCTTTTAAAAATATTTTTAAATGTATAGATGTCTCTGAGATATTCCATAAATTATATCTTTTGTATTTTCGATGAACTATGAGTATTTTTTTATTCCTTCCAAGATTAGTAGACTGTGTTTGGTATAAAATTATTTCTATCTTATTTTAGCATGTGTCTAATTTTTCCTAGATTGAAGGGTTCTCATTAAGCAAACTAGGGAATTTCAACCTTCAAGACATTGAAAAAGATGTTGTGATCTGGGAACATACTGACAGTGCTGCAGGGGACACAGGCACAACAAAAGAAGAGGCACCAAGAGAAACGCCAATTAAAAGGGGACAGGTCTGTTCTCTTTTGTTTCTAGTTGTCAATTTCACTTGCCAATTGTGAAGTTTGTGAATTAGTCAGTCTTGTCTTCTTTCCTTAACTATCTTAACTATTTCATGGCTCTTTCATTTGCCAGTCTATTTAGTACCTCGAATAGACAAGTAATGAGAAAAGGTTAAAAAAAAAATTAGATCACTAAATCCAGTTATTTATGTAGTTTCTTTGTGCTGGTTCCTTTGAAAGAGACTCAGAATTCAAAGGTAAATCCTATCTATCCCCAAAGAGCTTAGTCTTAGGTGGTATTATGAGGTTTAAATGTATGAAAGGTTAACTAGCTTTCAGTTACTAAAATAACAGTGAATGCATATATGAGTTAATGTACTGGTCCCATACTGTTGGGGGTGGGCAGGGGAATTTACGCACAAGGAAAGAATAGCCATTAGAATTTCAAACAAAAATCTCTGCAATGTCATTATCCTAGTAATAAGAATAAGATTTTCTCCCAAATAGGTGAAAGGCCCCTGATCTTCCCATTACCGTTTGGGGTAAATTGACAGTAACATCCACAAAATTCTTGGATTGGAATCCCAGCTCTATACAAACAAGTCGTGTCACTCCTCCAGTTCATGTTTTACTCATGCCTAAAATGAGGAGTTAGTGGTGAATCAGATTTTCCAGTTGTGTTTTCTAGAATCCTTGAACACTGGGAGGAGGAGGAGAGTGGTGGTACCACCCTACCCCTGCTGCCACCAGAACCACTTTTATCTGTTTCTTATTTGGAGTCTCTGTAGTGGAGAAGAGTATAGGCTGTGGAGCCAGAATATGTGAATTTGTATCCCAGCTCTCCCACTTCCCAGCTGTGTGTCCTTGAGCAAGTGACTTAGCCTTTCTGTGCACCAGTTTCCTCCCTGCTCATGGGGATAATATTGGTACCCTCTCATAGGGTCACTTACAGAATGCTTAACTCAGTGCCGAGCATGTGGTGAGCACTCAGTAAATGTTAGCTGCTATTCTTATTTTATTTGAAAAAGAAAATGTTCTCTGCTTTAAAGAAAACCAGTTTAAATTCCTGTAGTCTAGATATTTCAAAGGTCTCTCCAGTTTCATGTTATGGTATTATCAAGTCATTTCAGTGAGATGCTTAAAAATCCTTTGTAATGCTGCTATGGATAAAGAGGTAAAATGTAATAATTCTTAAAATTTCTGGGGGGTTTATCTGTGTCCTCAAACTGTAGTGTTTGGGACCTAGATGACTTCCATTTTTAATCAGTTCTGCCTTGTAAAGCCACCAGATGACTTTGTATTACTTGACAGAAGCTTTGTGATTGAGAAAAATATACCACTGATTTTGAAGCTTAATATAATAAAGTATGATTGAAGACAAATTTGTGCACCTTAGAGGAAATTACTTTTTTTTCAGTGTGAATTATAGGAAAAGCTATTGCTGTAAATTCATTTAATGCTTTATTTTTACATTTTTATGTTATTTGGAAAGATTAATCATGCTGCCACTTCTGAAATAAAGTGAGCTCCAGACATTATGGGGTTGCATATGGTGTGCACTGTACTGAGATCAGGAGACATTGAGACATTGTTCTCATCCGGCCACTGCCAGGCAGTGCAACCTTCTGACAAGCCATGGGCACTCATGGGGCTTCAGTTCCTTCTCTTGTAATATATAGGAGTTGAACTAGATTACCTCTTAAGAGCATCTTACAGTTGTGACATTGTGTTTCAGTGATATATGGATTTCTTGTACTTAAAAAGGCTATACCTACGTGGAAAAAATACAGAGAGCAACCAAGTCTGCCAGATGCTTTCCCTTGTTTCTGATTTAATCCTCATCACTATCCTGTGTTATAGGTGGTATCATCCCTACTCTGCAGATAATGATAGCGACCATTTTTTGAACACTGTGTGCCAGGCACTGTGCTAAGCACTTTACAGACACTATCTCACTCAGTCCTCCCAACAACCCTATGAGGTGGGTACTGTTATCCCCATTTTTCAGATGAGGAAACCCAGGCTTAGACAGATTATAGACCTTGACCCGGATCATACACAGCTAGTACATGGCAGAGTTTGGATTTCAGATCTAAGCTTGTCCCAATTCCAAAGCCTGTTCTCTTAGCCACTGTGCTGTGCTACCAGTCTGAGAATGAAGAAGCTAAGTCACAGAGCAATTAAGAGCTATGACGTGGCAGAATCTCTATTTGGGCCCATATTTTCCCCTATCCTAAGTAATATGTACTTTCTAATATATTACATCACAGTTATGTTCCAACTTGTCAGAAGTCTGTAACTGTAAAACCAGTGTCAATTTCTGATGGCAAGAGTTATTTAGCTTTAAAATCAGTTGTCACTGACAGAGTCAATGTGCTTATGTAGCTTCTCAGGACAGTGAGAGGAGTGTTTTTCCTTTTTCTCTATGCCTTTAGCTACTGTCCATTTTTGTGTGTCTGTGACTATAAAGGTGCCTCCAGCAGCAGTAACAGGAAGAGTTCAGTGCTGAGAATATTAGCAACCCATGCACAGTCCTCTCCACCTGTTATTAACAGTTCAAAATTAGGGGCGCTGTCTGGTTAAATAAAACTGATCCTGTCTATTCCTGTGATAATGACTGGATTATAGCATACTCTAATCCTAATAATGCAGTGAAGTAATACTGTTTTACCACAAACAAAATAGAAGTTAGAATTGATTTATCTAGATGGATTGTCAGGCTTATATCTTTGTTAAGGTTTTCCAGATTTTTTTAATTTGATGCTTAAATTATCTTTAATTTTCCAGATTGTACTTACATCTGAAATAACCTATATTTTTCTCTTTGCTATTAATAGGTGTCATTAATATTGGATGTGAAACACCAGCCTTCAGTACCAGTTGGGCAGCTCTGGGTGGAATTGCTGCGATTCTATGCTTTAGAATTTAATTTGGCTGATTTAGTGATAAGTATTCGTGTCAAAGAATTGGTATCTCGGGAATTGAAGGATTGGCCCAAAAAGCGCATTGCCATTGAAGGTATCTCAAAATGTTTATCTTATTCCCCCCCACTCTTTTTTTTAAAGGTACCAGTCTAACAGCATGCTTTTTATTTCAGTCTCTTTTCAGCTCCTACAAGTAAGGTAGGCCTGCCCTCAAAGAGAAATAAATAGTTAGAATCTTGCATGTGTTACAGTGGGTCATTTCAAGGAATCAAACTGTTCACCCTGGGTTTTTAAAGTATAAACAACTCGAATAATGGCTGGCTGAGTCCTTGCTTTCTTTGTAGATTGCTTAACCACTTAAATGCCTAAAGTATGTTTTTCACAGTGATGTGTAAATCCCCCTTTCCTCTTTACCATTCTCACCTCTGGATTTTTTAATTCAGTCCTTTTGTGGATTGTTAAAGTTGTTTAGTTTTGCAAAGGTGAGGACAATACTTTTTCTTGTCCAAATGTCATTCTCCATTGGATTCCTCTCCAGTAGAGAGAATGAGTAGTTATTTTTGACATATCTACAGTAACGTTTAGAACTTATTCATAAAAACACGTTTTTAGTGAAGGCTTATTTAACTGAAATCACTTTATCAAAGACACACTGATGTGCCCTGTAGACATCATTAAATGGACTAGCTCTTCTTAGCTTTGCAAAGTCGGGAGGTTGAAACCCCTCTAGAAATCTTAATTCTCCTCCTTTAAATAATTTAAAGAACCTCCTAAATGGAATTCTCTTATTTTTGCTTGATTTTTTTTCAAGCTTTATGTTGCATAAGAGGGTTTTTTGCATTTTGCATAAATTCTGTGTGCAGTCATGGGGATCTCACATTTTTAAACCCTCCCCTGCAGTTTCTGTGGCTCAGCTCTTCTGGCCAATTGCCTAACCTGCTGGAGTTCTAGGGGAGGAGAAAAGATTGAGAGAAGTGGTGTCTCCTCCTGGTGCCTCCCTCTCGCCCCTGAAATTCAGTCCAGCCAATTCAGTGATGGGGCTTCCCAGGGCAGAAGAGTGGAGGTAAGCTCGATAAACCACAGGGCCTGGCTGAGTGGGGAGGCAGAGCACTCAGCAGCAGAGCCTGGTGGGAAGATCTTCCTTCCCGAGGGCCTGAGAGCCACGCTGATAACATCTTTTCTACCTCCACAGTCACAGAGCACAATAGGGAGAAGGGGTACTGGTTCTGAACAGAATGGGTTCCCTTCATAGAGCCAATGTTTCAGAAAATACTGCTTTTTGTTCTTAAACTGTTTTCTTACTCCCCACCCCCAGTTTTTTTTTTTAAGTCTATAAAATACAAGATAAATTTTACCGTTGTTTGTTGTCTGTTTTTATCTGCAGCAGGCTAATTTTTAAAACATGAAATATAGTAGTATATGAAGAGATGGATTTTCTTTCTTTCTTTTTTTTTTATTACAGATCCCTACTCTGTTAAAAGAAATGTGGCAAGAACCCTAAATAGTCAACCTGTGTTTGAATATATACTTCATTGTTTAAGGACAACATACAAGTATTTTGCTCTTCCACACAAAATTACAAAATCCAACCTTCCAAAGCCTCTGAATGCAATTACATGTATTTCAGAACATTCTAAAGAAGTAATAAATCATGATCCAGATATACAAACAAAAGATGATAAGCTCAAAAACTCAGTTTTGGCCCAAGGTCCTAGTGCTACCAGTTCAGCTGCAAATACCTGTAAGGTACAGCCACTTACTCTTAAAGAGACTGCTGAAAGCTTTGGAAGCCCACCAAAAGAAGAAATGGGAAATGAACACATCAGTGTCCACCCTGAAAACTCAGACCGTATCCGAGCAGATGTTAACTCTGATGATTACAAGGATGATAAAGTACACCATCCAGAAACAGGAAGGAAAAACGAGAAAGAGAAAGTTGGAAGGAAGGGCAAGCATCTGTTGACTGTTGATCAGAAACGTGGAGAGTGTGTTGTCTGTGGCAGCACACGTAATAATGAGTCAGAGAGCACTTTGGATTTAGAAGGCTTCCAAAATCCCACAGCTAAAGAGTGTGAGGGACTTGCCACTTTAGATAACAAGGCTGATCTTGATGGAGAAAGTACAGAAGGTACTGAGGAACTAGAAGACTCTCTAAACCACTTTACCCACTCAGTACAGGGCCAGACATCAGAAATGATTCCCTCTGATGAAGAGGAGGAGGACGACGAAGAGGAGGAGGAGGAAGAAGAACCTAGTATCACGATTAACCAAAGGGAAGATGAAGATGGCATAGCTAATGAAGATGAGTTAGACAACACCTACACTGGGTCAGGGGATGAGGACGCCCTATCTGAAGAGGATGATGAGTTAGGCGAGCCTGCTAAGTATGAAGACGTGAAAGAATGTGGAAAACATGTAGAAGGAGCTCTCCTAGTAGAACTTAATAAAATAAGTCTTAAGGAAGAAAATGTATGTGAAGAAAATTCACCTGTGGATCAGTCTGATTTTTTTTATGAATTCAGTAAACTTATCTTCACCAAAGGCAAGGTAATCAGTACCACCACTAGTCATAGAACTAGGAGACTTTAAGGAATTTGAATGCATTTAATTTCAATTTTTATATACTAGGAGTTTTCCTATTTTGGTAGTGTTGAACAAGTTGGCCTTTCATTCTGATATGACTGCTCGGTCTGCTTTTCTCCTTAAGACTCATGGGAATTAGCAGAGGAAGGGAATGCTATTAGTAGTGAAAATAATCTCCATGTTCTCCTAATGATACTATAGGATGTCCCCATCTCTCAGATCATTTGAGTGGACGCGTGTTATATTTTCATTTCCTTTGGAAAGTGAATAGGAGACTGTGTACTTTTAAAACATGATTCCAGACTCCTTTATTTGGCAAATAAAGTGTTAAGTCTTGTTTTGCTTTGCCATATTCTGCAGTCTCCTACGGTAGTGTGCAGCTTATGCAAACGAGAGGGTCATCTAAAGAAGGACTGTCCTGAAGACTTCAAAAGAATCCAACTAGAACCTCTGCCACCGTTAACACCCAAGTTTTTAAATATCTTAGATCAAGTCTGTATCCAGTGTTACAGTAAGTTATTCACATTTCTTTTGATTTGTCAAAATACTAAATTGACATTTACTGGAGTCTTTAGAATCACTATCCTATTTAGGTCTCTAAACATTAATAGGGACCAAGTCTATTCCATTCTCCATTGTATCCTCAAGTGTTCCATGTCATGTCTGTTCTGTTTGGGACATGCAATAAATGTCAAAGAAAGATGAGGAGAGATGCAGGGAGGATCTTTTTTATTTAAAAAATTTTTTTTTTTTTAATTTTGATACAGGATCTCACTCTGTCACCCAGGCTGGAGTGTAGAGAGTAATCATGAGTCACTGAAGCCTCGACCTCCCAGACTAAAGCAATCCTCTCACCTCAGCCTCCTTAGTAGCTGGGAGCACAGATGCATGCCACTATGCCTGACTAAATTTTTCATTATTTGTAGAGACAGTTTCCCTGTGTTACCCAGGCTAGTCTTGAACTCCTGGGCTCAGGCAAATGGAGGATCTTTTATTTTTCTTTTAATGTCAAGTGTCTTCTGTACTTCCTTTTATTAACAGCATAGTTGTTGCATCAAGATACATAGCAATCATAGCAGGTTTCCTTTTTTGGAGGGTGATGGAGAGACAGGGTCTTGCTCGATCCCTCAGGCTGGAATGCAGTGGCGCAATATCAGTTCTCCACAGCCTCTAACTCCTGGGTACAAGCAATTCTCCTGCCTCAACCACCCAAGTAGCTGGTATTACAGGCGTGCATCACCACACCCAACTCATTCTTATATTTTTTGTAGATACAGGGTTTCACCATGCTGGCCAGGCTGGTCTCAAACTCCTGACCTCAAGTGATTCATCCACCTCAGTCTCCCAAAGAGCTGGGATTACAGGCTTGAACCATGGCACCTGGCCAGCAGTTTTCTTCTTAAAGCTTAATATTAAATATTAAATATCTCTCCCCATTTAAATTTTCCATTACTCTGCCAAGAAAATTTTTTTTTTTTTTTTTTTTTGAGACGAAGTTTAGCTCTGTCACCCAGGCTGGAGTGTAGTGGTGCGATCTCAGCTCACTGCAACCTCCGCCTCCCAGGTTCAAGCAATTCTCCTGCCTCAGCCTCCTGAGTAGCTGGGATTACAGTCATGCACATCATGCCCAGCTAATTTTTTTTTTTTTTTTTTTTTTTTTTTAGTAGAGATGGGGTTTCGCCATATTGGCCAGGCAAGTCTCAAACTCCTGACCTCCAGTAATCCGCTCTCCTTGACCTCCCAAAGTGCTGGGATTACAAGCGTGAGCCACTGCGCCCGGCCAAAAATTAAAATTCAAGTTACTTGAAGCCTGGACACACTTCCCTGGCTAGCTGGGCTATGTAAAGGTTGGTGGCGTTATTCTTCCTGCTGTGTAAGCAGATCCAGGCTCCAGAAAGAAGGGACCAGGTTATATAATTGTTTTTGAAAAGTTTGCTACAAAATTGCATGGCCTGTTATAAGCCAGGATACAAAGTAAGGATGAGGGTAAGGGAGGGACATTTTCTTCCAGAAAAAAGATATTTTCTGAAGAGTCTCAGTTCATAATTTTCCCAAAATGGTTGGAAGAGAGGGTAAAATCTCAATATGAATTTCAAAGTACTGTCTCTGTGAGGGGCCGAAAGTTGCCTTGCTGAGGATCTTTTATTAAGTCTTAAAATTAGAGTACTAGCATTTCCCAACTGGCATCCTTTGAAATGTTTTTCTAGATGGCAGTTAATAATATTTCATCACCAGAAGTATACCCAGGCCAAGGAGGGAATAACGCTACACACTCCCTTCTCTCTTAGAATTCCTGGGTTATTTCCAGGACATATTAGCATAATAAAGGTATCTGAGAAATATTATTTCTAAAATTTGAACATAGAATGATTTTTGAGTAACGCTAATTGATAGCCTACATAACAGCCCTTTAAGGAACACGAGTTTGGGGAAGCATTGATGTAGAGAGGCTTAAAGTTTTACAAAAGAAAACATTTAAAGGATAGATGTTCAGCTGCTTAAAATGAAGGAACTTGTTTCACATGGCTTCATCATAAGGTGTTCATCTGTGCCAGAAGACACGTGTTCTTAACCAGTCCTTTTTTTTTTGGAAAATTTTTTTTGGATATTATGAGCTATAAAAAAATCTAGGTTCTCCTTAGGGAAAAAAATACATGCAAATCCTCACAAACTTTTATATTCACACTTTAGTGGGGTGGTGGTCCCTGAAGGCCCTTTCTATAACCCTGGTGTCTTTCAGGAAACCCAGGTGGAGATCCCCTGTTTAAATTACTTTCCATTTCAAGAGCACTTCTTAGATTCTTTAAAAAAGGACATCTTAAATTTTACATTACTGTTACAAGAATTAGCCCCAGGCATGGTGGTACATGCCTATAGTCCCAGCTACTCGGAAGGCTGAGGTGGGAGGATGGCTTGAGCCTGGGAGGCAGAGGTTGCAGTAAGCTAAGATCACACTACTGCACTGCAGCCTGGCTGACAGAACCAGACCTTATCTCAAAAATAAATAAAAAAAACAAACTTTACCTTGTTAATGCTGTCTACTGAGAAGACACAATGATTTAGTAATTTTTAAATTTAAGCTTGTAAGTTTTATTTTCTAAAAAATAAATTTTTTCAGCTTTTTCTAAGAGTGTCAACAGGCTTATTTTGTCAATATGTCTATTTATTTTTAAACAGAGGATTTTTCTCCAACAATTATAGAAGATCAGGCTCGTGAACATATTCGGCAAAACCTAGAAAGTTTCATAAGACAGGACTTTCCAGGTAAATGATGTATTTTTTATTTTTAAGAAAAGTAGTGTAACCTTTCTTCCAAATGAGTTCATGTGTTACAAGCACACTGATTTTGAGAATCAGGGTTTCCATTGTTTTGCAATATACCCAGGATGGTCCTTGGTCTGCCAAATCCTCATTTACCAACAGAAACAGCGTAGGGTTTATTCTAGCAAGTGCCATAAGTGAATTTCATTTAATACTATGTTTAGAGTCAAAGTTAAGCTTACATTATTAAATGTGTTGAGGTGATCTAACATTTTCCTTGAAATGTCTTTGCATTTAAGAATAAAGGAGCACCTGGTAATCTTTCTTGCCATATACAGCTTGTATGTAAAGGAAGCTCTGAGAGAAAAAGACTTTAGAATAAATGACCAGTTAATCAAAGAACATAAGTATGAGATTAATACAGGATAGTTAAACAACTGGGTGTTTTTGATTCATGAGATGGCCATTTTGATCAAAAATTAAATGTACTCAGGTAATTAGTTATTACTTTTCATATATCCCTAACAGGAACTAAATTGAGCCTGTTTGGCTCCTCCAAAAATGGATTTGGGTTCAAACAGAGTGACCTTGACGTCTGTATGACAATTAATGGACTTGAAACTGCTGAGGTACAGTGACCACATAAAACTTCCATTTGCTGTGGCAGTGTGATTTAACCAATCTAGACTGGCATTACAGCTTGGTATTTTCCAAATTTATCAGGGCATACCATATAGAGTGTGCTGTTTGGCACAGTCTCTGGCCAAATACATGAAGAGGCTTGGAAAGGTTGTGAGGAATGTGAGGAGTAGAAAGGTTATACTTTCACCCTGTAGCAAAAAGTGGATTGGAAAGTGTTGCCTGGGGATTCTACATAGCCAAACCAGCCTCTCCAGTGTCCCATTGGCTTGGCCACTATGCTGACTTGGATCACACACCCACGTAAGGTTATCTGTAAAGTTTATTACCAGACAGGCAGTGTGGTAAATGATAAGAGTACTAACCTTAGAGTCCAGAGGCCTGGATTTGAGACAAACTTGGTTTCATCAGTACCTAAACATGTGGTCTTTGGTAAATAATCGGTAAAGTATAGTATCTGTTCTTCCTGCCTCTGCTGATTTTTGTACACATTATCATGGATCATGTAGGTCACGAGTCAGCAAACGATGGCCCTTGGGCAATTCAGCCCCCCACTGCCTGTTTTTGTAAATAAAGTTTTATTGGGACAGAATCACACCCATTCACATATGTAATGTCTATGGCTGCTTTCACTCTGTAAGTACGGAGTTTAGTAGTTGTAAGAGACCATATGGCGTGCAAGGCAAAACAAGCTTGCCAGGCCCTGGGATATCTGAAGGCATTTATAAAATATAAAACACTATATAAAGGTATAAAGTCTGAGAAGTGCTGAGTCCCTATTATTTTAAATCCTTAACAGCAGTCCAAATGCTAGATGTCCAAATGAATGATGCTGCTGTTGCTGAAGACCTTTTTGTACCTTTTCTTAGTTTCAAGTCTTTCTATTTTGAGGATGTATCTGATTTGGGAAAATAGTCAAAAGTGATCTAGCCTGAATTCGAATAAAGTATATAAGCAAGATTGGCTCAACATATGGAATGACCCTGTCATACATCCTCAAGGTTTATTTATTTATTTATTTTTTTACATGGCTTGTAAACTAGTTTTGAGGGCATTTCTAAAGTAACATTCCAAGTATGTTCTGGGATTTTTATAACCATCAAAAAGGCGTATGTTGAGTCAGCCCAAATGTTTTTAAGAATGATTTATCAAAGACTATTTATATTTGCTGTATGACTTTAGTTATATGCATTATAATTCTGGCTAGTCCTATAGGGAAATAATTTGAGCTTAATCACTCTCCACAGCAATTCATCAACTCTTAAACTATAGAAGGTCTACTTAGAATAAATGACCTGGGGCACAGAAGCCTCCTCTCATATATTCTGGGACATGGGGTACGTCCGAGTGATACTATGTGGAGGGGAAGAAATGAAGGTCCTCAACCATGGTTCAGAGACTTTTTTGGAAGCCCTAGGTCCATAGGCTTCCTGACTGATTTTAGCCTTTGTTGCACACCCAAAAACAATTAGGAAGTAGGGTATTTAGTGGGTTTTGTACCCTCAGGATATTTCCTTTGAATACTGACTCGTAATACCCAACTAGAAAGGAAAAATATATATATAGACTGACATGAAATTAATTACATTATTTCTGAAGGTAATGGAAACTATAGCCAGTTTCAGAACCTGTCTTCCAGTTTTGGTTAAGTTCTTTGTGCCTTCTTTGTTGCAGGGATTGGACTGTGTCAGAACTATTGAAGAATTAGCAAGAGTCCTCAGAAAACATTCAGGTACCTCTGTAAATTTTTTCTAAAAATATTTCTGACTTTTTAATTAGTGTTTTATATAGTCTTCCCTCGGTATCCATGGGGTATTAGTTCCAGGCCCACCCATCGCCCCTCACCCTCCCTTCCCCAGCAGATAAAAAAAAATCCTTAGATGCTCAAGTTCCTTATCTAAAATGGCATAGTATTTACATATAACCTATATACATCCTTCCATATAGTTTTAGTCATCTGTAGGTTACTTATAATATCTAATACAGTGTAACTATTATGTAAATAGTTGTTATACTGTATTTTTTATTTGTATTTTTTTATTGTTGTATCGTTAGTTTTTTATTAGTTGCTTTTTTCCCTCAAATATTTTTGGTTTGTGTTTGATTGGATATGGGGATGCAGGACCCACAGACATGAAAGGCCAATTGTATTTAGAGTTTACTAATGCCATGAAGCAGTATAGTGGCTCATTCGTAGAATAATTGCAATATTAATGTCTAAAATCTCGTATGCTTAAGTATGAAAGACTGAGGAATTGGTGATAATTTATGTGCATATTGTTGCCTAGCTCAGTTTTATTTCAAGACAAAGCCTACACCAGACAGGCAAGAAAGGCTGTAAATCCTTTTCCTTTGTTGGCATTGTGTAAGTCAGTGTAGGAGTTGCTAATGGTGTGAAGTGTCAAGGAAGGCACCCCAGACTGGGCTTGTGGGTTGAATTTGCAGCTGTTCTGCTCAACAAGCTGTATATGACCCTGAACAAGTCCTTCACTTGAAGCGATCTCTTTTTTTAAGAAATGGGATCTTGCTAGGTTGTCCAGGCTAGTCTCTGAACTCCTGGGCTCAAGTGATCCTCCTGCCTTGGCCTCCCAAAGTGCTGGGATTACAGGTGTGAGCCACTACGCTTGGCCTGATCTCTTTTTTTCGTTGATAAATTGAGACATCTGGACTGGGTAATTTCTAGAGTATTTACAGCTATAAAATGTATAGATTTTGTAAACCATGCACAGAATTGAAATGCTGTTAACATATTCTTTCGTTGTCATGGCAGCTATGGATACTGTTAACAGTGAAAATCTTCTTTTAAAATGTAGTTCAGCAAACTTCTGTGCTAACAGCTGAAAATGAAAGTGAACAATATATAGCCCCTGTCCTGAGGAACTTAAAATCCATGGTCTGTCCATGAAAAGTTTTTGTACATTTCGGTTAGGAACAGACTTTAAGTCACAGCATGAACGTGCACATACACCTAGACACACATATATATATACCTTGAGTGCCACTTTTCTTTGAAATTTTTTCCCCAGGGGTTAATAAAGTGCATACCATGTTGTTTAAATAACAGGAGGAAAAAAAATCTTAATTTTGGTTTATTCCCAATAAAAATTAACCTAAAGTATACAGAAATTGGGTTAGGCTTTGTTTTTTTAAATGTACATTGATTTGTTCACAGAGGGCAGAACAATATAAAAAAAAAAGAAAAAAAAGTGCATTGATATACTTTTCTTTAGTCATTGAAGTAAACATTTCCCTTAACTTGGGAATTCCACCTCTAAAGATGATGTATTTTGTTTTGTTTTGTTTTGTTTTGAAGGTTGTGCAAAGAAACTAAAGTACTAAGTTAGCATGACTATTAATTTTTTAGTACTGAGCTAGATTTTACTTTGTGTTTTGAAATAATTTAATTTCACATTTAAAGGAAAGCAGTAAAGGTTGCATAAAGAGTTCCACATATAGCTTTTATTCAGATCCACCAATTAACATTTTCCATATTTGATTCATCATTCCATCTTTTGCTTGCTCTCAATTTCTTCCTGTACCATTTGAGATTAAGCTGTAGACATTATGTCCTTTCCCCTAAATACCTCAGTGTATATTTCCTAAGAAGGAACGATGTTAAAAACAGATCATTTTTAGATTAGAAATGACTTAGGCACACAGATGATTTATAGTAATAATGGAATGCAGATTGCCTGGAACAAGAATTTCGTAACAGCTAGAGGGCTGTGTTTAAAACTTCGTATCTTTAGAACAGTCTCCCCAGGTATTTTATTGGGTGCCTCCTGTGTGCACAGCACTGTGTTGGGCACTTAGGGATGGTGGAAAAGTAAAAAAATCTGTATGTTTTTCTTTTGAAAGCTTCCATATCTTAAGAGGTAAGGTAATCTTCCAAACTATGTAACAATGTAAGGTAATATTCAATTAAATAACTTCTAAGAAGAGAGAATGTGGGAAAGAGTTGCACAGGGGAGGTTGATGGAAGAGATGGAGGTTGCTATGATCTCAGCTGATGGTGAATGTGATTTGAAAAGGATGGGAAAAGAAATTATTTCTAAGTGCATATATGTGAATGTGAGACTGTGGGATATTTTGGAGAGCAGTGAGAAGATTGGTATATTTGGAGATTTTCAAATGGGAAATACTAGGAGATAAGATGAAGTCTATAGATATTTGGAAGCACTGAAGTTTCTTCAGGAGGGAAAGGACCCAATAAAAGCATAACATAAGATTTTTAGGCAGCTGGTGTGGTATTTTAGGGAAAGTATAATCTAGACGACAGGGCAGCAGGACCTCAGCCAGGGTGCCACTGGTGCTAACAGGAAAAAGATATGAGAGATTCCAAGTGGGAAAATTTCCTAGATTTGGTACCTGCAAGTAGGAAGTAAGGATTGAGGTCACTATCTGGGTATTTGAGAACCAGGAATGTTTGCAGAGAACACCTGTGTGAAAGTGTTTAGTTTGCCATGAGCATATAATCTCCAAGACTTAACATTCTAGAAAGCAATTAGAAATACGGGGTTGCCAGTCAGAATTGAAGATGAAAATAAAACAGTTTTTTTGCATTGAAAGCCTTGAAGAAAAAGAGAGAGATTGAGAGAAAGAGACTAGACAGAAATTAAGAAAAGAGACTGAAAAGGAACTGGGAAGATATGCTGTGAATAAATCCGAGACTTTGAAGTGTTGTAATGATCAACAGTGTCAAATTCCAGAATGGGAAGGATGTGAAGAAAAGGGCCTCTGTCTAATTTAGAGGCAAGATAGCAAAGTACTAGGTGGAGGTTCTGGAATCAGACTCTGATTTTAAATTCTATCTCCCCCTTGCTGGCTGTGCAATCCCAGAAAGTCACTCAGCTTCATAACAAGCACTCAGTTCCTCATCTCTAAAGTGGAAATAACAATTCTATGGCATTTAAGAAAGATAATACGTAAAGTGCAAAGCCTAGCATATTCTAAGTATTCAGTAAAGTGAGCTTCCTTGCCCCCTTTCTCCATGAGATTAAGTTTCATTTCCTCTGTCTGGCACACAGATTTTTTCCTGAAATGTCTTCTACCTACTTGTTTTGTCCTGTGTTCTATGATATGATCACTATGTATCTGCTTTTTAGGAACCACCATTTAGCTCTCTCAGAAGAAACTCAAACTCTGACATCTCAGAATGAGCTTATCTTTCACTTTACCGCTTCCCTTCTGCAGCAACCAACTCCATTAATCTGCGCTTCCTTCCGAATCTTCTTTCATGGTTGTTGATACCGGCATCTTTGGAATCAACAAAATGGGTGAAATGATAATTAGCCTGACCCACACTAGGTTCAGTATAAGTTGGGAGTCAATCTTACCTAGATTTGAATTCCAGCTCCACAATTTACCAGCTGCATATTCCTAAGCTAGCGAATCTTTCTGGGTCTCTGTTTCCTCATCTGTAAGATGAGGGTGATAAACCTAAGGAGGTAATGTTTGTAAAGGACTCTTCACATATCCGTATCATGCATTAGGTGCTCAGGAAGTGATAGCTCTTACTCCGAAAGCCCAGATCCTCTCTTACTACCCTTAGCTTCCCATCCAGTTACAGATGCTCTCAAACATGCCTTGCTTCTTCTGTGTATTCCCATGCCACCATGAAAGTTCACATCCAGTTATTTTTCATAAGTAGTCACCCTGCCTCTATTCCTGGTGCCTCCAGTCTGTCCACTGCCAAGGGTATTATCTAACTAGATGTGGTCAGTGCTTCCTCCCACCTTAGAGCAGTTCATTGGCTCCTCTTTGATTCTAAGGATAATTCTTAGCAAAATGTGTATGTTCTGTAGTTAGACCCTTCCCAGTTTCTCCACCATCTCCTATGCCTCATATTCCATTCCCTCAAGTTCATTCGGTAACCTACACAATTCCCTGGAACTTCCCTGAACATACCATTCTATTTCAGGCATCTATACTTTTTGTGTACAGTTTGCCTTGCCTGGTAAATTCGCTCAACTGTCACTATTTTTGCTGGTTTTTCTCCCTCTTTTTCAAAGCTTAGCTCAGGCAATTTCCTCTCTCCATTGAAGTTAATTCCTGTTAACTTCATAACTTCTAGCTTTAAGGTGAGTAACTTGTTTGGAGGATAATTGTCCCTTAGGCTGTTCTTCAAATTAGATATAGTCACATGGAGAGAACAGGTGGGAACCACATAGTTCAGACTCTGTAGTAGTTTCCTCTGTTTTGGTATTTGTCTTACTGACACCCACATACACATGCATATACACACATGCCCACGTGTACACATATGATCCAGTAAGTTCCCAGAGGGGAGTGACTCTTTGATTCTTGTAGTTCTAATATCAATATGTTTAATAAATGTAAACTTTGCCAGACTAATCTTCCCAGACGTTTGTTAATAACAGAATTCTTTGACAAGTCCTAATGAATGCAGTGAAACAGGCCAAAGTTAGGTTTACACCATTTTATATTGAAACATTGACATAAGAGTTACTCATATCCCCAGCTGCTGTATTTAATGATAACATTTTATTTCCCAACTTAGGTCTGAGAAACATCTTACCTATTACAACAGCAAAGGTGCCAATTGTGAAGTTCTTCCATTTGAGAAGTGGTCTGGAAGTAGATATCAGTTTGTATAACACATTGGTAAGATTTTTTTCAGGCTTTTTGTTTAGAGAGATTAAGGGAACAAATGTCTCACCTTGCAAAAACCTCAAGTTAAAGAAGTCATTCATTTAATCTTAGTCAATCTTTCAAGAGTTATTATGCTTACTTGCTGTGAACCTGGCAGTGTTCTGAGGCTGAGGATTCTAAGATAATTCAGATATGTTTCAGGGATTTATAGGACCTCTCTGACCCTTTAAGGGGTGTTTGTGCAGAGAGATCTTATATCTACTGAAAGGGAACTGATTGTTTATTTCACCAGCCCTTACTTTCTAGATGTTCAGACCAAGGACGTATAAAAGCCGTGAGGTCAGATGTTACTTATAATTCTTTATTATTATCTAGTAAGTTAATGAAGATTGTCTTTAGGGAAAAAAACAAAAGGTTAATTTCAGTTGAAATGTTTTCTTCCTAAAATGAATCAGACTGTAAACCTATTTAGAATATTCCAGTTTAAAACTTTTCATCTAGGCTTGCGTGGTGGCTCATGCTTGTAATCCCAGCACTTTGGGAGGCTGATGGGGGAGGATCACTTGAGCCCAGGAGTTCATGACCAGCCTGGGCAACATAGTGAGATCCCATCTCCATTATTCAAAACAACAACCAAAAAAAAAAAAAAAACCCTTTACACTTCATTGTTAGTCTTATAGTGTTATTTTCCCTTTTAACAGGCCCTTCATAACACAAGGCTTTTATCTGCTTATTCCGCCATTGATCCCAGAGTGAAGTATTTGTGCTATACCATGAAAGTATTTACAAAGGTGAGTATGCTTCCTATTGTGACTTATCAGGAAATTTCATTGCATCTTTAAACATTGTTGAAAACATAAATCTATTTTTTAATGAACTATAGTCATGTGAAATGCTTCATGTAGCTATTTGGGAGACCCTATGAAGAAAGCTAAAATTTTGTTCTGAATTTTATACAATGACCTGATCTTGCACGTAGCCAGCTGTCCACTGCTTTGCTAGGTTGGATTGATTTTGCCTTTGAAAATGTGATTTTTATACTAGTCTTCAAAATATGCACTTTACTTTTAGTGATAATAGAATGGATGCAAAGTTAGCAGAAAACAGACCTTTCCTTTGTTCTTGGTTTTCCTTCCGTCTAGATGTGTGATATTGGTGATGCATCTAGAGGCAGCTTATCATCGTATGCATATACTCTTATGGTGCTATATTTTCTCCAGCAGAGGAATCCACCAGTCATTCCTGTCCTTCAAGAGGTATTAGTGAATGAAATTGTATTTCTTATCTGGAAAACTGGTGATCTCTGAGCCTTTCTCCTCCTCTAAAATTCTGTGATTCTGTAGTTAATTTTTTACCTTATTTTCCTAGAAGTTTTTGTATCAATGCATTAAGTTTGTAATCCATACTAATAGTTTAAAAATTAATTTCAGATATACAAAGGTGAAAAGAAACCTGAAATATTTGTTGATGGCTGGAATATTTATTTTTTTGATCAAATAGATGAACTGGTACGTATTTTAAGAGTAAAGATTTTCCTATATCCTTGACTAAAAATTAGCTATACTACAGTGTAGATGGTCAACAACTATTTTATTGCTTGTTGTATATATATATATATCTTATGATAGTAAAAAAAAAATATTGTTTTCAGATGTTTTCTTTGATGTGAAAATATTTTTACTAAGCCAAGTGAATTTCTAGGGTCTATATCCAGTATTTCTTTAATGCCTAATAATTCCAAGTGGTTAAGTAACCTTATTCCAAGTGAATGAATATTTGTTCTGTGGTTTATGTACCCAGAGTTTAGAAAGACTTTCATTGAGCTTAAGAGGTCTATTAACCTACGTATCACCAAGGCTCTTAGAATCTATTTCTGGATCTTCTGACTAACGTGTTCCGAGACTTGACACTGAAAACTCTGAGCTCTTCCTATCTCCAAGTCATAGAGTAGAGATTAATAAACTTACTTAAATTATGTTTTTAAATATGAAAGAAAAGTTGCATAATTGAGCTCTAGTTAATTAGAAATAAATCCAAATTTACTCCCTAAGATACAAATGAATATTGATATTAACACTTCACTAAAAACCATAGTATCCCTTGTTCCCTTCTATTTCTAGCCTACCTATTGGCCAGAATGTGGAAAAAATACAGAATCTGTTGGGCAGTTATGGTTGGGCCTTCTTCGTTTCTACACAGAGGAATTTGATTTTAAAGAACATGTTATTAGCATCAGGAGAAAAAGTCTGCTTACAACTTTTAAGAAACAGTGGACCTCAAAATACATTGTTATTGAAGGTATGAATAAAATTAAACTTGAAGTCGAATAGACTATAGAGCTTGAACTATAAGGACATTGTTCTTCCTCCTTGCAGAGCTCTTCCAGCTGCTTGGGGTGTGCTGTGCCCCAGTCTCATTGTCCATACCAGGCCAACTTTTCTCTTTCCAGCCTTCAGATTTGCTTTTAAATGACTGAAGCGATTTCACCATGACAAATTTTTTGCTATTGTTGGACACATACTGAAGGATAAGGCAGCAGTAGTGATTAGTCGGCTTCAAGAATGTGGGACTTTTACAACCTTCCTGTTCGGGGGTTTGAAGAGTGCCACTAAGTGAATTTTCAAGATCTTCATTTGCTATTGATGGAGTTCACCTATAAGTAATTGTATATAAATTTTGGCATTTATTTTGACCATATGGAAGCCTTTTCTTTTTCTATTTTTTTATTTTTTGAGATGGAGTTTTGCTCTTGTTGCCCAGGGTGGAGTGCAGTAGCGCTATCTCGGCTCACTGCAACCTCCGCCCCCTGAGTTCAAGCAATTCTCCTGCCTCAGCCACCTGAGTAGCTGGGATTACAGGTGCCCACCACCACAACTGGCTACATTTTTGTACTTTTAATAGAGATGGGGTTTCACCATGTTGGCCAGGCTGGTCTTGAACTCCTGTGACCTCAGGTGATCACCCACCTCAGCCTCCCAAAGTGCTGGGATTACAGACCTGAGCCACTGCGCTTGGCCGCCTTTTCTTTTTCTATTGAATGTGGTGATCTATTGGAGCCATTGATGCTAATAGTTGATTGTTTATTTCCAATTTGTGGGATTCTTATTTTAAGACAAAATGGAATTTAAATGCTTTAGCTGCGAAATGACCTAAGAAATATTTTTTTAATTTTAATAAGATTTTTAAATTTTTATTTTTTAATGTGTTTGTATCACATAAATAATACGTACTATTCTAAGTTGTGGTTTTATTATTTCTGCCTATTGGCAGTATTAAAATACAGTGAACTTTTGTAAAATGAATTTCAGATCACCGTGGGTTACAGATATAGTTTTGACTTTTTAAAGATCTCATGTATCAAACACATAGAACTTTTGACTTACTTCTCCTTTTCGTTATCACTGCAGTTCTTATCATCATCTGTCGCTTATTAAGGTATTACTTTTTTTTTTTTCTTGAGACAGTCTCACTTTGTCTTCCAGGCTGGAGTGCAATGGCGCAATCTTGGCTCACTGCAACCTCCACCTCCCGGGTTCAAGTGATTCTTGTACCTCAGACTCCTGAGTAGCTGGGATTACAGGATGCCGTGCCACCACGCCTGGCTAATTTTTTTGTATTTTTAGTAGAGATGGGGTTTACCATGTTGGCTAGGCTAGTTTCGAACTCCTCACCTCAGGTGATCCGGCCCACTTCAGCCTCCCAAAGTGCTGGGATTACAGGCGTGAGCCACCGTGCCCGGCCTATTAAAGTATTCTTTTTTAAGTTTTGAAGGTTTATTATCTTTTGCTTCTAATTTTTACATTACTTTCAGACAAGCAGTTAGTAATAGGCTAAACTAAAAAGAAGGCTTCATTCATAATCATACAACCAGCTATTTTAGAATTGAGGCATTTCAGTGGTGATAGTAGTCGTTTGTTTTTGTTTTTGCGGGGGACAGAGTCTCACTGTGTCACCCAGGCTGGAGTGTAATGGTGCAATTTCAGGTCACTGCACCCTCTGCCTCCTGGGTTCACCCTCCTGGGCTCTCCTGTTGTCAGCCTCCAGAGTAGCTGGGACTACAGGCACACACCACCATGCCTGGCTAATTTTTGTATTTTTAGTAGAGAGAGTGTTTCACCATGTTGGCCAGGCTGGTCTTGAACTTCTGACCTCAGGTGATTAGCCCACCTCAGCCTCCCAAAGTGCTGGGATTACAGGCCTGAGCCATAGCGCCCAGCCAGCAGTAGTTTCTTTAACTGCACAGTAGCTAATATTGTCGTAGCTCCACTACACCAAGCAAATAACCAAAAATACACATACACATATAAAAATCACTTGAAGAAAGAATGACCAAACTGATGAAGGTAACCTTCTCATAGCAATAATTATCTCAGGGTTAAGCTGAAGGAAGGGTCCTATACTTCGATAAACTGTTAGTCTCAATCTCAATATGGTACACCTCAGTTACTGTTCACTAGAAGCACAACTGGCAAGTGGAAGATGCCTCTTTTTACTTCTTTACTTCTCTTGTGTATGCTATATCCATGCAGTCCTTCATGTTCTCAATAAGAGGATTCCCAAAAAAAGGTCATCGCTTTTTTCTCTTTGCCTTCTTGAATATTGTTTTAGGGATGTGAAAAATAGAAGTTAGATATCTACACATAATGTCTACATTATGAATCATGGGTGTATATTATTTTAGATCACTTATAAAACAGTATTTGGATTTAGAAATAGTGCTTTTAACCCCATTTATTTCATGAGACAGTTTATTCACACCTCACATACATCTTTGACATTAGGATTGTTTTCATCGTTCCTACCATTTTCTGGGTTATTTAACGAACAGTATTCCAAAATATATCCTATATACAGCTATCTAAGATGTTTGAGATGCAGACATGTAAGATCAAATGAGAGTCTATATTAAGCTTTTACTGGAAATTGTATCCCAAGATCCAGGTAGCCAATGGCATGCCATTGGGACAGATGTATATGTCTGTGTGTTTTATAAGTGTGTTTTGTAATCTCCATGATGAATTATTTTCTAAAGTGATCTTTAAGAAATTTGTTACATAGTGGGAACATTTAGTGCTAAAATGTTTTAAATGTATTTATAACTTCTATATACATCCAAAACTAGTGTCATTAAGTAATATCAGGCTAATATGTCTTCTGCAAACAGTATTTTGTTCAAAAATAGGCAGCCAGTCATAACATAAAGAGCTTTATAATGATTTAAATATAAAGCAGTACCCTCTATTCTGATGAACAGGGTAGTGGAAAAACTTGCCTTACGTTTAGGAATATGTATTGCTTAGCTTTATTATAACTTTTAAGCTCATTTAACGGGTATCATTTAAAACTTTTTTTTGCACTTCTTTTCTATCGTGTGAATTTAAAACTTATGAATGATAAGCAAAGTAGATGATATTCTTGTCTTGTTTTATGAACTTTACTTATTGGATGAATGGTGGCATTTTCTATTTGATTACCTTATTTGCCCTTAAATTTTTTTGCTTAGATCCGTTTGATTTGAATCATAATCTTGGAGCTGGATTATCAAGGAAAAGTAAGTTACTTTGTTTGTCAATTTTATTTTTTATTTTACTTATTTATTTACTTCTATAATAGAGACAGGTTCTTGCTTTTATTGCCCAGGCTGGTCTCAAACTCCTGGGCTCAAGCGATCCTCCTACCCCAGCCTCCCAGAATGCTAGAATAACAGGCGCCACCAGGCCCACGTAGTTTGTCATTTGTAATACAATCTCTTTTCCTTTTAACCCACCTAATTGAGCTCTTACTCTTCTTTTTAGTGACAAATTTTATAATGAAGGCTTTTATCAATGGTAGAAGAGTATTTGGTATTCCTGTCAAGGGATTTCCAAAAGACTACCCCTCAAAAATGGTAAGTGTGTTGGAAATACCAAAAAATAAAAAATAAAAAAAATAAAGTGCCTAATTTGTACACATCACTTCAGTAGTAACTTAAATATTTAGAAAGTTGGTGAGTGTAGCCAAAATAAATGACTATAGTACAGAATAATTCCCAGAGCCCCCCTTTTTGTTAAACATCCCTGGGTAGAAGCCATCAGAATAGAGAGAAATAGCAAGAAGATGGATTTGAGGTTGTTAAATTCTTGTTTTCCTCTTTGATTACCTTTTTTTTTTTTCTGGTTATCTGTGCTAGCCTTCATAGGTGCATTGCTGTTCTGCCAGCATTTGGCTTGATGCCAGCCTTGGCCAAGCCCAGTTTGTACATATCTAGAATCTAGATTTCCCAATCTGCTTGCAAAAAGTAGTAAATCTTCTGCTGGGACTAGGGGGATAACAGTGCTTCCTGCAGCAGACAGCTATCTCTTCTCATGTAACCTGATACTCGAGTTTTTAAGGAACCACATTTATTGAAAACAAAGCAAAATTATGTCAAAAAAATAATTTCAGTGAGAGAAAAATGGCTAGAAAAATTTGATCTTGCTAAGAATAATGTTATACTTTTCTGCATTAATTTCCTTATACTTTTTAATCTTATTTTTAATTGACATAGTTTATGGAACACAACGTGATGATTTGATACATGTATATGGAAGGATGAAATCAAGTTAATTAACATATATATATATATATATATCACCTCACCATTTTTTGTGGGGAGACATTTGAGATTTAGTTATCTTGAAATATACACTATTATTGACTATAGTCACCCTGCTGTGCAATAGATCTCAAAACTTATTCCTCCTATCTGAAACTTTGTACCCTTTGACCAACAACCCCCTATTCCCTCTGTACTCCCAGTGAAGACTTTTAAAATTTAACATAAGTGTATTGCTTTATAGGCACATTCAGTGTTTGATTACATCTGTACATCTGGTTTTTGCTAGATATTGATGTGGCTTCTACACCAGTGCTTCTGAAACTTGTTCGAACACATCACCCGAGGATTTTGTTAAAGTGCAGATTCTGATTCAGCAGGTCTAGGATCAGGCTCAAGACTGCTTTTCCAGCCAGCAACCTGGGGATGCTCATGTTGCTGGCCTCCACCTTAATTTTAGTACAAAGAGGCTACAGGCTAGACCATTATCTTTCCTTTGTTCTGTTATTTTTCCTTCAGCATCCGCAACTAAGCAAAGTAGAAACACATAGTTTTTTTTCTTTTCTTCAATATAATCTGTATGATGCAAATCATGTTTCTCAATTCATTAGGTTTTAGCCTTTTCATTTGATGAGGAGACAAAGCCTGTGTACCTGGCCTCAGCTCCCTCCCACATCCTGGAAAAGCTGACTCATCCTCTTCTTTAGAAGTGTGCTTAAACCTTTAGGATTAGGGCTCACGAGTGCTCTGCGTGACTAAAAGGAATAAACAAAAATGGATTTAGTTAAAACTATCCTGAGTTAGACCTTGATGGTTTTAGATTTTGTTTGGAATTAAGCAGTATAAATAATATTTATTAAAAGTAATGTTATATCAACATTGAATTGTAAGAGGACTGTTTAATATCTGGTTAGTTTTGTGTTCCAATCTCACATGAATAGTTCAGGCTTTTATATATTTATGTTCTTCTAGGAATACTTTTTTGATCCAGATGTGTTAACTGAAGGAGAGCTGGCCCCAAATGATAGATGTTGTCGAATTTGTGGGAAAATCGGACACTTCATGAAGGACTGTCCTATGAGGAGAAAGTAAGTAAATGTTCAAAGGGGGTGGTTGTGTTTTTATTTTCTTAATGTCCCAATTTTTAAATGAGGTACTATTATAACAAAGAAAATACACTTGTGTAAAATCCAGCAGTTTTTCAGATACATTTAAGTTTTTAATTTTGTTTTTTAATGAAATGAAGTGATTTAAAACATGACTTTAGGCCGGGTGCAGTGGTTCACGCCTGTAATCCCAGCACTTTGGGAGGCCAAGGCGAGTGGATCACCTGAGGTCAGGAGTTCAAGACCAGCCTGACTCACATGGTGAAACCTCATCTCTACTAAAAATTAGCCAAGCATGGTGGCGGGCACCTGTAGTCCCAGCTACTTGGGAGGCTGAGGTTGGAGAATCTCTTGAACCCGGGAGGCGGAGATTGCAGTGAGCCCAGATCACGCCATTGCACTCCAGCCTGGGCAACAGAGCAAGATTCTGTCTCAAAAAAAAAAAAAAAAAAAAAAAAAAAAAGCCCAGGTGTAGTAGCTCATGCCTGTAATCCCAGCACTTTGGGAGGCCAAGGCAGGCGGATCACTTGAGGTCAGGAGTTCAAGACCAGCCTTGCCAACATGGTGAAAAGAGGAAACAAAAATTCTTCCTTTTTACAGTAGTGAGAGGTTCAGAATCATTTCAGTCAGTAAACAGTCAAATGAGTTCCTTCAGGATCTCAGTTACATTTCTAATGTACAGTAACCGTTCAGCACGTTGGGATTTATATTCACAAACAGTTCACTGGATTTTAGCACTCTTTGTTTGTATTCCACTTAACCCTTAATAATTGTTGTGAGTAGGTAAGCCATGCAGTTTAGTCCCCGTGCTTTCTTCTGGTGGCATTTATTGGGGGGGCAAGAGAGACATGTTTTTACTTGCTTGCCTGGGACACGTTGTTTTGGGTGGTAGTGGTGGTGTTTTTAACTGTACAATAATATTTTAAAACATGGTGCTCAAATTAGGTTACTATCTGGAATTTGGGAAGCTTTTTTTTTTTTCAGTCCTTTTTTTCATTACTCAAAAATCAGTGATTATTAGGACAAGGGAGAAATGATTTTGACATTTTAAGAGCATAAATCTTATAACCATTGTTCCTTTGTGAATTTAAGCCTTCACATCTAAAACTTCCAGTGCCAAGTAAAGAAAGAATGCTAATGCGCCAGAAAGGCTGTTCAAGAAATCACTCCACGGATGATTTGCCTTTCATTACATCAGTGTCAAAGTAGGCATTCAACCAAGGAGTGCCACTAATTGCAGTTATTGGTTTTGCAGCACTAGAGCAACTTTGAAAATGAAGAAGAAAAACTGCACCCTTAAACCCTGAGGGAGCATCTTAATAGAGAAGATGGATTTTCATTTAGGTTCTTGCTTTTCCTTTTAATACTTTCTATACCTGGTTGTCTCTTAAATCTAGAATTGCCTTAATATTTTGGGAATTGCCTTAATATTTTGTTAGGCTTCTGTTTAGATTTTTGCTACTAATATGATATCTTCTACAGAGTAAGACGGCGGCGAGATCAGGAAGATGCCCTGAACCAAAGATACCCTGAGAACAAGGAAAAAAGAAGCAAAGAGGACAAAGAAATTCACAACAAGTGCACAGAAAGGGAGGTGTCAACAAAAGAAGATAAGCCCATACAGTGCACACCTCAGAAAGCCAAACCAACGCGGGCAGCTGCTGACTTGGGGAGGGAGAAGATCCTCAGGCCACCAGTAGAAAAATGGAAGAGACAGGATGACAAAGACTTAAGAGAAAAACGTTGTTTTATTTGTGGAAGAGAAGGGCACATTAAAAAGGAATGCCCACAGTTTAAAGGCTCTTCAGGTATGGACACCTATCACACCTTGATGTTTGCTCTAACATCTCAAGGGAAATCTCCTTTTTAGAGCTCTTTACTATTTTAGTTATCTTTATTTCTTTACCAATATATTTACTCAAAAAAGATCTTGTTTTTAAGAAAGTAAAATCCTTCCCCCTCCTTTAATGTTGATCCTCCATATATCTTATTCCTGGCTTTATTTAGAGTCTTATGAGAGTCATCTGGTGAACTTTTCTAAGATTATCAGTGAGGTGAAAGTGTAGTCATCCCTGGTACCTGCAAATGTAGCCTCAGTGACCAGAAAAGAAGCCGCAACTTGAGCTTTGCTACTTGGTATATGTACTTGTGAAATCAATTCACAGGGGTGGCGGTAGCTAGAGTTATCTCAGGACACCATGCTCTGTACACAGGTGAGCCACACACAGGCACATGCATAGAAAAGGGAACAGAAAGAAATAGGCTGCATAGTTAGCAGTGGGTGAATCTGCAGAGGGGAATTATGGAAGATTTTTTTCTGTAGATTTTGTCATTTTGATTTTCTACAAGTGAGCATGATTATTCTTATGACAAAGAAAATATCTATTAGCAGTCATTAACACCATCCACAAATCTGGCCCCTTTGAGTTGTTAAATACAAATTGGCCATTTTTGCTAAATGGGTGAAATGTCTATTGTAGGCACCTTTTAAGCAGACTACTAACTATAAGGGTACCTTGTGTGTGTATAATAAGTAATGATTTACAAAGCAATTTACATTCTCACTTCTCAGAACTGTGCAAGTGATGAAATTTGATAAGCATAGAAAAGAAATATTGGGAAGTAATTTTTTTCTAATTAAAGTCAATCCTGTCGCTATCCTCAGTTGTATATATACGTTTGTGGACAGCATAAAGTGTCAGCTGCTTTACAGTTTCCTTAAAATACTCCATGTGTATAGTTCTTGGAACAAGAATACCTCTCTTCTATTTTATTTTATCATATTCAGCAATATAGTGTATCTTTTTTTAAGACAGGAGATTTTTAGATCATACCCATTCTTTTTTAAAGGAGCTTTATATGAAAAGAAAAATATTTAAAAATTTTTATCTATTATTTTTAGAGTAGGGTTTAAATGTTTATGAAAGATACAGCTTTAGCTGCTCACATGGGACATATACCAGAATAAAGTGATTTTCTTTTGTTGTTTTAAGAGGAAAATGTATTTAAAAGGAATTACAATAATAATAGTTGCTAACATTCATTGAGCATTCACTATGAGTTAGGCACTATTTTAAGTACTTTACATGGATAATTTCATTTAATTTTTACAACAGCTTCATTAAATGCATTAGTATCTGCTGTTCTACAGGTAAGGAAACTGTAAATAGTATAGATAAGTTTTAAATAGTATTCCCAAAATTATTCCCCAAATATTCCCTATTCTCAAGGCCTGTGTTGATTACTCATGACTGAAACATTGTTACAGTCTTCCTCTTTGGTACAACAAAGTGGAGAATTTGCCCCAGCTTTGATGAATTTCTTTTTTCTCGCTAGCAGCAAGTTTTAAGTTGTGTACTAGGGAAGCTCTCACAGCAGTTAGACCAATGATTTTGGCAGCCTGTGGGGACAGCAGCAACTCAAAAAGATGGGGGGCGGGTAGTCTGGGTGGCAGGGGGATTATCAAGCATAAGGAAGAGCACTTATCTAGAAATGTGGTCCCTCCAGAATGCAGTCTTGACACATTAAAGTTAGTAGTCATCATATTTTAAAAGTGAAATGACAGTGGAGGCATGGGGATAGATATAAGGAATTTCCTTTGGCGGCAGTTAAAAAATAATCAGCTGCTTCTTCCTGTCTAAAAATTATGCTGCTCTCTCTTGTTTCTTCAGATATTTGCTCCTTTGTCCACCCAGTGTACTGAGTGGAGCTTCTGTCACACCAAGTCTCTGTGTGAAAGTTTGAAAACAGGGCTACTGCTTTCAATTTAAAGTAGGAACAAAAAGTGCTAATTTCTTTTTTAGGGATGTCTAAATCAGATTGTATGTTTGGATCCCCCTCACCTGTCCCACTGAAACCAACTGGTCTATTTGTTCAGGTAAACCTAGCTCAAACGGAGAAGGAGGCGTGTCTGTCATCTGTTCACTCAGGAGCTGCTCCCTGAGTGCTCTCAGCTCTGCGTGCTGGCAGCCCGGGCCCTCCTTCCTCTGGCTGACGTGCAGCACTCCTGTCTGTGCCGTGCGGGTGTGGTGCGTGGTGAGGCTTACTGGGCACCGGATGGCAGGGCCTTGTTTCAGAACTCCTGCCCGTGGTCTTGCTTTTCAGTTAACTTGCAAAATTCTGCCACCCACATTCCTTATTTCAGCTCTGCTTGGATATGGTTTCAGTTTTAAGGCTGTTTCAGATGCTCTTCCTTTCGATTTTGTAAACCAGTCTATTTCATTTTTTAGGCAGTGCTTTTACATGAAGACAAAAAGAAACAAAAAACAACAATATTTTTGAGTCCCCAGTCAGGTATGTGGGTTTTAAAAAAAACAAATGTGTGTTATTTTATTTACTGCATACTTTACCACATGCCTTTTGAGACTCTTTCTCTGAATACATGCTTTTAACAGGGATTGGACATCAGAATCACTTGGGGGAACTTTAAAACATACGGTTGCCCATCCTCTACCTTTATTTCCTAAAGCTAATTCTTCAGTGGTTAAGCATGGGCCTGTGTGTTTTGTAAATTCCAAGTGATGTTTATACCACCCATGAGTGGCAACCAGAGTCTTCAATTATTTGTTCCAGTCCCATGCTTTTTGTTGCTGCTGTCTTGCCAGCAGTGTTTTCTTCTCCTGGGGAGTATTTGCCACACACAAAGTAAGGAAAAAAAATAACCTTTAGCCTGAACTCCACTGTTACCTCTCAGCTACTTCATTTATTCATTCTTTCAACAAATAGTTATCCAGCCTCTCCCCTCCCTTTCCAAGTTCAGGACACTGGCCTCAACACTGAAGATACAGCAGTGAACAAGCAAAGCCCCTTCTCTCATTTACTCTGCATCCTTCTCAGAAGAGGTAGACAATAAAGAGATACAGAGATAATATGTCATGTGGTGGCAAATGCTAGGAAGAAATAACAAAACAAGAAAAGGGAAAGAGAATGGTTGGCTAAGGAGGCAGCCTCTCTGGTAAAGTAACATTTAAGCAAAGAATCAGATGAAACAAAGGGGCCAGTCTGGGGAAATTGCTGTTAGACTGGTAAACTCAGAGATGGAAACAGGTGTTGTCCTACAGCATCACTGAGGCAGTGTGGCAGGAGTGGAACAGGATTGGAAACTTGAGAGACAGAAGAAATTTGGAAAAAAAAAAAAAAAAAGTGGAGCAAGCAGGAGGGTGAGTGAGTGGTAGAGGTGAAGTTAGAGGGTGGATAGATCTAGGTTATGAAGCGCCTTCAGCAGTGGTAGGTACTGTTTTTGTTGTTTTTTTTCTCCCTCTGAGTGAAATGAGAGACTATTGTAGGGTTTTGAGCCAAGGAGTGATATTATCTGAATCCTGTTTTAAAAGGTTCATTATGGCTGCTGTGTGGAAGCAGGGTAGCTACTTAGAAACCAAGCCACCTCAGCCTCCCGATTTGTAGAGATGTGGTCTCACTATGTTGCCCAGACTGGTCTTGAACACCTGGCCTCATGTGATCCTCCCACCTTGGCCTCCCAAAATACTAAAATGATAGATATAAGCCGCCACACCTGGCCATAAGCTTCAGCCTTGAGCAGATACTTTCTGAACACTTTATATAGGGGAAAAAAAACTAATTCTTGCGTAGCCAAGGTGTTCATTTTGCCGAGAATAACGTAGCATAGTGTTTACAATTACGTGGGTGTAATTTCTAGCTTTGTGATCCTGAGAGACTGCCTTATCCTCCATATGCCTCTGTTTTCTCATGTGTAAAAGGGGGGTAATAATAATACCTGACAGGGATGTTGAGAAATCCATGTAAAAGTACTTAGAACAGTGCCTGCATATAGTGAGAGCAGAGAAAAGGAGAAAAGGTTCGTGGTGGTGATTGCATTGATGTTATTCCTTCAGGGTATCACCAAGTCTTCCAGTGCCAGCATTGTTCAATTGAGAGAGAAATATAGATGCTAGGCATATACCTAGAAATGGCATTGACAATAAGTTACGATTTCTGTAATTATCTTCTGAGTAAAAAACCTACATATTTATAAATCTTTTGAGCAACTGGAAAAAAAGTATTAACTTAAATTTACTACAGGAAAAATGTATTGCAATAATTATGTTACTTTATACCAGAAAAAAGAAGACGTTTATAGGTGGTTAAAATCTATCCTATCCAATAAATTAGACTCTTCCAAATAAGTATATGTCAGATGATATAGCTGTCTAGTTTATCTGTGATATACGTATCCAAATTATCTATGTTGTTATAAATGTGAACTGTATCTCACCTGTAAGTGGTATTAATTTCCCCACAGCTCTTCCTTTCTATAGTACTAAGTATGTCTTTGGCCCACTTGTAGTTTCTCAAGAAAGCATGTTGATACAGACAGCCCCTACTCTCATATATGGTGTATTGACCTTAGGCAAGAGATGTGGTTTCTCTGAGCTCCAGATGTGTCATCTATAAAATTGGTGTTAACATCGTTTTTCTCATAGGGTGCTAAGAAGATTAAAGTACTGCCCAGAGTAGGCACTCAGTCAAGTTCTCTTTCCTCTCCTGATACCTACCCCCATCCTTTCCTCTGGTTGCATATAGTTTACTCCCAAAGGAGATCATAGTAGATAGAAATTCCCATGAATGTCCTTGCTCTTCGTTGTTACCTCCCTCCCCCTCTACCCCCTGCACACAATGCCTTAGATATTCAGTAGGTTTTATTGATTAGAGGTGAACTTATTTGGAAGGAATAAAAAGACAAAGCAGGAGAATGGTCAAGAACATGAGTTTTAGAGTGAGACACTTGAGTTTGAAATCCAGCCCAACCATTTACTAGTTGTGTGACCTCTGTCAAGTTATGCAACCTCTCTGTGCCTCGGTTTCCTTTTTGGCAAATTGGTGCTAACACCTCACAGGACTATTGTAAGGATTAAGTTCATGTAGATAAAGCACTTAACACAGCATCCAACACATCTCATCACTCAATAAATTATCACTGCCCTTTGTTACTGTGGTTAACAAACACTTGTTGTAATTTATCTCTTCTAACGTATAGGACAAACAAATAATGGAAATTTTTAACAAAAGGATGTAGAGATATGGTACCACAGTGATAAACTGATTTTTATGCTTAAGTTGATGACTCTGGTTTATGTATGACAATTTATTCAGTATGAGAATCTCAGAAAACTAATTTTTTTTCTATTCCTTAATCTTCCTACCCTTTTTTTGGTAAAGAAAATTACCAAAAAAAAAACAAAAACAAAAACAAAACTACCTCTATTTATTTATTCCATTTTAATCTCATGGCTTGAAATCTGAAAAATTGGAGTTGCTGTTAAGAGATTGGTGGATGTCTTTTTGCCCTCATGGTGATGTATTCTTTTACAGCTTTTATCATTGACCAGAATTTTAAAGCCTGCTTATTTTAAAAAACGTAAACCAGTGTTCTTTATGATAATAAGCTTAAAATAATAGAAATACTTTTTAAAATAGTATGGGGAGAGCTCATTGTCAGTGAATATAGATCATTCTTGTTGATACCCTTCTTTGAATATTCTAGTGTATTAATATACCATTGTTTATTTAATCATGTCTTATTAATGGACTGGCTGTTTTCACATATTTGATATATCAAGTGTCTTCACAACTTGTGCTTGCATATCCTTTCCCAAAATATTCAAAGTCCATATATTTCCTTGTACTTAAAGTTGATACCTAAATCTTTCATTGTAGTTGCAAAGCATGTAATTTCTTGGGGGAGGGGGCTGTAAATACTGACATTTTAAAATAAAACTTTTAAATCAGCCTTAAATGTATCAAATGAAGTATAAATATTATTGCTTTTTCATACCCACCATCATTTATATACAGCTCAGCTCTTCTTTAACAGGCAAAAATTATATATCATTTCCCTTTCCTCCTTGAATTCCTTTGTTGTACTTCTACAGAATTTCAGCATAAGATGATATATTTTGTTTGTTTGTTTGAACTTCTCCCTGAGATGGTGTATTTTTATTACACATATTTTCAAATATTTTATTGAGTAGCTTATCATGCTTATCTGCAACAAAAATGACAGGGGCGACATGCTAGACCCTATTTTCTATAAATTGAATTTTTAAGCTTTTTATTAAATCTCAAAGGATGAAAATATCTTCTATATTGAGTTTTCACAATTATTAGAATATATGATTGATCAAAACAAATGTTACAAATTTTAATTAAAAATTACTTTTTTTTTATACCTAATGCTAAATGACGAGTTAATGGGTACAGCACGCCAACATGGCACATGTATACATATGTAACAAACCTGCACGTTATGCACATGTACCCTAAAACTTAAAATATAATAATAAAACAAATATTAAAAAAATAATAATTACTTTTTATGTTTACTTACAACAACTTTTATTTAATAAGAAAGATGAGATTTTTTCCCTATACATTCATGTATCTTTGGGTCGATATTATTTACTGCATGAATGAAACTGTTCCTTTTCTATCCCTAATTTTTTTGTTTTTATAGTTGATAAAAATGGAAAAACCCCAATATTCTTTATGATAGCAAATTAAAAATAATAGAAATACTTTGAGTTTGGGAATAGAAGATATATTACAATAGTGCCACTCAATTATTTTGATTCCTTCTTAATTACATGACCAAAAATCACAGTGATGTATCATCAAAAATTATTTGTAATGATCATCCACTATCAATGTAATTTTATGAAAGCTAAAAATTTGGATTTTTATTAGAGGCGTTTACATTCACCACAGATACCAGCATTTTGTTTGCTTTTCCTCTTCTCTGGGTTTTTTTTTGCCTCATGGCAATACACCACAGTAAGATTTGACTGGTTAGGAGATATGCCTTTCTTTCGTAAAGTAGGTGAATAATTGTGAAAGGGGAGTTAGAAAGGACAGGTGGAGTGATTCCTGAAAACCAGCCTAAGCCTTGACCACAAAGGCATTCAACAGGCATATAATTTTTAAGAAAGAGTACATACGGAAGTTGAAGAGCTGGAAATTGACTCTCTTAAAACTATCCTTGTGGCCAGGCGCTGTGGCTCACGCCTGTAATCCTAGCACTTTGAGACACCGAGACGGGTGGATCACCTGAGGTTGGGAGTTCCAAGACCAGCCTGGCCAACATGGTGAAACCCCGTCTCTACTAAAAATACAAATTTAGTCAGGTGTACTGGTGTGCACCTATAATCCCAGCTGCTCAGGAGGCTGAAGGCAGGAGAATCACTTGAACCTGGGAGGTGGAGGCTGCAGTGAACCAAGATCAAGCCACATGCCCTGTCAGGTAGGCTCAGGAACACATGGACCCAGGTTGGAAGAGCACCATTTATATAAAACACTCTAATGAATAGTCACATATTTGTCTAGTTATTTCATCAGGATACATTCCCGCTCATAAGAATGATAGGTTTAAAAGTATGCACATTTTGACAGTGATGCCAGTATTCCCAAATTGTGATTGTTGACAATCCCGGAGAGTCAGTGACATTGTTTCCCATACCCTGACTTCATTGGGATAGTCTTTTTTTCATTTTATACCTGCTTGAATTCCTATTATTACCATTGAACTTTACCATTTTTTTTTACATGATTTCGTCTGTCTTTCTTTGTACTTTTGTATTGGAGTATTCTTGACAGGGTCTCACTGTCACCCAGGCTGGAGTGCAGTGGCTCAATTATAGCTTACTACAGCCTTGAACTCTCAAGCGATCCTCCCATCTCAGTCTCCCGAGTAGCTGGGACTATAAGCGAATGACACCACACTCAGCTGATTTTTAAAATTTTTTTGTAGAGACAGGGTCTCGCCATGTTGCCCAGGCTCGTCTTGAACTCTTGGGCAGATGATCCTCCTCAGTTTCCAGAAGTGCTGGGATTACAGGCATGAGCCACTCTACCCAGCCCAGTTTATTCTTTTAACCTCACTTATATGTGTTTGCCATACAGATGAATGTTTGTTTTAATAGTGTGATCTAGTGAACTTTTGCATGGTTTCTTATCATGCTTACCAAATTTTATAAATGCCATATTATTCCTCTATATTATATAAAAATTCATTCATGTGTTATTTCTAGTATTTTTGTTTTTTTACACGCAAATATTTTATATTCAAGTATAGTGAAGATTTTTCTGATATAGTAGATCACATGTTTAAATGCTACAGTAGTAAAACTACTAGTACTATACTTACCAAAGGGTTTAACATTTTGGGAAAAACAGAAACAGGGACAAGTAGCAGTATAACAATAACTAACTTACCATCTAGAGAATTGGCATTGTTTTTCAATTTTTTTTTTTTCTTTTAGAAGGTTTCACTCTGTCACCCAGGTAGGAGTGCAGTGGCACAATCATAGCTCACTGCAACCTCGAACTCCTGGGCTCAAGAAATCCTCCCACCTCAGCCTCCCAAGTAGCTCACAGGCATGAGCCACCTGTGCCTGGCTCAATCTTTTTTTTTTTTTTTTTTTTTTTTAAATAAAAGACCTGTCACTGAGGTAGTGGAAGTGCCTTGGGTACCATCACCAACATCATTTCCTCTGTCATGTCCCTCTCAGCCCTAGAAACATCCATTATTATGAGGTTAAGTCTCCAAGTTTCCTTTTTTTTTTTTTTTGAGACAAAGTCTCCCTCTGTCACCCAGGCTGGAGTGTAGTGGTGTGATCTCTGCTCACTGCAACCTTCACCTCCTAGGTTCCAGTGATTCTTCTGCCTCAGCCTCCCAAGTAGCTGGGATTACAGGTGTGAGCCACTGCGCCCAGCCCCTTCTGGTTCATTTTTTGTACTCTTCCATATGTATTCCTTAACATATGTTTCTCCTTCGTGAACTTTTAAATTTAAATGGCATATCATGGCATATAATAAGAATGTCCTACAAACCGGGGATGGTGGCACGAGCATGCAGTCTCAGCCACTGAGGAGGCTGAGGCAGGCGGATGGCTTGAGCCCGGGAGATCTGACACTGTAGTATGCAATGATAGCACCTGTGAATAGTCACTGCACTGCACTCCAGACTGGGCAACAAACTAGACCTCATCTATTTTAAAATTTTTATATGTTGCTGTTTTTAGATTTGGGTTTTTTTCTTTACAGTATTCCACCCTGTGAATACAAAATATTCTATGTATTTATTACCCAGTTTTAGGTTGTATTCAATATTCTGCTGTTATTAACAGTGCTATAGTGAACATCCTTGTGGAAGTCCCCTTGAGCATGTATGAGAGATTCTTTAGGGTTTGTGTGTCTACAAGTCAAATCGTTAGGTCATAGCTATGTGCATTTTAGTTAGATTATATCAGATTACCCTTGTATTGGCTGAAATAATTAGAACTCCCACCAGCAGTGTGTGGGTCATTTCTATGTATCCTTCCAAATACTTGATTTTTTTTTTTTCAGAATTTTCATTTTTGCAAGTCTGATGGATGAAAACTACTTTGGTGTTGTTCTCATGTGTATTTGTATGACTCTGGTGATGTAAGGGGCCCTTTTACTTTTTTTTTTTTTTTTTTTTTTTTGAGATGGAGTTTCACTCTTGTTGCCCAGGCTGGAGTGCAATGGCACAATCTCGGCTCACCACAACGTCTGCCTCCTGGATTCAAGCGATTCTCCTGCCTCCTATCTCCCGAGTAGCTGGGATTACAAGCACATACCATGACACCCGGCTAATTTTTGTGTTTTTAGTAGAGACAGGGTTTCACCATGTTGGCCAGGCTGGCCTTGAACTCCTGACCTCAAGTGGTCCGCCCACCTCAGCCTCCCAAAATGCTGGGATTACAGGCCCTTTTTACATGTTTATTGGCCATTTGGAGTTCCTCTTCTGTGAATTGTCTGTCCAAATCATTTGCCCATTTTCCCATTGAATTATTTCCCTATTAATTTTTAAAGGTTCTTCATTTATTCTGAATACCGCTCTTTTATTATTTTATAAATTTCAAGTGTCTACCTGCAGTATATCTTGTTTCAGCTTTTTGTGTGTATTGCCATTCCAAAGTTTTTAATTTTGAGATAAATTATTAGTTTTCCATAATTAGTTTTCATCATCATTTGGTTCATAATTTAGGGTCATCTTTAAGAAATTCTTCTCTAACCTGAGGTCATAAAGATATCCATCTCTATTTTCTTCTAACAGCTTTAAAACTTTGTTTCTTCTATTTAGACCTTTAATTCATCCAGAGTTTATATGTGTATAAAGTATGAGGTAGTGATCCTCAGATTTTCCTCACTTTTTCCTCTAGTGAAAAGCCTAATCTCTTTTTTTTCTTTTTTGAGATGGAGTCTCGCTCTGTCGCCCAGGCTGGAGTGCAATGGCATGATCTTGGCTTACTGCAACCTCCACTCCTGGGTTCAAGCAATTCTCCTGCCTCAGCCTCCTGAGTAGCTGGGACTACTAGTACGCCGCTGCCATACCCAGCTAATTTTTTTTTTTTTTTTTTTTTTTTGTATTTTAGTAGAGACAAGGTTTCCCGTGTTGCCCAGGCTGGTCTCGAACTCCTGAGCTCAGGCAGTCTGCCCGCCTTGGCCTCCCAAAGTGCTGGGATTACAGGCATGAGCCACCGCCTGGCTGAAAAGCCGAATCTCCATACTTTGTGCAGTTCACAATATGGAAGATGGGTGCCTGCAGACTAGTAGACACTTTGTGGCATAAATAATACAGTGGTAGAACAATAGAGTACTTTGTTTCTTCCTGACTGAAATTTCTTACTGAATTCCCTGGCTGATATTTTTCATTGTGAGTTGCTTATCTAGATGTCCTGCTTTGAAAACTATGTGTTTAGGGAATGTTTTTATTTGCATACTTACTATGTTTGCTATGGAAAATTTAGAAAGTAATGTTAAGTAAAATGAAGAAAATAAAAACCATCTATACTCCCTCCATTCTAGCATTAACTACTACTTAGGTTTTGGGGATAAAGTTTTCCTGTCTTTTTACATTAATATAATAATAGTTAACATTTATTAAGCATTTTCTAGTACCAAGTACTATTCCAATTGCTTTACATGTATTCATCTAATCTTCACAATAACTTCAAGGGGGCAGGTATTATTGTCCTCATTTTACAGATAAAGAAAATGAGGCACCAAATACATGATTGGTGGGGTATATTTTAGTTTTTTGAAAATGCTATTTATATAGTTTTATACCTTGTTTTTTCATATTATTATCCTTCTGTGTATACCTAATATTCTATTATGTACATAGTTCCTCATATGCTTGGTCATATCATAAGTTTTGGATTTTAAGTTCTTTGCATTGTTAAATTATAAGGTTTTTATGAATATTTATTTAGCAGAATTTCTACCCACCTCCTTCTGATCTTCTTCCTTCTAATAATTTGGCAACCAAAAATTGATAGTTTTAATTTGCATTTCATTGATTGCCCTTGATATTGAATTTTTTCATATACTTATGCCATTTTTTTTTTCTATTTTATATATTACCTTTTCATTACCTAGTTATCTATTGGTGTTCATTCTTTTCTGTGGTGACTTACAAGTTCATTAAGTATGGTAGTGTGCTTAGGAAACTCTTACCCTACCCCAGGATTACCTAAATACTCAATATTTCTTATGCTCTAACTTTCTTATAGTTACATTTAATTCTGTAGTTCACTTGGAAATGGGTAGAGAAGAAGGATATGGTGTGAGGAGGGAAACTACCTCCCTTCTTCCCTTCCAAAATTACTTATTTGACATAATACAGTTATTGAATAATTCATACTTTCCCCCATTGGTTTGAAATGCAAACTTCATTATGTATTACTTTGTTACATATAATCACTTAAGAATTTCTCAGGTCTCTTCAGTTTTTTCGTTGATCTATTTGTTCAGACTCCAGAACAAAATTTAGTAACTATTCTGTGGTATTGGTTTTAATCAGTAATCCTCATTTGTGTCCTCCACCTGTAAATATAATAAATTTCCTTTTTTCCTTTTATATCAATAAGTTATTGCTACAATGATTACCATCCACAGCTTCGTATCTGCAGAGTAATGATCTAAGATATTTATTTCTGGCCGGATAATTCTTTGCAATCTATTTTGTTTGGTTGCAAATGAAGATACTGAATTATACAAGGCAGAATCTTAAGTTTGTCTGGTGCTCTGTACCAACATGGAAATAGTGAATATGTAAATGTATTAAAATGAGATCACTCTAGGAACCTGTCTGCATTCAGAAAAAGTTTTGACTAAGCTTATATTTAATTGATCATGTGCATATATACTTTTCAATATCTAGTCTTATTACTTGATTCAAAACAAGTGACCAATTCTAGTATGAAGCTTTTGTGACTAATTAATAAGAAGTAATTTTATGGCTTTTGTCATAAAGTGAGGCTTGTTTCATTTATATTGGGTTTTGTTTCTTCCCCTCCTCTAGGTAGCCTTTCCAGTAAATATATGACTCAGGGAAAAGCCTCAGCGAAGAGGACCCAGCAGGAATCATGAGGGAAGGAAAATGCAGCACTCTAAATGGCCACTCAGGCATTCCTATTCACTCGGAAAATTAGGTTCATTTCACAGGACACAGCAGTGTAGATCAGGCTTCAACTTAACATTTAAGGGAAATGTCAGATTTTTTTTTTAATTTAATGAAATTGTTAATGAGGAAAAATTTTTAATATAGTCTTATCTACCACACATCCCCATAGATTTAAGGATTTTAATAGAAAGTCATGATGTATGTATTTAAGCCAGGTTAAAAGAAAAAATGTAACTATGAACCGGTATTCAGTGAATACAGATTCATGGTTTTTAATTCTTTCAAAGCACATTAAAAATGGTGTGCTGATAAACCCCAAGTAAATTAACCCTTTTTCCGTATAAATCCATTTTTTGTTTTGAAGAGGGGAAATTATATTTATTGTTGTTTACTGAATCCTGGTGTGAACACATATCAAATATGTATTAACTGCTACTGCTGTACTTCCGATTTACGGACATCATTTTATTGCTATTTGTAGACATGATAACATGAACATGAGTACCTATTTATGTGGGCCTTCAGGGGATGGGCAGTGCCACTCAGGTCTCTGGAGTTTCCCTAAGTAAATTGACATATAACTACTATGCTTATAAAAATGAAGTAAGGAAAACAAGTAGTCCTGTTTGCCACTAAAAACATTTTCAAAGGAAAAATAAAATGAAAGTACTTTTTACTTTTTATGATACTCAGAAATTAGGATGAAGAACTTTTAAAATTCCTGAAGATCAAAGAGGTTATCTCTGCCAGTCACAAGTGTGGCTGGTGTCATTCTGGGTCTGACTGGAGCCCTCCTGGACTGTTTAATTTCAAAAGCCCTGCAGACATAGTACCTGGTCAGAACTATGCCTCGGTTTATTTATCATTTTGAAATAAAATCAAAATTTCAACCTGTAATTTTATCTACATTATTTTCTAGTGAAAGATTCCTAAATTTCCTGGAAAAAAAAAAAAAACATCAAGGAGTGAGGACATTGGGAATGACAGTAAGAAGAGTTTAACAAAAAAGAAGAAAGGACAAATACATTCCCCTAAAATAGTGTACACAGACTTCCCTTTGACTTGTGCCCTTGCAATCATTGGTGTGTTAACATCCAGTGTGTTCCAGGCTCTGGGAACGTATACATTTGTTATTATAAAAGGCACAGATGGGGGTGGGGGGGCGGGGAATTTGTAGACAGGGAGGCTCGGGGGTGCTTGCTGGATGAACATTCTGGATGTTTGAGGACTCAGAATACGCACATCCCTGTGCCCTTCTTTTTTAAAAAATTATTTGAAGACAGTCTAGCTAAAGACAAATCATATCAAAATTAAAGACTTCAGAATTTGGAGGCCATGGTAGAAAGAATTAGTGATCATTTCCTACTCATTTTGAACGCAAACTAATCAATGACGCAACCTGGGCTGATGCTGCTCTACGTGACCGTCCTCAGCTGCCCCCCTTCTGGTTTCTTCTCTTTAACTCATGCATGAAAGTCGACTAGGCTTACAATGCTTGTCACACTTTTCTTTGAAAAGCCCATTGATTCTGTTCTGTTGTTTTCTAGCATTATAGCAGAAGACAAGTCTAAGACCAGTCTAATTTTTGTTCTCTTGTAGGTTTTGTTTTTCTGCCTGGGTGCTTCTGTTTTTTAATTTTATCCCTGTAATTCAGAAAGAAAATTACCTCAATATAGAAATACATCTATCCAGTGACTTTTCATGCTAGGAAAACTTCAAGTTTAATCTCTACATGACTGGCTTAATTTTTACTGTCATTCTGGTGCTTCCTGTTTCTAATACGGATTTTCTCATTGCACTTCTAATTTTTTGGAATTTACCTCACTGACCTTCCTTTGCCTCTCATTTCTTTAGTTTACTTATATTCTCTTCCTTTTCATAGGAGCCATGTTTTCTTGTATCCCTTTAAGGATATTAAAAGTTTCCTACATTTTAATCTGATCCTTATGGTAGCTTCTGCCCAAAGTACTAGGTCTTTTGTTTGATTTTCAATACCTCACACTGGATCCATGGGACAATGAGCAGTATTTGCCAGCAGGCCTGGATAATGGATTGCCCTGATTCTTTACTTGGATGTGGTCACAGCCCCATCTTGCTGCCTCAGCTGGGATGCCAAAACGTCTGCTCTTTGCTAAGTCCATTGGCCTAGCTATCTTTCAAGTGCAGCCGGCTTATCTGTCTTAAGCTGTACAAATGCCCCACTACCAAGGTTCTCCTTGCCACCTTCTCTCAGGAACAAAAATATGAAATCTCTTTTGTATAGCAGTGGTCCAGTGGCCCCAATCTATGATGTTTAAAACTCTTGCTCGGCTGGATGCAGTGGCTCACCCCTGTAATCCCAGCACTTCGGGAGGCCGAGGCGGGCAGATCACTTGAGGTCAGGAGTTCGAGACCAGCCTGGCCAACATGGCAAAACCCCGTCTCTACTAAATATACAAAAATTAGCCGGACTTGGTAATGGGCGTCTGTAATCCCAGCTACTCGGGAGGCTGAGGCAGGAGAATCACTTGAACCCAGGAGGCAGAGGTTGCAGTGAGCCAAGATTGCACCACTGCACTCCAGCCTCAGCGACAGAGCAAGACTCCATCTCAAAAAACAACAAGAACAAAACTCTTGCCCAATGTGCAGTATCAGCAGTGTGCAAAAATGTTTTTAAATGTTCTTAGATAACTTCAGTGTATTTTTCTTCTTGAAATATGTTTGACAAATGGCTTCTACTTTTTTTTTAATCTTTCCTGAGTGGAAAAGATCCTGGATAGATACATCAATAGAGTTCAGTGTTACAAGCAAAAATATACACACACACGTTGAAAACAGTATTTAACAAACCCCTGTAAAACTGTAAAGCCCTCGGTAGTTTTTTCTTTGGAAGCAGGCATATTTGGACAGCAGCAGTCACGAACTATATAGACTTTCCACTGAATGGAACTCTAGACTTAGACAAGGTCTGGCCCACCTCGTTTTCCAACTGTGTGGCAGTCCCCTAATCTCAGGCAGTTCAGTTTCCATTCCTATAAAATGGAAACCATTCTTGGCTTTCCACACAGTTGTGATAATCAAGTGAGGTCTTACCAGGAAAACACTTTTTTAAATGTCTAGAACTATGAAACTAATACCTGAAGTGCGGGGTGAAACAGTTCCCTATTGTAAGTTCTGTCACATATTAGCGGAAATCTAAAAGTGGTTACAGCTTGTAACTCTTTTGACACTTCCCACACCCACCTCATTTTGACACCACTGGACAGCTGCTGCTCTGAGATAAGCTCACATACTACTTAAATAATCGTGAAAATTATTTATTCTAACGTAACATTATTTCAGGGACTTGTGCCAGTTTCCAGTGATATTAGAAACTAACAAGTAGATTATGTGACTTAATGCTTATGTGCAAAACAACTAACCAAGTTAAAAACTGAATAGCGGGATTTTCTTGTTTGTTTGTTTTTGTTAAATAGTGGGTATTAAATAGAGGAAAGAAGTCTGTTAAACATACACAGGATCCTGAATCAGAAAATTGAGGACTAGATGTTTTCAATAGTGTCTTAATGCTGTCTACTAAAATCCTTGAGTTTCAGCATCTGTAAAACTGCCATGCCAGTGCTTCTGCCCTACTCAGTTCAAAGTTTTGAGGCTAGTATGAGATAATATAATATGCTCATGGAGTTTTCTGAATCTTGTAAAGTGCTGCACAACTGTGTAATATGTCAATAACTGAAAGAAAATGACACAGCATCTTTTATTTTTATTAAATTTTAATTTTAGGGCTGTTTTAGGTTCACAGCAAAGTTAAGCAGAAAAACAGAGCTGCATATATCCCTTGTTTCCACAAGTGCCCCACTGTCACTCTGCACCACAGTGGTACACTTGTTACAATCTTAAACCTACATGGACACATCATTAGCTCTCAGTGCCCATAGTTTACCTTAGGGTTCACTCTTGGTGGTGTACATTGTGTGGGTTTTGACAAACGCATAATGATATCTATCCACCATTATAGTAGTTTCACAATACATGGCATCTTTAAATACTCATTAACAATTACCATTTGTGTGAGGCTGTATGCCTTGCACCCCTCTAAGGCCTTCTCCTGTATTAACTCATTTAATCTTCACAGTATCTGTAGGAGGGAGGGTATGAGATCCCAAACCCCCAGGTAGTCAAAGATGAAGGCCAAGAAACAAACCCACCACACCACCTCCTCTCTATGTCCCTCCCTCCCTCCCTTCCTCCCTCCCATCCCTTTTTTAGTTTCTTTCTTTCGAGATGCAGTCTCGCTCTGTCACCCAGGCTGGGGTGCAGTGGCACGATCTTAGCTCACTGCAACCTCCACCTCCCGGGTAGCTGGGATTACAGGTGCCCGCAACCATGCCCGGCTAATTTTTGTATTTTTAGTAGAGACAGGGTTTCACCATGTTGGCCAGGCTGGTCTATAACTCCTGATGGCAAGTAATCTGCCCGCCTCCGGCCTCCCAAAGTGCTGGGATTACACGTATGAGCCACTGCGCCCGGCCCCCAGTTTCTTTCTTTTCTTTATTTTCTTTCTTTCTCTCTCTTTATTCTTTCTTTCTTTCTGTCTGTCTCTCTCTCTCTTCCTTCCTTTCTTTTTTTTTTTTGAGACAGTCTCAATCCATTGCCCAGGCTGGGAGTGCAGTGGCACGATCTCAGCTCACTGCAACCTCTGCCTCCCAGGTTCAAGCAATTCTCCTGCCTCAGCCTCCTGAGTAGCTGGGATGACAGGTGTGCACCACCACACCCGGCTAATTTTTGTATTTTTAACAGAGATGGGGTCTCACCATGTTGGCCAGCCTAGTCTCGAACTCCTGACCTCAGGTGATCTCCCCGCCTCGGCCTCCCAAAGTGCTGGGATTACGGGCGTGAGCCACGCGCCCAGCCCCCAGTTTCTTTATGTGCAGATAAGGCTTAGGAAAAGAAAAAAAAAAAAAAAAGCGTCCTCTTATTGTCAATGCGATTGCATTTCTGTAGCAGGAAGTCAGAACTACTTGATGGAATTTTGAACTATCCTTTCAGAACCTGCAGGAGACCAAAGATAAACTTGGCTTTAAAAAATGTCTCACTGATTAGTTCTTTCCACATTCAAACACTGCGAATCTGTCCTCCCCAGGACTGCTTCATAGACCCCTCCTGCCCTTTTTCCTTCACTTCTAGCACTTCAATGACAAATGCCACCTGTCTTGATGTCCTCCTCTTTTCATCTGCTTACCCTGTCCTGCCAGGATCTCATTCTTCCCTGGCCCCTCTTTACCTGGCTTCCTGTGTATGCCTGGGTACCGCGCCTGTGCACAGTGTCTGGTGCTCAGGAATACTGCATCAAAAGGCAGAATTAAGCCCCTGAGCAGCCAGGACAAGGTCTGACAACACGTGTTAAATCGAGTAATTGTTGCTCGCTATAAATGTGACTATTCACACTGCTGCCCAGTCACATTTTCAAGTAGGGTTGGTTCCTAGTTCAGCACCAGAATGAAAACTGCACTAGTCACCACCCTTCAGCATTCCCAGCAGTACAGCACGCTGGGGAGAAGGATGGAGGGTGGAGATTATACAACTCTGCGGTAACGCCACGCTCTTAAGAACAGCCTAGCGGGACCACAAAAGAAGAATGAAAATGGATGTAGACATCTGGGCATCGGAACAATCACTCTGCATTTGAGAGCATAAGCTCCCAGTGCAGGGTTGACTTATGAGTCCTTAAGTGTGACCGCCTATGATGGTGTTTGTCACCGTGAGTATTAAAGCAGGGGGTGACGCTGCACCTTGCCCAGCGGGCAGATGGTGAAGCTACGCGCATCCGGAGTCAGCAGGTCTGAGGTCATTCCTCGCCCCCTCCCACCCGCTCCCCGACGTCACGCCGACTCCGTCCTCGGCGGTGAAGACATTCCTCCCAGGCCCTGCGCCCCGCAGCGTGGTAACCCCACTGCCGGAGACCGCGCGCACCCAGCTGGTAACCCCCCGGCGTTGAGCGACAAAACCCCGCCCCGAGCGGCTTGCCCCGCCCCCGGCTCGTCACTCACGCAACCCACCCAATGGTGGCGGCGGGGGGCGGGGCTAGGCCTGAGGGCAGTGTGCGCCGAAGCTTGTGGCGTCAATGCGCCCGCCGTGTCCATGGAGAGAGGCTGAGGCGGCCGACCTCCGGCCCGAGGCACCGGGGCGCGGGGACAGCGAAGATGTCGGCTTCCTTAGTCCGGGCAACTGTCCGGGCTGTGAGCAAGAGGAAGCTGCAGCCCACCCGGGCAGCCCTCACCCTGGTGAGTGCTCGCGGCGCGCGGCGGGGCCCGTGACATTGCCCGTGTCCGCCCCGTGCAAGGGGAGGTCACGGCGGTCGGGTGTGGGGCCGCAGGGACGCGGACACGTCAGACCTCGGCGCCGGTCGGAGCCGCCGCACAGCCTCGCCGCCTCCTTCTCCTCCGGCCCCTCTTTGCAACGATAAACAAGTCCCGGGCGGGGCTGCTCCCTGGCCCCCGGAAACTACGTTTCCCGTCAGGCCGCGCGGCAACCGCGTGCGGGCCGGAGGGGATCCCGGGGGTGGGCGTCCACGGGGACCGTTCGCCTCCACGCTTCCGCCGGCCTGCGCTGTTCGGCCGCTCCGGTTAAGCAGAAGCTGAACGTGCCCGGTGCCGGGGGTTCCCGGTGGTGGCCCGGAGTCCTAGCCTGGAGGTGCGTGGGGTGGGGAGGGAAGAGGCTTTCCGAAGGACCGCTGTGTCAGGGCTAAAGCGTTCGCAGAGGGCGAGCACAGCGACAACAAAGCCCCCGGCTCCTGCCGAGGTCACGGCCGCGGCGCGCAAAGCGTTACTTCCCGGTGTCCTGGGTGATTGAGGCCTTTGAAACTCCCTCTGTGCCTCCAGCAAGCCTAGGCTTTTAGGACAAAAGATGATTTCCCGGAGTGAGTTTACAGCGTTTTCTGGGTGAAAGGTCAAACACTCAGAGGGCACCAGATTACTTAGAGAATTCACTGAGCTCAGTGTTATAGCCGCACCGTGCAGTTTTTTAGTGGAAGGAAAATCCACATAACATAAAAATTAGTCCTTTTAAAGGGTACAATTCAGTGCCATTTAAGACATTCAGTGTCGTGCAACCATCACCTCTATCTAGTTCCAAAATATTTTCACCCCAAAAGAAAAACTTATGATCACGTTCCTACATACACTCCCCTTTTAGTTAAGGAGACGACTTTATGCAACCATTCGCTTAGAGACTGGAAAAAAGAAAACGATTTAAATTGACCCATAGATTCTCTTGCATCTAATGCCAAAAGGGCCTATTACCAGATAATAAGTTTGTAGCAAAGTAGAAGAAAATTGTGATCAGGTGAGGGAATTTATTTTTATAATCAATTTTTTAGGCCTTTGATATTACCCTGATTGTATATAGTACTACTAGTGTACTGATTATGTATCATTCTGTATTACCTCTTTTCTGTAGGAGCAAGCTTATTTTCTTTTTTTTTTTTTTTTTTGAGACGGAGTCTTGCTCTGTCACCCAGGCTGGACTGCAGTGGCGCAATCTCGGCTCACTGCAAGCTCCGCCTCCCGGGTTCACGCCATTCTCCTGCCTCAGCCTCTCCGAGTAGCTGGGACTACAGGCGCCCGCCACCACGCCCGGCTAATTTTTTTGTATTTTTAGTAGAGACGGGGTTTCACCGTGGTCTCGATCTCCTGACCTCGTGATCCACCCGCCTCAGCCTCCCAAAGTGCTGGGATTACAGGCGTGAGCCACCGCGCCCGGCTGGAGCAAGCTTATTTTCATACACCATGGGATGTAGAATTAAACAAGGTTTTAAAAACTAGAGGGCACAACTCATTCTTTGTGTGTCTTTCAATCTCAGTAAGAATTATTCAGAATTCTTCCACTGGTAATGGTATATCCAGGAAGAGCCAGAAGGTTCAGAAACAGTTTTTGCCTTTTCTTTTTTGCTTTTTAGCAACCCTGTTAACTGGTTTTTTTTTTTTTTGGAGACAGGGTCTCACTCTATCAATCTATCTCCCAGGCTGTAGTTCAGTGGTGCAATCATGGCACACTGCAGCCTCAACCTTCTGGGCCCAAGCGGTCCTCCCACCTCAGGCTCCCAAGTCGCTGGGACCACCAGTGTGCACCATCATGCAACCTAGGGGCTCCCTGGGTTGCCCAGGCTGGTCTAGAACTCCTGGGCTCAAGCATTCCATTGCCTCAGGCTCCCAGTGTGCAGGGATTACAGGTGTGAGCCACCATGCCTGGTCCCTGATGTCTTTCTCCATCACCATTTGACATGTTACCTCTTCCTTCAGAATTTTTTTTTTTTTTTTTTTTTTTTTTGAGACAGAGTTTCGCTGGGTTGCCCAGGCTAGAGTGCAGTGGCGTGATCTCAGCTCACTGCAGCCTCCGCCTATGAGTTCAAGGAACTCTGCCTCAGCCTCCCAAGTAGCTGGGGTTACAGACGCCCACCACCATGCCCGGCTTATTTATTTATTTATTTTTGTATTTTAGTAGAGATGGGGTTTCACGATCTTGACCAGGCTGGTCTTGGACTCCTGACCTCGTGATCCACCCGTCTCAGCCTCCCAGAGTGCTGGGATCACAGGCATGAGCCACCGTGTCTTGCCCTTCCTTCAGAATTTCTATGTCAGTCCCTTCCTCTCCATTCCTAGTCATTCAGCAGACATTTATCAAGGTCTGCTGTGTTTCAGGACAGATGAATGAGTTATACAGTTCCCAGCCTACAGGGCACAGTCGCAGGCCAAGCCTTTGCCACCTCTTACTAGGAGTAATAGCACTGCACATTCTCAGGCTTGGTCTCTCTCCACACTTGCTCCTCTCTGCCTCAGTACGTGATATCATAGCAGTTCTCAAGGTCTCCATGTTGCCTGACTCACCTGTTCTGATTAACTTGCAGGAGTCTACTGTCTGAACTCTGTTGTCCTACTTAAAGTATGGCTGACTTTAGAAGCTTCTCAGAAGCTGTACCAGAGAGAAGGCACATCAGTGCTGTTTTCCACACAGCCTGTATTGGTGGGCTTGCGGTCATTTTAGTTCCAGCATTCGTGCCCTAGTCAGGACGCTATGGCATGTATTGCCCTTTGTGCTTAGTTTAACATCAGCATGTATCGTCAAGTGCAAAAGTAGTGATGCAGTCAAAGGCCTAATGAATGGAGAGAGATAAGAGAGCAAACAAAAGTATACGTAATTCAGTAAACTGATCGGAAGAGGTAAATGTTACTTGGGTCTAGTAAGTAGAGACAGATAAGAGCAAACACAAGTATACCTAATTCAGTAAAACTGATTGGAAGGGATAAATGTTACCTGGATGTATAAATTTTGATGTTAGGAATTTGACATGTTGCAACATTTGAAAAGTGCTGTATCTGTGGAGTCTACCAGATGTCAGCAAAAGGCTAGGAAAAGTAATTGGTAATATAACACAGTTCAGTGCTGTCATTATCAGATTATCTACATCTTCCGTATTTCCCTACATATCTAGAAATTGACAAGTGGAATTGAACTTGGAGGAGCCAGATGTGATTAAAGAATCTGAAGAGTAAATGCTGCCCTGCTTGCAGACAGATTTATTTCCATCATTGTACAAGTCAGAGCAACTCTAATTTGTAGGATTGGGGTGGATCACAGCTGTGCATTAAAACTCAACCAAGTTCTATGAGAGAATGATGATGCACAGCCACTATCATTCTTGATGAATTCATTGTGTACAGAAGGTGCCTTAGGGCTTAACTTTCTATTGGAGTCCAGTTGAGAAGCTAGGAAATGCTTAATGCTCAGTAAGGAACTGTGTGTTAGTTCATTGGACTAGAACCAGAAGTCCTTTTGAACAGTGACCAAGCACTAAGATTTCTATATGAAGGCAGTTTAGGAAATACTACACAAGAAGCACTGGAAGTAGCCTAGCAGTCTAACAGTGAAAGAATGGTTAAGTACATGAGAGTAGATCCTGTTGGTGAAGGATGTAGTCATTGTAAATTATGGTTTTTTTTAAGTTTTAGAGTTATAAATCTTCATTCTTTGATTTATGCTGTGTAAATTATTTAATCTTTAATACCTAAATCACAATGGCAGGAATAAAAAGATACGTTTAAACCATTAAACACTTAGAAGGTGCTCAGTAAATGGTGAATATATGTTTATTACCATGTATCAAAAAAAATTTGTTAAATTGTTTAAATGGAGGCTGCAAAATTATGTATATATGCCATGATTACAAACATTTTTCTTTTTAGAGACAGGATCTTCCTCTGTCACCCAGGCTCATATGCAGTGGCATGATCATGGCTCACTGCAGCCTCAAACTCCTGGGCTCAAGCAATCCTTTCACCTCAGCCTCCCAAGTAACTGAGACTACAGGCACATGTCACCATGCCTGCTAATTTTTTTTTTTAATTTATTTTAGAGACGGGGTCTTGCTCTGTTTCCCAGGCTGGTCTCAAACTCCTGGCCTCAAGCCGTCCTCCCACCTTGGCCTCCCAAAGTGCTGGCATTACAGGCATGAGCCACCACACCTGGCCTACAAATATATATATATAATATTTGTATATTATATGTATTTTGGGTGTGTGTATACACATATACACAAATAAGAAAAGACAAAAGAGAAACAACACTCTAATGCCAGTCATGGCTGTTAAAGAATGAGTTTAATAAAATACACTGTACTTGTTCACTGGCTCTATTTATTTACCATCTTTTGTTCCCCCAGAAAATTGATATGTTGACATTAAAATGCCACGTTTGTAATGAAATTAAGTTGTAGTTGTTGGCACATGTTTAGTATGCATAATCACAGAGTTAACTTTAGCTTTTAATTTAATTTAATTTTCTTAAACAGCAAAAAATGAAAATTGCCTGGGGAGTTACTTAAAGAAATACAGGATTGAGAATGAAAAGTTTCTCCTACAAGGATTAGAAAGTGTGTTGCTAGGAAGTAGTGATAAAACATTCATCTACAGTGCCTTTTCCCTTAATTTTAATAACAGAAACATCTTGGAAATATATATATTTTTCAATTAGGCCAAAATATCTTACCTCAAAGATAACCTCTCACTTTAAAAGTCATATTCTGTGCTTTGCATGTGAGTAAAAACCATCATATTTTAGTGGGCTTCAGGAAGCTCTTAAATTTTAAAACATGGGCCAAATCTCAGGTAAGCTATAGTCATTAATAGTACATACATTTCTTGAGAATTACGTGTTTCTTAGTTGTTCTGGGAAGTGCACTAGTACTGGCAGGCTGCTAGGCCGTGCAGCATGCTGTGTAGTTGAAGATTTTATGCTGTTTCTCACATGAATTTTACCTAAGCACAAAGTTGCCAGAGTATGTAGACTTAAAGCAGGGTAGCATTCTTAGCCTCTCCCTGGTACTGAGACACAAAAAGTACTTTTTATAGCTCAATTTTTTTTAAGTCCCAACTCTTTCCTGTTTAACCACTCTCCCTTGTTCTGAAAATCAGATCAGTCACTTTGAAAGTCCTAAGAACCTTTTCCCTTGGTTGAGTACTGACCTGGGTTGTCCATCATTAGTAACACCCTCCCAATGGAGTAGGTTTGGTTTTGGCCTGACACAGGAAAATTAAGACATATGTTTAGTTCCTGTAACAGCAGCTTCCCAGGCACACAGGTTCCTGTTGAATGTTACTTTTCCCTTAAAGAGCCCTTCAGTATGAGATGTGAACATCAGCAACTTTTTGATAAGTAGACTAATCCCCACGAATTGCTTTCATTTACTGTATTTAAGTGTTTCCTGCTAAAAGTTGAGAAAATAAGAAAATAGATGACTTTGTAAAACCAAATTAGATAATTTAGAAAACCACTTGGAGATAAAAAAAAAATTACACATTTGGGGCTGGTAAACGGAGTAGTGTGACAGACGCATTTGTTTTGTTTAGATCATACAGTGGTGTGCCCATCTGGGCCTTTGATCCACTCACATTAAACCAAGACCATGTTTCAGATTTTTAGTTCCAGCAGATATTTTCCCATGGCTATGCCTTTTTTTTTTTTTTTTTTTTTTTTGTTTGAGACAGAGTCTCACTCTGTTTCCCAGGCTGGAGTGCAGTGGCATGATCTCGGCTTACTGCAACCTCCACCTCCCGGGTTCAAGCGATTCTCGTGCCTCAGCCTACAGGCGCATGCCACCATCCTCAGCTAATTTTTGTATTTTTAATAGAGACGGGGTTTCACCATGTTGGCCAGGCTGTTCTCAAACTCCTGACCTCAAGTGATCCTTCCACCTCGGCCTCCCAAAGTGTTGGGAATATAGGCATGAGCCACCAGGCCCAGCCAGGCTATGCCTTTTTAAAATAAACTTACAGAAAGCTATTTTTATTTGACAGTAAGTGATTAATTTCTTCAGCATGCGCATAGGAAAATATGGTGAAAATTTACATGTGGTTGATAAGAAAGCTAGCTTTTATTGACAATCACTTAGAACAGGGGTCCCCAGTCCCTGCGCTACAGACTGGTACTGGTCCATGGCCTGTTAGGAACAGGGCCTCACAGCAGGAGGTGAGAGCAGCAGGCAAGCCAAGCATTACCACCTAAGTGAGCTCCACTTCATGTCAGATCATTAGCGGCATTAGATTCTCATAGGAGCACAAACCCTAGTCTGAACTGCAGGTGTGAGGGGCTAGTTTGTGCACTCCTTATGAGAATGATGCCTGATGATCTGTCACTGTCTCCCATCACCCATAGATGAGACCATCTAGTTGCAGAAAAACAAGCTCAGGGCTCCCACTGATTGTACATTTTGATGAGTTATATAATTATTTCATTATATATTACAATGTAATAATAGAAATAAAGTGCACAATAAATGTAATGCACTTGAATCATCCAGAAACCATTCCCCTTATCCGTGGAAAAATTGTCTTGAAACCAGTCCTTGATGCCGAAAACATTTGGGACCACTGCTTTAGAAGGGTAACGAGCACTTTAAAAAATAATAACTATTTCTGTAACTATTTAAAGTTGGTATTCTGTGACTCAAAAAACAAAAAAACAAAACCATAATCCTGCTCTTCCCTGTTTTCTCCCTCCGCCCCGTGTGCTACTCCCTGCGTTGGAGGACTGCGTGCCTCCTTTTCTGATAGAACCATGGGAAAAGGCCTTTAGAGGCCCACCTACTGGCAGTAGTTTGTTTTTTTACAGTGACATACAATAAGAAATGTATATACACAGATACTATATATTAATAACTGAATTAAAAGTTTTACTAAACAACATTAACGTTTTTAAGTGCAGTGCATTGTTTTCTATTTAAAATTTTTAAGACATGTTGGTCGTCACATTCTAAATTGCTTTCATGCCCTTCTAAACTGGGTCTGTACTGTGTTTAAACATGCTCATCTAGCTGAGCCCCAACCCCGACAGAGCAGGAGAGCACACTCTAGGGCCATCCATTGGGCTGGCTCTTCCAGGTGTCAGTCCTGGCCTCAGTTTACTACCAAGTCTTAGGTCATAATATCCAGACTTTGAGACTTCACAAGCAGTCTCAAAGACTTTACTGTACAGTAGAATGTCAGTACAAAGAACTGGAGGGCCTGCAGAGCACTGCCAGCTAGAGGAGCTGATAAAGTAGGAAGGATGCACGTAATGTCTTCATTATGATGTACTCTCATAATCATAATAATACTTGGCTTTTTTGTGCCTGGCACTGTCCTGAATGCTTTCCATGAGTTTAAATATTTAATCCTCGCAAGAATCATGAGGAGGAGGAACTATTATCCCTGTTTACCAGTAAGGGAATAGAAGTCAGAGAAGCTACTTAGGGTGACTGCCCTGGAGGCATAGCTAGGAAGTGGGCCAGGAATGTCAGGGAACAGCCTCCTTCCCAAAGAAGTGGGGTTGGTAACACCGACCGATTTCACACAAACTGATGTTTTTCTCATTTTGAGGACCACTGAGGTATGTTAAAACAGCCTTTCTCCTGGGAAACAGCTCCTCCTTGTTCTTATTTCTGTCATTGACTAGCTTAGTTTTGTTCATCTAGATCTCCTGAGATGTTGGTTTAATCGACGTTGAAAAAAATCTGTGTGAGCATTTGGTGGGACTGATGCAAGAGGCACACCCTGGGTTATTTTATGCTGGTAACACTGTTTCCTCAAGCTGTGCATTTTGATGGATTAGAAATGGATTGTAAGAAAAAAAAGCAGTAGGATTAATAATCAACAGGAAAAACACCTGAAGGTTGGCCCTCCCAGTGAGATACTTGATTCCTTCATTGGCTCTTTGTCGTAGGCAACATGCTGGTTGCTGGGCGTAGAGTTGGTGCACAAAATAGATGCTGCCCAGAAAAATAGCATTTGTGATGTGAGTGAATAGCACCATAGAGAGAAGGACAGGGAACCAACCTGGACTGAGGAGCAAGATTAAAAGGATGTTGCTAGCAGATATTTTTTTAAAATAAAGAGGATATTTTGAATTAGGTATAGTTTAGGTGTTTCTATATAAAGTCCATAAGGTACCCTGGCAAGAGTGGAACATAAATTTGTCACATGAATTTGCTAAAGACAGACTTACGAGGACTGATAAATATGAGGCTTTGAATAACAAGTTTTATAGCTAAAAACATTTTCTTTTTTCAGACACCTTCAGCAGTAAACAAGATAAAACAACTTCTTAAAGATAAGCCTGAGCATGTAAGTAAAACCAGTTAATTATTCAGTAAAAAACTGAAGCTGTATTTTCAGAATGAATTTATCCCATGATATATAGTATTATTTCATTTAGGGGTTTTTATTTAAAAGGTAAAATATACTCAGGATTTAAAAAAAATTCAAATAATACACAAGGGTATTTAACTAAAAGGAAGTCATTCTTTCAACCTGACTCTTCGTCGTCATTCTTCCTTCCAAGAAGCAATCTCTTTGGTGTCCTTCCAGGGATAATGTATACATTTGAAGCGGCTAGACCTGATTTTCTCAGCCTCCTCACAGTTGACACTTTAGGGCAGATTATAGAATGTTTGACAGCATCTCTGGCCTCTGTCCACTAGATACCAGTAGTACCCCTTCTTTGCCTCAACCAAAGAATCCACATATGTGGAACCCACCGATACGGAGAGGTGACTTTATAAAGTATGGTGAGTACTATTTCACCAGCAGTTCCTGATTCTACAAAGCTTTGGTTGTCACAACCAAAAATGTCTCCCTGAGGGCAACCACTGGCCTAGACTGGGCTTGTTATTCCTGTGTATATCTCTTCCTACCATGAATGTTTTTGTTACACTTTGCTTTTTACCCTTAATAATGTAGCTTGAAGATCTTTCCATGTCATTATGTAATGATCTGCCTCCCTTTCTTGGCTTTATGTAGAGTATATTCCATTGAACAAGTTTTGAGTTCTTTAACCAGTCCCCATATTAAAGGGTCGTTTTCATTCAGTGCTGCCGCAAACACCATTCAGCAACTATTTAGTGGCTGCAGTGTGCCAGGCGCATTGTTCTAGATCTGTAAGCATGGCTTAGTCCACCTACATAGGATCCATTCCTAGATACAGAATTGTTGAGTTAGGGGTGTGTGTATCATCTTAATTATACATTGTTAGTTGCCAGTGGAATGCCGTAAATCATTTCAAGTAATGGATTGCAATATTTAATAATTAGATGGTGGAGTGATTTCTGGTTTCTGTTGTTAACCTACATTACAATGTAATGGAAGTTCTCAAACCTACCTTTTAAAATTATTAAATTTCAAAGGATATCAGTGTTCTGATTCAATTTGGATAGACCAATGACTAGACTACAAATTGGCCTAATGAAACAAGAATTTAACTTTGCAGAATCAGGAACTGCTGGTGAAATAGTACTTAGAATACTTTTGCTGTATACAGTCACCTCTCCGTATCTGTGGGTTCCGCATATGTGGATTCAGTCAACCACAGGTCAGAAATATTTGGGGAAAAAATAGAAGGTTGTATCTGTACTAAACATGTACAGACTTTTATTCTCTAAACAATACAGTATAACAACTATTTATGTAGCATTACATTGTTACAGGTATTCAAGTCCTCCAGAAGTTATTTAAAGTACAGGGGAAGATGTATAAAGGTTATATACAAATACAGTGCCATTTGCATAAGGGACTTGAGTATCTGCAGATTTTTGTATACTCAGGTAGTCCTGGAACCAATTTCCCATGCATACTAAGGGATGACTGTATTTAAATGAAAAATCAGCTCAGCTCTAAGACAGAAAACTTAGGTAGATATTGTTTGAAAATTGCATTAATGTAAACACTGATATTTTTAAAGTGCTGTTTGGTCAGTATGGACTGCAGTCTTTTGCTTTCTGGTATTCAAGACTGTACACAAGTCTGCACTAGAATTCAGATCCCATGTACAGATAGAATTGCCAGGTGATGGACTATGAACCCTGGTGAATCCTAACCATTAGGAAACATTCGGAGGATATCTCACAGAACAAGGTAGAGCAAAAACGTTTTAAATAAAGTCCCAGGCTGGACGGGGTGACTCCTGCCTTGTAATCCCAATGCTTTGAGAGGCTGAGGTGGAAGCGTTATTTGAGTCCACGAGTTCGAGACCAGTCTGGGCTACATAGTGAGACCCTGTCCTACAAAAAGTAAGAGAAAGTCCATTTTGGTACGAGGAGGCTACTGTCACTTTATTAGTATAATTGTTTAATCTGTACTACTTTAAAACCAAGTTTATATTTTTCATTTCTTTTTCAGGTAGGTGTAAAAGTTGGTGTCCGAACCAGGGGTTGTAATGGCCTTTCTTATACTCTAGAATATACAAAGACAAAAGGAGATTCTGATGAAGAAGTTATTCAAGATGGTGAGTTTTTAACAAATATTTTTTGGGCACGTTGTTTTGCCTAAAATTATTAGCCTTGCACAGCACAAAGTAAAAAATAAGGATAGTAGCAGGAATTATGTAAATAATGCTCACTGTGTGTGTAGGCGTTGTTTGATGCAATTTCATGTATTAACTGATTTATACACAATGCTGAATGTGGGTGGTACCATATTATCCCTGTTTTTCTGATGAAGAGACTGAGGCACAGAGGGGTTAAATAGTTTAAGGTCATAATAAGTGACCTAGTAAAATTCTTTCCAGAGACTGCTCTTAGTAACTAATTGATAAATTATTATATAAGCTTGTTTTAACTATGAAAGATCATCGTTGTGTCCAAAAAGTGAACCAGCCTTAAACCTCACAGTGAACCAACAGTTCTTGTGTAAGCAGCAGTTTTATATCTGTGTCAAATAAGTACAAGCTGAGCATTCCAATCCAAAAATCTGAAATCTGAAATGCTCCCAAATTCAAAACTTTAAAAGTGGGTGCCAGCATGACACTCAGAGGAAATGCTCATTGGAGCTTTTTGGATTTGGGATGCTCAAGCAGTAAGTACAATGCAGATACAGTCATACATCACTTAACATTGGAGATACATTCTGAGAAATGTGATGTTAGACAAATATCCTGGGGTGTACTTACACAAACCTAGATGGTAGAGCCTACCATATGCCTCAGCTAGATGATATAACCTATTGCTCCTAGGCTACAAACCTGTACTGCATGTGACTGTGCTGAATACTGTGCACAGTTCTAACACAATGGTAAGTATTTATGTAAACGTACCTAAACAAAGAAAAAGCATAGTGAAATTTCATTGTAAAAGATCAAATGTAGTCAGGTGTGTTAACACAAGCCTGTTGTCCCAGCTACTCAGGAGACTGAGGCAGGAGGATTCCTTGAGTGCGGGAGTTCAAGATTGTAGTGCACTGGCCGGGCATGGTGGCTCACCCCTGTAATCCCAGCACTTTGGGAGGCTGAGCTGGGTGGATCATGAGGTCAGGAGTTCACGACCAGCCTGACCAACATGGTGAAACCCCATCTCTACTAAAAATACAAAAAATTAACTGGGTGTGGTGGCACATGCCTGTAGTCCCAGCTACTGGGAGGCTGAGGCAGGAGAATCGCTTGAACCCCAGGAGGCGGAGGTTGCAGTGAGTCGGGACCATGCCATTGCACTCCAGCCTGGGTGAAAAAGTGAGACTCTGTCTCAAAAAAAAAAAAAAAAAAAAAAAAGACATTGTAGTGCACTGTGTTCTTACCTGTGAATAGCCACTGCCCTTAAGCCTGGGCAACATAGCGAGACCTCCATCTCTTTAAAAAAAAAAAAAAAAGGAAGAAGGAGAAGAAAATAAAACATGGTACACCTGTTTGTGGCACTTACCATGTATGGAGCTTGCAGGACTGGAAGTTGTCCATGTGAGTCAGTGAGTGAGTAGGGAGTGATGAGTGAATGTGAAAGCCTAGGACGTTACTCTGTAGTACTATAGACCTTATAAACCTTGTACACTTAGTCTTCAGTAATAAATTAACCTTAGTTTACTGAAACTTTTTTACTTTGTAAGCTTTGGGTTTTTTTTTTTTACTCTTTTGTAATAACATTAGCTTGAAACACACATTGTACAAATGTACAAACTTTTTTTTATGTTCTTATTCTATAAGCTTTTCTCTATTTTTAATTTTTTTTCTTTATAAACATTTTAATTAAAAACTAAGATACAAACACACGTATTAGCTTAGGCCTCCACAGGGTCAGGGTCATCAATATCCCTGTCTTCCACCCCCTCCTTTAGTCCCATTGGAAGGCTGTCAGGGGCAGTAACACTCATGGAGTTGTCATCTTCTGTGATAATGATGCCTTCTTCTGGATACCTCCTGAAGAACCTGCCTCAGGCTGTTTCACGGCTAACTTTTTTTTATAAGTAGAAGTACACTCTAAAATAACAATAAAAAGTATAGTAAATACATAAAGCAGTAACATAACCATTTATTATCATTATCAAGTATTATGTAGTGTACATAATTGAACATGCTTAGACTGTTATACGACTGGCAGTACAGGTTTGTTTACACCAGCATCACCACAAACAGCTGAGTAATGGGTTGTCTTGTGATATTATGGTGGCTACAGCATTGCTAGGCAATAGGAATTTTCAGCTCCATTATAATCCTCTTTTTTTTTTTTTTTTTTAAATTTGAGACAGAGTCTCGCTCTCTCGCCCAGGCTGGAGTGCAGTGGTGTGATCTCGGCTTGCTGCAACCTCCATTTCCCGGGTTCAAGCGATCCTCCCACCTCAGCCTCCCAAGTAGCTGGGATTATAGGCGCCCACCACCATGCCTGGTTCATTTTTGTATTTTTAGTGGAGCTGTATTATCAACTCATGTTTTTGAGGAATCCTGTATTTCCAATTTTTATTAAAAGCTATTTATTATTAAATTTAATTTATAATTAAAATTAATTATATTTGCTGCTGCCCCCTTCTTCCACCCTATAATCTGTTAAAACCTATCTAAAATAATTTATCTTGTCATTGGAAGTATGCACTTAGCTTGCAGTTCTTACCTACATGGGCAAATGAGGCCTAGATTCCTAAGTGTGCTTTCTTATTAAACTAAAGTTACTAATCAATAAAGACCTTTTAAAAATATATTATTTTTGGGGCCGGGCGCGGTGGCTCACGCTTGTAATCCCAGCACTTTGGGAGGCCGAGGCGGGCGGATCACGAGGTCAGGAGATCGAGACCACGGTGAAACCCTGTCTCTACTAAAAATACAAAAAAAATTAGCCGGGCGTGGTGGCGGGCGCCTGTAGTCCCAGCTACTCGGAGAGGCTGAGGCAGGAGAATGGCATGAACCCGGGAGGCGGAGCTTGCAGTGAGCCAAGATTGCGCCACTGCACTCCAGCCTGGGCGACAGAGCGAGACTCCGTCTCAAAAAAATAAAAAAAAATAAAAAAATATATATATTATTTTTAAAATTATAACACATTATAAACCTTAAGACTTTCATCTTAAAGAAGAGGTGACTTAATTATATATTGCTTATATTTAGCTAATGTCTCAATTTCTTATAAAGAAGAAAGTTTTTTTGTTCTTTTGTTTGTTTGTTTGTTGAGACAGAGTCTTGCTGTCTTACCCAGGCTGGAGTGCAGTGGCACAATCATGGCTCACGGTAGCCTCTGCCTCCCGGGCTCAAGCAATCCTCCCACCTCAGCCTCCCGAGTAGCTGGGACTACAGGCGCCCACCACCGTGCCTGGCTAATTTTTGTATTTTTAGTGGAGCCAGGGTTTTGCCCTGTTTCCCAGACTAGAAAGCTTTCTTAAATTGATTGTATTTGTTGGCTGGGCACTGTGGCTCACACCTGTAATCCCAGCACTTTGGGAGGCCGAGGTGGGAGGATCACTTGAGCCCAGGAATGCAAGACCAGCTTGGGCCACGTGGTGAAACCCTGACTCTAAAAAAATTAGTTGGTCCTGTTGGTGTGTGCCTGTGATCCTGTGGGAGGATCACTTGAGCCTGGGAGGCGGAGCTTGTGGTGAGCCATGATCATGCCACTGCACTCCAGCCGGGGTGACAGAGCGAGACTCTGTCAAAAAAAAAAAAAGATTGTATTTACAAAGATGTTGACCTCTACCTGTGTAATTACTAGGGAATAGTACCTGTTTTCCGTCGCGTAACCAGAAAAGACTATTGTTGTACTGATTGATGTTATTAAAATAGCCCCATTGTATCACAGTCCTTTGTATATCTTTAAGCTTGAATCCATGTATCTAGTGTATTGCAGAATTTTCATAAATTATTTTTCATTTCATAAAACTCATCGAGAATATACATTTTCTTCACGTTGCAAACTGGAAAAATGAGTGAAGTATAGTGAAAGGTAAATTCTAATTTTGCATAAAATTGTCATGGAATTTACTTGTATAAAATTCGCCCCTAATGTGATTGTTTGTGACATAAATTCGTGTGTGGGGAAGAAGGGGCAGACAGGAAACTGAATGCTTAATTCCTTAAGGAAATAATTTAAAATGTTCAAGGCTTCCTGTTTGACTTTCGTTGATAGTCACTATTTCAAGTTCACTTGTGCTTTGAATCAGCAAGTTCCATAAGGCTTTCTATGACACATGTTTTCTTTTCTCCAAGGAGTCAGAGTATTCATCGAAAAGAAGGCACAGCTAACACTTTTAGGAACAGAAATGGACTATGTTGAAGACAAATTATCCAGTGAGTTTGTGTTCAATAACCCAAACATCAAAGGGACTTGTGGCTGTGGAGAAAGCTTTAATATTTGAAATCTCAGGACTCTTCTGGCCGTAGGTTCCAGGAAAGCTCGTGGAAGCTTTGGGGCTCACTGCAGAAATCATGTGACTGTCACGTGCTGGAAAATAAAGTGATACATCTTGAAAATGAAGCCAGTGTGTTGGATTCCAGAAGAAATGATATTTATATTCTCTATAGGGGACAGAAAATGAGAAGCCATCACTGTCTTTGGATCATTTAGGTCTCTTGCATCCTTTGTTTTAGAACCAGTTTCATTAAAGTTGCCTTCCTGGGCACCTGTTTATCCATTTCCTGAACTGTGTGCACTCCTTAGATCGCTATTGAATGGCTTGAACATCCCTCAGCATTTCTCCCAACCAGATCGGCGACTCCTAAAATCCAAGACAGGACATCCTGACTGCTGGTAGTAATATGGTGGTGCATTGTTTTTTCCACCCAAACTTAACATAGCCTTTTTTATGCATTTTTATGAAAAATTTCATTGTCAGCTGCCTCATTGCATACCCTTTAATAGTACCAGGCAAAGATTTTCGTCAACTATAGTACAGATTAGTTCTGAGTGATGGTATCAAAAGGTGAGAAAGATGTCATCCACCTTTTTTTAAATCCATTTCTTTTGCCACCCTATATGTCTGTTCAGAGATGAGATCTCAAGCTGACTTTGATTCCTTTAGTTGAGGAGTCTCTTAAAGCCATCTAGCCCACCTCCCTCAATTCTCTGTGTGAGGAAGCAAAACCCCAGGGAAGCCAAAGGGTTCCTCTCCACCCTGACTGCACAGGCTGGGGGAGAGTAGGGACTCTACCCTCCTCTCCCCTTCCTTGTAGGTGACACATGCTCTGCCCGCTGAGGCAGTCAGCGAAGGCAAATGGTCTGACTTCTTTATGTGGTCAACATTTTGATAGAATTTCTTTATAATTTGATAGAGATTATATTATTTTTATCTTATTTTGAGTGGGAAGAATTTTAAAACCTTTTTATGTGAATTACCATCTTGTTTCTTTCACCTTTGAAACAATGGTTTGTAGCAGAGACAACATTGTAGCAACCCAGAATTATGCTTTTGGAATGTGGTCCTCACTGTACAGGAGAATGTAGGGATCTTTTGTGAAAATTCCCAGTGTGCATACACTTTCTGGTTCCTCGGTCCAGTTGCTAAAGTTCTTAGTATTTTAGCCTAACATATTTATCACCAACTTTTCTTTAAAAGTGTTCCTTTTGTCACTTAGTTACTGATTTTCCTGGGTTTGACATAAGTATGAGATGATATATATGCTTTTTTTGAAAGCTGATTCTCATGAATTCAAGTAGCTGAGTTCCTTTATGTTTCGTTTATTCACTAAAGTAGCTGGCACAAAACACACCAAAACCTAGAGCGGTAGTTTTATGTAAATGCTCATGAGTTTGTATCAATAATATAATTGTTGATCCACTTATAATTCGTGCAGTACTGTATGTATGTAGAGATTGAGTTGTCAATTAAAAAAATTTGGCCTCTTTGTGATCATAAAAGTGCCTTTTCTTATTGAGGGGAGAGGGTTTGGGACAGCAGCTGCTAAAGCCAATAAAAAAAAATGACTGTTCTTTTTGCCTGGGCTGCCTGTCACCAGGCGTCTTCTCTACCTGACACTGTTTCATCCAGAGTCCTAGCTGCTGATTCTCCACACAGCCCTGGAGAGACCATCTCAGATGGCTCTCATCTCCCTGGCTTTGCTAGCCTCGTTTTCCTCCTTGTTCCCCATGAGGTCATCCGCCCCCCAAGCAGCTTCCTCATGTCCTCAGGATGAGAGCATTATCTTATCTGTCATCTAAGCTTTTATGTGAACCTCCTCCAAGAAGGTTCTCAACTGTTCACTCAGGCACAGTAGTGAGCACTGACTTTCCACTAGCCCTGAGCTTTCACAGGTCATCAAAGACAGTCCCAACCTCAGAGAGCTTCAAGTCAGCAATGAGACACCAACGAAGAGCATCGATCGCCATGGTAAGTGTTGTGAGCAGCTGGTGGTGATTGCATGCTCACTGCATGCCAGGAAGTGTTCTAATAAACATCATCATCTCAGCGATCGAGAACGCAGGTCTGACTACTGTCTTTTTCATAGATAAACCAAAACACAGCTTAAATAAAATAGCTAAGGTGGCCGAGTCAGAATCGTACCCTGTGTCTTATGGCTCCAGATGCTGTGCTCCTAGCTGTTAGGCCATACTGCGTGTCCTGATAGAACCAATGGAGTGCGCTTCTAAAAAGGTAGCCTACAGGTTATGACCCCTGCACCTAGTTGAAAGAGATCTGGGGAAGAGGGAAGACAGTGAATAGTACTAAAGAGGGTTGAAAAAACACAGAGGGCATGTTCTCACTCATAGGTGGGAATTGAACAATAAGAACACTTGGACACAGGGCAGGGAACATCACACACCAGGGCCCGTCGTGGGGTGGGGGGCTGCGGGGGGGATAGCATTAGGAGAAATACCTAATGTAACTGACAAGTTAATGGGTGCAGCACACCAGCACGGCACATGTATACATATGTAACAAACCTGCACGTTGTGCACATATACCCTAGAACTTAAAAGTATAATAAAAGCTAAGCACTCAGGAGAATGAGGCCCGGAAAAGAGCAGTAAGGCTGGAGGGCAAGGTAGACGCCTGGGGCATTTGGGCTTTCTGCAAGTTCTGTAGGCCTTGGGGCCACTGAAAGTATTTAGGGGCACTCATTAGAAAATTGCATTTGGAAGTGCTTCCGTGGCCTGGACTAGGCTGGCTGATGAGGACAGGAAGAAGCTATTGCAAAGCCCGCTATAATAGGACCTGAGCAGGGACCCGTGAGAGGAAGGCTTAGGAGGCAGAAAGGATGGTACTCTATCTGTAGCCCAACCTCATCAGCCAGTGTTTCGGGACTCATTTCTATTTGTACAAGCAGTACTTGTACTGTTCATTGGTTTCAGTTCTTGTCTCTCGTACAGTATTGAAAGGTTCTTGGAGACAGGAACACAATTGCTTTAATGTTCATTTAGCATCGGGCAGGTCAGAATTATTTTTGCAAAATGGCTCCATCCTACGGCCATGTCACACCATGTCATGCAAGCCTTAGCCCTCACCAGGAAGGTTCTGTCTGTTGCACCACATTCGTCCACATTCTACTCACAAACACTGGTCGTTGTGTTAGGCGATTTGGTAGTGCCCCTGGGTGACGTGTAGGCCAGCAGATCTGTCGCATAGCAGCAGATCTCAGGCTTTTCATGATCAGTTATAAGCCCACTCTTTCACATCAGGATGCTAAATTGAATGAATCAGGCCATCAGGACAGAGGCCTGCTGTGCTTCATTGTTGCAGGACCCACCAGAATGATTTTTTTTCTCAAACAGGAAAGGGTTGGGAACAATCCCTACAAGATCAGATGTCCCTAAGATTTCCAGTATTTCCTAGGTTTCACTCAGCAGGAAATACCTCAAAAAAAAAATGGCCTTTCTTGTCATGTTTTGATACCTGAGAAATCAGGAAATGGAAAAGCCTGTGTTAAGCTGAGCTGTAAGCAACATCGGTGTCTCATTTGAGCCTTAGAGCAGACGTGACATGGGCCAGACACAGCATCGACCCAGAATAAACCCAAATACAGCTCACCTGAGCTCAGTGCAGGCTGGGAGGCTGGCCTGGAAAGGTGTAGGTTTGGGGTGAGATATGCCTGGATTTGAATCATGGGTCCTGTCATTTTGTATCCATGTAACCTTCTGTAGAACAATCTCAGAATTTGGGGGGATGTGATGAGCTAACTACACATAAATGGCATCCTGCTAAGGGTAGACGTTTCATACTTTGTAGTTCTCGTCCCTTTTAGCCATTTTCTTGTGCAAAAAGGGATAATATGCTAATGGATTATCAATCAAAGCAAGAGCTTAGGGAAAGAGTTTCAACACAATTAGGGAGTTATTGTCCCATACTCAAATCTGGGGGAAATTTGCTGTATTTCCTTCAAATAAATGACCACAGTAACTTCTTTGAAAAGAACCATAAATTAATTTCAAATATAACCATTCAGAGAAATTTCATTCTCTTAGTAGCTGATTAACTATAGACAAACCTGCCTTAATCGAGGAGCTGTTTTGAAAAGCTCATTCCCCAGTAGGAACTCAGTCTCCTGGGCCCAGGTGGGTCTCATCAGACAAGAGAGGTAGGAGAGAGGGAGGTGCACCGTAGCCTCAGCCTCTATTGAAATACAGAGCCATGTGGTGGTTACGTCACTGTGGACGCCCCTCCTCCCTCGCTGCCGTGCATTGTTCAGGGAAGGCTTCATTTCACGCCAACCTTTAGCGGGGCAAGAGCTCTGTACCAGTGGTACTGTGTCCAGAATTGGTGGGTTCTTGGTCTCACTGACTTCAAGATGAAGCCACGGACCCTCGCGGTGAGTGTTACAGCTCTTAAGGTGGCGCCTCTGGAGTTGTTCCTTCCTTCTGATGTTCGGATGTGTTGGGAGTTTCTTCCTTCTGGTGGGTTCGTGGTCTCGCTGGCTCAGGAGTGAAGCTGCAGACCTTCCTGGTGAGTGTTACAGCTCTTAAGGCGGTGCGTCTGGAGTTGTTCGTTCCTCCCGGTGGGCTCGTGGTCTCGCTGGCTTCGAGAGTGAAGCTGCAGACCTTCGCGGTGAGTGTTACAGCTCATAAAAGCAGTGTGGACCCAAAGAGTGACCAGTAGCAAGATTTATTGCAAAGAGCAAAAGAACAAACCTTCCACAGTGTGGAAAGGGACCCAAGAGGGTTGCCACTGGTGGCTGGGGCAGCCTGTTTTTATTCTCTTATCTGGCCCCACCCACATCCTGCTGATTGATAGAGCCAAGTGGTCTGTTTTGACAGGGTGCCGATTGGTGCGTTTACCTTCCCTGAGCTAGACACAAAGGTTCTCCACGCCCCCACTAGATTAACTAGATACAGAGTGTGGATTGGTGTATTCACAAACCCTGAGCTAGACACAGGGTGGTGATTGGTGTGTTTACAATCCCTAAGCTAGACATAAAGGTTCTCCACGTCCTCACCAGACTCAGGAGCCCAGCTGGCTTCACCCAGTGGATCCCGCACCGGGGCCGCAGGTGGAGCTGCATGCCAGTCCCGCACCGTGCACCCGCACTCCTCAGCCCTTGGGTGGTGATGGGACTAGGCACCGTGGAGCAGGGGGCAGCGCTCGTCGGGGAGGCTCGGGCCGCACAGGAGCTCACGGAGGGGATGGGAGGCTCAGGCATGGTGGGCTACAAGTCCCAAGCCCTGCCCCGCGGGAAGGCAGCTAAGGCCCAGTGGGAAATCGAGTGCAGCGCCAGTGGGCTGGCACTGCTGGGGGACCCAGTACACCCCCTGCAGCCACTGGCCCGGGTGCTAAGCCCCTCATTGGCCCGGGGCCGGCAGGGCCGGCCGGCTGCTCCGAGTGCGGGGCGCCAAGCCCATGCCCACCCAGAACTCCAGCTGGCCCGCAAGCGCCACGTGCAGCCCCATTTCCCGCTCGCGCCTCTCCCTCCACACCTCCCTGCAAGCTCCGGGAGTCGGCTCCGTCTTGACCAGCCCAGAAAGGGGCTCTCACAGTGCAGCGATGGGCTGAAGGGCTCCCCAGGTGCCGCCAAAGTGGGAGCCCAGGCAGAGGAGGTGCCGAGAGCGAGCGAGGGCTGTGAGGACTGCCAGCATGCTGTCACCTCTCAGTACTCAGCTTAAAACTAGCCTACTTTGACAGCCTTGGCGGGTTATTGCTTTTACTTCCACTAGCTAGTGATTCCCAAACTTTTCATGATGAAGTGCCCATTTATTTGGCCAGGTGTATTGGCTCACGCCTGTAATCCCAGCACTTTGGGAGGCAAAAGTGGGCAGATCACCTGAGCCCAGGAGTTCAAGACCAGCCTGGGCAATGTGGCAAAATGCCGTCTGTACAAAAATACGAAAATTAGCTGGTCGTGGTGGTACATGCCTGTAGTCCCAGTTACTCGGGAGACCGAGGTGAGAGGATCACTTGAGCCCAGGAAGTAGAGGTTGCAGTGAGCCAAGATTGTACTACTGCACTCCAACCTGGATGACAGAACGAGACCCTGTCACAAAACAAAGAATAAAAAACAAAGTACTCATTTATTGTTCTCCATGGATTCTATGTCTTGAAGCAGTCCTCAAACTTTTAAGGTGCAAATAAGTCACCCGGGGGTCTTATTAAAAAGCACATTCTTGGCAGGGCGCAGTTGGTAGCTCACGCCTGTAATCCAGCACTTTGGGAGGCTGAGGCGGCTGGATCACTTGAGGTCAGGAGTTCGAGACCAGCCTGGCCAACATGGCGAAACCCCGTCTATACTAAAAATACACAAAAATTAGCCAGGCATGGTGGCGGGCACCTGTAGTCCCAGCTACTTAGGAGGCCGAGGCAGGAGAATCACTTGAACCCGGGAGGTGGGGAGGTTACAGTGAGCCGAGATGGCGCCACTGCACTCCAGCCTGGGTGACAGAGCAAAACTCTTTCTCAAAAAAAAAAAAAAAAAAAAAAAAGCAGATGCTATAACAAAGGTCCAGGGCAGAGCCTGAGATTCTGCATTGGTAGCAAAGGCCCAAGTGAAGCCAGTGCTGTTGCTCTGCAGACCACCTTTGAATGGCAGGCTTTTGAAATATTTTCTCATTGGAAGAATCTTCTGTATTTATTAAATTCTGCTTAAAATTATTAACATTCTTGTACATCCATGTTCATAACAGCATTATTCACAATAGCCAAAAGGTAGGAACAACCCAGGTGTCCATTGACGGGGGACAGGGGGTGAGAAATTAATTTCATGGACACAGATTCAGTTGGAAAAGATGAAAAAGCTCTGGAAATGGAAGGCGGTGCAGGTGGCACAACAATGTGAATGTACTGAATGCCACGGAACTGTGTACCTAAAACGGGTTAACATGATAAGTTTCATGTTATGGATATGTTGCCTCAGCGTTCACAAGTTGTTAACTCAATTAAATCAGACTATTTAAATACCCAGTAGATTGCATTCTGGGGAAATGGCTGTTTCAGGAAAATTTTCAGTGATTGTCACAAGGACCTCCCAGTGGTGGGGACGGAGTCTGGAGCACAGCTGCATGGCACATGGAGAGAATTTGCACAGCCAGGCAGCCTCCGGTCCACTTCTCCCCATATCTGGCCAGGTGCAAAGAGCATAGCTCTACCTCCTATTATCTCTCTCAATTTCTTATTTGCACTTTGCCCATGTCTATAGAAGGAAAAACTTGACTGATTAGAAATTACATTCACGGCACCTGTAGTCCCAGCTACTCCAGAGGCTGAGGCAGGAGAATGGCATGAACCCGGGAGGCGGAGCTTGCAGTGAGCCAAGATCGCATCACTGCACTCCAGCCTGGGCGACAGAGCGAGACTCCATCACAAAAAAAAAAAAAAAAAAAAAAAAAAAAAAAAAATTATATTCATGCCAGCCTGGGCAACATGGTGAAAACTCATCTCTACAGAAAAATCCATAAATTAGCCAGGCATGGTGGTGTGCACCTCGGGTCCCAGCCACAAGCTGAGGCAGAAAAAAAAAGTAGCTACTCAGCTACTCAATGTTCACCCTTTAAAAATGCTTTTCCATCATCCTCCACCATCTTCCCACCTATTATTCTCCCACCCCCCACCAAGCAGCAAGATAATTCCCCATCGCTTAAGCATCATATAGCTGTTTATGTGACCTTGAGGATGTCCACATGTCACAATGGACAGTCACTTAACACTAAGCAATGACACATGCTAGGAGTGGGGCTGGGCTTTGGGGCTGCTGGATGAATGAGACTCAGCCTCTGCCCTGGGAGTGCAGAGACTCAAGACAGATATGACCACGTGAAGAGACAACTGTAAAACAAGTGGTAAGTGCAGCTACAGCCATAGCCACAGGGCACTGTGAGTCCACAGAGCAGCGAAGGCTAAGCCAGTCTAGGCTTGGCAAGGACAGATGGAGTGAGGTGGGCAATGGCTAGGGTGGGAAGACCGGAGTTGGGAGGTGAGATGGGATTTGGGTTTATCTTTACCAGTAAGGATGAGGAGCCTGTTTCATCTTCCTCCAGGCAGGTCACAAAAGCTGGAACGCAGTTGATTGTGCCAAGCCTGCAGACTCCCTCATCCCTTCCAGCCTTCAACACTGACAGCCCTGCCCTCTCTCCCCAGCCTCTGTGCCTTCATCCTCCCCCGTGTTCCCATGGATGCTTGGTCCTGACTTTGCACCCCTCCCTCACACCCAGTGTCCTTTCTCTTTCCTCTGCCACTTGGGAGGCTGATGGGAGGATCACCTGAGCCTGGGAGGTTGAGGCTGCTGTGACCTGTGTTCACACCACTGCACTCCAGCTGGGGTGACAGAGTGAGAGCCTATCTCAAAGAAAAAAAAAAAAACACTGCTCTGTATGATACTATCAAAGTGGATATATGTAATTGCACATTGTGAAATCCCATAGAATGCACAACACCAAGAATTGACCCTAATGTAAACTGTGAAGTATGGGCTTTAGCTAGTAAACATGCGTTGATATTGGCTCATCAAGTATAACAAACGTACCACACAAACATAAGTAGTAAAAAAAAAAAAAAAGGGGGAAGCTGTGTGTATGGTACAGGAAAGGGGGATGTGGGAACACTGTACTTTCTAACCAATTCTAAAATTGCTCTAAAAAGTATATTAATTGTTTTTAAAAAGTCTTTCGTTAAATTAGCAATATAATAGTTGCTTACCCAAGAAAATTCAGGTTTTCAAATATTGCATCTTAAAAGCAATTATTTCCGGATGTGAGGGCGATCTGGCTGCAACATCTGTCACCCCACTGATGGCCAGGGTTAATTTGTCTGATCTGGCTGGCTAGGTAGGTGTCTCCTTCTTCCCTCATCGCTCCATGTGCATCCTTCCAGATGCTGCAGATGACCTTCCCCAACAGAGGAGGGCCGTTCTTTGGTCAAGGGTATATGAGTAGCTGCACTCCCCTGCTAGAACCTCCAAACAAGATCTCTGAAAGTAATTACTTCAAAGGAAGGATTAAGAGTTTCATCTTCTATGACAAAATTAATTTTTCCTTTTTTTTTTTGAGACAGATTCTCACTCTGTCACCCAGGCTGGAGTGCAATGGTGCAATCTCGGCCCACTGCAACCTCCACCTCCCGGGTTCAGGTGATTCTCCTGCCTCAGCCTCTGGAGTAGCTGGGACTACCGGCGCCTGCCACCAGGCCCAGCTAATTTTTGTATTTTTAGTAGAGACAGGGCTTCACCGTGTTAGCCAGGATGGTCTTGATCTCCTGACCCCGTGATCTGCCCCCCTTGGCCTCCCAAAGTGCTGGGATTATGGGCGTGAGCTACAGCACCCGTCCAACAAAAATTTTAGTAATAAAGGTTGTCCTTAATAGTTGAGTGTGCACAGCTATAAAACCCACACAAGAAAGCAATCTGGCCTTCACATCAAATATCTGCTCAGGATTGATGAGCTCTCTCCCCATCCACGTTAGCACCAGATGGGTTGTTTGAGCTGCCTACACCGCTCATTCCCTGAAGCCATCGTGACAGGACACTGTCACCGTTGTCATCCATTGTGTTGGTATATAAATCCACTCAACTGATCTGTTCCTGGCCAAGACCACAGAATTTTCCCCTCTCTTTCAGGAGCTAAGTCTGATTGTCATATTTTCAGTTCTGATTGTTATATCAGTAGTAGCAAATTGCATTCCCTGTCAATCAATCGTGTTGTCAATCCACCCTCTGACAACTAAAGCAGAAGGCCTAAAATTACTGAGTGCCTACTCTGTGCCAGCTGCCATGCCAGACAAGCGGCTCCCCTGGGAAGACAGCCAGACTCAAGGGTAAGAAATCAAGGAAATCATCCAGGAAAGCCTATTAGGCATTTTGGGGAAAGACCAGGAAGGAGCTAATGAAGTCTAGATGAAAAGTGACAGCTGAGAGAACTGAAAAAGGGGCAGATGTTGACTTGTTTGGCTTGATGGAGCCTCCAACTGATTACAAGTGAAAGCCAGGAGGGAGGAGTTTAAAAGGCCTGCTGTTCTGCAGGGGAATCTCCAGGTTCCTATGGGCTCTCATCTCCTCTCCAAGGAGTCTTCTCACTTAGACCAGCACTCCCAAAGCATGGAACCCAGTAATATCTGCAGTGAGCCACAGGTGCTTTGGGGTTTCAGAGGAAAAGGCAATGTGTTGGCCTAAAGGAAGAAGCCAAGGCAAAATTAATATAAGTAGAGAGCTTATGTGAGCCAAGTTTGAGGACTGCAACCCTGGGGACATTGATTCAAGTTGCCCAGACTATATGCTCCAATTGGCAATTATAAGTGGATTTTTAAAGGGAAAAAAGAAGGGGTAGTTCTAAAGTTGTTTACCAAGTATTTACATTGGTTCATTAAAATACCATAAGCTTCTTTTTTGTTCTTCCTCTTGTTGAGACAAGGTTTACCCCTGTGTTGCCCAGGCTGGTCTTGAACTCCTGTACTCAAGTGCTCTCTCATCTTAGCCTCCCGTGTAGCTGGGATTACAGGTGCATGCCATGGTGACTCACTCAAAATAGTATAAGCTATTAATTGGCTATACGTTGTTCTTTGTATCACAAACTCCAGAAATATGAAGATATGGGTGAGGGTCACATTGCGCAACTCATAGCATTTTAGGTAATTTGTCAGCTAGTCTGGGAACTACAGGCAATAGAAGAAAAATACAAAATGGCTTTAAACAATTAACCCTGGGCATAAGAGTAATGAGACTCTCCTGTCTCTCTGATAAATTTCGCATTCCTCAGATTCTTCCGACTGCTCTGAGCTACTTTCCTTTCCCAAATGAAACAGTTGTAGTCACACTTCATAAATTGAAAATGTAACATAGTAATGATTTCCCAGAAATTTCATTTTGTTCCTAATAGCTCCTGCATATTTAAATGTTGAGCATTTTCCATGAAGATGACATTAATCAAATGTTCTTAAATAACATTCAACTAGCAGGATACAGTTAATTCTGGTTAATATATTTTTCACATTTGCTTATTTCTGTTTAGTAAGTCTACAATCTTTATCATTGCTATTGGGTTATATTAGATTGAATCAGTGGCTCAAAGGTATTCATTGAAACCTAAAATAATGATGGAGACAGTAGTGGATATTCCACACATCAGAATCATCTATGAATGCACATAGTGCTCATGATTCCAGAATGATTTAGGATGGCAACCAGGACTCACTGTGTCAAGCAAAGCTGCAGGTGTGATGATCTTAGAGAGGCAGCTGAAAAGTGAAAGTGAGTAAGAAGTGCCACAATGAACATCTGAAAAACGTGTTAGATTAAATCGAAGTTCTCCTTCCCCAAGTCCCCTGAGCAAAGTATAAGACCTGGCCAGATGAGCTTATTAGGGCTTAGAAAACAATACCCCCGTAGGAGCCAAGGGAAAAATGTCCTTTTTGCCCTCTGAAGGTTTGCTGAAAAAATAACTCACAAAAGGCAGATTCACTGGAGAAAAGGTGTACAAATTTATTTATGTGCACATAGGAAAGAACCACAGAGTGATTACTCCAAATGCCCAGTGGAGTAAAGAAGCTTACTTACCATCTTGAGGTTACCAAGAGAATGGGAGCTCAGAGAATGGCCCAAAACAAGTTATGGTGGTAAATCAGGTTATGGTACATGACAGGTTACGGCGGGGAGAGAAGAGGAGGCCTGGCTAGCAAAGGTGGTCTTGCTATGTAGATGAAACCTCATAGGTAGCAGCCTTCAGAAAGAATAGAGGGTAAATGTTTCCAACCTTCAAAGGTGTCAAACTCTCAGTTAATCTTTCCTACATCAAACAAGGGAAGGCTCAGAAGAAGCCAGGCTGCACAAGACAGGGATGCCCTCTCTCACCACTCCTATTCAACATAGTGTTGGAAGTTCTGGCCAGGGCAATCAGGCAGGAGAAGGAAATAAAGGGTATTCAATTAGGAAAAGAGGAAGTCAAATTGTCCCTGTTTGTAGATGACATGGTTGTATATCTAGAAAACCCCATCATCTCAGCCCAAAATCTCCTTAAGCTGATAAGCAACGTCAGCAAAGTCTCAGGATACAAAATCAATGTGCAAAAATCACAAGCATTCTTATACACCAATAACAGACAAACAGAGAGCCAAATCATGAGTGAACTCCCATTCACAATTGCTTCAAAGAGAATAAAATACCTAGGAATTCAACTTACAAGGGATGTAAGGACCTCTTCAAGGAGAACTACAAACCACTGCTCAATGAAATAAAAGAGGATACAAACAAATGGAAGAATATTCCATGCTCATGGGTAGGAAGAATCAATATCGTGAAAATGACCATACTGCCCAAGGTAATTTATAGGTTCAATGCCATCGCCATCAAGCTACCAATGACTTTCTTCACAGAATTGGAAAAAACTACTTTAAAGTTCATACGGAACCAAAAAAGAGCCCGCATCGCCAAGTCAATCCTAAGCCAAAAGAACAAAGCTGGAGGCATCACACTACCTGACTTCAAACTATACTACAAGGCTACAGTAGCCAAAACAGCATGGTACTGGTACCAAAACAGAGATATAGACCAATGGAACAGAACAGAGCTCTCAGAAATAATGCCGCATATCTACAACTATCTGATCTTTGACACACCTGACAAAAACAAGAAATGGGGAAAGGATTCCCTATTTAATAAATGGTGCTGGGAAAACTGGCTAGCCATGTGTAGAAAGCTGAAACTGGATCCCTTCCTTACACCTTATACAAAAATTAATTCAAGATGGATTAAAGACTTACATGTTAGACCTAAAACCATAGAAACCCTAGAAGAAAACCTAGGCAATACCATTCAGGGCATAGGCATGGGCAAGGACTTCACGTCTAAAACACCAAAAGCAATGGCAACAAAAGCCAAAATTGACAAATGGGATCTAATTAAACTAAAGAGCTTCTGCACAGCAAAAGAAACTACCATCAGAGTGAACAGGCAACCTACAGAATGGGAGAAAATTTTTGCAACCTACTCATCTGACAAAGGGCTAATATCCAGAATCTACAATGAACTCAAACAAATTTACAAGAAAAAAACAAATAACCCCATCAAAAAGTGGGCAAAGGATATGAACAGACACTTCTCAAAAGAAGACATTTATGCAGCCAAAAAACACATGAAGAAATGCTCATCATCACTGGCCATCAGAGAAATGCAAATCAAAACCACAGTGAGATACCATCTCACACCAGTTAGAATGGCCATCATTAAAAAATCAGGAAACAACAGGTGCTGGAGAGGATGTGGAGAAATAGGAACACTTTTACACTGTTGGTGGGACTGTAAACTAGTTCAACTATTGTGGAAGTCAGTGTGGCGATTCCTCAGGGATCTAGAACTAGAAATACCATTTGACCCAGCCATCCCATTACTGGGTATATACCCAAAGGATTATAAATCATGCTGCTATAAAGACACACGCACATGTATGTTTATTGCCGCACTATTCACAATAGCAAAGACTTGGAACCAACCCAAATGTCCAACAATGATAGACTGGATTAAGAAAATGTGGCACATATACACCATGGAATACTATGCAGCCATAAAAATGATGAGTTCATGTCCTTTGTAGAGACATGGATGAAGCTGGAGACCATCATTCTCAGCAAACTATGGCAAGGACAAAAAACCAAACACCGCATGTTCTCACTCATAGGTGGGAATTGAACAATGAGAACACATGGACACAGGAAGGGGAACATCACACACTGGGGACTGTTGTGGGGTGGGGAGAGTGGGGAGGGATAGCATTAGGAGATATACCTAATGCTAAATAACGAGTTAATGGGTGCAGCACACCAACATGGCACATGTATACATATGTAACAAACCTGCATGTTGTGTACAGGTACCCTAAAACTTAAAGTATAATAATAATAAAATTGAAAAAAAAAAAAAAGAAGAAGCCAGGCTGCATCAAGGCAGATTCTGTACAGATGCAAATCTCCCCACGAAAGACAGCTTTGCAGGCCTACTTCTGTTTGCTGGCTCTCTGAACAGACACCTCAAAATATATCAAAGAAGGATATTTTGGGAGTAAAATATTTTTATTTCTGTCAGTCCTACTTTGAAACTTTAAAAAACTTTCACATATTAAAAGCCATGTTGATAGCTTTGGAGAGATTTGGGTTAGAAGTTGTTAGATAGAGATAGGCAAAGGAGTGGGAAAAATTCGGGACAGGCATAAAAGAACCAATTTAAATATATTGTCCATATATTCTTGAATTAGTCTCTTTTTTCTTTTTTTTTTTTTTTTTTTTTTGAGACAGCGTCTCACTCTGTCTTTCAGGCTGGAGTGCAGTGGTGTGATCTTGGCTCACTGCAACCTCCACCTCCTGGGTTCAAGCCATTCTCCCACCTAAGCCTCCTCAGTAGCTGGGACTACAGGCATGCATCACCATGCCCAGCTAATTTTTGTATTTTTGGTAGAGACGGGGTTTCACCATGTTTGCCAGGCTGGCTGGCTGGTCTCAAACTCCTGGCCTCAGATGATCTTTATCTCCTGACTTCATGATCTGCCCGCCTTGGCCTCCCAAAGTGCTGGGATTACAGGCATGAGCCACCAAGCCCAGCCAAATTGTAGTCTTATTATACTTGCTGATTTATTGCATAAAGTGAAGCAAGAGCTGGGCACTGTGGCTTGGTCCTATAATCCCAGCTACTTGAGAGGCTGAAGTGGGAAGAGCTCTTGAGCACAAGGGTTTAAGGCTTCAGTGAGCCATGATCATGCCACTGCACTCCAGGCAGAGTGACACAGAGCAGGATCCCATGTCTTTGAAAAACAAAGAAGTGTAGCAAGAATAATGATTGGTTGATTGGTTATATGGGCTTTTTTAAAGTTGGCTTTTCTGGGTTTTTTTCATAAAGAATTTCAAATTAGGCTTTTAAAATCCTCTTGAAACTAGGAAGCCTAGCCAATGATTCACCATCAGACTGTGCCTGTAATACCTGTATGATTTGGGTTAATTCCTCTCTTCTAGAAGTCCCCAAAATATCTTGAGTTTCTTGGACCTGTCAGAAAGTGACATTCTTTACTTACTGCAAGTTCAGAAACCTTGTAAAGATACTGTAGACAAGACACCAGGCCAGTCTTTCCAAAGGGTTTTTTATCAGCTTCATAAAATCAACCTTGATTCCTCAAAGCAGTCTGCTCATATCCAAAACTATGTCATTCCAAAGTCTTGGTAAAATAACAAGTGTATTCAATTATGTCCATTACAAAAGAAGATGGGTTCTTACTGAAGTTTTGCAAATAACTGTAATGCCATAAATTAAGAATACTCACAAATAGTTTCCAAATTTTGAAGAAATCAGGTGGAGAGAAAGGTAAATGTTTCAGTTTTTCTCATAAAAGTGTAATTTACCCAATAGCTTAAAAAAAAAAAGTTTTCTTGACTCTGGAAAACAAAACCTAAAAAGCATCAGCAATGTTTCAAACAAAAAGGCATAGAAAAGCATTTCAGTTCTCTATCAGATCAGCTCCAGGTAATTAACTTTTATTTTGTTTGATGTTGGGTTAGCAATCTTCATGAATCTGTAAGATTTGTATTTAGAATTATGGAAGTTTTTACTGAATCCAATGGTAGGATCTCTAAAGTTATCAGGAACCTGTACTCAAGAGTACTTACCAACACATATCTGAATTTTAGGCATCTCATACAATTTGGGGACAAATATTAGTAACAACACATTTATCCAAATATAACTAAAAAATGTTAAACACCATTTCTTATTTGATAATGCTTCCTGAATGATTTTAACACACGAATTAAGCCTAATATATCAACCTTGGACTTCCAGGGGCCCCAATAGTAAAAAAGTTCATTGGAGGTCAAGAAGATTGAATTTAGAATTTAAAATTTGTTTTGGGGAAGTTTGTCAAATATCAAAGGTTTAAAACACTTGATCAGAATAGGATAACAGGTCACTGTAAAATAAGTCATTTGTCTAGCCAAAGTGATAATTTAAAGATTTCAAAAAGCAAAAATCTTTACTTTTTGGTAGAGAGGAGACTCAGTTTTCCAAACAATCAAAAGGCCAAATGAAGGGCCAGGTGTGGGGGCTCACACTTGTAATCCTAGCACATTGGGAGGCTGAAGCAGGCAGATCATTTGAGGTCAGGAGTTTCAGACCAGCTGGCCAGCATTGTGAAACCCCGCCTCTACCAAAAATACAAAAATTAGCTGGTTGTGGTGGCGCACACTTGTAATCCCAGCTACTTGGAAAGCTGAGGCAGGAGGATCACTGGAACCCAGGAGGCAGAGTTTGCAGTGAGCCAAGGTGGTGCCACTGCACCCCAGGCTGGGCAACAGAGTGAGACTCTATCTCAAAACAAAACAAGAAAGACCAAATAACGACAGCATGAGACCAACAGAATCTGTCTCAGAATCTGTCTCGTCTTCCCTCCTCCCCCTCTCCTCTCTCTCTGTCTCGTGTGTGTGTGTGTGCATGTGTGTGTGTGTGTGTGTGTGTAGTTTACCTAAAAGCTAAAGAAAAACCTTTTACTATCTCTTGTTAATACTACCTGGAAATCTTGTTTAAAAGAGGAAAACGAATTTTACCTTTGCATCAGTGTATTATTAATGCTAAAACTAACTTTAGTAAAACCTGATAAACAGATCCATTCAATTATAATCACTTTTGACCACACATGATAAGGTTTCCATAAACCTTTTATAACCTCTTACAATTTTTTTATTCTTTCTTTCTCCAATTTTTTATTTCCATTTAGATTTATCCATTTTTTATTCCTTTAATTAAAAAAAAACTTTCAAAACCTCTAAACTGACAAAATTATATTCCCTATAACAAAAACATATTCTCATGATGTTGTATAATTTTTTCCCAAAACCACATTCTACTTTTCTTATTACACTTTGCATGCAAAATTGTTTATCTTATACTTGGTAGTTTTAGTTTATATATCTATTAATTACAAAGTTAACTCTTAGAAACCCTAATTTTCAGTGAAAAACCTAGAAAGTAAGCAATTTTAACTGTTAGATACTAACAATCTTTGATACACATTTTATTATTTTTAGAAACATAGGCTTTCTAATGAAACAGTTTTTCAATGTAAAACAGGACACATTTACTAACAGATCTAAATAAGTTTTATTTCTCTAAAATAGGAAGCCAAAGTATAGGAGCTTAAACTCATATTTAATCATTAATGTCTTGGCATTATATCATATTTGGATATCATCTAGATAGTTAATGAATATCCATTATTTAATTTAGCTTAGCAAAACTCTAAGAGTTTTTATTATCAAAAAGGTTTGAGAAAACTTTTCTAAGTAAACACATTCTAAAAAACAATTATTATTAAACATTTGGCCAGCTGCAGTGACTCACGCCTGTAGTCCCAACTATTTGGAAGGGTAAGGCAGGAGGATTGCTTGAGCCCAGGAGTTTGAGGCTGCTATGAGCTATGACTACATCTGTGAATATCCACTTCACTCCACCCTGGGCAAAATAGCAAGACTCTGTCTCTTAATAAAAAAGGAAGATTAAAAATTTATACTCCTTTTTCACAATTCGTTTCAACTACCCTTCTGAGGATAGAGGAGAAGCTTTCCCTTTGTTCCTACAATACCACTGAAACTTCTGATTTATTAAATAAACAAACACAGTAACATTCTAATAAACCAGTAGAGTTTCTCCGTAACAAAAACAACAAAGAATTACCTTCTAGGACAAAACTGATTTCATTGCTAAATAGAATAAAGACAAAAACGTCCAACACATTATTCAAATGTCTTACTTACTGAAACACAAAGAGATGCATGTTACATTATTATAAAGAATCATAAACCTGGCTACAGAGTTCATCATGTATGTTATACTTAGAGAAAAATACAATGAGCTATTGGCCAAACAGCCTAATCAAAGATCTTATTGTATAAATATGGTACTGTTGGGGCTCAGAAACCAATACCCCAAAATATGGCCCTTTGACATGCTGAATGGAAGAAGCCTCAAGGCCTCTGTGACCTTCCCCATGTCCCGTCTCTCAATTCTGTATGACCTCCCAAAGCACAGGCTAAAGTTGTTCTCTGAAGTTCCCTTACCTGCCTGGAGTACAGATTTGCCGAAGAAAACAATTACCTCCAAATCCTGTCCCTGAGTTTTCATTAACTGAACTCATATCACATGAAGAAAGACTGTCAAAAGAAAAACAAAGTTTAAAAAGAAAAAAACATTAAAGTCTGTCAACACACTTGGACAGACTTTTGTCAGAAACCATTGTCTGCTCTGTGTGTCCAACAGACTCTGTGCCAGGCCATTGTACATTCTTCAAGCCCGTAGAATTCCACCCTCTCAAATCTTTTACTGTCCCCATAAAATAATCCACACTGCTCCATCACCCTTGCCCCCAGGAAGACGAACATATAACCATCTGTACCCCATTGAGTGGTAGGGTAATCACTGTGATTTTCCCCCTATGTACTCTAGTAAATTTCTATGCCATTTCTCCTATCAATCTGCCTTTTGTCAGTTGATTTTTCAGCTTAACTTCAGAGAGCAAAGGGGAAGTTGGCCAGGTGCAGTGGCTCACGCCTGTAATCCCAGCACTGTGGGAAGCTGAGGCAGGCAGATAGCTTGAAGTCAGGAGTTCAAGACCAGCCTGGCCAACACAGTGAAACCGTATCTTTAAAGAAAAATTAGTCGAGTGTAGTGGTGCACACTTGTAATCCCAGCTACTCAGGAGGCTGAGGCAGAAGAAGAGGCAGAAGAATTGCTTGAACTCGGGAGATGGAGGTTGCAGTGAGCCAAAATCGCGCCACTGCACTCCGACCTGGGTGACAGAGTAAGACCCTGTCTCAAAAAAAAAAAAAAAAAAAAAGGGCAGGAGACGTTTTCCTTTGGCCTCTACCATTTGGCAATATACAATGTGACAAAGCATTTACAATAGCAAATGTGAGCTAGTTTACTGCTTTTGATACATACTGTATATATACATGAAGAAGAAAGATGCAACAATGCTTTGTTCTCTTTGTCACCAGTTACTGTGGGAGATGGTTTGTAGGCTGAAACAGATGCCCAAATTCTCCTACCAAAGGAACATCTGGAAGGGAACAGGAAGGAAGGCTCCTGCTCTAAAAAAAAAAAGAACGGTCTCTGAATGGCTGTCCACACTCTGTCTTACTCCCAGGGAGTCTTTTTTTGGTTGTGATTTAGTTTTAGAAGACACTGTGAAAACTGAACACACAATCAAATGTGGACCCTGCGTTTTCATCCTGCCATAGACAGAAAGGGGTAAAGAATGAGGCTAATGAATTTGTAAGTTAAGATGATGGATTGAAATCTGTAAATAATTTTATACTTACTGAAACCTGGACCAAACTTCGACACCAGAATTTGCTTTTTAAAGACATCACACAAAATAAAGATGCTAACAGCAATAACATTTTGGAAGCTGGCAGGCAGATGGCTGTGGCGTTACTGGCATGGCAGACTTGAGAAAGCTGGGAACCAGATGAGATTACACCTCAAAATCTTCCAACAACTCTGCTACAGGCAACACGAGGAGCCACTGGAACTGGGGTGATGGGGAAGGTGGGCTAAGAGAAGGCCCTTGATGAGAAGGTTGACCTAGCGCCCGCGCACATTTCATGACTCTGGGTAAATGCCCCTGCTTCCACCTGGTGGAAATCTAAAGGTTTTTTTTTTTCTACAGAGAAACTAAAACAGGGTCAGGTCACCCAACTGGGGGAGTGCCAGGCCCAGCAGGGGGGTGTAAATATCATACCAAAAAACAATAAATAAACCCGTAGACAAACAAGGAATTGTGTGAATGTGTAAGTGCTAGATGCAAGCCCCCCAACTCTGCATTCAACATTCTCTAAAAATGAGACCCTTTGTGTACGAATGGTCTCACTTTAGAAAACTCAGTGACATGCAATTAACTCATGTAACAAACCTACGCGTGTACTCTCTGAAGCTAAAATAAAAGTAGAAAAAACAGGCTGGGCACGGTGGCTCACGCCTGTAATCCCAGCACTTTGGGAGGCCGAGACAGGCAGATCACCTGAGGTCAGGAGTTTGAGACCAGCCTGGCCAACATGGCGAAACCCAGTCTCTACTAAAAATACCAAAATTAGCCGGGGGTGGTGGCAGGCGCCTGTAATCCCAGCTACTCTGGAGGCTGAGCCAGGAGATCGCTTGAACCCAAGAGGTGGAGGTTGCAGTGAGCCAAGATCTCACCACTGCACTCCAGCCTGGGCAACAGAGTGAGACTCAGTCTCAAGAAAACAAAAACAAACAAACAAAAAACGTAGAAAAATAAATAAATAAACTGCAACCTCTACCCTCAGTGCAGACAAATGGAAATCTCTGGGGAATCCTACCAGCTCAGGAAAAACCTAAACATACTCATCACATCAAGGGACCCTCCCACAAAGGCTTCACCCAAAGTCTGTGAGTCCCACCAACGCGTGCAGAGCCTCCTGCCAGCTTTTTAGCACTTCACTCTTGCTGAGCAGATGACCAATGATCCCCAGACCGTCAGAGGACTGCCTCTATAATGGAAGGTAGGGGCCAAAACAAACAGGGACAAAAAAGAGAGAGACTATGTTGGCAGAAGAAAACTTCAAAAGAAAAACCAGCGTATCTTTGAGGGATAAGAGAAGATAATTTTGCACCATGAAACAAGAATGAATCACATGAAAAGGAACACTTGGGATAAAAATAGCTCTTTTTAAATCTTCTTCTTATTTATTTATTTAGAAAGGGTCTCACTCTGTTTTCCAGGCTGGCAAGGAGAGGCATGATCATGGCTCACTACAGCCTCAGTCTCCGGGGCTCAGTGGATCCTCCCACCTTAGCCTCACATGTAGCTGGGACTACAGGTGCGCCACGATGCCTGGCTAAGTTTTGTATTTTTTGTAGAGACAGGTTTTTGCCATGTTACCCAGGCTGGTCTCAAAATCCGGGGCTCAAGCAATCCACCGGCTTCAGCCTCCCAAAGTGTTGGGATTACAGATGTGAGCCACCACGCCCAGCCTAAAGAAAGCTCTTATAAGCTAAGTGAATGAAAACAAAATAGAAAGGTTAGAAGATAAAGTAGAGGAACGTGCACAAGAAAAAGATGAAAAAGAAGCCTGGCAGCCCGGTGAAAAGAGAGAGAGAGAGAGAGCAAAACGACAGAGCACATCCACTGTACCCCAAAGAGTTCTGCTTTGATCCACTCCTGAGATTTGATACTTGGCCATAGGGAGCAAAAATTACAGAAAATACAAAAAATATAGAGCAGTGCCGTTCCCTGACTGCATTTTGGCTGGATTGCCGTCTCTGGCCCACTGTGTCGTCCTACCAGATGTCCCAACAGTGGTGCTGTTATCCCGGACTCAGTCAAAACTTTGCCCTTTGGCTTCCCCAAAGAGACCCGTGTGAACTCGCAGGAAGTGGAAGCCAGACAGGGACCTGCCTCTGTGCAGATCACAGTCCCCTGGGAGCCTGCATCTAGCTTGGGAAACATTGCTTTCCCTTTCATCCATGGCTTGCTACTCCGTTTTCAAAAGTAAATACTGTCATGTTAGGGACATGTAAATCAATAGCAAAACTATAGAGAATAACAAGACAAGGATGTCCACAGAACTGAGAATGGGGTAGACTGTGGCTGGAGGGAGGGGATTCACTTGGAGACGGCCATCCAGAGGTCTCATGATACTGTTTCTTAACCCATTGGTGAGTGCATTTTTAGTCTTTGTTCCTTGTATTTTTATTCTTTAAATAATACATATACATTTTATACGCTGTTTTCGTGCTCAAGACAATTAGATGTTGAGAGAAAAGTAGTACTTGTTAAGGTTTTTGAAATGCAAATGAGATTTTTAAAAAATTATTTCATGTGTTAATCCACGAGTCCAGTTTGGCTGCTTTAAGTGGCTGCTTGCGGCACCAAGGGTCTTCACCAAGTAATCATGACCTTCTATAGCCTGCTCTGCTTGTCAGGACTGAAAAGCCTGCATTATTAATGTGGAAGATGCCATGTCAGACTGGCTTAGGAAGTCCAAGCTGTAGTACAATGGCTGCACTGCAGAAGGTTTCACTTTTCCCTTCACCCCTCAGTGACAGAAAGGAGTAAACTCCTTCACCCCTCAGTGACAGAAAGGAGTAAACTCCTTCACCCCTCAGTGACAGAAATCAATGGCATGCGATTGAGTATCCTTTAAAATTACATTCAAATGCTGCGAGAGAACCTGAAAACATCTTTCCAAGGCAAATACAACCAAGCATGGATTTATTGTCTCTTTGCCAAGCTGTCCTCAGCTGAGACGATCAACTGCTCAGCAGCTGAGAGGAGACTTCAGAGGGAAATCACCCCATCATGTTTGCTTTTGTAGAGAACTCAGTGACATGTTTGTTACATGAGTAAATTGTAAGCCACCTGGCAGGGCCACCAAACACTAGCTGTCATTGCAGGAGACTTATAACTGAGAGCTAAGGTTTTGTAAATTAGTAGAAATAAGGTGAAAAGAAAGCTGTGGGATGTAGAAACTGACAAACTGACCCAGTGCCCAAGTATCATCAGGATTCTTTAGGGGAAAACAGGAACGTGAGCATCTCCTCTCACTCACAGGAAACAATCATTTTTAAAGTCATGCTTTTACTTTGAGAATTGTGATAAATCTTTTCTTTTCATTTGTTAGAGTTCTATTCTATTTATTAGAATTCTGTGCTGATGCCCTGAATAGGTCAATTAGAGTGATTTGCAGGCAAGTAAAAAAGAAAACCTCATTCCAGGTGACACTAAAAATAGGAAGCATACACCTTCAGAGCAGCTTTATTCACAATCGCAAAGAGGTGGAAGCTACTCAATCGTCTCTCCACAGATGAATGGATAAACAAACTGAAGCATGCAACCCACAATGGAGTATTACTCTATAACGTGGATGAACCCGGAGGACATCATACTAAGTGAAATAAGACAGTCCCCAAGAAACGAATACTGTATGATTTCACTAATATGAGGGTCCTAGAGTAGTCACGCTCAGAGACAGAATGCAGAATGGTGGCTGCCAGGGTTTGGGGGAAGGGAGAAGTGGGAGTTTTTCAGTGGGTATAAGGTTTCAGTTTTACAAGATGAAAGGCTTCTGGAGATGTGTTACACAATGATGTGCATGCAGTTAACACTACTGAATACTACACTTACAAATGGTTACGATGGTAAATTTTGTTATATGTTTTTACCACAATTAAAAATAAAATGTTTAAAAGGGAGATGTGGCTGGGCACGGTGACTCATGCCTGTAATCCCAGCACTTTGGGAGGCCAAGGTGGGTGGATCACCTGAGGTCAGGAGTTCAAGACCAGCCTGGCCAACATGGTGAGACTCTCTCTCTATTAAAAACACAAAAATTAGTTGGTTGTGGTGGCAGGCGCCTGTAATCCCAGCTACTCAGGAGACTGAGGCAGGAAAATCCCTTGAACCTGGGAGGCGGAGGTTGCAGTGAGCTGAGATTGTGCCATTGCACTCCAGCCTGGACAACGAGAGTGAAACTCCGTCTCAAAAAAAGAGAGGTGTAAGTTTGCAGGAGATATTTATAGGATGCTTTTGTTTACATAAGGTTCAAACACATGCAGAAATGACAATAGAGTATGTTGTCAGGGATACATGCACATGTGAAAAATAGAAATAAAAAAGGAGGAGAATGCTAAACACAAAATTCAGGAGGGTGGTTATCCCTGGGATTAGGGAGGGAGAAAGATGGAACTGAGGATGGGGACAGAAAGCGTCAGTGGTGTTCCCAATATTCTTTGTCTGGGTTTGGGGCGCACAGATCTTCATAATTATTCATTCGCCGAGAAAGAAAATACTCCCATTTAAACTCTGACATGCTCTGTAATCACATAATTTTTATTTTATATCTACTTTGTTTTAGAGAAGAAGAGCTCTTTTAGATCTATTTAGGCATTGGTTTTTATCATACATCTGCTGCCGTATTCAGTGCCTACCATGACCACTACTAAATCAGTGTTATCTTTGAGATCAGCCTTGTCCAATAGAAATAGAATGCAAGTCATTGATGTGATTTTAAATCTTCCAGGTAGCCACATTAGAAAAAGTGAAAGAGGCCAGCATAATGGCTCACATCTGTAATCCCAGCACTGTAAGAGGCTGAGGTGGGAGGATCTCGTGAGGCCAAGAGTTGGAGACCAGCCGGGCAACATAGCAAGACCCTGTCTCTACAAAAAAAAATTATTTTAAAAGAGAAAAGGTGAAAGATACAGGCAAAATTAATTTTAATGCTATATTTTATTTAACTCAATGTATCTAAAATATTATCTTTTTGTAATTGATATGAAAATCCCTAATGAGATACTTTTCATTCTGTTTTCATACTTCAACACATCTCAATTTGGACTACTCACACTGTAAGCTCTCAGTAACCACATTTGACTAGTGGCTACCATATTGGATGGTACAGATCTAGAAAGTACTTGAAACAGCAATTAAACTCAACTTGTACACTCCACAATGTGTGTATATATAAGGTGAATGGATGGCCTTACCAACAGCTATGTCCAACTTCATGCAGATCTAGGCCATAGGAACTAGTCTTGAGGCCACTGGGCCAACATCAATTGTGAAACCGATTGATTGTGAGAGGCAGCCTGCTTTTCAGAAATGTGAAAATGTGAAATTGATGCAATATGGTAGTTGCAGAGCAACTGTCTGTGAGTATGAGACCAGTTGTTATTAGAAAAGCCTAAGAACAATGTAGCCAGATGGTGCTGGAAGCCTGCAAGAAGTGAATCTGGACTCTGAATGTTAGATTCAGGCGATGTGGCTTGCTAAATGCAGTTTTGTCACCTGTTAGATGGCTAGAGCCTGGGGGATCACAGTTAAGGGTCTGAGAGGCTGAGGCAGGAGAATCGCTTGAACATGGGAGGCAGAGGTTGTGGTGAGCCGAGATCGTGCCATTGCACTCCAGCCTGGGCAACAAGAGTGAAACTCCGACTCAAAAAAAAAGAAAAAGAAAAAAAATTCAGTGGTTTTAGGTGCTCTAAGGCCAGAACTGGGGACAGAGACCAAATATATTTCAAATTATACCACAGTTGTTTCTGTTGCAATGGAAGGTTTATACTTGAACATCTAATTTATTCTCTATCATCATGTTGAATTCAGGAGGGAGAGAGAAAATCTATGCCCACTTTTCTATCTCGAAAAATATTCTCGAGAGTAGGAATTGCTTCAAATATTGTTTCATGTTCCCAAAGGGCCTGTCATGGGACTGGGTACAATAGTAACTCAATAGACACTTTCCATAGAGACTAATTTCTCCTCAAAACAGGAAGGCCGCCTGGTCTGTAACACATCACCAAAGGAACACATGCTTTCTGTAAAAAACAATTCAAATAGTGGAAAACATTCGAAGTAGTAAAGTGCCAAAGCCCCCCTTTCGTGCCTTCCCACTCACTCCCTTCTATTAAGATGTGGCCTGCGGGGCCGGGCGCGGTGGTTCACACCTGTAATCCCAACACTTTGAGAGGCTGAGGTGGGTGGATCACCTGAGGTCAGGAGTCTGAGACCAGCCTGGACAACATGGTGAAACCCCGTCTCTACTAAAAATACAAAAATTAGCTGGGCGTGGTGGTAAGTACCTGTAATCCCAGCTACTCAGGAGACTGAGGCAGGAGAATCACTTGAACCCGGGAGGTGGAAGTTGCAGTGAGCCAAGATCGCACCACTGCAATCCAGCCTGGGCGACAGAGTGAGACTCCATCTAAAAAAAGTGGTGTGCGTCCTTCCAGAGGATGCTCTGTGAATTCACAACTATGCATAAATTCTCACTTGACAGACAAACGTATTTTCTCTCCTACATAAAATACATATTTGGCCTCATTTTTTACATGGTGGACTCATACTGTACAATTACTGTTAGTACATATTCATTTTTAATTAATAAGTTTCTAATTGATAAATTATAAGCTGTACATAGCAGCTAGAGTGCTCCTTTAAGAATAAATGTAAGTTAGAAAAACAAAACAAAACAAAGCTGTGCCAACTACTCAGCTCAGCCTGCTGCACAAAGTCTTGTGGCAGCAGAAAAAAAAAAAAGACTGTAAGCCAGATCCTGTCTTCCTTTGAGCCTGCGATGGCTCCTCAGTTCCCTCTCTGCAAGGCTCTAAGAAGACAGGGCTCTCTTCCTTTCCCCTCCTCTCTCCCTCTTTCCTGTTTCTCTTGCAACCTGCTCTTCCTCCAGCACATGGCCTTTGCCCCGGCTGGTGCTTCTGCTTGAAAGATTCTTCCTGTTTTTCTCAGGGCTCAGTGTCACCTCTACAGGCTTTGGGTCAAATGTTACCTTCCCAGTGAGGTCAACACAACCACCCTATTTAAAGTTGCAACCCTCCATCACCACACTCCCAATCCCCTTTACCCTGATCTCTCTGGTAACCTTCATTGCACTTAATGGCTTTCAAACTTACAAATTCACTTATCTTATGTATGATGTTCTGTAAGTTCCCCCTTGCTAGCCTGTAAATTCCACAAGAGGCCGGGCATGGTAGCTCACGCCTGTAATCCCAGGACTTTGGGAGGCCGAGAGGGGAGGATCACTTGAGGCCAGGAGTTCAAGACCAGCCTGACCAACATGGTGAAGTCCTGTCTCTACTAAAAATAGAAAAATTAGCCAGGCCCAGTGGTGGGCACCAGTAATCCCAGCTACTTGGGAGGCTGAGACAGGAACATTACTTGAACCCAGGAGGTTCAAGTGAGCTGAGATCTTGCTGCTGTATTCCAGCCTGGACGACAGAGCGAGATTCCATCTCCAGAAAAAAAAAAAGAAATGTATGACTTTTCCTATAAAAACTTGTCTATGTAAGCCATCAGGGAGTTTGGTTCTTAAGCATGAGAATCACCCAAGTCTCCTTGCTTGACATCCTGTAATACATGCCTCACTTTCTCTTGCTACAATCATGATGTCAGTGTTTGGCTTTGCTGTGCTCGGCACAGACCCAAGTTCAGTTTGATAACAATCTCCCTCCCACAACCAAAGCTATTCTTGGCACTCTGAAATAGATGGGGATCCGCCACCTGGAGAAAAGAAGATGAGTATCTACCAGGCAGGCCAGCTCCAGGTAGGACCTGGAACATGCAGCCCCAGTTCTCTCCTGGCATCTCTTGCTCGTGCCAGGCAGAAGCGCCTAGGGTGTGCTAAATGACGGGGCTGAAGTGGAAATTGGAAGACGTCCTTGCAAAAATAGTATAAGGCAGCACTCATGATGAACGGAGGTATATGTACTAGGTGAGTTGGTGGACTTCCCACCATTAGTAAGAAAAGCAAAGAGGAGGCTGTCTCTATAAGCATAGAAAAAATAAGCTCAATATATAGGTTACCTGATGAAAGGGTTAATATGAGAAGGCAGAGGAGAGGGGGTAGGGGCACAAAAGAAAAGCAAATTAGGGCCAAGCACGGTGGCTCACGCCTGTGATCCCAGCACTTTGGGAGGCTGAGGCGGGCGGATCATGAGGTCAGGAGCTCGAGACCAGCCTGGCCAATATGGTGAAACCCCATCTCTATTAAAAATACAAAAATTAGCCAGGAGTGGTGTCGCGCATCTATAATCCTAGCTACTCGGGAGGCTGAGGTAGAAGAATCGCTTGAACCCGGGAGGTGGAAGTTGCAGTGAGCCGAGGTCATACCACTGCACTTTAGCCTGGGCAACAGAGGGAGACTCCACCTCAAAAAAAAAAAAAAGAAAGAAAGAGAAAAGAAAAGCAAATTAGTGTGGTTGCGGTGGCTCATGCATGTAATCCCACCACTTTGGGAGGCTGAGGCGGGTGGATTACTTGAGGTCAGGAGTTTAAGACCAGCCTGGCCAACATGGTGAAACCCCGTCTCTACTAAAAATACAAACATTAGCCGGGCGTGGTGGTGTGTGCCTGTAGTCCCAGCTACCTGAGAGGCTGAGGTGGGAGAATTGCTTGAGCCCAGGAGGGCAGAGGTTACAGTGAGCCGAGATAGCGCCACTGCACTCCAGCCTGGGTGATAGAACAAGACTCTGTTGCCAAAAAAAAAAAAAAAAGGAGAAGAAAAAGGAAAGCAAATTAAATTGCACTGAAAAATGCATGTGTGACAAGATCATACTTATCCACTATAGCGTAATATATAAAACTGTGGGTTCTGAAGTCAAACTACTGGTTTCATCACAGATTTGCCACTTATAAGCTCTTTTATGCTAGGGAAGGGGTGCTTACCCTGTCTGTGTTTCAATTTCTTCAAATGTAAAATGGGGTTATAATTGTACATGTGTCAGAAAGTTGTTGAGCGGATCAAATGAGATAATATATTTAAGTTCTTAGAACCATATGGTTATAAAGGCATATAGTAATGTTCACAGAATATCAGCTAGTATTCATAGCTTTTAGTAATGGTCAGTATCATCGAGTTTATGTGCACCGGTGCCTTCATTATCTATAAGACACATAATGCTCAGGGCACTGAACTGCTCCACCATCAGGGGTCTCTTACCCTGAGTGGTGCTGGGTGCATCCTGGAAAATTCTAACAGCCCACATTCCCTTTTATACGTACCAGGAAGGCCCTTCTGTTAACACTGTTTTCCTTCAAGCAGATCACAATGCAACTGACTAGATTTTTGTTTCCTTTTAAAAACAGCTTTATTTAGGTATAATTTACATAGGATAAAACTCACTCTTTTTAGCATACAATTCAGTGATTTTTAGTAAATTCAGAGTTGTTCAACCAGCATCACAATCTAACTTGAAAACTTCTCTGTCATCCCCAAAAGAAACATGGTGCCCACTGGCACACACTTCCTGTTACCCCTCCAGCCCCAGGCAGGCTGTAAGGGTTTGCTGCTGAGCCCCAGTCCAGCCACCCAGGCCCTTCAGGGAGTGCAATAAGCCACCTTATTTGGACTCCCCTAAACTATAACTCCTCAGTGAAACATTATAAGCAATCTCCCATGATGTGTAATTTCTACAGACAGCTGCCTTCAGCCATTTCTTTTTTTTTCTTTCTGATTTGAAAATGTATCTTTTTTAATAGCAAAAGTAATAAATATTCATTGTAAAATACATAAAAGTGCAAAGAATTGTAAGAAGAGACAAATTTCTCATAATCTTACCGCTAGATGGAACTGTTAACATTTTTAAATGAGTCATTTTTTTTTTTTTTTTTTTTTTTTTTAACAGAGTCTCACTCTGTCGCCAGGCTGGAGTGCAGTGGCGCAATCTCAGCTTACTGCAACCTCCACCTCCTGGGTTCAAGTGATTCCTTTGTCTCAGCCTCCTGAGTAGCTGGGACTATAGGCGTGGGCCGCCATGCCTGGCTAGTTTTTTGTATTTTAGTAGAGATGGGGTTTCACCATGTTGGCCAGGATGGTCTCGATCTCCTGACCTCGAGATCAGCCTTCCTCGGCCTCCCAAAGTGCTGGGATTACAGGCATGAGCCACTGCACCCGGCCCATATATGATTTTTTTTTTTTACAAAAATAGAATTATATTATAGATACCTTCTTATAGTCTCTTTTTGTTTAGTATAAATATTATTTTAAAAATTTCCTGTCATTAAACATTTCTGTACAGTTTTGTAATTTCCCCAAATTTGTTCAATTATGAGCTCATCATTGGACATTGTTTCTTATTTTTTTCTATTATACATAATACCTTTTTCACATCTCTGGAGATCTATTTCAGCACATATCTCTGCCATTTGTTATACTAACCTCTCTCATTCAACTTGGAATTATTTCTTTACTTACTATGCTAATTCATGAAAGAAAAATTTAAAGATACAAGGAAAGTAAAAGTTCCACTGTAACCCAAACTCTTAGGGACTACTCTTTGGGCAGTCCCAATCTTGGGGTATGTCCTTCCCTATTTTAAAATGAATATGATAAAATAAAATGAATATATCACTATAGATATATTTTAAACAAAAACAAGATCATATTCCAGGTATTTTGAAAATTTCCAGCTTTCTGTTATTGATACCTAACTCCACTGTAGTGTGAGAACAGATGTTGTATGATTTTCTATTCCTTTAAATTAATAGTTGTGTGTTTTATGGCCTGGAGTCTGGGTTTATCTTGGTGAATGTCCCATGTGAACTTGATCTTGAGAAGAATGTGTAATCTGCCATTGCTGGATGAAGTAGTAGTCTATAGATGTCAATTATATCCAGTTGATTGATGGGGCCATTGAGTTCAACTATGTCTTTACTGATATTCTGCCTGCTGGATCTGTCCATTTTCTATAGAGGGGTATTAAAGTCTCCAACTATAATAGTGGATCTATTTCTTCTTGTACTTCTATCAGTTTTTGCCTCACATGGTTTGTTTTGGGTTTTTTGTTTTGTTTTGTTTTTCGGTTTTTGGTTTTTTGAGATGGAGTCTCTCTCTGTCACCCAGGTTGGAGTGCAGTGGTGTGATCTCCACTCACTGCAACCTCTGCCTCCAGGGTTCAACCTATTCTCCTGCCTCAGCCTCCCGATTAGCTGGGACTAACTACAGGTGCCTGCCACCATACCTGGCTAATTTTTTTATGTGTTTTTAGTAGAGATGGGGTTTTGCCATGTTGGCCAGGCTGGTCTCGAACTCCTCACCTCAGGTGAGGCCAGGCTGGTCTCAAACTCCTGACCTCGTGATCTGCTCACCTCGGCCTCCCAAAGTGCTGGGATTACAGGCATGAGCCACCATGCCTGGCTTGCCTCACATGTTTTGACACTTTGTTGTTAGGTGCATACATGTTACAAATTGTTATGTATTGACCCCTTTATCATTATGTAAAGCCCCTCCTCATCCCTGATAAATTTTCTTGTTCTGAAGTCTGCTCTGTCTGAAATCGGTATAGCTACTCCTGTATTCTTTTGATTAATGAGGATAATATCTCTTTCTCTATCTCTTTACTTTTGATCGATAAGAGTTCTTATACTTAAAGTGTGTTTCTGGCCAGGTACAGTGGCACACACATGTAGTCCCACCTACTTGGGAGGCTGAGGCAGGAGAATTGCTTAAGCCTAGGAGTTTGAAACCAGCCTGGGCAACATAAACCCCATCTCATTTAAAAAAGTAAATAACAGTGTGTTTCTTGTAGACAACATATAATTAATTGGGTCTTCTTTTTGGTCCACTCTGACACTCTCTGTTTCTAATTAGTGTATTTAGACCGTTGACATTAAAAGTGATCGTGATGGGTTTGTATTAATATTCACCAAATGTTTTACTGTTTTTTTATTTTTTGCCCTTGTTCCTTGTTTCTGTTTTTGTCTTCCACACTTTCTGCCTTTTGTAGTTTTAATTGACCATTTTATATGATTCAATTTTTCTCCTTTCTTAGCATATCAATTATATATTTTTTTTACTTTTTAGTGGTTGCCCTAGAGTTTGCAGTATATATAGTTTACGACTAACCCGGGACCACTGTCAAATTACACTATACACCTTTCAGGCAGTGTGAATACCTTATAATAACAGAATACTCCTAATTATTTCCTCTTGTTCTTTGTGTCATTGTTGTCATTTGTTTCATTTTATAATAAGCTATAATTGTTTGAATACATTCTTGCTATTATATTTTGTTTTGTTTTTGTTTTTTACTTAGAGACGGGTTCTCCCAATGTTGCCCAGGCTGGCCTCAAACTCCTAGGTTCAAGCAATCCTCCTGCCTCAGCCTCCCAAAGTGCTGGGATTACAGGCATGAGCCACCTAGTCCAGCCTGCTATTATTATTTTGAACAAACTGTTATCTGTTTCATCCATTAAGAATAAGAAAAATAAACATTTTTATTTTAATCTTCATTTATTCCTTCTCTAATACTTTTCACTTCCTTATGTAGATCTGAGTTTCTTACCTACGTATTTTTCCTTCTCTCTGAAGAAATTCTTTAACATTTCTTGCAAGGCAGGTCTTCTGGCAACACATTCCCTCAATGTTTGTTTGCCTGAGAAAGTACCTCTCTTTTACTTTTTTTTTTTTTTTTGAGATGGAGTCTCGCCCTGTCACCCAGGCTGGAGTGCAATGGTGCCATCTCGGCTCACTGCAACCTCCGCTTCCCGGGTTCAAGTGATTCTCCTGCCTCAGCCACCTGAATAGCTGGGATTACAGGCGCACACCACTAAGGCAGCTAACTTTTTGTATTTTTAGTAGAGACAGGGTTTCACCATGTTGACCAGGCTGGTCTCGAACTCCTGACCTCGTGATCGGCCCTCCTCAGCCTCCCAAAGTGCTGGGATTACAGGCATGAGAAACCAAGCCTGGCCCTCTCTCTCTCTTACCTTTGAAGGATAATTTCACAGAATTCAGAATTCTAGGTTGGTAGGTTTTTTTCTCTCAACACTTTAACCATTTCATTCCATTCTCTGCTTCTTTGCATGCTTTTTGAGGAGAAGGAAGAGGTAATTCTTATCTTTGCTATTTATAGCAAATAATTACTTCTAATCCTCCTATGGCTTCTTTCAAGATTTCTTTTCTTTATCTTAGGTTTTCTGCAGTATTAATATGATATACCTATGTGAAATTTTTTGTTTTGGGGCGTTTTATGCATTTAACCTATTTGATGTTCTCTGAGCTTCTTGGATCTGTGGTTTGGTGTACAACATTAATTTGGGGAAATTTTAAGTCATTATTGCTTCAAATGTTGCTTCTGTTTCTTTCTTCTGGTATTCTCATTATGCGTATGTTATACCTTTTGTAATTGTCCCACAATTCTTGGATATTCTGTTACCACTTTTTTTTTCCAGTGTTTCTCTCTCTCTCTCTTTTTTTTTTAATGGAGTCTTGCTCTGTCGCCCAGGCTGGAGTGCAGTGGCGTGACCTTGGCTTAGTGCAACCTCCGCCTCCTGGGTTCAAGCAATTCTCCTGCCTCAGCCTCCTGAGTAGCACATGCTACCACACCCAGCTAATTTTTGTATTTTTAGTAGAGACGGGATTTCACCATGTTGGTCAGGCTGGTCTTGAACTCTGACCTCGTGATCCACCCGCCTTGGCCTCCCAAAGTGCTGGGATTACAGGCATGAGCCACCGCACCCAGCCTTTTTTCTCTTGACTTTCCAGGTTTGGAAGGTTCTGTTGAGATATCCTCAAGCTCAGACATTCTGTCCTCAGTCATAGCCAGTCTACTAATGAGCCCATCAATGGCATTCTGCATTTCTGTGACAATGTTTCTGATCTTTAGCATTTCTTTTTGATTCTTAGAATTTCCATCTTCTGCTTATATTACCTGTCTGTTCTTGCATGCTGTCTACGTTTCCCATGAGAGGCCTTAGCACATTAATCATGGTTTTACATTCACAGTCTGGTAATTCCAGCACCCCTGCCATATCTGAATCTAGTTCTGGTGCTTGCTCTGTCTCTTCAAACTCTGCTTTTTGCCTTATAATTTTTTGTTGAAAGCCGAACATGATTCCTGTACTGGCTCTTCTGGAGGTTTCTGCCTTGTTCTCAGGGAACTTCCTACTTCAGTAAGCTGCAATTCCCTGTATTTGCCTGTCTGTTTCTCCAATTTTAGATCAGCAATTTGCCCTGTGACCTTACTTCTCTGCCAGATCTAAGAAGAGTTGCTGGTACTTCCAAGCTCCTTGCATGCCAGAGGAGAAGCCACACTAGAAGTCCCATTGCCCATATTTCAGCTGGGTTGTGTTTTAATTGTTGATTTCTAAGTGTTCTTTGTACATCTGTATACAAGTTCCTTGTCAGATGTATGATTTGTAAATATTTTCTCTCATTCTGTGATTGGTCTTTTCACTATTTTCACTAAAGCACAAAAGTTTTTAATTGTGATGAAGTCCAACTTATTTATTCTCTTCTTCTGTAGCTTATGCTTTCGTGTTACACCCAAGAAAACATTGTCTAACCCAGGGTCACAAAAATTTACCCGTATGTTTTATTCTAGGAGTTTTATAGTTTCAGCTCTCATACTTAGTTCTATAACCCATTTTAGGTTCATTTTGTATAAGGATTGAGGTAGGGGTCTAACGTCATTCTTCTATGTGTGGATATTTAATTGTCCCAGAACCATTTATTGAAAAGACTATTTTCCTCCATTGAATTATTTTGGCAACTTTGTCAGAAAATCGATTCAACATAATTGGGTTCTCTCTAAATAATTTTTAGCCTTTATTTCATTTCCTGTTATTTATGTTTTCATTTTATATGACACAATAGCTATTCAACATTGTGGTTCTCTCCATTTCAGCTTCAGTTCTACTATGTTTTTATTTAGATTGTCATAAAAGAGAAGGAAGGACATTCTGTTTGACTAAATGGGGAATCAGAGTGAGCATAGGCTCAAAGAATGCACAGACGTGCAGAAGATTGTTTCAGAAAAAAATGAGCCCAGATGGCTAAAGTATAGAGAACATTTATGGCATTGTGGTAGCATTGAAATATGATGATGATGATGATTTTTTCTGCAACAGAGTCTTGCTCTGTCACCAGGCTGGAGTGCAGTGGCTTGATCTCAGCTCACTGCAACTTCTGCCTCCCGGGTTCAAGTGATTCTCCTGCCTCAGCCTCTCAAGTAGCTGGGACTGCAGGGATGCACCACCATGCCCAGCTAACTTTTGTATTTTTAGTAGAGACGGGGTTTCACCATGTTGGCCAGGATGGTCTCGATCTCTTGACCCTGTGATCCACCCGCCTCAGCCCCACAAAGTGCTAGGATTACAGGCGTGAGCCACCGTGCCTGGCTGAAATATGATATTTTTAAATGATAGAAAAGTGTCAGAAGCAGATTGTGGATAGTCTCTGTAAGTCTGGTCAAGAAATTTATAAATTGGATGGGCACAGTGGCTCACACCTGTAATCTCAACACTTTAGGAGGCCAGGGCAGGTGGATCACCTGAGGTCAGGAGTTTGATACCAGCCTGGCCAACATGGCAAAATCCCATCTCTACCAAAAATACAAAAATTATCCAGACATGGTGGCACATCCCTGTAATCCCAGCTACTCAGGAGGCTGAGGCAGGAGAATTTCTTGAACCAAGGAATGGAGGTTGCAGTGAGCCGAGACTGCGCCACTGCACTCCAGCCTGGGTGACAGAACCAGACTCCGTCTCAAAAAAGAAAAAAGAAAAACGAGGACTGTAAAACTACACTAGAATTGATAATTAAGAAGTCACTATTGTTTTTAAGAATTCAATTTTAGTTCATCAGCCAGCTGGAAGCTAAATGTCGTTATACCGAAAATTATATGACAAAAATATAAATATAGCAAGTTCAGAGGTAAAGAAGAGACAAGGGTCCAGGGTGAGTGGTAGGATCACAGTCAAGAGAAGTTGCATTATTACCCCAAGTGGAAAAAATTTTACATATTTGCAAAGAAAGGAAGGAGCCATTGAGGAACATGAGACTGAAGATAAGAGAATGATAGGAAGCAAGAAGGAAGAAAAGAGTTCTTGTTGGAAGGGAAGGGAGGATAACTGAGGGGAAATATTCCACAAGAGTTATGAGGAGGGGCCGGGCACGATGGCGCACGCCTGTAATCCCAGCACTTTGGGAGGCTGAGGTGGGCGGATCACTTGAGGTCAGGAGTTCGAGACCAGCCTGGGCAACATGGCAAAACCCTGTCTCTACTAAAAATAAAAAAATTAGCCTGGTGTGGTGGCACTTGCCTGTAGTCCCAGCTATTGGGAGGCTGAGGCAGGAGAATGGCTTGAACCCGGGAACTGGAGGTTGCAGTGAGCTGAGACTGTGCCACTGTGCTCTAGCCTGGGTGACAGAGTGAGACTCCATCTCAAAAAAAAAAAAAAAAAAGAATTATGAGAAGGATAAAATATATCACCCTGGGTGGGAGAGAGAAAAAATTGACATTAGATGAGCAGAGAGAATTCTTTTCCTTCTGATTTGGAGGGAAGGGTGAAAAGTTGGGGGTGAGTGCAAATGGAGAAGAGGATACCATCCCTGGGAGTTTCTGTGAGATGCCCTTGCTCTTCATAGCACAAGGAAAATTTACTGTAGGAATTCGTGGGAGTAACGATGAAGAGAAGTGCCACAGTCCCCTGCAAAAGCTTCACTTTACTCACACAAATCTCTAAACAGGCCATTGGCCATATTTCCATGACTTCACCAGGAACACTCTCCATGAGAGATTGGGTCAAAGGGCTGATCTAGATTGAGGCATTGACTTGGATCAAGCAAAGACTGAGGTTAAAAGTTTGCTAGTCAAGTCAACCTTTAAGTGTATAAAAGCATTTCTGGCTAGTGATCTGTTTCAGCATTCGGAATCCTGACACTTCAGTGAGAGAGAAATGCACCCAACGGTAGTTTAGCAAAGAGGATTAGCAAGAATCTAAACTTATTTGTGCTCCGTTCCTTGTCATCATCAATACTATTGTAATAACGTGAGGACATATTTCTTATCTACTGCTTTGACTTCGTGTATAGAGTTGCAAGATTGGCCATTGAAGCTGGATATTGGCACTGCTGATTAAAATTGGGAGGTGGCAGGGAGAGAGAGAGAAGAGGGGAGAGAGGCGAGAGGTTACACCTTTCCCTCCTCTGAGGGAAGGGAGGAGAATATGTATTAACCCTTGGTGATGGGAGAAGGCAGCCTTCCTGTGGTGGGCAACTCTGAAGCTGTCTGAAAGACAGTAGCAATGGTTGACTGGAAGACATTGACAGGTTTTAGGTAAAGCACATTACAGAAATATTTTCCTTTGCAGAAATAATTTCCTTCCTTTGCAGGAGGAAAGCACAATCAAGTCTTATTTTATTGCCTAAACAGGTCTGTGGCAGGCATGCTGCACTGTATTGCTTTTCTAGTCCTGTATATCAATATAGTGATCTCAGTAGTGACAAATAGTGACAAAAATGTATTTGAGATTTTATACATATGTATATATGCATATACATACATGTATATATATATATATCCGTGTGTGTGTATGTGTGTGTGTTTGTGTGTGTGTGTGTGTATCCGTTCTGGGTTTTTCTACTTTGCTCAAGAAGGAGGAGAAACATAATTATTTTCACTTCATCCCAAATACCAAGTGAGTGTTTTTGGTTCATCTCAGACACTCATCCCAGTGACCATAGCTGCCAGTCATGATACAGTGGTACCCTGTACCTAGAAATACATTTTCTCTCCATATCTTCTCTTACCTACCAATAAGGGCTTCACTGGAATAAATTAAGCCAAGAATGTGAAGTTTTATGGGGTTTATCTGTATTTATTGCTATATAACAATTCATGCAAAGCTTAGTGGTTTGATACAACAATAATTTACTCTTTGTCAAAATTTTAGACTTGTCTTGCTCAGCTGGGAGGTACTTCTTCTCCATCTGGGATTGGCTGAGGTTGCTTATGCTGCTGTAGTCATCTGGAGGCTCATATGGGGCTGGGTGAACCAAGATGGCTTTATCTACATGTCTAGTGGTCAGTGCTGGCTGCTGAGTCTGCATGGTCTCTCCACATAGGCAGCCAGATCTCTCTTTACATGGTGGCTCAGGCTCCCAAGAATGTGTAGGAAAGCCACAAAGCCTCTTAAGGTCTGGGTTCTGGCACTCACACTATGCCACTGACACAATGCCACAAGCTATTGGTCAAAGCCAAGCATAGGCCAGGCCAGTCAAATGTGGGAGAGAACTTAACTGCCACTTATCAATGAGATGAATTGTGGAGATTCCGTGGCCATTTTTAACCTCTTGCAGAAAAATTAAACACAATTCCATCTGCAAAATGCCTTATAGTGTATCTGACACAAAGCAAATTATTTTCAAAATGTTTATTGTTTTTATTATTATAATTACATATGAGCCTTTTCCTCCTGAATAAAAAACATTTTTTGAGTGTAAGGAGGTGGGTGAGTTTTTCTTTAGATGAACTGAAAGTTGATCAGAATATGTAAGACAAGAAAATAAAACCATCCAGCTGGGCATGGTGGCCCACGCCTGTAATCCCAGCATTTTGGGAGGCTGAGGCGGGTGGATCACCTGAGGTCAGGAGTTCAAGACCAGCCTGACCAACATGGTGAAACATTGTCTCTACTAAAAATACAAAATCAGCCAGGCGTGGTGGCACATGCCTGTAATCCCAGCTACTTGGGAGGCTAAGGCAGGAGAATTGCTTGAACCCAGGATGTGGAGGTTGCAGTGAGCCGAGATCATGCCATTGCACTCCAGCATGGGCAACAAGAGTGAAACTCCATCTCAAAAAAATAAATACATAAAATAAAAAAATAAAACCATCCATATAGGATTTGTTACACTAGTATTAAAACTAAATACACATGTTGTAGAAGAATTTAGGTATTTCAGCGAAATGCTCAGTTGAAGCGTGACAAATTTGGCAGACCTAAACTACGAAAAAGCAAATGAAAAATTTGAATTGTATTGAAATGCTTTGGATTTGTGTCCCCACCCAAATCTCACATCAAATTGTTATCCCAGTGTTGGAGGTGGGGCCTGGTGGGAGGTGACTGGATCACAGGGGAGGATTTCCCCCTTGCTGTTCTCATGATTGTGAGTTCTCATGAGACCCGGTTGTTTAAAAGTGTGTAGCACCTCCCACTTTGTTCTTTCTTTCTCCTGTCCTGGCCATGTAAGACGTGCCCTGCTTCTCCTTTGCCTTCCCCCAATAATTGTAAGTTTCCCGAGGCCCCCCCAACCATGCTTCCTGGACTGCCTGCAGAACCATGAGCCAATTAAACCTATTTTCTTATAAATTACCCAGTTTCAGATAGTTCTTTAGAGCAATTCAAGAATGGACTAATACAGGTATAAAATTTTCAAAATGTCCCACTTACAAATTTCTTAAGATTTAAGAAGTCTCACCTCCCCCTTTGTATTCTATCTGATTTTTAATCTTTGATTTTTGTCTTTTCTCATATTGCTTTTTTTAGGAATTAGAGAATAAAATCCCAGCACGATGTTCCTCATTGGAGACACCAGTCCAGCTGAGGACAACAGAGAAGCCCCCCTTCCTCAATGTTCAGTATGTACTTAACATTGTACAATGAGGTGTACACGGGGAGCTTTACATTCAAGAATCATAAACATTCAAACTATTGAACGCACAGTGACACACTTGGGAGCCATGGGAAACTCCAAAATGTCACTTTAATGGCTTAACATTCTTAGTCACAGAGAAGTGTAGCTCTTCCCAGGGCAGATGGGCAGAAGTGCCGAGCTGTTTTCGTGATAGTTTGGTTATATAATTCGTTATAAAGAGCCAGTCACCAATGTTAGCACACTTTCTTTCTTTCTTTTTTCTTTAGGAAAAGATGTATTAACCAGAGAATAATCCACCCCAATTTCCAGGCTGAAGATTTCATGATATCAGTCCAAACATCACACTATTTAACTCCCCAAAAAAACACTGGAAAAAAAGACTATCAGTGCTAACACATTTACATATAAAATCTCCACCTATGTACCAATTTCTAAAACAGTTATAAGACAGATACACAATTTGGGATAAACTAACAAAACAGACTATTATAAAATATTAAAAGCAATCCTCCTGGTCCATGGGCCCTTGTTGCCCCTTACTTGAAGTTGGCATAACTGAGAATGTGTCCATATATTCCTGCACCACCTTGTAGCAGAGCTCATACTGGTTCCAGGGTCTGGACCACATGTGTAGCCTCTGTAGCCACAGACTCTTGACATTCTGGAAGACATCCAAAATCCCTTCTACTTTCCCACGCGTTAGCTCACTTTCTATTTGTTGCCCTTGCAATAAAATTGACTAGGATTGAAAGAAAACTCTGCACTGGGCTAAACGACCTAAATTTTGGCTCTAACCTGAGACTATGGCCTCTTTGGCCTTCCAATGTAATGGCCTAAGAAACCTCTTAGAAATGATAGGATTTGTAGGAAGTATAGGATTTTAGATGGGGACAGGTCCTCTCAGGGATCTCTTACTGTTTTTTTCTGCCAATAACTATTCCCAGATACTCAATGTATGTCACCATTTGCTCTGGTCAAATATCCCAGTGAGCAATGACTATTATAGCCTCCTCAGCACTGGATTCCTGAACATTATGGGCTCTTTGGACACCAGGATGAAGCTTTGATATCTAAGTGATCTGGCTCCCTTTCTTCCTTCAAAGACATATAGCATTGTTCAAAACAAGCAAAGGCCACAGTCTCCCACCGCTATTTCTCTCTGTGGTCACTCACAGAATTTCAGAGTTGGAAAGATCTTCAAGACTTCTTAGTTCAATTCTAACTGCCTAATTTTATAACAAGCATTTATAAGATGTGTCTAAATAATACATCTTTAGGGGAGTGAATCAGAGATTTGACCTCTGTTCTCTATTCCACATTGCCACAATGGACTTGGTTTAGTTAGGCAAAGATCTCTTCCAAAGATAAAAATGCTTTTGTCTTTATGGTTATTTATTGTCCTATGGTTATTTGTTATTTTTCCTAGGGTTTGTGGGTCTGCCAGAATATTACATTTTTGTCAGTCTCATGACTTACCACTTTTTTTTTTGTCCACAGCTTCCAGAATTATATGCATGTATTGAGAATTTTAATAAGGAGAGCAGGAAATCAAATTTTCTAAAAATGCACAGTATTTCACTTAACGAAGCACAGGAAGTACTTGCTAAAAACCTGAATGTCATGTCATTCACCAGGGGCACTGATGTGAGAAGAGATCTCCAACCTGTTATCAGGTGCACAGTGGTTAAAAAAGAGAAGCCAGCATCCATGACTGAGCTCCTCCACCGCAGCTTACTGGCAAGCTCACTCTCTCCCGTGGAGAGGCTCTCCAGGTCCCAGCAGAGGCTGTCACAGCATGGGATCTCCCCTCCCAAGCACACTTTTCCTTATGAAATTCTCATTGATCACTGGAACGCCTTGGCCCAAGTTACCGTACAGAAGAAGGTTCCAAGCGCCAAAATCTTATGCAGACTAGGCATTTCCAGTGCCACCCCAGAAAAGTTCATTTTTGAAGATAAACTTCGTAGATACTTCTTAGTTGACCCAGGTAATTTAAACAGATGAGGCCATGTGGGAGAAAAGGAATGGAAAATCCCACTGCAAATTTACTAGAGCAGAAATAGTCCAATACTGACCTACAGCCGTTTTGTAGTTCTGAGGTTCATGGCTGCTATTAATATGTTTGCTTTATGCAGTGTCAATAAAATGCAGAACAAGCCTGGAAAACATAGAAAGACCCCATCTCTAAAAATAAATAAATAAATAAATAAAAATTAGCTGAGCTTGGTGGCATGTGCCTGTAATCTCAGCTACCTGAGAGGTTTAGGTGGGAGGATCACCTGAGCACATGTGTTCAAGGTGGCAGTGAACTACGATCACACCACTGCATTTCAGCCTCAGCAACAGAGCAAGACCCTGTCTCTAAAAAATGAATAAGTAAAAATAAAAATAAATTAAAATGCAGAACAGAGAATCCAGAATTCCAGGATCAAGTCTCAGATTCACTCTTAAAAAGATATATTGTTGGGCCAGGCATGGTGGCTCACGCCTGTAATCCCAACACTTTGGGAGGCCGAGGCGGACGGATCACCTGAGGTCAGGAGTTCAGGACTAGCTTGGCCAACATGATGAAACCCGGTCTCTACTAAAAATACAGAAAATTAGCTGGGCATGGTGGTGGGTGCCTATAATCCCAGCTACTTGGGAGGCTGAGGCAGGAGAATTTCTCGAACCCAGGAGGTGAAGATTGCAGTGAGCCGAGATCGCACCACTGTGCTCTAGCCTGGACAACGAGGACAAAACTCTGTCTCAAAAAAAAAAAAACCATGAAACTTATGATGCTGAATTTTAATGCGAAGGGAGTGTCTTACACTTTAAGTCTCCATCTTATTTAATTTGAGAGAGGTAATATTTTGTCATTTTGTTAATAGATTACATCAATTTGTGATAACCCTCTGAAGCAGTTTCTTGATTCAAGATAAGACCATTTTCACAGCAAATATTTTGACACCACCATTTTTATATTAAAAGTAGTGGGACGGGGCAATATGGCAAAACCCCGACTCTGCAAAAAAAATTTTAAAAATTAGCCAGGCATGGTAGCATGCACCGGTAGTCCCAGCTACTCGGGAGGCTGAGGTGAGAAGATAGCTTGAACTCAGGAGGCAGAGGCTGCAGTGAGTCAAGATTGTGCCACTGCACTCCAGCCTGGGGAACAGAGCAAAACTCTGTCTCGAAGAAGAAAAAAAAGTAATGAGAGAGGCAGAAGGAGCAAATTTAAAGGAATAGATTGATTACTGTGAGTATATTTGGTCCAAAGAGTTGGAAGAGTTTTTGCCGTAACTCCCTACATTGACATCTTAACAGAGCCAAATGCAGGCTTCAGAATCCTTTCATAGAGTCCTAATTTGTGGGCTCTGGAGCCTAGGTAGCAGTGCAATTAAAGCAATGATAGGACTGGCCTAGATAATTCACAAAGTACACAAGTAAAGTCTGGGACCAGAGAGGAAAAATCATGAAAAGTGTTGAGACTCAGTAAGAAGAACTAGTCAAAAACCTATTGAAGAAGGGTTTTGGATGTTTGATAAGGTCTTGAACATTTATGACTTTGCCATCCATAGGGGCCAAGTTTTTCTTTCTTCCTAATGCATGAATTACCTGCTGCTTACCTAACTTCTGGAGGTCTCTGATGTGGTCTCACAAACTGTGTTGGAGTCTCTTCTCTGCCTCCGTATCTTCATTTCCTGAGATCCCAGAGGTAAATTTCTGGTACATGTCATGTCTATTCAAGAAATATGCTAGCTGGGCATGGTGGCTCACGCCTATAATCCCAGCACTTTGGGAGGCCAAAGCGGGTGGATCACCTGAGGTCAGGAGTTCAAGACCAGCCTGGACAACATGGTGAACCCTGTCTGGACAACATGGTGAAACCCCGTCTCTACTAAAAATACAAAAACTTAGCTGGGCGTTGTGGTGGGCACCTGTAATCCCAGCTACTTGGGAGGCTGAGGCAGGAGAATTGCTTGAATCCGGGAGGCAGAGGTTGCGGTGAGCCAAGATCGCGCCACTGCACTCCAGCCTGGGCGGCAGAGTGAGACTCCGTCTCAAAAAAGAAAGTAAGAAAGAGAGAGAGAGAGAGAGAAAGAAAGATGCATGGAGTCAGGCAGGAATCTAAGTGAAGGGTATCCAGTAATCCCTTAGGGATAATTAGTATTTCAACAATTCATCTTCTACTCTCCTACTTAGTCCAGAAGAACTTTAGGATCCTGGTATTCCAAAGTATACTAAAGGACATATTCCTACTAGCATCAAGCACCAGGGGAGGAAAAGAGAGTGGGCGTTGCCGTTTTGCTCTTCTATCGTATGAGCTCCTCTTGTTCAGGCTAAATCCCATGGAATCATATAGCTTAGGAACCAAAAATAACAGAAAACTAAATAGTGGTTATTTTTCTTACATAATTAGAAGTCTAGGGGTACACAGACAAGGGCCAGAACAAAGCATTTTTTTTTTTTTTGAGACGGAGTCTTGCTCTGTTGCCCAGGCTGTAGTGCAGTGGTGCGATCTTGGCTCACTGCTACCTCTGCCTCCCAGGTTCAAGCAATTCTCCTGCCTCAGCCTCTCCTGCGTAGCTGGGACTACAGGTGCCCACAACCAAGACCAACTAATTTTTTTTTTTTTTAATTTTTAGTAGAGACGGGGTTTTACCGTGTTAGCCAGGATAGTCCCAATCTCCTGACCTCGTGATCCGCCTGCCTCAGCCTCCCAGTGCTTTTTATCTCTCTATTTATTTAATGAACACATTGTCATTGTACATATATGTGGAGTACAATATATGTTTCAATAGATACATATGTTATATAGTGATCGAATCTGTGTATTTATCCTGACCTCATGCACTTACCATTTCTTTGTGGTGATGACCTTTAAAAGCCTTCCTTCTAGCTATTTTGTAAGATACCATATCTTATTGTTAACTATCCTCACCTTACTGTGCAATAGAACACCAGAATTTATTCCTCTTATCTAACTGTAACTTTGTTCTCAATTATTTATTTACTTTAATTTTAATTTTTTTTTTTTTTTTTGAGACACTCTGTTACCCAGGTTGGAGTGCAGTGGCACAATCTCAGCTCACTGCAGCCTCAACCCCCTGGGCTCAAGCAATCGTCCTATCTCAGCCTCTCAAGTAGCTGGGACCTCAGGTGCATGCCACCACAACTGGCTAATTTTTGTATTTTTTGTAGAGATGGGGTTTCGTCATATTGCTCAGGCTGGTCTTGAACTTCTGAGCTCAAGTGATCTGCCTGCCTTGGCCTCCCAAAGTGCTGGGATTACAGGCGTGAGCCACCGCTCCTGGCCCATTTTACATTTTTTTTGAGATGGTATCTTGCTATGTTGCCCAGGTTGGCCTCAAACTCCCGAGCTCAAGGAATCTTCCTCCTTCAGCCTCCCCAGTAGCTGGGACTACAGGTGCATGCCACTATGCAGGGCTTCTAATTATAACTCTGAACCCATTGACTGATCTCTCCCCATCCTCCCCTCCCACTCCCTACTCTGTCGCTGGTGACCATGATTCCACTCTCTGTGAAGCTATGCTTTCAAATGTCTCCAAGGACCCGGGCTCTGCCATTTTTGTGTGTGTGTAGCTTTTGTTTTCATGTCCAGAAGACATCTCTTTCACCCTCGGAGGCTGTGGCCACATTCCAGGCAGGAAAAGGTGGGATAGGATGAAGAGCCACATTGATACTTCCGTTCTCTTTTCATAGGGAAGCAACGATCTTCCAGAACACCTCTCCTTAGGTGATTTCTTTCTACATCTTCTTGGCCAGAATTGTGTCCAGTCATCACCCCTTCCTGTAGGGAAGGCTGCTGAATAAGAGTTCTTAGCTTCCCCCTCTGTAGCAGAGGAAGGCAGAAGAGGATTGCGATGCGTGTGGCGTAAGCTAACCTAAAGTTTCTGTCAGAGATCATGACATGAAGCTTTTTTTAATTTAATTTTCTTTTGACAGAGTCTTGCTCTGTCACCCAGGCTGGAGTGCAGTAGCACAATCTCGGCTCACTGCAACCTTCGCCTCCCGGGTTCAAGCGATTCTCCTGCTTCAGCCTCCAGAGTGGCTGTGATGACAGGCGCCCATCACCAAGCCCGGCTAATTTTTTGTATTTTTAGTAGGACAGGGTTTCTCCATGTTGGCCAGGCTGGTCACTTTGGGAGGCCGAGGCAGGTGGATCACCTGAGGTCACGAGTTTGGGACATGAGGCTCTTTAGTCATCAAAATCATCAGCTCTAAGACTTTCTCTTGTTAAAGATCCCCTTCCTTCCTTTTTGCCACCACTTCTTGCTATGCCAGGCCTCCAAAGATCTTGTCAAACTCCCTGAAACTTGGCAACTGGCCTTATGAACGGACTGCTGAACACCATGGCGTATCTGTTCTACTTGGGGAGGTATGAGCCCAATGAAGAGTCTCTGGCACCTGTCTTCTACTTCAGACATGCACAAAGTCTATATAAAGACTTCCCACCAGGCAGGCCCAGGCCCTCCCAGTATAGGGATGGAGGACTGACTGGGGTGGGGTGGTGCCTGCTCAGTCTTTGGACTACAAGTGACATGCTCAAATGTCACATGTGGGACAGTAAGGTCACCCACCAGAAATAGACCAGCCATCTTGCTTGTCTGCTGTGACCATAATTCTCCTTATACTTGTTCCCATGGCCCATTGGCTCCTGGTTTTACACTGCAACCCCTGCCTTCAGCCTTGATTTGTTGTTGTTTTCAGCGTTACAACGTATTTAGCCATGAAAAGGGTGGAAGGGAAGGGAAAGGGGAATCGCTGCTGGTCGGGGGAACATGTGTTTTGTCTTTGCTTGATTCTTTCTCCTTGGCTCATTAGCTACTTGAAGGAATTGTAACTGCTAATGACACCTCAAGCTTGTGGGTTCTGAATGAGTATGGAGAATGGCCAGATTCTAGCTCAGCCACTGCCCTTTTATACTTAGGGCTTACATTAGCATCTTGGAAGAAATGACACTAACAATCTGTGCACTTCTAACCCATCTTCCTCCCTGTTTTAGGATCCTTTTCTCCTCCCTGCTGCTTTTGGTGCTCTGCAGAGCTCTCCATTTGCACATTCTGTTAGGATCCAAGCACAGAATAAGATACTCCCTCCACCTGCTGGGGCCCTGCAGGGTCCACTCAAGCCCAGTTAGCCAGACCCACTCAATTGCTGTTTAGGAGCAGGTTTTACATGAAATTGACATCACAGGGTCTCCCTTAAATTTGTAAAGCTTTAGGCCAGGTACAGTGAATCAATCCTGTAATCCCAGTATTTTGGGAGGCTGAGGCAGTTGGATCACCTGAGGTCAGGAGTTTGAGACTAGCCTGGCCAACATGGTGAAACCCCGTCTCTACTAAAAGTACAAAAAAAGTAGCCGGGTGTGGTGGCGGCCACCTGTCATCCCAGCTACTCAGGAGGCTGAGGCAGGAGAATCGTTTGAACCCGGGAGGCGGAGGTTGTGGTGAGCCAAGATCGTGCCATTGCACTCCAGCCTGGGCAACAAGAGCAAAACTCCATCTCGAAAAAATAAATAAAAATTAAAAATAAAGCTTTAGAAATGGCTTTCTGCCAGAAAGAGGGGATTCGAGTTCATCAAAGGTTTACCCTGTCCATGAAGCATCTCTGAGTAATGAAAGGCTGAATAAAAACACCATGTGATTCTTTGAAAATATGATTCTTTTCAGGAAAACAATTCATGGATCTAAGGGATCTGGAATGGAGATATTTTAAGGGGCTTGTGAAGTGGAGGCGCACTACTGCAATTTCATTCAGAGATGTAAAATACAACACTGAGAAGAGATTTGTAGAGAGCCAGGACATGCCTGATGTTATTTTCCCCCCTATAGTTCGCAAGTCTTTGGTCATTTATCCTCAAATTGATTATCAAAATGAAGGAAGTTATTCTCTTAAATGGAATATGTAGTGTATTAAAATATTTTGGACATAGATTTTTGCTTTTGAGAGCATTGAATTTATACACAAAAAGTAAAGAAGCCAAGTACCTGATAGAACATCTGAAGTGAGTGTGTGCAACACACATGAAGGTGTATTGTAAAATTAAGCTGTTAATACGGAGCAAAAGGTCCGATTTAATCTGCTAACGTGAGAAGTGGTTTGGATGGTGCAACCCATTTGGACCACGCAACCCATTTGGACCAGAGCTAAAGCATATATAGGTCATATGAAAAGAAAAGGTGTAACTGAAGAACACTCAAGCAAGCACAGCTTTTTAAGGAATTTTAAGCACACAAGGAAGTTCATCATCATAAAAGTATTTGGTAAATTCAACAAACAAATTAACATCTGAGCATATAGAGATCAATATGAGAACTTAAATATAATCTATTAACTGTCCAGTGACAAAGAAGGAAACAGCATCCATGAAATAAGAATAGAAAGATTTGAAAAAGAACAAATTGGAAATCTTGGAAATGAAAGATATAGTCATTGAAAATTATAATAATAACCCTTGATAATTATCCCAGTGGTAGCCTGGATATATCTGAAGAGAGAGGGCTAACAAGTTGGAAGACAGCATTGAAAAGCTTATAGATCATAGCACTGTAAGACAGAAAAAGAAGAGTATTGGAGGGTAGAATGAGAAGTTCAGAAATGTATACAATAGAATTAGCAGAAAAAAAATAGGAGAATGGAAAGTAAGTGATATGTGAAAATAAAATGCAGAAAAATCTCAAGAAACACATGAGACCTTGAACTGAAAAATCTCAGACTGATTAGCAAGATATTGAAAATAAATCTATACCCAGAAATATTGTAGCAAAACTATGGACCACTAAGCAGTAAAGGAAAATATAATCTACGAAAGAGAGATGGATTACATACAAAGAAATGACAAATTGACAATAGAACGCTCGTTAACAATAGAGGTCAGAGGACAATAGTGCCATATACTTACAATGCTGAAGGAAAACAGCTGTCTGTAATTCCATAAGCAGCCAAACTCTCTCTGAGGAGTAGGGGTAAAATAAATATGTTAAAAAATACATGAGCCTAAAAATGTTTACTATCCATAATCCCTTGCTTAAAAAATACTACTAATAAAGTATGTATTTTAGTAAGAACCCAGAGGGAATGCAAGAAATAATGGCAAGCAAATTGTTAACAATATATGTGTGTATGACTGTGTAGATATTAATATATATTTCCGGATTCTGTTTCCTAATATGCTATTTTTAAAAGTTGTCTCCATATAAATGAAATTATTCTGTAGTCTCCACTTTTTGTACTGTTTTTTAAAACCAGATTTTGGTATTAAAGTTTATGCTGTGGCTCACACCTGTAATCCCTGCACTTTGGGAGGCCAAGGCAGGCGGATCACTTGAGGTCAGGAGTTCGAGACCAGCCTGACCAACATGGTGAAACCCCATCTCTACTAAAAATATAAAAATTAGCTGGGTGTGGTGGCGTGTGCTTGTAATCCCAGCTACTCAGAATGCGGAGGCAGGAGAATCACTTGAACCCTGGAGGCAGAGGTTGCAGTGAGCCCAGATCATAACATTGCACTCCAGCCATGGCGATAGAGTGAGACTCCAGCTAAAAAAAAAAAAAATTATGCTGGCTTCAGCACAGTGACTATCTTCAGCAGAAGATACTGTCTAAAATGAGCATGGGGTGGGTATCTGGGGTGCACACAGTGTTCCGGTTTTTAATCTTTTTGCACAGATGTGTTCAGTATGCAAAAGTTATTCAAGCTACACACAACTATTAATTTTTCTCCATGCATATTATATTTAAAAAAAAAAGGTTTTAGAGCCAAGCACAGTGGTTCACTCCTGTAATCCCAGCTATTGAGGAGGCAAAGGCAAGAGGATCACTTAAGACCAGGAGTTCAAGAACAGCCTGAGCAATGTGGTGAGACCCTGCCTCTAAAAAAATAATGTTATGGCTGGACGTGGTGGCTCACGCCTGTAATCCCAGCACTTTGGGAGGCCAAGGCAGGTAGATCACAAGGTCAGGAGATCGAGACCAGCCTGGCCAATATGGTGAAACCCCATCTCTACTAAAATACAAAAAGAAAATTAGCCGGGCATGATGGCGTGTGCCTGTAGTCCCAGCTACTTGGGGCAGGGGGCTGAGACATGAGGATCGCTTGAACCTGGGAGGTGGAGGTTGCAGTGAGCAGAGATTGTGCCACTGCACTCCAGCCTGGTAACAGAGCAAGACTCCATCTCAAAAAAAAGAAAAAAAAGTTAAAAAATTAGTTGGGGGTGGTGGTGTGCACCTGTAGTCCCAGCTACTTGAGAGGCTGAGGCAGGAGAATTTCTTGAGCCCAGAAGATTGAGGCTACAATTGTAATGCCCAACCTTGTTTTTTCCTCATTCACCTGGCCTTGTTTCTCCCTTAGCTAAGAGAACCAGACAAACTCCATCTTGGCTCTTTCACTGGCAGCCCCTTCCTCAAGGACTTAACTTGTGCGAGCTGACTCCCAGCACATCCAAGAATGCAATTAGCTGATAAGATACTGTGGCAAGCTATACCCACAGGCCCCAAGAATTCGTCTGATTGGTAACACCCAAAGCCCCGCGTCTATCACCTTTTAATAGTCTTAAAGCCCGTGCACCTGGAACTATTTACTTTCCTGTAACCATTGATCCTTTTAACTTTTTGACTACTTAACTTCTGTAAAATTGTTTTAACTAAGCCCCCCCCCCTTCCTAAACCAAGATATAAAAGTTAATCAAGCCCCTTCCTCGGGGTCGAGAGAATTTTGAGCGTTAGCCGTCTCTCGGTCTCCAGCTAATAAACGACTCTTAATTCATCTCAAAGTGTGGCATTTTCTCTAAACACCCCTGGGCACATTTTGGAGGCCCCAGCGAGATTTTTAACACCACCAGGTGAGAGCCGGTCTCGCTCCAGGCTCCCCCGGAAGGACGGCCGGCTCGAAGCGGGGGCGCCACCTGAGGAAACAATTTTCAGGTCCCCAAAGAGTGACCTTCTTCCAGAGGAGAGCGGATCGACTACCGTGCGAGTGCCCTAAAATTCAACAACTGAGTCCTCAGCTTCTGACCCCGGGGTCAGGTAGGTCAGATTTGACTTCGTTCTGGTTCTGGTAAGAGGGAAGCGGCCCAGATGAGGGCGTCCCTCTTTTGACTCAGCCCGTTACTCTAGGACGCTAGTGGGTGGGTTGAGCCTTGGTTTTCTGGTAGGCGTCTTTGCGTCTTGGTTTGGGTGGGAAGGGGTCCTGATGAGGACCCCCCCCCTTTAGACTTAAGACCCAGGATGCTGGGGAGCTGAGCCTTGGTTTCTGGCAGACCGGTCTCTCTCTCTCCTCTTTCTCTCTCTGTCTCTCTTATCTTCCATCCTTCTTTTGTTCAGGTTTCTTGGAGAATCTCCGGGAAAGAAAAAGGAAAAAAACTGTTATAAACTCTGTGTGAATGGTGTGTGAATGTGGGAGGACAAAGGCTTGCGTTTGTCTTCCAGTATGTAGCTCCACGGTGAAAGCTACGGAGTTCGAGTGGGCCCTCACCTGCTGTTCCATGACGACCTCATAAGGCTTAAGGCAGCATTGGGCATACCTCGATCCAAGCCAGGGGTTTATACTGGCCTGCCAATGCTCAGAGGAGCCCAAGTCCCCTCGGGGGAGCGGCCAGGTGGGCATCTGAATGATCCCATCATGGGACCCCCTTCCCTTGTCTAATTAAAAAAAAAAAAAAAAAAAACAAACAAATAGGAAAACTGTCACAACTGTTTACATGCCCTAGGGTCAAACTGTTTATGTTTTATTGTTCTGTTCAGTGTTCATTGTCTTGTTTAGTGTTTGTTAAGGTTTTGCATGTCAGGACGTCGATATTGCCCAAGACCTCTGGGTAAAAACTTCTTCAAGGTCCTTAGTGTTGATTTTTTGTCACGAGAGGTTAAATTTCTCATCAGTCATTTAGGCTGGCCACCACAGTCCTGTCTTTTTTGCCAGAAGCAAGTCAGGTGTTGTTACGGGAACAAATGTAAAGCACATTTGTCTGATTGAGATTTCTGGCACCATGAAGGTTGCTGGTATTTAGACTGTCATACCCCACGTCCTAGTGATTGGACTTCTTCTGAACTAAACTGGTGGTGGGTTCAAAACAGCCACCCTGTAGACCTATTTGCCCATCTCTTCTGTCATTCCATAACCTTCCCCGTGCCCTTAAATAGGACCTTGTGTAGGGAAACCTACGCCCGTACTGCTTTACTTCGTTTAAATTCCTACTCTCTTCCCCTGCGTATACTCTCTCATCTTAGAAACGACCGGAGTGGTCCTTTTCCTCCTCATCCCTGCCCCCCTACCCTGCACATCTCGTTTTCCAGTGCAACAGCAAGTTCAGTGTCTCCAAGACTTGGCTCTGCTCTCACTCCTTGAACCCTTAAAAGAAAAAGCTGAATTTGAACTATTTGCCTTTGAATCATGGAGACATCAAAAATATTTAGGATATAGGTCTAGAGGAAGAAGAAGAGGGAGAACGCCTAGATCGAACCGGCCCGGGAGACCTCGGGCTGGCCTCTAGTTCCCCTCCCGCAAACTTAAAGCTACAGCAACGTGGCAAGTGGTATCAGCTGTTGTGGTTTTTCTGTTCTTTCTGATTATGTTAATTCTGTTTTTCCGATACTCTAGCCCCCGCAGGGAGTGAGTTTCTCTGTCTGTGCTGGATCTAATATCTCTGCTCAAATTCTGTTAAATTGTCTTCTTAAAAAAAAAGGGAAACACCTCCTCCTGGCCTTGCAAGTGTTGGAGCCCCCTCCAGTGTATGCTGAAAATCTTTCTCTTGGTTTCTCAGAAGATTATGGAGTCCACCTTAAGAAAGGCAAGTTCCAGACACTCCGTGAAGTAGAATGGCCAAAGTTTGGAGTTGGGTGGCCCTCTGAAGGGTCATTAAATCCTATAATTGTTCAAGCCGTGTAGCGGGTTGTTACCAAAGCTCCCGGCCACCCTGATCAGTTTCCCTATGTAGATCAATGGTTAAGTTTGGTCAAGAATCCTCCTCCATGGCTCCGTTCATGCGCCATTCACAATTCCACCTCCAAAGTCCTCCTGAGCCAGGCCACGTTTTCGCCTCAACCCTCAGCCGGTTCGGCTGCCCCTGTACTGCCCCCCTCTGAAGAAGAGGAGAGTCTCCCTCACCCAGTTCCACCGCCTTACAACCAACCTGCCCCTCTAGTGTCCTCCCATGTCTCTTCAACGACGTCCCCTGTAGGCTCGCCGCCCATTGCCTCCCGGCTGCGACTGCGGCGGGAGGAAGCAGCCCCTCTACTACCACTGAGAGAGGCACAAGTCCCTCCAGGTGATGAGCGCTCAGCCCCCTTCCTGGTTTATGTCCCTTTTTCTACTTCTGACTTGTATAATTGGAAAACCCATAATCCTCCCTTTTCTGAAAAGCCTCAGGCTTTGACCTCACTGATGGAGTCCATGCTCCAGACCCATCGACCCACCTGGGATGACTGCCAACAGCTCCTTTTAACTCTCTTTACCTCTGAGGAGAGGGAGCATATCGGAAGACAGGCCAGAAAGCTCTTCCTTACATCAGCTGGTGTGTGCCTGAGGAGGAAGCTAGAGACCTCCTGGGGGAGGTCTTTCCCTCCACCCGGCCTAATTGGGACCCAAATTCCTCAGGTGGAAGGAGAGCTTTGGACGATTTTCACCAGTATCTCCTTGTGGGTATTAAAGGAGCCGCTCGGAAGCCCATAAACTTGTCTAAGACAACTGAAGTTGTCCAGGGGCCTGACGAGTCACCAGGAGCGTTTTTAGAACGTCTCCAAGAGGCTTATCGAATTTATACCCCTTTTGACCTGGCGGCTCCCGAAAATAGCTGTGCTCTTAATGTGGCATTTGTGGCTCAGGCAGCCCCAGATATTAGAAAAAAACTCCAGAAACTGGAGGGATTTGCTGGGATGAATATCAGTCAGCTTTTAGAAATAGCCCAGAAGGTTTTTGACAATCGAGAGTATGAAAAACAAAAACAAGCAACACAGACAGCTGAAAAAGCCGCTGATAAAGCATATAAAAGACAAGCAAGAATCTTGGTGACGGCTATCCAGGAAAGCAGGAAGGAAAGGCCCCCATTCCAGAAAAATGGCCAAGGAACCTTGGGTTCCCGCCAAAAAGGTAAAGAAGGTGAACGGGCCCCTCTAGGAAAGGACCAATGTGCTTATTGCAAGCAGACTGGGCACTGGAAAAAGGAATGCCCACTACTGCCAAAAGAAAAATCAGAAAAGAAAAAGGTCCTCACCCCGACCGCAACGGAGGAGCCTGATGATTGACGGGGCCAGGGCGCCCTCGCTCTTGGCCCCCAGGAGCCCATGGTAACTGCTACAGTAGGGGGCCAGCCTGTACATTTCCTAGTAGACACCAGGGCAGAGCACTCGGTACTGCAGACTCCCTTGGGCAGTGTCTCAAATAAAAACGTGACTGTACAAGGGGCAACTGGAGCTATTCAAGAATATCCTGTCACACACTCCTGAGAAGTGAGCTTGGGACAGAAAAGAGTGACACACTCTTTTCTTGTGGTTCCACAGTGTCCTTTTCCTCTCCTTGGATGAGAGCTGCTCCGTAAGTTACAGGCCTCAATCTCTTTCTCAGCCCAGCAAGCTCACCTCACACGAGGAAATGCAACTTTCCCCACTGCCCAACTCTTGCTAACCACCCTCCATCAGAAGAATATCTTCTGGTTTCACCATCACAAACACCGGAGGAAAATACTAATCCTCTTCTGTTGGACTTACAGACACTTTTTCCCCGAGCGTGGGCCAAGTCAAACCCTCCCGGACTGGCTAACCACCATCCGCCAGTGGTTGTAGAACTCTTGGCCACTGCCATACCAGTCCAGGTAAAGCAATACCCCACGAGTCAGCGGGCTAGAGAGGGGATTAATCCCCACATTCAACAACAGCTACAAGCTGGCATACTTACACCTTGTCAGTCTGCCTGGAACATGCCATTTTTGCCAGTCCAGAAACCTGGAACAAATGACTACCGGCCGGTACAAGACTTAAGGGAAGTTAATAAACAGACTGTTACTGTCCATCTAACCATCCCCAATCCTTATGCTCTACTCAGCCTGCTCCCACCAGAACATACAGTATACACTGTCCTTGACCTAAAGGATGCTTTCTTTGCTATTCCTCTGGCCCCCAAAAGCCAGCTGATCTTTGCTTTTGAATGGACAGATCCCAGCTCAGGAGACACTACCCAGCTGACTTGGACTCGGTTACCTCAGGGTTTTAAAAACTCCCCCACCCTTTTTGGGGAGGCTCTTCAGCAAGATCTTATACCCTTCTGAGCTAGTCACCCTAACTGTACTATTCTTCAGTATGTTGATGATATTTTGATAGCTACTGAAACTATGGACAGTTGTCTGCAACACACAAGGGACCTGCTCTACCTCCTTCAGGAGCTCGGGTATCGAGTCTTAGCCAAAAAGGCCCAGCTTTGTCTTCCTAGAGTGTCCTACCTGGGGTACGAGATAAACCAAGGAAAAAGAGCACTCACCAGTGCCTGGAAAGAAACCATCCTGCGAATCCCCACTCCCACCACCAAGAGACAGGTACGTGAATTCCTGGGGGCCGCGGGATACTGTCGTCTCTGGATATTGGGGTTTGCGGAGATTGCAAAGCCCTTGTATACTGCTACAAGAGGTAACGGCCCACTGATTTGGACAGACACCAAAGAACAGGCTTTTCAAAACCTGAAAAAGGTTTTAACTGAAGCCCCTGCTTTGGCCTTTCCAAATATCTCAAAGCCGTTTCATCTGTTTGTCCATGAGAGCCAGAGAGTTGCTAAGGGGGTGCTTACTCAGACTTTAGGACCTTGGAGACGCCCAGTGGCTTATTTATCTAAGAGACTGGATCCTGTGGCCTCTGGATGGCCAAGTTGCCTGCAAGCTGTAGCGGCTATAGCAAGCCTAGTCCAAGAAACTGACAAGTTAACTCTGGGCCAGAATTTAACCCTTACAGCTCCTCATGCTATAGAGACTTTACTACGAAGTGCTTCGGGTAAATGGATGTCAAAAGCTCGCATTTTACAATATCAGAGTTTACTGTTGGATCAGCCTCGTTTGACTTTCTCTCCCACAAGGTGTCTAAATCCTGCTACCTTACTCCCAGATTCAGATTCCAGTATTCCTGTCCATGACTGTCAGGAACTGTTGGAAACTACTGAAACTGGCTGGCCAGATCTTCAAGATGTGCCCCTGGAAAAGGCAAATGCCACCGTGTTCACAGATGGCAGCAGTTTCCTCCAGCAGGGGATATGAAAGGCCGGTGCAGCTGTTACCACAGAGACAGATGTGTTGTGGGCTCAGGCTTTACCAGCAAACACCTCAGCACAGAAAGCTGAATTGATCGCCCTCACTCAGGCTTTCCAATGGGGTAAGAATAAACATATTAACACTGACACTGACAGCAAGTACGCTTTCGCTATTGTGCATGTACATGGAGCCATATACCAAGAACGTGGGTTACTCACTTCAGCAGGAAAAACTACCAAGAACAAAGAAGAAATTCTAGCCCTGCTTGAAGCTGTGTGTCTTCCTCAGCAGGTGGCTGTAATCCATTGTAAAGGACATCAGAAAGAAAACACGGCCATTGCCCGTGGTAACCAGAAAGCTGATTCAGCAGCTCGAGAAGCAGCGTGACTTTCAGTCATGCCTATAAACCTGTTGCCTGCAGTTTCTTTTCCACAGCCAGATCTGCCTGACAACCCCACGTACTCAACATAAGAAGAAAAATTGGCTTCAGATCTTAAAGCAAATAAAAATCAGAAAGGTTGGTGGATTCTTCCTGACTCTAGAATCTTCATACCCTGAGCTCTTGGAGAAATTTTAGTCAGTCACCTACATTCTACCACCCATTTAGGTGGGACAAAATTAGCCTAGCTCCTCCGGAGCCGCTTTAAGATCCCCCTTCTTCAAAGCCTAACAAATCAAGTAGTTCTCCGGTGCACAGCCTGCGCCCAGGTAAATGCCAAGCAAGGTCCTAAACCCAGCCCAGGTCACCGTCTCCAAGGAAACTCACCAGGAGAAAAGTGAGAAATTGACTTTACAGAAGTAAAGCCACACCAGGCTGGGTACAAATACCTTTTAGTATTAGTAGACACCTTCTCCGGTTGGACTGAAGCATTTGCTACCAAAAATGAGACTGCCAACACAGTAGTTAAGTTCTTACTCAATGAAATCATCCCTCGATATGGGTTGCCTGCTGCCATAGGGTCTGATAATGGACCTGCCTTCACCTCGTCCATAGTTCAGTCAGTCAGTAAGGCATTGAACATTCAGTGGAAGTTCCATTGTACCTATTGACCCCAGAGCTCTGGACAGGTAGAACGCATGAACCGCACCCTAAAAAACACTTACAAAATTAATTCTAGAGACCGGTGAAAATTGGGTAAGTCTCCTTCCTTTAGCCCTACTTAGAGTAAGGTGCACCCCTTATTGGGCTGGGTTCTCGCCTTTTGAAATTATGTATGGGCGGGCACCACCTATCTTGCCTAAGCTCAGAGATGTCCATTTGGCAGAAATATCACAAGCAAATTTATTGCAGTACCTACAGTCTCTCCAACAGGTATAAGATATCATTCTACCTCTTGTTCGAGAAGCCCATCCCAACCCAGTTCCTGACCAGACGGGGCCCTGTCATTCGTTCCAGCCAGGTGACCTGGTGTTTGTTAAAAGGTTCCAGAGAGAAGGACTCACTCCTGCCTGGAAGGGACCTCACACCATTATCCTCATGACACCAACAGCTCTGAAGGTGGATGGAATTCCTGCTTGGATTCATTACTCCCGCATCAAAAAAGCCAACAAAGCCCAGACAGAAACATGGGTCCCCAAGCCTGGATCAGGCCCCTTAAAACTGCACCTAAGTCGGGTGAAACTTAGATTAATTCCTTTCATTTACTTCTCTTGTTTGTTTTCGCCTATTATGTCCTCTGTGCCTTCCTACTCCTTCCTCTTCACCTCTTTCACAACAGGACGTGTATTCGCCAACACTACTTGGAGGGCCAGTACCTCCAAGCAGGTCACCTTTGCAGTCGATTTATGTGCACTATTCCCAGAGCCAGCTCACACCCATGAAGAACAACACAACTTACCAGTCATAGGATCAGGAAGTGTCGACCTTGCAGCAGGATTTGGACACTCTGGGAGCCAAACTGGATGTGGAAACTCCAAAAGTGCAGAAAAAGGACTCCAAAATGTTGACTTTTACCCTCTGTCCTGGAAATCATCCTGATGCTAGCTGTCGAGATACTTACCAGTTTTTCTGCCCTGATTGGACATGTGTAACTTTAGCCACCTACTCTGGGGGATCAACTAGATCTTCAACTCTTTCCATAAGTTGTGCTTCTCATCCTAAATCGTGTACTGAAAAGAATTGTAATCCTCTTACTGTAACTGTCCATGACCCTACTTCAGCTCAATGGTATTACGGCATGTCATGGGGATTGAGACTTTATATCTCAGGATTTGATGTTGGAACTATGTTCACCATCCAAAAGAAAATTTTGGTCTCATGGAGTCCACCTAAGCCAATCGGGCCTTTAACTGATCTAGGTGACCCTATGTTCCAGAAACACCCTGACAAAGTTGATTTAACTGTTCCTCCACCATTCTTATTTCCTAAGCCCCGGCTACAAGGACATAATCTTCAACCCAACCTAATATCTATACTAGGTGGAGTACATCATTTCCTTAACCTCACCCAGCCTAAACTAGCCCAAGATTGTTGGCTATGTTTAAAAGCAAAACCTCCTTATTATGTAGGATTAGGAGTAGCAGCCACTCTTAAATGTGGCCCTCTATCCTGTCATACACGACCCCATGCTCTCACACTGGGAGATGTGTCTGGAAACGCTTCCTGTCTGATTAGTACCAGGTATAACTTGTCTGCTTCTCCTTTCCAGGCTATGTGTAATCAGTCCCTACTTACTTCCATAAGTACCTCAGTCTCGTACCAAGCGCCTAACAATACCTGGTTGGCCTGCACCTCAGGTCTCACTCGCTGCATTAATGGAGCTGAACCAAGACCTCTCTTGTGCGTGTTAGTTCATGTTCTTCCCCAGGTATACGTGTACAGTGGACCAGAAGGACAACTCCTCATCGCTCCCCCGGAATTACATCCCAGGTTGTGCCGAGCTGCCCCACTACTGGTTCCCCTCTTGGCTGGTTTTAGCATAGCTGGGTCAGCAGCCATTGGTACGGCTGCCCTGGTTCAAGGAGAAACTGGACTAATGTCTTTGTCTCAACAGGTGGATGCTGATTTAAGTAACCTCCAGTCTGCCATAGATATACTACATTTCCAGGTAGAGTCTCTGGCTGAAGTAGTACTTCAAAACTGCCGAGGCTTACACCTGCTATTCCTCTCTCAAGGAGGATTATGTGCAGCTCTGGGAGAAAGCTGTTGCTTCTATGCCAATCAATCTGGAGTTATAAAAGATACACTCCAAAAGGTTCAAGAAAATCTAGATAAGCGCCAACAAGAATGAGAAAATAACATCCCCTGGTATCAAAGCATGTTCAACTGGAACCCCTGGCTAACTACTCTAATCACTGGGTTAGCTGGACCTCTCCTCATCACACTATTAAGTTTAATCTTTGGGCCTTCTATATTAAATTGGTTTATTAATTTTATAAAACAGCGCATAGCTTCTGTCAAACTTATGTATCTTAGGACTCAATATAACCCCCTTGTCATAACTGAGGAGTCAATGATTTGATTCCCCAAAAACACAAGTGGGGAATGTAATGCCCAACCTTGTTTTTTCCTTATTCACTTGGCCTTGTTTCTCCCTTAGCTAAGAGAACCAGACAGACTCCATCTTGGCTCTTTCACTGGCAGCCCCTTCCTCAAGGACTTAACTTGTGCAAGCTGACTCCCAGCACATCCAAGAATGCAATTAACTGATAAGATACTGCGGCAAGCTATATCCGCAGTCCCCAAGAATTCGTCTGATTGGTAACACCCAAAGCCCCGTGTCTATCACCTTGTAATGGTCTTAAAGCCCCTGTACCTGGAACTGTTTACTTTCCTGTAACCATTGATCCTTTTAACTTTTTGACTACTTAACTTCTGTAAAATTGTTTTAACTAAACCCCCCTCCCCTTCCTAAACCAAGATATAAAAGTTAATCAAGCCCCTTCCTCGGGGCCAAGAGAATTTTGAGCGTTAGCCGTCTCTCGGTCGCCGGCTAATAAAGGACTCTTAATTCATCTCAAAGTGTGGCCGTTTTCTCTAAACACCCCTGGGCACAACACAATGAGCTATGATCATGCCACTGTACTTTGATCTAGGCAATAAAGTGAGACCCTGTCTCTTAAACAAAACACAAAAAACAGTTTATTAAAAGTTATGCTAGGTTTATAAATGAATGGGGAGTTTTTCATCTTTTTTAAGATCACAGATATTTCAACAATATTAGAAATATTGAAGTCTAGCTAGAACTCAAGTATAAAACCGTCCACTCCTGCTATCTTTTCTTGTTTTTATGAAAATGTTTAAACACTCATAAAAACGAATAGGATTCTACAATGAATTTGCATATATCCATAATCTAGATTCAACAGTTATTAAGATTTTACCACATCTGTTTTATCTGTTCCTTTTGTTGTGTTTGTTTTGTCTGCTGAAGTACTTTAAAGCAAATCTTAGGCCCCATGTCTCAGTTGTTACTTTTGTTTGCATCTCAGAAAAATATGGACATTTTCTTTCATAAATACAATGCATTATTTACTAAAAGATAATAATTCCTTAGTACCATCTTTGTATCTATATTCAAAGTCACCCCTTATTATCATAAAATTGTCTTCTTCTAGTTGGTTTGTTTGAATCAGTATCCAAGCAAGGTCTGAAGATTGCATTTGATAAGTCTCTTAAGATTCTTTTGGTCTAGAGCAATTCCTCATTTTTTTCATGCAATTGACTTACTGAAGAAATAGGTGCATTGACATGTAGAAGGTCCCACCTTCTAGATTTGTATCCTCATGGTATCCTTTAACTTGTTCTTCTATCATATGTATTTATTTAGAAATAAATTGATAGATTTATTTCTTATAAAATGGATGTCTGTTAAAGACTTGACTGGTTTTGAGCTCACCTCTTTTTGGAAAAAGTACCTCATTAGGTGGTGCTATGTACTTCAGATTGCTTCACAGTACAAGGCAAATAATGTCTATTGTTCTTTTAGTGAGTTTAAGATTGCGTAAAGGATTCAGGTGATGACAGTCTGATGCCCCTGTTTTATAAAGTCCCCATCAACTTTTCATCTAATAGCTTCCATCCTTTGATGATGATGGTAGGCAATGTTGAAGTCAAATAAAATATGGAAACACATACCTAAATTTAAAACATTTTATTTGGGAAGCAAGAATTGGAATTTGAGTCATACACACACAGACCAGGTGGTCTTCAGTATGGCCAAAGAACAAAGAGAAGGTTGCAGGTTTTATAAAAAGAAGAAATGTCACATATTGTTCTGAAAGAAAGTTCACTGGCACTAGCGAAGTTCTGGGGAACCGGCAAGCTCTAATTGGTGAGCGACCATGGTGGCTAAAACTAGTCTTAGAGTCTAAGCGGGGTTGTTCCAGTAACCATTAGATACAACTGGTTTTAGGTTATAGCAGGTCGTTTCAGCATCCAGGCTTGCAGAGAATGACATTCTTGGAGCAATGTTATGTGTCTTGGTGCTTTTTTTCCTGGCCCCTCAACTCTCATTTAGTTCGTATGACAAGAACGATCCAATTTATATGATCAACTTTTATAGCAGCCTCTAAGAGGTTCCCTGTGATTGCTGCCTTCTGTGACTTTCTGTGTAATCTCCTTATCTTGACTCTAGCCTGGACTTAAGACTTCCAGAATAGAGTGCAGCAGAGGTGATGTGATGTCACTTCAATAAGCTACCAAAAAACTGTGGATTCCACCTTGGGCATCTTCTCTTGCTCTCTTCTTCACTGCTAGCTCTTAGAGAAGCCAGCTGCCATCTTGGGAGATGCCCTATGGAGAAGCCCATGTGGCAAGTACCTGTTGTTTCTGGCTAACAGCCAGCAAGAACTTGAAAGGTGCCAACAACCCCATGAGTAAGCTTGTATGTGAATCCTCCCCAACTCAAGTCTTGAGATGACTGCAGCCCTCGTTGACATTTTTGGGTGTAGTGTTGAAAGACTGAACCAGGACACCATGTTAAGCCATGCCCTGATTCCTAACCCACAGAAACTGTGAGATGATAAATGTTTGTTGTTTTAAGCTGCAACATTCTGAAGTAATCTGTTACACAGCAATAGATAACTCACACTGTGACCTTTGCCTGAATTATTTCATTAGTGGTTACTCGTTGGTGATTATCTAATTCTGCCATTAATTCCATTTATTAGTTGGAAATTATTTGTAAAGAAAAACTTTTCCTCATTAACTAGAGTGATTTACTTGCACTGAAATACAATCTACAAGAAAGCAGGTTAACTGCTTATGTTTTTCCTGTTAGTTGTCAATTTTTAAATTAAGGAGTTGATGTTCTAGTTACTTCAGAAGGTTGCCAAATAAGTATTTCTTTCTTTATCTCTTTTAAAATAGCATTGTGGCTGGGCATGGTGGCTCACACCTGTAATCCCAGCACTTTGGGAGGCCAACGCAGGTAGATTGCTTGAGGGCAGGAGTTCAATACCAGCCCGGCCCACTTGGCAGAAACCCTATCTCGACTAAAATAAAAAAAATTAAAATTAAAAAATTAGCCAGATGTGGTGGTGTGCTGCCTATTAATCCCAGCTACTCGGGAGGCTGAGGCAGGACCAATCGCTTGAACCCAGGAGGCAGAGTTAGCAGTGAGCCAAGATGGCATCACTGCACTCCAGCCTGAGCAACAGAGTAAGACTTTGCCTCAAAAAAAAAAAAAAAAAAAAAAGTATTGTGAACTTGTAGGTGTTTGCTTCGTTTTTAAAAAACTTTTTTCAAGTATAATATTATACAGCAAATCACAAGCTTGATGAATTATAACAAGCTGAATGCACCTATGGAATCACTACCCAGGGCATGAATCAGAATGCTGCCAGTATGCCCCTCTCTGGCCCTCTCTTAATCATTACTCCATCCCTGCCTTCCAAAGATAATCATTATTTACCATAGATTAGTTTTGCCTATTTTTATACAAATGGAATCATACAGTATGGATTATTTTGTAAGATTCATCCATGTTTTGTTCCTGGAGAAGAAATGTGTGTCCAATAGAGTCCTTACAGGGAGAGAACAGTCAAAGCCTGTGCCTGATGCCCTGGGCCCCTTGCTACTGTCTGTGATACATATCCTTACCTTGATGTTTTTGCTCTATTGAATCCTTTTGTTATTGATTTCTAACTTAATTCCACTGTGGTCAGGGAACATATTTTGTATAATTTCCACGCGATGAAGTATGCTTTATGGTCTGACATGTAGTTAATTTTGGTAAAATTTCAAGTGTACTTGAATAGAATGTGTATGTCACAATTACTGATTATAGATGTTTGTTTGTTTGTTTTGAGAGTTTCGCTCTTGTCACCCAGGCTGGAGTGCAATGACAGGATCATGGCTCACTGCAACCTCCACCTCCCGGGTTCAAGTAATTCTCCTGCCTCAGCCGCCCAAGTAGCTGGGATTACAGGCATGTGCCACCATAACCGGCTAATTTTGTATTTTTAGTAGAGACGGGGTTTCACCATGTTGGCCAGGCTAGTCTCGAACTCCTGACCTCAGGTGGTCCTCCTGCCTCAGCCTCCCAAAGTGCTGGGATTACAGGCATGAGCCACCATGCCCAGATGAGTATAGCTTTTTTTATCTATATCAATTATGTCAAATTTGTTAATCACGTTGTTCAAATCTTCAACAGGTCTACTGATTTTTGTTCAGTTATCAGACAAGGAGTGTGTTAAAAAGTCCCCATTCTCATTCAAGGAGTCTCTACTTTTACTTTCATTTCTATTAATTTTATTATGTCATTTGTAAGACTCTGGAAATGTTATAGCTTCTGGATGAAAATTTTTATGATTAATAAATAATCTTTACCTCTAATGATGCTTCTTAACATTGACTTTGTTTATATTAATACAGGCATATCAACTTTCTCTTAGTTAATGTTTATATGCTGTACCTTTTCTATTCTTTTACTTTGAACCTTTTTGTATTCTGATATTTAGGTAATATCTCTGGTAAACAGCATGTTGTTGTTGTTTTTCTTTTCTTTTTTTCCTTTTTTTTTTTTTTTTTGAGACAGAGTCTCACTCTGTCACCCAGGCTGGATTGCAGTGACGTGATTTCGGCTCACTGCAACCTCCTCCTCCGGGGTTCAAACGATTCTCCTGCCTCAGCCTCCTGAGTAGCTGGGATCACAGGAGCACACCACCACACCCAACTAATTTTTATATTTTTAGTAGAGACGGGATTTCACCATGTTGGTCAGGCTGATCTCAAACTCCTGACCTCATTATCCGCCCCCCTCAGCCTCCCAAAGTGCTGGGATTATAGGCGTGAGCCACCATGGCCAGCCTGTTGGAGATTTTCTAATCCAGACTTAGAACCTTTGGGTTTGCTTTTTTTTAAGACGGAGATGGAGTCCTACTCTGTCACCCAGGCTGGAGTGCAGCGGCACAACCATAGCTCACTCAGCCTTGAACTCCTGGGCTCAAGTGATCCTCCTGCCTCAACTTGCTGAGTAGCTGGGACTACAGGTGCATGCCACTGTGCCCAGCTAAATTTTTTTAATTTTTCATAGAGACAAGGTTTCACTATGTTGTCCAGGCTGTCTCAAACTCCTGGCCTTAAGCAATCCTGCTCCCTCAGCCTTCCAAAATGCTGAGATTACAGGTGTGAGCCACCACTCCTGGCCAATTTTTGGCTTTTAACTGAGGCATTTATTCCATTTGCACTTAATTTAGTTATTGATATACACCATTTAAACATCTTATTACTTGCTTTCTGTTTTTCTCGCCTTAACTATCTCACTTTTTCTTGCCTGTTTTTGGATTTGTTTACTTTTTAATTTATTTTCCCTCTTCAATGCTTGTTAACTATACATTATCGGCCTACTATTTTAGTGGATACCTTAGATATTACCACAAACATCTTTTTTTCTTTTTTCGCTCTTGATGCCCAGGTTGGAGTGCGATGGCGCAATCTTGGCTCACTGCAACCTCCGCCTCCCAGGTTCAAGCGAACCTCCTATCTCAGCCTCCTAAGTAGCTGGGATTACAGGCATGTGCCACTAGGCCCAGCTAATTTTGTATTTTTAGTAGAGATGGGGTTTCTCCATGTTGGTCAGGCTGGTCTTGAACTCCTGACCTCAGGTGATCTTCCCACCCTGGCCTCCCAAAGTGTTGGTATTACAGGCGTAAGCCACCGTGCCCAGGCTCAAACATCTTTAACTTAGAAAAAAACAATGTATACTAGCGCTTTTACCTCATCTCAGACATGCTACTGCCTTAGGACTCTTTAACTCCATTTATCACCATTCCAAATTATGGACTATTGTTTTTGTGTGTGTGTGTGTGCGTGTGTGCGTGTGTGCATATATATATCTTTTTTTTTTTTTTGAGATGGAGTCTCACTGTCGCTCAGGCTGGAGTACAGTGGCGCGATCTCTGCTCACTGCAACTTCCATCTCCCAGGTTCAAGTGGTTCTTCTGCCTCAGCCTCCCAAGTAGCTAGGACTACAGGCGTGTGCCACCACACCTGGCTAATTTTTGTATTTTTAGTAGAGATGGGGTTTCACCATAATGGCCGGGCTGGTCTCAAACTCCTGACCTCATGATCCGTCCGCCTCAGCCTTCCAAAGTCCTGGGATTACAGGCATGAGCCACTGTGCTCGACTGTTTTTGTATATTTTAATTCTATGTAGAGAGACCCGCCCCTGAACCAATTTTGGGGCTCAGACAAAGAGTACAGATGGAGACCTACACACCATATGTCTAGATAGTTTAAAGAATAAACCAAGCTAACAAACTATTGAATAAAATGGGTGCTATTTTCTACATTTACCAATAATCCTTCATGACAACTGGAAGGGCCAAATTCAAATTCTAAATTCTAATTTAGAGCTCTCTGTAGTTCTGTGCTAAAATGGTATGGCACAAGAGAGATAGCCTCTGGTAACTGATGCTCAGTCATCCTTCTTCTCTTCCCACTTCCAGCTCTAACACTGTGAGGGCCTCATGCATGTGCATGTGGACAACCCAACTCTGCAGACACTGGCTACAAACAGCCTCCACATGTCCACTCCTAGGTGCTAGGTACTGGCAGTGTGGTTAGCCCTTGGAAGGAAGGAGCCAGGGGAAGGGGCCACGCAAGCCGGGAAGAATAATCAGATCATTTTGAGTGGGAAATTCTGAGGTCTCAGATACCTAACTGTGCTCCAGATGGGGTGATAAAAGCTCCAGGTGGGCATGTTCCCTGGGCCCCATGGATTCCTCATCCTATAAGGTAGGGCATGGCTGAAATAAGGCCAGAGTTCAGGGCCCAGGGAAAAGTACCTCTTGCCAATGTCTAAACTTAATGACTATACGTATAATATATATTTGCTAATATGTAATAATATTATATATCCCTACAAGCAACTATAGTGACTGTATGTATCTGAATATGTATTTTCTAATATATAATAATAAGTATCCCCACAAGACATTATTTACACTGTTTTATAAGGTTTTATATAGTTACTATTCATTTAGATTTACCTACATATTCTTTCTTTCTTCCCCCCTTTCTTTCTTTCTTTTCTTTCTTTTTCTTTCTTTCTTCTCTTTGATGGAGTCTCGCTCTGTCACCCAGGCTGGAGTGCACTGGCGAGATCTCAGCTCACTGCCACATCTGTCTCCTGGGTTCAAGCGATTCTCCTGCTTCAGCCTCCCAAGTAGCTGGGATTACAGGCACCCACCACATGCCCGGCTAATTTTTTGTATTTTTAGTAGAGATGGGGTTTTGCCATGTTGGCCAGGCTGGTTTCAAACTCCTGACCTCAGATGCTCCGCCCACCTTGGCCTCCCGAAGTGCTAGGATTATAGGCGTGAGCCACCACGCCCGGCCTTGTTCTTAATTTCTTTCTACATCTCTAAGTAAGTTTTTATCTGGCTTAATTTTCCCTCTGCCTGGAGAACAATCTTTAATATTTCCTTTAGAGTGGGTAGCCTGGCAATGAAGTTTTCAATTTTTTGTTCATTCAGAAATGTTTGGGCCAAGTGCGGTGGCTCAGACCTGTAATCCCAGCACTTTGGGTGGCCAAGACAGGCGGATCACGAAGTCAGGAGATCAAGACCATCCTGGCTAACACGGTGAAAGTCCATCTCTACTAAAAAAGCAAAAAATTAGCCAGGAGTGGTGGCACGTGCCTGTAGTCCCAGCTACTCAGGAGGCTGAGGCAGGAGAATCGCTTGAACCCAGGAGGCAGAGGTTGTGCCACTATACTCCAGCCTGGCCAACAGAGTGAGACTCCCTCTCAAAAAAAAAAAATAAAAGTTTGTATATCACTTTCATGTGTGAAGGATATTTTCCTTGGGTCCAGAATTCTAGGTTGGAAGTTGTTTTCTGTCTGCTCTTTGAAGATGCCATGCCATTGCTTCCTTCCGCTTTGTTTCTTCGGACTGTTCAGCAATGTTATTGTTTTTTGGGTTATGTTTTGTTTCGTTTTGTTTTGTTTGAGATGGAGTCTCTGTCTCTCAGTCTGTTGCCTAGGTTGGAGTGTAGTGGCAGGATCTCTGCTCACTGCAACATCCGCCTCCCGGGTTCAAGCGATTCTCCTACCTCAGCCCCCCCGAGTAGCTGGGATTACAGGCATCTGCCACCATGCTCAGCTAATTTTTGTATTTTTAGTAGTGACGGGATTTCACCATGTTGGCCAAGCTGGTCTTGAACTCCTGACCTCAAATGATCCACCCACCTCAGCCTCCCAAAGTGCTGGGATTACAGGCATGAGCCACCACACCTGGCAGCAATGTTACTGTTTTAACTGTGAAAAGCAAATAGATACTTGATATTAAGATAATAATTGACCAATTTTTAAAATAGACAGATTTGAGCAGAATTTTTACCAAAGATGAAGAGATATTATATATATATATATATATATTATATATATATATATATTAAGAGAATTTCATAAAATTTGGTTTATACAGCAGGCCTTGTAGTCAGGCATCCTAGGTTGAAATTTTGGCTCTTTGATCCTCACAAATCACTTAAGCTCTCTGTATCTCAATATCTTCATTTGTGAAATAAAGATAATAATTGTGAAGTTTGCTCTGAGGATTCAATAATTTAAGACATGTGGAGTGCTTAGGAGAGTGCCTGGTACATAATAAGCACTTTAAAAATGTGAGCTGGCTTTGCTGCTAGTGTGTATTTTTATCTTTATTAGTAGTAGTAAAATTAATTAGTATGAGTAGTTGTATGAGTAGTAGTAGTATGAGTAGTTGCATTGAGAAAATAATAGTAGTATGAGTAGTTGCATTGAGAAAGTTCCTCTTGGTTTTGGTTTCTATACTCCTTGAGGCCAAATTTCAGAAAGATAAGACTACCTTTGCCTTCTTCTGGGTTACTATTATCCCTGGATTATTTTAACCAATATTTTCTCCAGTTCCTTAAATGATTATTTTTTCCTATTCTCTGTTGTATGATTTAGGATGGTGCTTGGTTACAAGTATGAGAATGCATGGATGCCAGCACCTAAAACACACATTAGTTTATTGTGTCCAGCAAAATGTGCAGAGGTCAGCAGGGCTGTGCAGCACGGTAGGCTCAGAATACCACCAGTCTCCCAGACTCCTGTCTTTGTCTCATCTCATTTTTTTATTTGTGGTTTTCATTGGCATAGTTATAAGGTGGCTGCTATCCCCACAGACATTGCATCAGTGCGCCAGGCAGGAAGAATGAAAAAGCATGAAAAGCCATCTTCTCGAAGTTCCTGTTTTATTCTGGAAGGGAGGACCTTCTCATCAGCATTCTGGATACATATCATATCCAGAACCATGTAGTGTGACCATCCCCAGCTGTAAGGGACTCTGGAATTAGGGGTGTTTGTTTGTTTGTTGTTTGTTTGAGACAGTCTTGCTCCATTGCCCAGGCTGGAGTGCAGTGGCGCCATCTTGGCTAACTGCAACCTCTGTGTCCTGGGTTCAAACAATTCTCCTGCCTCAGCCTCCCATGTAGCTAGGACTACAGGCACGTGCCACCACACCTGACTAATTTTTGTATTTTTAGTAGAGACGGGGTTTTGCCATGTTGGCCAGGCTGGTCTTGAACTCCTGACCTCAAGTGATCCGCCTGCCTCGGCCTCCCAAAGTGCTAGGATTATAGCCATGAGCCACTGTGCCTGGCCTGGAATTAGGTATTTTTAATTGGGTACTATGCAACTCCAAACTAAATTGGAGCTCTGTGAGAAAGGGAAGAAATGGGAATGGATGGTTACAGGGGAGGTACCCAGCACTGTCTGCCACACAGGGGTACATTTAAAACTTCTGGCCAGGTGCGGTGGCTCACACCTGTAATCCCAGCACATTGGGAGGCCGAGGCAGGCGGATTACCTGAGGTCAGGAGTTCAAGACCAGCCTGGCCAACATGGTGAAACCCCGTCTCTACTAAAAATACAAAAATTAGCCCAGCATGGTGGCGCACATCTGTAATCCCAGCTACTTGGGAGGCTGAGGCAGGAGAATTGCTTGAACCCAGGAGGCGGAGGTTGCAGTGAACCAAGATCATGCCATTGCACGCCAGCCTGGGCAACAAGAGCAAGACTCCATCTCAAAAAACGAAAAACAAACAAAATTCCTCAAATCCTGTTTAACAATGTGGTATTTAGTAGAAGTTCACAAAACTAGTTTGCTAGTCTCTCCACACCCACTAGATTCACCCCATGCCCAGTGCCCTCAACCATCACCATCCAGCCACACCAGCTTCCTTGTAACTCACTAAGCTTGGGACCTTTCCCATAGGCTGCTTCCTTCTCTCTCTTCACATCTCAGATTCTTTACTTTTTATGTTTTGTTTATTTCACATTTTACTCTCATTGTGTTGGGTTAGGCGAAGAGTCATGCACCAACGTATAGAATATATTATTCTGTTGATTTCAGACAGAATTGGGTCCAGGTTCTAGTTGTTGCTAAATTCACAATCTGAATCAGAATCAGAAGAGGCGGACCACTGCTGCAGAGGGCTTGAGGGCTGGCTGCTGGGGAAAACGAAACAGGCAGGGGGCTTACCATGGAGGGTTCCTGTTCCAGGTTTCCCATCTGGGTACCTGAGGATCCTCCATGGAGCTCATGCCTGGTGGAGCCCACAGCAACCCCTCAAAGTGAAACAGGGATGCCACAGGCCTGGGGCTGGAACTCAGGAGGTAGAAGGACAACCAAAACCGCACAGGGAGAACCTGAAAAGACACTGTCCTTCCATCCTTATCCCAAAATCCTGTGCAGGGCCCCTCCATAAGGACAGGGCCAGGCTCGTTGGCCTCTGTGTGGCCACATGAGTGGCCCAGAAAAAGCCCTGTAAACGTGTCATCATCTGGAGACATTCTTGCCAGCTCCTCTTCATGCCCTTCTACTTGAGACGCTGGGCAATTGCTTTAGACTGTTCATGATTCTTCTCCCTCAACTCTTCAAAGCCAAGAAATTTCCATATCTTAGGAAGCTCTAGATCTCTTTGTCACTCCAAGGCTTAATTAACTGATAGGATTTTTTTTTTTTCTGGTTTCTTTTTCCTTCTTTACTTCCTGGGGATTTCTAATAATTTTACTTTAAAGTCTTACTTTCTCCATTTTTATTCCTGAATCTCTCCTGGGATTTTAAAATTTATTATTACTATTTTAATGAGGAAGCCTCTGGAGCCAGAATGCGTTCAGCATGAGTCCCTCTTCTGGGATTCTTTTCACTGCAGCCACAGGGCTGAATTCTGGGTTGGCAGAGAACAAGCGCTTACTCTGTCCTAATGGAATCCAGGAGTCAGCAGGTGCCTGACTGCAGAAATGCATTTGTTTCTTTCTGTTTCTGGTGTTCTCTACCTCTCAGATTCTAATGCCCCATCTCAGAGGACTCCCTGGCCGGCTAGTCTCAAGAGACTACTCAATTACTCTCTAAAATACCGTCTTATTTTAATTCTCCACTTTATACACATATGATTGTGTAATCATACAAGTATCATATATGATTATACAGATGGTATATCGTTTCTTTTTTTTTTTTTTTTGAGACAGAGTCTTGCTCTGTCACTCAGGCTGGAGTGCAATGGCGTGATCTTGGCTCACTGCAACCTCTGCCTCCTGGGTTCAAGAAATTCTCCTGCTTCAGCCTGCCAAGTAGCTGGGATTACAGGTATGCACCACCACACCCGACTAATTTTTGTATTTTTAGTGTAGACAGGGTTTCACCATGTTGGTCAGGCTAGTCTCAAACTCTTGACCTCGTGATCTACCTGCCTCAGCCTCCCAAAGTGCTGGGATTACAGGCATGAGCCACTGCGTGCAGCCCTATAATTTTTTTCTTGTTCACTATATAATATCAGTTGGTCTGTCTTTCCCAATAGGAACCTTGTCATTCTGTTTGTCATCGTATCTCCAGTGCCAAGGACACTCCTTGACACACAGTGGAATGAATCATCATAGATATTTACTGAATGAACTAGAGTATCCATGTGGAAATACAGTTTTTCCCTCCACAATGTAACACATTTTCTCTCTTCGTGTTCATTTTCCCAGAAATTTGCCAGAGAAGGTAAAATTTCTGCAGCTATTGAAGTGCCCGCAGACAGTTATCTGGACCTAGTGACAGATACAATGATTCATGTACTGAATTCTATTGAGGGTGGTGAATAGGTGCGTTTTCTTTGTACTAGGCCTTAAAGATAAAATAATATTTCTTCAAGAGCTCTCATTTAGTTATGTGATCATTGCCACTACCTAAACTTTTTCCACTTGTGATAAATTGCCCCCAAATTTAATGCATCATGAAATTGAGAACCTGTTGTGCCAATTTTGTTTCTAATTTTCCTCTAATTTGTATCTGTTTCCAGAATGGTAATAAAATTAAACCTAAATCATATGAAAAAAATGAAATTAGGGGCTGCAGATACACATGGAGTTTCATTAGAGTATGTAACACAATCAAGATTCTGAGATAACAAAACGTAACAATCTGCAAAATTACCATGGGAAAACTAATGTTTGAATGATGCAGTCGTATGATGAAAATAGGAGGCATTATAACTCTGAATTTGTGTGGTTTCTTATGAAGAAATGATGATTAAAGGGTAAATGGGTCAATTTAAAAGTAACTGTTGAGGTCTCTTACCAGGCCTCGAAACAAAACAAATAATCAAATTACTGCCATATCTGAAAATAGAATTAGAAATTGTGATTTTGAGAAAGAGATATATGATGTCAGTTGAAGCAGAGGGTGATAATAAAACAGACCTTTTGGTGACACCAATTAAAGCATTTGGAAGACACATGAATAGAAGATATGAAAAAGATAAGCCAAAAAAAAAAAAAAAAACAGGAAAAAGAAAGGCAACAAAAACCTATTGTAATGAACTAAGTCTTTAGGCTTTTAAAACACAAAACCACCTCATACATTGGGATTCAACTTACGATGTGACTTTTATTGAGATAACCCCTCCCCAAAATTATAATAATATATTTAAGTACCTATTTATCTCCATCAAACAGCATATCCTTTTTGATGTGCCTTTATGCTCTCTAAGTACTAGTGAGGATGAAGATTCTTTATTTGGAGTTTTACCACTTAACAAAACAATCTCGATTTATTGTTTCACTCGAGACGCTGTATTGAGACAGCTGTGCTGCGTAATCAAGCAAATACACTAGGAAATGGACACCGTATTTTATTCACTTATATTTTCCCACTCCCTGTAACTAAGAGAGGACTGACGCCATCCAGAGATTTTCCAGAGCAAAAGGGACATCTCCTTCCTTGGCAACAAGAAAACAACCCTATTTAAAAATGGGCAAGGGACCTGATGAGACATTTCTCAAAAGAAGACATGGAGATGGCCAATAGGTAGATGAAAAACTGCGCCAAATCACTAATTATCAGGGAAATGCAAATCAAAACCACAATGCAGTATCACCTCACTCTTGTTAGACTGGCTACTACAAAAAAGATAAGTGTCGGTGAGGCTGCTGATAAAATGCACCCCTGTACACTGTTGGTGGGAATGTAAATTAGCACAGCCACTTTGGAAAACAGTATGGAGGTTCCTCATAAAACTGCAAACAGAATGATCATGTTATCCTGCAATCCCAGGAGCTCTGGGTACCCTTTCAACAAGATGCACAGAGGAGAAATGCACACTGTTCACAGCAAGAGAATAACATAGGAAGGTTCAGACAAGAAACAATCTGACTTGAGAAAATAACCAAGAGAATGAATACTTGGTCTTCAGTAGCTTCCCAATTCCTCAATCTATACTTTTTCTGGCTACGGCCCTGCTTTCCAGCTCTATGAGTCACACCTGTGTAGGGGCCAGGGGTGAGCTGATGAATCAACTCACAAAAGGCAGATTAATTAGAGAAAAGGAATACAAATTTATTTAACATGTATTCCTTGGGAGCCTTCAGAATGAGGACCCAAACATACAGGGGAGGGCCGTGCACAGTGGCTCATGCCTGTAATCCCAGCACTTTGGGAGGCCGAGGCGGGTGGATCACCCGAGGTCAGGAGTTTGAGACCAGCCTGGGCAACATGGTGAAACCCCGTCTCTACTAAAAATACAAAAAATTAGCCAGGCATGGTGGCAGGAGCCTGTAACCCCAGCTACTCAGGAAGCTGAGGCAGGAGAATCGCTTGAACCCGGGAGGTGAAGGCTGCAGTGAGCTGAGATCAGGCCATTGTACTCCAGCCTGGTTAACAGGGCAACAAGAGTGAAACTCATTCTCAAAAAAAGAAAAAAAAAGATACAGGAGAAATTGTCCATTTTTATGCTTAGGTTCAACAAAGTACGGACAGCTGTGTAGAAATATGATTTTATGCTAATAGATAGAGGTGGGTAACCCTGCAAGGCCTGTCTGCCTAGATTCTTCTTGGCCTTTCTGAGCAGCATTCCTTCCTTCGGGGTGCGGGGCAGGGCCCTCTCTGGAATGGGGGTCTTATGACTTACGGTCAAACAGGGTTGGTCAGATAATTTTTTCACGGCTAGTTTTTGCACAGAAAGGTAGAGGGAAAGTTAGAGTAATATTTTTAGGTTTATGGCTGGCTTTGGGGAAAAGGGATTCTGGTTTCTCTGACTCACCCTGGGGAAGGAGAATCCTAATTTCTATGGCTAGCCTGGGGGAGAATGGGACTGAGAGATAGCAGGGCAGGAGGTTGGAGAAACACTTTTGCTTCTGAGGCCTTCATTTTGGAGTACTGTTTTCTGAGCCTCAACATGTGAAATATTATCATAAACTCCACTATTTTGCTTTAAGCTGCATTGAGTTGGTAGCTGTTATTTGCCACCCAAAGAGTCTTAATTAAGATAATATCAAATAGGAGAAAAAATCAAAGAGACTAAGGATAGTAGAGAAGTTAGGAGAAATAAAATGCTTTGAAGGGTTCTGGAATAAAGGTATTGTTTACACTCTGTTTTTCCGTAAAATAAATTCAGGTATTTGAAACGGACACATTTTACTTGTTCTTTTATTTGCTTTATAGTAATATAGAAATATGGAAATGAATCCCAACAAATCAAAGAGTAGTGATCACAACCATAATAGAATGCATGCTATTAATCTAATAAGAATTTTAATATTATTATTTTGTACATTTTTATATATCCCTAACAAGTGGCAAGTAAATGCAGTTTTGAAAAAAAAAAGTGAATCTTTTCTTAACATACTCGTTTGCTTTTTAAATGAATCCATGATGCTGTGAACATCTCTGCCCCAAATAAAAGTTTATCTAACTTTAACATTTGAAGATTTTGAAGCTTACATATCTCTAAAATTAATCATATTAAGGTTCAAAGTTGAGTAGCATCCTCAGCATGCTATTGCCCCCTAGTGGCTAATAGTAAGAACATGGATTTGAGTCAAGCACTCCCCCAGTATGCGGCTCAACCAACTAGCTCAAACTACCCACTTCAGCTTAGCCATCTCACCCTGTACTAAGGAGACAAACTCGACCAACTGACTGTTGTTGGTTTCCACCCCCTAACCCCATCAGTAGTTTCTGAAGGGATTCCGTCTTTCCCTACAAAAATCTTGCTCCCAAAATTCTGACCTCTTTCTGAGTTTTCCACTGTCTGCCTCCCAGGACTGGGAGTTCTAAGTTGTGAGCAAGCCAGGGAAGCTTGGGAAGTCGCTCAGAGAAAGCACCTCAACAGTATCTTATCTGGCTGCCATGCCATGTGACACATCTTGAAAACAGCAAAAGCAAAGTGAAATGCTTTCCACTCCACCTTGCAAAATGCTGCATAGAGTGAAAACTACTGAGATTCATGGACTCGTGAATAAGGCCACAGGAAAGCGCTCACCTTGTTAAAAAGAGAGGCTGTCCTGTGTGTGCAAAAATACTTGGCGTCCACACTTCTTGATGAGTTACCTTGGGAGAATTCCTCAATTTATCTGGGTTGGGTTTCACTTGTGAAATCCTACCCTGACAAATTTGCCCCACCTGCCAAGGCACAAATAATCACACTTCTGTGCACCCAGAACTCTTTAAGTCTTTTCTTTCTTTCTTTCTTTCTTTCTTTCTTTCTTTCTTTCTTTCTTTCTTTCTTTCTTTCTTTCTTTCTTTTTCTTTCTTTCTTTCTCTTTCTTCCTTCTTTCTTTCTTTCTTTCTTTCTTTCTTTCTTTCTTTCTTTCCTTCCTTCCTTCCTTCCTTCCTTCCTTCTTTCCTTCTTTCTTTCTTTCCTTCCTTCTTTCCTTCTTTCTTTCTCTCTCTCTCTCTCTTTCTTTCTTCTTCTTTTGAGGTGGAGTCTTGCTCTGTCACCCAGGCTGGAGTGTGATGGCGCGATCTCAGCTCACTGCAACCTCCACCTCCCAGGTTCAAGTGATCCTCCTGCCTTAGCCTCCCAAATACCTGGGATTACAGGTGCCTGCCACCACACCCGGCTAATTTGTGTATTTTTAGTAGAGATGGGATTTCGCCACGTTGGCCAGGCTGGTCTCAAACTCCTGACCTCAAGTGATCCACCCGCCTTGGCCTCCCAAAGTGCTGTTATTACAAGCGTGAGCCACCGCACCCGGTCTAAGCCATTTCTATCTGAGTTCTTGCACATTGTATGAATTCTGTTTCCTCCATCAGGCTTTAAGCTTTTGAGGGAAAAATATTGTGTCTCAATCACTTTGGTCACTTTGTGGGCAGTCCTTGAGCATTATAAAAACTGAGGCTGTCACCTCTGTCTGAAATCTTTGGGCAGTTCCTTATCTATTTGCCCTCAAAAGAAAAGTGCCTAGCCAATGAGACTGCATCCTATAGCCAGTGCAAAAGAAGCTCTTCTTGGATTGAGGAGTCTTTGCTGCTAACTAGCTCTAAGACCCTAAATAGCCCCTATTGAATCGCAGTTTTCTCACCAGTTAAATAAACAAGTTGGGTGACAATGTGTGAGGTTCTCCAAGATTACTTTCAGTTCTGTAATAAGTGAATATATTTTCCTCTAATTCTATATGACCTAATTCTGCACTGATATTTCCTTTTCTCACTCTCTCACTTCCGATCTTTCATTTCTGAAGAATAACCCTCATGAAGGCTAGAATGAATTAAGTGGTATTGGAGTAGAATCAGAGACATCATTATGAACACACACACACACACACACACACAAATAATTACAGATAAGCTGGGTTAGCATGCATACATATGTTTCCTAGCTCTGTCCACTGAAAGGTTCTAGAAGCAATGACACCCCAGTAGCAAGAACACACCTAGTGCACAAATCTTGATTTCTAATAAAATTGTCCAATCAAAACAATCAGGGCTCCTTGAGAAGAAGCTGATTCTAGGGTTAGAGCAGTGTCTTCATCCATTTTCTGCCACTATAAGAGAATACCACAGACTGGGTTATTTACAAAGAACAAAGGTTTATTTGGCTCACAGTTCTGGGACATGGTGGCTCATGAGTGTAATCCTAGCTACTTGGGAAGCTGAGGCAGGAAGATCCTTTGAGCCAGGAGTTCAAGACCAGCCTAGGCAACATAGCAAGATCCTGTGTCAAAAGGAATAATAATCTCTCCTTTTTGTTGTAAAAATAAATTTATTTTGTAGTAAAAATAAATAAAGTAGATTTTGAATTGGCACAAGAAAAAAAAACTCTCCAACATAATTTCATATTATATTCAGATGTAAAATGAAATGTACAAGTATGTAAATGTATTCATATAGTCAATTAGTGCAGGTACATTGAAAAAGTATATAGAATCTTGAGCTCCCCAAAACAAGTTCCAGAAAGGGCCCTTCACACTCCTCCTATACCAGATCTCTGTGTCAGTGGTAATCTGAGCTGAGGAATGGCTGAGCAAGTGACAGGGAGAAAGAACCAATGGATGGAGAAAACCAGAATCAAGCCCAGAAGACAACAGAGCTCTGTGTGCCTATACCAGGCAACTGGAGGGGCATCACCTTCTATCCCTAGGAAGGAGAGTCCATACGAACCTCTCAATCCTTGTCTCTTCTGGGCCTCCCTAGGCTAGTCAGTTCCATGACATTGAAGGAGACTCTAATCACTCCTTATTTAGGGAGCCCCCTCTCATAAGTAGTCTCTCTTTGCTAACCAGAGCAATTCATCCCCAAAAGCCCCGATAGTACTTAGCCTCTTAAGTGAAAAACGGAATTACTATTCATTGTAATGAAAAAAATCCATTCATGCTAAAACAACATCAAATGCCATCAAAATGAATAATGCATCAATAGTGAACATCAGGTTATCACACAACAGAAAAGGCAGGTGTCCTGTCATCTGTAACAAGCCTACGGGCTTGCTCAAAGTGCTTTCCAGTCTGTGGCATCATATAAAGCAAAGACCATGGGCCCCAACACCACCAGGTATACATGGAGTTGTGCAACTAAACCCTCATGCTGGTTAGAAATGAAGAGAAAAGAGGGGACTAAATAAATTGATGACAGACTGCAAGTAATGGGCAGATGGATTGTCACTGCTAGACACTACTAAGCTGGGGTGACCACTGGGGGAATCATCAAGTGTGAAGCTGTCTCTGGGAGAAAGGTTTTATGTTTAAGGTTATTGGATTGGGGTAACAGAGGGACCAGTTTCTACAGGGAGCTGCCAAAATATTCTGAAATACTTCTGAAATACTTGTCTAAGAATTAAGGGGTTTTTGTTGTTGTTGTTGTTGTTGTTGTTGTTGTTTAGACAGAGTTTTGCTCTTGTCGCCCAGGCTAGAGTGCAATGGCGCGATCTTGGCTTACTGCAACCTCCACCTCCCGGGTTTAAGTGATTCTCCTGCCTCAGCCTCCTGAGTAGCTGGGATTACAAGTGCCCACCACCATGCCTGGCTAATTTTCGTATTTTTAGTAAAGACAGGGTTTTCACCATCTTGGCCAGGCTGGTCTCGAACTCCTGACCTTAGGTGATCTGCTCCCCCTCAGCCTCCCAAAGTGCTGGAATTATAGGCATGAGCCACTGCACCTGGCTAGAATTAACTTTTTCAAGAGATTTACATAACCAAAGCAATAGAAAATTCTCCTTGATTACTTTACCAAAAAGCAACAGTGATCTAAAAATAGTATGTTCGTACGTTCCAGTTGGCCTGGGACAATCTATGTTTATGCCTGTTGTCTGGACTTATTAATAACGTTTGCTTTTCTCTCCAAAGTGACCTGGTTTGCTAAGTTACATTATTAGTCTACCTAAAAAATGATTCCCAGAGTTGTTTGAAGAATGGTATAAAGTTTTCATTGTTTATTTTGATTTTTTTGTTTGTTTGTTTTATTATTATAGAACTTGGCATATGTAGGTTTTTGTTAGTCCATTTTGTGTTGCTATAAAAGAGTACCTGAGCCTGGGTAATTTACAAAGAAAAGAGGTTGATTTGGCTCACTGTCCTGCGGCTGTACAGGAAGCATGGCACCAGCATCTGCTTCTGGCGATGCCTCAGGAAGCTTCCACTCATGGCAAAAGGTGAAGGGGGTGCAGCCATGTCACATGGCAAGAGACAGAGCAAGAGAGAGAGAAGGAAGTGCTAGACTCCTTTAAACAACAGGCTCTCTTGTGAACTAACAGAGCTAAGACTCACTTATCACGGAGGGGATGGCACTTAGCCATTTACAAGGGATCTGCCTCCATGATCCAAACACCTCCCTCCAAGCCTCACCTCCAACTTTTGAGATCACATTTCAACATGAGATTTGGAGGAGACAAACATCCAAATCATATCAATGTCTACTTCCTATCATGACATCTCTCCAGCCTGTCCCGTCCAGGTAGTCTCCCTTGTGTTCCTGTGCCCCTGACTCCATCATTCATGCTTGGAGACCTGGATTCACCTGTCATGCTCCCATTATACAATTCCCCTTCCGAAAGCCTTTAAACATGCCCAAATCCTGCCCCTCCGCATTCTAGAGCCTATGTCTTCCCCTATCATCTAACCATCTTAAAACATTTTTTCCTTTTGTATCATCTTATCTTTTGCAAGTTCTTCTTACCTACAGCTCTCCAAAGGGTAGTCCTCATTCACAGGCTCCAGGTCCTCTGCTCCCATTCACTTGTAACCCACTGAAATCTTCTCTGTCTGGCTGTTCTTTGGGTACTGCTGTCGCAGATGTCCTCAGGGGGAAAAGATCCACACTTTTCACTCTGCACACTCACCTGGGTGATCACATCCCTCCTCATGGTTCCAGACATCACCAATATTCTGCTGACTCTCAAATCCGTATCTGCAGCCACTTCTGCTCACCTGCATTTCAGGCATGTAGACTCAGCTGCCTACTGAACATCTTCTGCCACGGGCACTTCAGACTACATTCACCACCTTCTCCTCTCCGCCTGCAGCTCCTACTCCATTCCCTAGCTCAGTTAATAGTCCCATCATCCAAAAACAGAACCAGTAGGCATGTGCATGTGCATGTGTGTGTGCGTAAAGTGGGGGAGTTAAAAAGAATTGGCTCACGTAACTGTGGAGTCTGAGAAGTCTCAAGATCCATAGTTGGCAAGCTGGAGACACAGGAGAGTAGATGGTGTAGTTCCAGTCTGAGGGCAAGAAATGACTGCTTGACCTAGCTCAAGTAGTACCAGTCAGGCCAGAGGAGCTCCCTCCTTTTTGTCCTATTCCGGTCTTCAACTGATTGATTGGACAAGGCCCACCCACATTAGAGAAGGCAATCTGCCTTCTTCAGTTTACCAGTTCAAACGTTAATCTCATCCAGAAATACCCTCAGGGACACCCCCAGAATAGCATTTGGCCGAAAATCTGCACCTCATGGCCCAGTGAAGCTAACACATAAAAGTAACCATCACATAACCCTAGACTACTGCTCTCCTACACCGTCCACATCTACGTGACACAAAATCCAGTTGGTTTCACCTTCTAAATATTTCTCTTGTCTGTCATGTCTGCATGATCAATAACTCTGCCCAGTTTACCCTCCCCCATAATTCTTACATCCTTCCTAGTACTGCCTCCGAAGGACAGCCTTTCTGCCTCCAGTCTTGTCCACTTCAAATCCATACTACATAGGGTAAGTAGGGAGTAGACTACCTAAAAGACAAACTTGGCTAGGTGTGGTGGCACACACCTGTAATCTCAGCTACTCAGGAGGCTGAAGAATGATAATTGCTTGAACCTGACAAGCAGAGGTTGCAGTGAGCCAAGATGGTGCCACTGCACTCCAGCCTGGGCAACACAGTGAGGCTCTGCCTCAAAAAAAAAAAAAAAAAAAAAAAAAAAAGGACAAACTTGATTGCCTCACTCAATACTAAAACCTACACCTATAGGAGAAAATACCAGTTCTTCACAGTAGAGCTTAAGGCCTCCCCTCCCTCCTATTTGCCATCCTCCCTGCCTCATACATTACCCCCGCCATACTGGACTACTGGGGGCCTCTACCAGCTGTATCTACCTTGGCCTGTGTCCACTGCCTGGAAGCTTCATTATGCAAACACTTAGCCTGGCTAATCCTAATCATTAAATCTCCTCCAGAAAACCTTTTCTCATCACTTCTCCCCCTCATCTCCTGGGTCCAGAAAGGGTTAGGATCCCCTCCTCCCTGCTTTCAGAATTCCCTGGTCATGTCTCCATCATGACAATTCACTCATTTATTTACTCACCCAACACATACTTCATGTACAAGGCACAAAAGCTAGGGCAGAAGCCAGACAGCAGAGCGAGGGTTGGGGGGTCCAGTGAAGAGAGTTGATGCCAACAGAGGCCATATGAAGTGTGGACTCCACGCATCCCCTGCATATATCCAAAAGGAAGCCTTCTCTGTTTCCTGTCTGCTTCACCACTGGGTTGTGAGCCTTAAAGGTCAAAGTATTCTTCTATCTGACAATCTACCTTCCCGGCTTAGCACAGGATGTGTCCTAGAGTAGACTCTTCATAGGGCATGGTGGATGAAGAGAAAGAGAACAGCCAACTCAGGGCTCACTCTACTCTGGCTTGCTCTCGTGACTTTTAGAACTGGAAAGGATCTGGCTGGGCATGGTGATTACAGGTGTGAACCTGTAATCCCAGTACTTTGGGAGGCTGAGGCAGGTGGATCACCTGAGGTCAGGAGTTCAAGACCAGCCTGGGTAACATGGTGAAACCCCGTATCTACTAAAATTACAAAAATTAGCCAGGCGTGGTGGCACACACCTGTAATCCCAGCTACTCAGGAGGCCAAGGCATGAGAATCTCTTGAACTCAGGAGGCAGAGGTTGCAGTGAGCCAAGATCACGCCACTGTACTTCAGCCTTGGCAACAGAGCGAAACTCTGTCTCAAAAAAAAAAAAAAAGAACTGGAAAAGACCTTACAGATGAGGTCCAATCCCTTATCTGTTAACAGATAAAAAAAAAAACTCGAAAAGTAGCAAGGTAAGCAGAGAGGAAAGTCAAGTGTCAAAACCAAAACTTCTGCTTTCATAGCTCAGTAACTTTTTTTTCTAAACTGTGCTGCCTCTAACTTGAGTTGAACAAAATGTGTACCTCAGTAAAATTTCAGTTATTAATATTTAAAATCACTTATATAATAACTTGAACATTCTTTTTGTTTGTTTGTTTGAGATGGAGTCTGACTTTGTCACCCAGGCTGGAGTGCAATGGTGCGATCTCGGCTCACTGCAACCTCCACCTCCCAGGTTCAAGTGATTCTCCTGCCTCAGCCTCCCGAGTAGCTGGGATTACAGGCTCCCACCACCATGCCCAGCTAATTTTTGTATTTTTAGTACAGATGGAGTTTCACCATGCTGGTCAGGCTGGTCTTGAACTCCTGATGTCAGGTGATCCACCCATCTCGGCCTCCCAAAGTGTTGGGATTACAGGCATGAGCCATCTTGCCCGGCCAACTTGAACATTCTTAATGTTCTTGCTCCTTCCTCCCTTCTATCCTTCCTGCCTTGCTTGCTTCCTTCCTTTATTTCTTTCTTTTTCTCTTCAAACCATATAGTCACTTTGTTCCCAAAAGGATTTTAGAGTGAAGTGCCTACCACGAGAGAGGCATTCTAATGGGTGCTGGGATGTGAAATGAACAAAGCAGGTACCTGGGGGACAGCTAGACATAAAGACGTGTAGTCCAGTGTAAATGCAGTCTTTGAGTTGGGGCCAGCGTAAATGCAATCACTGAGGGAGGGGCATGTATAAATACAATAATTAAGGTAGGAGCCAACGTAAATGCAATCGTTGAAGTTCTCCAGGTTTGGGTGGATCAAGAGAGGCTTTAAAAGGTGGACATGTTTAAGCTTCATCTCAAAAAATGAATGGAGGTTGTCGAAATATTTGAGGTCCCAGGAAAGAGGGTGTTCTTATCAGAAGTACAGCAGGTATGAGACAGGAACAGTAGATACTTTAGTCCTTATATTGATGTTTGCTATGCTCTTTAGACTTAAAAAAAAATCTATTTCTAACTGTGTTAGTCTACTCTTGAATTGCTATAAAGAAATACCTGGGGCTGGGTAATTTATAAAGAAAACAGACTTAATTGGCTAATGGTTCTGCAGGCTGTACAGGAAGCATGGCACTGGAATTTGCTTGGCTTCTGGTGAGGCCTCAGGAAGCTTACAATCATGGTGGAAGGCAAAGCAAGACCCAACCTATCACACGGTGAGAGCAGGAGCAATGAGAGATGGAAACTTTTAAACTTTTTTTAAACTTTTAAACAACCAGATCTTATATGAACTCAGATGGTGATGGGGATTGTGCTAAGCCATTCATGAGGGATCTGTGCCCATGATCCAAACATCTCCCACCAGGCCCCACCTCTAATACGGGGGATGACATTTCTGCATGAAATTTGGAGGAGACAAATATCCAAACCATATTATTCTGTCCCCTGGCCCCCCAAATCTCATGTCTTTCTCATATTGTGAAATACAATTACCCCTTCCCAACAGTCTCCCAACATCCTAACTCATTTCAACTCATTAATCAAGTCCAAAGTTCTAAGTCATCTGAGACTCATCTCCTTCCACCTGTGAGCCTGTAAAATCAAAACAGTTATTTACTTCCAAGACACAATGGTAGTACATGCATTATTTAAACATTACCATTCCAAAAGAAATAAATTGAACAAAGGAAAATGGCTATAGGCCCCATGCAAGTCTGAAACCCAGCAGGGTAGATATTAAATCTTAAACCTCTAAAATAATCCTTGATGCCATGTCCTTCATCCTGGGCACATTGAAGTAAAGGTTGAGCTCTTTGGGCAGCCATGCCCCTGTGGTTTTGCAGAGTTCACAGGTTAGAGTTCAGTGCTTGCAACTTTTTCAGGTGCAGGATGCAAGCTGCTGGTGTATCTACCATTCTGGGATCTGGAAGGCAGTCACCCCATTCCCACAGCTCCACTAGGCAGTGCCCTGGTGGGGACTCTGTGTGGGGGCTTCAACCCTACATTTCCCCTTGACACTGGCCTAGTAGAGGCTCTCTGCCTGGGATCCAACCTTATAGCAGAGTTCTGCCTGAGCACCCTGGCTTTCTTATACATCATCTAAAATCTAGATGGAAGTTGCCAAGCCTCCTTTACTCTTGCATTCTGAGCACCTGCAGGCTTAACGTCACATAGAAGCCACCAGGGCTTATGGCTTGCACCCTCTGGAGCTGTGAACTGGGCTGTACCTGGACCCTTTGGAGCCACAGTTGGAGCTGGAGTAGCCAGGATGCAGGGAACAACTTCCCAGGGTGGTGCAGGGCATCAGCACCCTGGGCCTGGCTGACAAAACCGTCCTTTCCTCCTAGACCTCTGAGCCTGTGATAAGAGGGGCTACCTCAGCGATATCTGAAATGCCTTTGAGGCCTTTCTCTCAATATCTTGGATATTGGCACTTGGCTTCCTTATAGTCATGCTAATCTCTCCAGCAAGGGTTGTTCTGCAGGCTGCTTGTATTCTTCCCCTGAAAATGGGCTTTTCTTTTCTATCACATGGCTAGACTGCAAATTTTCCAAATTTTTATGCTCTGATTCCCTTTTAAATATAAGCTCCAACTTTAAGTCATTTATTTACTTCCAAATTTAAGAACAGGCTCTTAGAAGCAGCCAGGCCATATCCTGTATGCTTTGTTGCTTAAAATTTCTTATGCCAGATACCCTAAGTCATCATTGTTAAATTCAAACTTCTACATATCACTAGGGCACGATACAGCCAAGTTATTTGCTAAAACATAACCAAGGTGACCTTTGCTCCAGTTTCCAATAAGTTCCTCATCTCCCTTTGAGATCTCATCAGCCTTGACTTCACTGTCCATATCACTATCAGCATTTTTATTACAACCATTTAACCAGTCTCTAAGAAGTTCCAAACTTTCCCTCATCTTCCAGCCTTCTTCTGCGGCCTCCAAATTCTGCCCATTACCTAATTCCAAGTTGCTTCCACATCTTCAGGTATCTTTATAGCAATGCCCCACTCCCAGTACCAATTTTCTGTGTTAGGGCATTCTTGCTTCACTATAGAGGAATATCTGAGGCTGAGTAATTTTTTTGGGGGGTAGCGGGGAGATGGAGTCTCATACTGTCACCTATGCTGAAGTTCAGTGGCACAATCTCAGCTCACTGCAAACTCCACCTCCCAGGTTCAAGTGATTCTCCTGCCTCAGCCTCCCAAGTAGCTGGGACTACAGGTGTGCACCACCATGTCCGGCTATTTTTTGTATTTTTAGTAGAGACAGGGTTTCACTATGTTGGCCAGGCTGGTCTCAATCTCTTGACCTCATGACCCACCCACCTTGGCCTCCCAAAGTGCTGGGATTACAGATGTGAGCCACCGTGCCCAGCCAAGGCTGGGTATTTTATAAAGAAAAAGAGGTTTAATTGGCTCACAGTTCTGCAGACTTTACAGGATGCATCAGCTGATACATGCTTAGATTCTGGTGAGCCCTCAGGAAGCTATCAATAATGGCAGAAGGTAAAGGGGGAGCCAGAGTATCACATGATGAGAATGGGAGCAAGGGAGGAGATGCCACACACTTTTCAACAACCAGATTTCAGGTGAATTCATAGTGAGAACTCACTCATTACCAAGAGGATGGAGCTAAGCCATTCATGAGAGATCCACTTCCATGATGCAAACATCTCTCACAAGGCCCCACCCCCAACACTGGGGATGACATTTCAACACGAGATTTAGAGGGGACACACATCCAAACCATATCACTAACTTACTCCATTCATCAGTTCTTACCCCACAGATCATATTCTGCTAACTGCTTATGCTTTTATCAATCTGTTTTCAAAAAAGGATAATCGATTTGACTCCTCCAATATCGAATCTGCATCACAGCACAAATGAGCTACAAGATTTTAAATTGTACATGCTGTGGTCACCTGCACTCTACCTCATTCCACAGATCTGTATTGAATTACCTTTTTTTTTTTGATACAGAGTCTTGCTCTGTCACCCAGGCTGGAGTGCAGTGGTGCGATCTCGGCTCACTGCAACCTCTGCCTCCCAGGTTCAAGCAGTTCTCCTGCCTCAGCTTCCTGAGAGCTGGGATTACAGGCACGCACCACCATACCTGGATAACTTTTTTGTATTTTTAGTAGAAGCAGGGTTTCACCATGTTGGTCAGGCTGGTCTTGAACTTCTGACCCCAGGTGATCTGCCCACGTTGGCCTCCCAAAGTGCTGGGATTACAGGCATGAGTCACCGTGCCTGGCCACACAGATCTCTATTAACTACCATGTGCCAAGCACTGAGGTAGATGCTGATACAGAATCAAAGATAAAGACAAGAGTGCAGAGAATGCCCGGGGAGGGGACTGGCCTGGTGAAGATATGATATCATCACTTACTCCCCAACATAAGCCCCTAAGAAGACTAATTATCACCAAGTCCTGCTCATTTTACTCCATACATGTTTTTCTAATCTTTCCATCTCTCTTTATCATGACCTCCATATTACAAGCCTCCATCATCTCTGCTGGATTACCACAATTGGCCTCCTCGCATCATTTCTAATCCTTCTCCAATCCCCTCTAATCCCTTCTCTGCATGTCAGCCAGAGTAATCTTTGCAAAACGCAAGCCTAATCATGTTCAGCCATTATCCATGGTTAAAATCATTTAGTGCCTTCTGGCTGTTCCTGATATAAGGCTCATGGCTCCTCCAGTAGGAGCAGAGGCACTGAATCTAGGCTTTTATAACCCTGGTCTTCATTCTTAGCAGTATGGTGAAGGAAGAGAGCCTAACATATCATTTGATGCCTCAAACGATTAGTCTTCTACAAATACTTCACATATCACTCATTTAGCATCTGGAGACCTTCCATATTGATGAGTAGAGAGCTATTTCTTTCTTCTTAATGGTTGTTTGCTATTTCCTTGTGAGGATGTTTAATAATTTATTTAATCAGCTTCAATCCCACTTATGATTTTTCTAATGTTATCAGTAGCTCATTTGTGCTATGATGCAGATTCAATAATGTTATCAGTAGTACACATCCTTATACGTATACCTTAGGTTACCATTCTTCTTTTTCAAGCTTATTTTAACTTTTCCTAGATCAGTCTTCCTATTCCTACATCTTCCATATAAATTTTTGAATCAGTTTTGAAGCTCCCTGAAAAAATCCAAGGGGATTTTACTCAGGATTACAGTAAACGTGTAGGTTATTTGTAAATAATGAACAATAAGAATATGGAATATGATTCTCCACATTGTGGCACAAGTGATTCTGTGCAAGTAATCATTTTGCACAAGAAGCTAAACAAGAAGCTGCACATTCGAAGTATATTTCAACAAAAGAAGGAAAGAAGCCAGGTGTGGCAGCTCACACATGTAATCCCAGCATTTTGGGAGGCTGAGACAGGCGGATCACTTGATGCCAGGAGTTAGAGACCAGCCTGACCAACATGGTGAAAACTCATCTCTACTAAAAATACAAAAAAAAAAAAAAAAAAAAATTAGCGGGATATGGTGGCGCATGCCTGTAATCTCAGCTACTCAGGAGGCTGAGGCAAGAGAATTTCTTGAACCCAGGTGGCAGAGGTTGCAGTGAGTCTGAGATTACACCATTGCACTCCAGCCTGGGGGACAAGACTGAGACTCTGTCTCAAAAGAAAGAAAGAAAATGTAGTTCTATTGATTTAAAAACCTATTACATTATACAGTTACTAGAAAGCTATCTACTGAGCAAATCCTATGTCATGGGTAATGTATTACATACTGGGATTTAGACAATGTCTCTTTTTATTCTATTGTGTGGACACAGACAACCAATATATATAAACATACACATACACTTACCCACATCTGCAAGATGGTGAGAGGTATTAGGAAAGAAGTAAGTGGCAAGAAATGGGACTTGGGGCCGGGCGCCGTGGCTCACGTCTGTAATCCCAGCACTTTGGGAGGCCTAGGAGGGCAGATCACGAGGTCAGGAGATCAAGAACATCCTGGCTAACACGGTGAAATCCCGTCTCTACTAAAAATACAAAAAATTAGCCAGGCGCGCTGGCAGGCACCTGTAGTCCAGCTACTCGGGAGGCTGAGGCAGCAGAATGGCGTGAACCCGGGAGGCAGAGCTTGCAGTGGGCCGAGATCATGCCACTGCACTCCAGCCTGGGCGACAGAGCGAGACTCTGTCTCAAAAAAAAAGAAAGAAAGAAATGGGACTTGGGCACTGCTTTTTGTTGGATGTCAGGGATGATTGCCCTGAGGAAGTGACATTTAAACTGAGTTCTTTTTTTTTTTAATTCAACTTTTAATTTAGATTCAGGGAGTACACGTGCAGGTTTGTTACATGGGTATATGCCCTCATGCTGAGGTTTGGGGTATGAATGATCCCATCACCCAGGTAGCAAGTACAGTACTACCCAGTTTTTCAGCCCTTGCCCTCCTCACTCTCTCCTCGCTCTAGTTGTCCCAATGACTATTTTTCCTTTTCTACCAAAGGAACTTTGTGTTTCTTTATGTCCATTTCTACCAAATTAAATTGCGTTTAATGACAAGAAGAATCCAGTTATGCAAAAACTCAAGGGAAGAACATTTCGGCAGACAAATAGCCCGAGCAAAGGCCCCAGGGTAGAGATGAGACTGGTACTCTTAAGGAACCAAAAGATGCCTGTGGGCCGGGCACAGTGGCTCATGCCTGTAATCCCAGCACTTTGGGAGGTGGAGGTGGGTGGATCACTTGAGGTCAGAAGTTCGAGACTAGCCTGGCCAACATGGTGAAACCCTGTCTCTACTAAAAATACAAAAAAATTAGTCGAGCATGGTGGCACGCACCTATAGTCCCAGCTACTGGGGAAGCTGAGGCAGGTGAATCACTTGAACCCAGGAGGTAGAAGTTGCAGTGAGCCAAGATCATGCCACTGCACTCCAGCCTGGGCGACAGAGTGACTCCTTCTCAAAACAAACAAACAAATGCCTTTGGCTGCTGAGGAGCAGCAAGGTGAGATATGAGGACAGAAAGAAAGGCAGGAGCTTTGAGGCCAGGTGTGGCAGATGTCTTCAAAGAATGGCTACCAGCAAATCATCCATCCCTGTAGAGAGCACAGTTTGCTCCTTCATCAAGAGACAGACTCTGCTTTTCCTCCAATCAGATCTAGCCCTCCACTCACATGTGACTTGCTTTGACCAACAGAATACAGTGGAAGTGACACTGGGCAGTTCTAGGTCTAGGGCATAGAAGGCATGGAAGCACCTACTTTTTCCTCTTGGAGCTCTGAGCCACCACATAAAGAAATCCACCCTCCTTTGCTGAAGAGAGACCGTGTGGAAAAAGAGAAGAGGGCCCCCAGAGGATGAGAGACTTCAGAGAGATGATAGAGAGGCCTGGCCAGCCCTCTGGTTCTGATCACACCATCTGAGGTGCCACATATATGAGTGAAACCATCCCGGACATCCGTCCTGGGTCAGCCTGCCCCAGCTGATATCACATGCAGCAGAGACAAGCTGTCCCCACTGAGCCTTGCCCCAATTGCAGAATGGTGTGTAAATACATGTTGTTGATTGTTTTAAGCTACTTGGTTTGAAGATGGCTTGCTATACAGCAATAGATTAGAATACTAGAGTGAGGTATTTGAATTTCATTCTGAATACAGTAGAAAGCAATGGAGCGGGGGGCAGATTTGAAGTAAGGTGTGCATGATCCGGGGCACAGTTTTTTTTGTTTTTTTTTTGTTTTTTTGGGACGGAGTCTTGCTCTGTCACCAAGGCTGGAGTGCAGTGGCACGATCTCGGCTCACTGCAACCTCCGCCTCTCAGTTCAAGCGATTCTCTTGCCTCAGCTTCCTGAATAACTGGGACTACAAGTGCACATCACCACTCCTGGCTAATTTTTGTATTTTTAGTAGAGATAGGGTTTCATCATGTTGGCCAGGCTGGTCTTGAACTCCTGACCTCAAGTGATTGCCCTCTCGGCCTCCCAAAGTGCCGGGATTACAGGCGTGAGCCACTGCACATGACCTGGGGCACAGTTTTTAGAGGCAACTCTGGATGCTGTGTGTCGAATGAACTGACGTGGCTTCAGCAAGGCAGCAGCCAGGCTTGTCAGGAGGATCTTGCTGCATTGAGGAAGGAGATGATGGTGACAAGGTTGGGGTGGGCAGGGCTGGAGACAGGGAGAAACCACAAGTTTAGGATTTGTTTTAGAGACAGGGTTCACAGGATTTACTGCTTGATTGGATGTGGAAGATGAAGAGTGAAGGAAAAAAAAAACTGTTAGAGACAACTCCTAGGGATGGAAACTGGCATGACCACTTTGGGAAGCTGGTGGTATTTACCAAAGCAGCACACAACACCCAGCAATCACACTCCTAGATGTACACCCAGGATCAAGGTGCACATGCTCCCCAAGAGGCAAGTGCAAGAACGCTCACTGCTTTACTAACAACAGCCCCAAACTGAAAAGAAACCAAATGCCTACAGTGAAATGGATAAACAAATTATAGACTACTCATATAACGTAGTGCTATGCTGTATAGCAATGACTGGGAAAACAACGGCCCCAGATAACATGGATGAGTCTCACAAACAAAATGCTGAATCACAGAAGCCAGACACCAAAGGGCACCTGCTTTAGGGTTCCGTTTATATCAAGTTCAAAAGCAGGCAAGATGATGTTGGAAGTCAGGAGGCTGCCATTGAAGAGGGGCTGCTGAATGAGAGGGGATCCTGGTTGCAGAGCAGAGGGGCAGATTCTGGCTTGCTGGTAACATCTGTTCTTGATTTGGTTTCTATTGCTCAGATGCATTCACTTTATTTTTAAAAAGTCACTGAGTGGCACACTTATGATTTGTGGACTTTCCCACATGTATGTTACAAGTCTGTAAAAAAAGTTTGCAGGCCAGGAGTGGTGGCTCTCGCATGCAATCCCAGCGCTTTAGGAGGCCAGGGTGGGTGGGTCACCTGAGGTCAAGAGTTTGAGACCAGCCTGACCAATATGGTGAAACCCTGTCTCTACTAAAAATACAAAAATTAGCCAGGCATGGTGGTGCATGCCTGTAATCCCAGCTACTTGGGAGGCTGAGGCAGGAGAATCGCTTGAACCCGGGAGGCAGAGTTTGCAGTGAGCTGAGATCGCACCACTGCACTCTAGCCTGGGTGACAGAGTGAGACTCCACTAAAAAAAAAAAAAGTTTGCAATAAAAAGTACAAAGGGAAAATAGATTTAAGGCATAATGCCAACATGGAAAAAGCTCTAGGAAAACTACATTGCAAATCCAAATCTATTAAATAACAGTCAAATTAAAAAGATTTAAAAGATATCTGTTTAGACCTAGATTTACACACACTACACACACACACACAAAGATAACACCTAGATGTTAGCTTAAACAACTAGGTTGGTTGGTGCCATTTGCCAAGATGAGAAGAGGATTGGTTGGTTTGCTGATTTATTTTTGGATTGTTTGTTTGGGTTTGGGTTTTTTGGTAGACCTGAGCCCCCTTTTGTTTATTGAATCTCCTTGTCACCTCTGCCTTTACTCAGTAGCTCTCTGGATGGTCCACTCTGTGGCCCTTGTACTCTTAAACATGACCAGACAGTCAAGATGTCCAGCAGTCAAGGAGGCTTGCCAGAGCTTTTTGTCTCCAATTCCCCTGTTACCACCACTCCCCAGCTCTCTGTCTCTGTTTCTTTTTTTTTTAATTATTATTATTTTTATTTCAATAGGTTTTTAGGGAACAGGTGGAGTTTGGTTACATGAATACGTTCTTTAGTGGTGATTTCTGAGATTCTGGGGCACCCATCACCTGAGCAGTGTACACTGTACCCAATGTGTAGTCTTTTATCCCTCACCACCCTGCACCCTTTTCCACTCGAGTCCCCAAAGTCCAGTGTATTGTTCTTATGCCTTTGTGTCCTCCCTCATAGCTTAGCTCCCACATATGAGTGAGAACATACAATGTTAGGTTTTCCATTTCTGAGTTACTTCACTTAGAATAATAGTCTTCAATTCCAATCAGGTTGCTGCAAATGCCATTATTTCATTCTTTTTTATGGCTGAGCAGTATTCCATGGTGTGTGTGTGTGTGTGTGTGTGTGTATCACATTTTCTTTATACACTTGTTGACTGACGGGCATTTGGGCTGGTCCCATATTTTTGCAATTGCAAATTGTGCTGCTATAAACATGAGTGTGCAAGTATCTTTTCCTCTGGGTAGATACCTACTAGGGGCACTGCTGAATCTACTTTTAGTTCTTTAAGGAATCTCCACACTGTTTTTCATAGTGGTTGTACTAGTTTACATTTCCGTCAACAGTGTAAAATATTCTCTTTTCACCACATCCACGTCAACATTTATTATTTTTGGATTTTTTGATTATGGCCACTCTTGCAGGAGCAAGGTAGTATTACATTGTGGTTTTGATTTGCATTTTCCTGATAATTAGTGATGAGCATTTCTCCATATGCTTGTTGGCCATTTGTATACCTTCTTTTGAGAATTGTCTATTCATGTCCTTAGCTCACTTTTTGATGGGATTGTTTGTTTTTCTCTTGCTGATTTGTTTGTGTTCTTTGTGGATTCTGGATATTAGTTATTTGTCAGATGTATAGATTGTGAAAATTTTCTTCCACTCTCAGTTGTCTGTTAACTCTGCTGATTATTTCCTTTGTTGTGCAGAAGCTTTTTAGCTTAATTAAGTCCCATCTATTTTTTGTTTTTGTTGATTTGCTTTTGAGTTTTTGGTCATGAGGTCTTTGCCTAAGCCAATGTCTAGAAGGGTTTTTTGCAATATTATCTTCTAGAATCTTTATGGTTTCAGGTCTTAGATTTAAGTCTTTGATCCATCTTGAGTTGATTTTTGTATAAGGTGAGAGATGAGGATCCCCTTTCATTCTTCTACATGTGGCTTGCCAATTATCCCAGCACCATTTGTGGATTAGGATGTCCTTTCCTCACTTTATTTTTTGTTTGCTTTGTTGAAGATCAGTTGGCTGTAAGTATTTGGCTTATTTCTGGGTTCCCTATTCTATTCCATTGGTCTATGTGCCTATTTTTACACCAGATGCTTTTTCTGCATCTGTTGATATGATCATGTGATTTTTGTTAGTTCTGTTTACGTGGTGTATCACATTCATTGACTTACGTATGTGAAACTATCCCTGCATCCCTGATATGAAACCCACTTGATCATAGTGGATTATCTTTTTGATATGCTGTTGGATTTGGTTAGCTAGTATTTTGTTGAGGATTTTTGCATCTATATTCATTAGGGATATTGGTCTGTAGTTTTCTTTTCTTGGTATGTCCTTCCCTGGTTTTGGTATTAGGTTGATACTGGCTTCACAGAATGATTTAGGGAGGATTCCCTCTCTCTCTGTCTTTTGGAATAGTGTCAATAGGAGTGGTACCAATTCTTCTTTGAATGTCTGATAGAATTCAGCTGTGAATCATCTGGCCTTGGGCATTTTTTGTTGTTGGCAGTTTTTTAAATTACCGTTTCAATCTTGCTGCTTGTTATTGGTCTGTTTAGAGATTCTATATCTTCCTGGTTTGACGTAGGAGGGTTGTGTATTTCCAGGAATTTATCCATCTCTTCTAGGTTTTCTAGTTTATGTGCATAAAGGTGTTCATAGTAACCCTGAATAATCTTTTGTATTTCTGTGGTATCAGTTGTAATATCTCCTCTTTTGTTTCTAATTGAGCTTATTTGGATCTTCTCTCTTCTTAATCTTGCAAATGGTCTATCAATTTTATTTATCTTTTCAAAGAACCAGCTTTTTGTTTCATTTATCTTTTGTAACTTTTTTTGTTTGTTTGTTTCAATTCCATTTAGTTCCGCTCTGGTCTTGGTTATTTCTTTCTTTTTTTTTTTTTGAGACAGAATCTCACTCTGTCACCTAGGCTGGAGTGCAGTGGCACAATCTCAGCTCACCGCAACCTCCACCTCCTGGATTCAAGTGATTCTCCTGCCTCAGTCTCTTGAGTAGCTGGGACTACAGGCGTGGTTATTTCTTTACTTCTGCTGAGTTTGGGTTTGGTATGTTCTTGTTTCTCCAGTTTCATGAGGTGTGACCTTAAATTATCTATTTGTGCTGTTTTAGACTTTTTGATGTAGGCATTTAGTGCTATGAACTTTCCTTTTAGCACGGCTTTTGCTGTATCCAAAAGGTTTTGATAGCTTGTGTCACTATTATTGTTTAGTTCAAAGGGTCTTTTAATTTTCATCTTGATGTCATTTGTGCTGCAGTGATCATTCAGGAGCAGGTTATCAAATTTTCATGTATTTGCATGGTTGTGAGGGTTCCTTTTGATTTCCAATTTTATTCCACTGTGGTCTGAGAGAGTACTTGATATAATTTCAGTTTTCTTAAATTGTCTGAGACTTGTGGCCTAGCATATGATCTATCTTGGAGGATATTCCATGTGCTGATGAATAGAATGTATATTCTGCAGTTGTTGGGTAGAATGTTCTGTAAATATCTGTTAAGCCCATTTGTTCTAGGGTGTAGTTTAAGTCCATTTTTTCTTTGTTGACTTTCTGTCTTGATGACCTGTCTAATGCTGTCAGTGGAGTATTGAAGTCTTCCACTATCACTGTGTTGCTGTCTATCTCATTTCTTAGGTCGAGTAGTAATAGTTTTATAAGTTTGGGAGCTCCAGCATTAGGTGTGTATACATTTAGAATTGTGATATTTTTCTGTTGGACTAGTCCTTTTATCATTATATAAAGTCCCTCTTTGTCTTTTTAAACTGCTGTTGCTTTAAAGTTTGTTTTGTCTAATATAAGAATAGCTACTCCTGCTTGCTTTTGGTGTCCATATGCATGAAATATCTTTTTCCAGCCCCTTACCTTAAGTTTATGTGAGTCCTTATGTGTTAGGTGAGTCTCCTGAAGACAGCAGAAACCTGGTTGGTGATCCATTCTGCCATTCTGTATCTTTTCAGTGGAGCATTTAGGCCATTTACACTCAATGTTAGTACTGAGAGATGTGAGGTACTCTTCTTACTTATTTATTTTTTTCCAGATGGAGTCCCACTCTGTCACCCAGGCTGGAGTGCTGTGGCGCAATCTCGGCTCACTACAACCTCTGCCTCCCAGGTTCAAGTGATTCTCCTGCTTCAGCCTCCCGAGTACCTGGGATTACAGGCGTGTGCCACCACACCTGGCTAATTTTTTGTATTTTTAGTAGAGGTGGGGTTTCACCATGTTATCCAGGATGGTCTTGATCTCCTGACCTCGTGATCCGCCCACCTTGGCCTCCCAAAGTACTGGGATTACAGGCATGAGCCATGGCGCCCCATCGGTACAATTCTATTCATGGTGCTGTTTGTTGCCTGAATACCTTGTTGTTGTTTTCTCATTGCATTATGGTTATATAGGGTTTGTGAGATTTATGCTTTAAGGAGGTTCTATTTTGTTGCATTTCAAGGATTTGTTTCAAGAATTAGAGCTTAAGTTAGCAGTTCTTGTAGTGCTGGCTTGGTAGTGGTGAATTCTCTCAGTTTGTCTGTCTGGAAAAGACTGTATCTTTTCTTCATTTGTGAAGCTTAGTTTTGCTGAATACAAAATTCTTGGCTGATAATTGTTTTGTTTGAGGAGGTTAAAAATAGGACCCCAATCCATTCTAGCTTGTAGGGTTTCTGCTGAGAAATCTGCTGCTAATCTGATAGATTTTCCTTTAAAGGTTACCAAATGCTTTTGCCTCACAGCTCTTAAGATTCTTTTCTTCATCTTGACTTTAGATAACCTGATGACTATGTGCCTAGGCAATGATCTTTTTGTGATGAATTTCCCAGGTGTTCTTTGAGCTTCTTGTATTTGAATGTCTAGATCTCTATCAAGGCCAGGGAAGTTTTCCTTGATTATTCCCTCAAATATGTTTTCCAAACTTTTAGATTTCTCTTCTTCCTCAGGAACACCGATTATTCTTAGGTTTGGATGTTTAATGTAGTCCCAAACCTCTTGGAGGTTTTGTTCATTTTTTAAAATTCTTTTTTCTTTGTCTTTGATGGATGGATTCAGTTAATTCAAAAGCCTTGTCTTCGAGCTCTGAAGTTCTTTTTTCTGCTTGTTTGATTCTATTGCTGAGACTTTCCAGTGAATTTTGCATTTCTCTGAATGTGTTCTTCATTTCCAAAAGTTGTGATTGTTTTTTATTTATACTCTCTATGTCACTGACGAGTTTTTATTTCATATTCTGTATCATGTTTTTTATTTCATTAAGTTAGACTTCACCTTTTTCTGGTGCATCCTTGATTAGCTTAATACTTGACCTTCTGAATTCTTTTTCTGGCAATTCAGAGATTTCATCTTGGTTTGAATCCATTGCTGGTGAGCTGGTATAACCTTTGGGGTGTTAAAGAACCTTGTTTTGTCATATTACCAGAATTGCTTTCTGGTTCCTTCTCATTCGGGTAGACTATGTTGGAGGGAAGATCTCGGACTCAAGGGCTGCTGTTTAGATTCTTTTGTTCCACAAGATGCTCCCTTGATGTGGTGTTTTCCCCCTTCCCCGAGGAATGGGGCTTCCTGAAAGCCAAACTGTAGTGATTGTTTTTGCTCTTCTTGGTCTAGCCACCCAGTGGAGCTACAGAGCTCCATGCTGGTACTCGGGAGTGTCTGCAAAGAGTCCTGTGATGTGATCTGTCTTCAGGTCTTGCAGCCATGGAGACCGACCCCTGCTCCCGTGGAGATAGCAAGGAAGTAAAGTGGACCCTGTAGGGTCCTTGGCTGTGTTTTGTTTAGTGCGCTAATTCTATGTTGATTGGCCTCCAGCCAGGTGGCCCTTTCAAGAGTGCATCAGCTGTGGTCCTATATATAGGGAGGATGTAAACTTGCCCTAGGGACACCTGCTTAAGTATTCAGGTTTCTCAGGTGGTGGGGAGGGCCATAGAGCTCCCAAGAGATTATGATCTTTGTCTTTGGCTACCAGGGCCAGCAGAGAAAGACCACCAGGTGGGGGCAGGGATAGTCATGTCTGAAGGCAGCCTCTTCTTGGGCAGGGCTTGCTGCAGCTGCTGTGGGGAATGGGAGTGTGGTTCCCAGTCCAGTTGAGTTATATTCCTGGGGGGATTATGGCTGCCTCTGCTGAGTAATACAGGTCACCTGTATTACTTTACCAGAGGAAAAGCTGGCAGTCAAAGGCCTCACCCTGCCCCCATGCAGCCCACAGTCCCAGATGCTGGTCTCACTCCCACTGTGCCCTCCCAACAGCACCGAGTCTATTTCCAGGCAGCCAGTGATCAGGGCCGAGAACTTGCCCCAGGCCACAAGCCTCCATGTTGAGAAAGCAAGCCAACTCACAGGTTTTCAGCATCTCAGGGAGCCTGCAGCAGTGATCCAGTTCCTTCAAAGGGTCTGTGGATGCCCTCGGCTTTCCCAGTATGTTCCTGCGGTAGGTCTTGGAGCAAAAGTTTACGATGTGAGTATCCACACGCTGCTCTAGTCTGACGGAGCTGGAGCTGCAAGCTAGTCCTGCCTCCTCTCCGCCATTATCCAGTATACCTCTCTCTGTTCTTGTCTCTGTCTCTGTCTATCTCTCTTTTTCTGTCTCTGTATCTCTGTCTCTCTGTCTCTGTCTCTCTCTCTCTTTTTTTCTCTCTCTCTCACACACACTAGGATTTGCCCTCTGTCTTCCTGGTGCAGCCTCCCCACCACTCCCTTAGGAGAATGAAATGCTCTTCATAAGGAAACTGAGAATGCCTGAAGCCCCTTGGAATGCCTTGACTTCAGGCTCCCTGCTCTCCGGAAAGCAGTCCTCACACTATTATTCACAGCAATCTGAGGAGACAGAACTGGAAGGTCATTTACAGACACGAATCTGATTTTCAAAGTGTACTCTCAGGGCTTCTTGGGGAACCCACGAACACCAAGTGTTCAGTAGGACCGGAGACACCAATAAACAGGGGCCCTTTATGTGTGACTCACTGGGGAGGGCAGCCAGCTGCCTATTGAATACAAAGATGCTTCACAGCATTCCAAATCATCTTCTTCCTCATGGTCACGATTACCCAGGGCCTTTCTCCTCAGTTCAATTTTGCAACTTTCAGGTTGAACAAAAAGCAACAGAACTCATAAGGAACTCCTTTGAGGATTGTGCAGAGAAGAACTAAAAACTACAGTGTCAACTTGGAAGAGAGCAAGGAAGGCATCCAGTTGCCTTTCTTTCATACCTGAAATTCAATAATTGACATCTTAGGGAAATTATAATGGTGCTAATCTGAGCCAAGCCTATTATAAAATGAAATTTTTCCATCCCACTGCCTGGCCAGCTTCTATTTATCCTTCAAAACCCTGCTTGGGCATTACCAACCAAGGTAGTTCAGCGGATTGCTCCTGTTCTCCATTTCTCCCTTCATGCTAAGACTATGCATCCCCTCTCTGCCTGGTGACTGTGTCACCTTCCACTAGAGTGGGTAGAATGTATTTCTCCACTCCATGGAGGTTGAGCTTGGCCATGTTCAGTTGCTCTAGCTGATGACATGTGGACAGACATGGTATCATGACAATTTCAAGCCAAGGCTTTAGAGACATTGCATATGTCCACTTGTCCTCTTGCATTCCTGCCATTTGCCATGAGAACATATCCTGGAGTAGCCACTGGTTCAAAGTGGATGAGAACCCCATGGAGCAAATCTGATCCCCTTCCTACCAGTGACTTTCAGATCATGGGTGAAAAAAAATTGTTATTGCAAGCACCAAGTTTTGGGATGGTTTGTTATGCAACATGGTTGCCTCTAGTGAACCATTCCCAGCCCCTTCTCCCCATACTCATCCACACACGTTACCATTTGCTCTCAACCACCTTTGCACCTCCCACACATGGGCAGGTGCACATGCTTTTCAGCTGTATTGTGGCAGTACTGCACATGTCTATCTCAACCAGCCAAGCACCTCTTCTCAGTGATAGCCCAATGTGGGCAGCAGAAACTTAAATGTTTATTGACCCCAAATGAATTTAAAAAAAAAAACTCCTTAAATTTTGCATTAAATCTCATCATTCTTTTGTTTTAAGTCATATGTTTCTGATTCCTAAAAAATATTTCAGCCCTTCATGAGTAGGCTGTGTTATTGGAAAGGGGCTTGCTTTTCTTTCTAAATGTTTAGGTCTTTATTCTGAGCACCTCCCAACAGACCTTGAGTTTATGTTTTTCCTAATCAGCATCAGATATTAGAATATTTTCATTACTCCATAATTCCACTTTTTTCACAACGCAGCATTGAGGAACTATTATAATACAAGAAAGCTAGATTTTTCACTGCCTATGTTGGGTTCTTATTAAGAATATAACTTGCCCTTTGCCAAACACAATGTGTACATTTCCACTAGGCTTTTCATTTCTACATATGTGGCTAAAATGAGACAGAGAGTGCCTTGATATCATCAATAACCTTTCTCACTGTCCAAATTATGATTCTTCCCAAGACAGACTCATTCTCTTCTTTCCACATCTCCATCTATGTTCCTTCTCTTCTGTAACCAGAAATCTAGTCTTCTTTTGCCTCCTCTCTTGAGCACTGAACTATATCCTCCCTAAGGTCTCTCTGCCATTTCCTCGCTCTCCTGGTGGCCCCCACCAACACCACAGTGCCCCCTTGCAGCTGCCTCTGCCAGTGAACCCCAGACTTCCAGCTGGCTCCAGGAAGGGCAAGCCCTCTGAGCTGCTGTTGCTTCTGAAGTTTGATTATTTGGGGCAGAAAATGAGATATGAAAAGGGTGAGAGAACTGCTGTGAACAGGCAATATACAGCTGTGACAAATGTAGGAAAGGAGAGTTATACAGTGCCACTGTTACCAGAAAGAGGTCCTGATCCAGACCCCAAGAGAGGAATCTTGGACCTTGCAGAAGAAATAATTCAGGGCAAGTCCACAAAGTAAAGTGAAAACAAGTTTATTAAGAAAGTAAAGGAATAAAAGAACGGCTACTCCATAGGCAGATTAGCAGCATGGGCTGCTTGACTGAGTATAATTTATGTTAGTTACTCCTTGATTACATGCCAAACAAGGAGTGGATTATTCATTTTCCGGCAAAGGGATGGGCAATTCCTGGAACTGAGGGTTCCTTCCGCTTTTAGATTATATAGGGTAACTTCCTGATGTTGCCATGGCATTTTAAACTATCATGGAGCTGGTGGGAGTGTATTTTGGCATGCTAATGTATTATGATTAGCATATAATGAGCAGTGAGGACAACTAGAGGTCACTTTCACCACCATCCTGGCTTTGGCGGGTTTTGGCCAGCTTCTTTACTGCATCCTTTTATCAGCAAGGTCTTTGTGACCTGTATCTTGTGCTGACCTTGTATCTCATCCTAAGACTAAGAATGCCTAACCTCCTGGGAATGCAGCCCAGTAGGTATCAGCTTTATTTTACCCAGCTCCTATTCAAGATGGAATCTCTCTTGTCCAAATGCCTCTGACACCACCAGAGGCTAGCCAGAGACATGAGGAAGCTCTTCCCTGAGGAAGTTATATGTAACCTGAGAGATGAAGAATACGTGGCAGTTTCCCAGACAAAGAAGGAAGGACACAGCATTGGCCAAGGTCATGTGATATGAGTCAGAAAAGCCAAACCAAACGGGAGGCATGACATTGTGTTTGCATTGCAGGGGGAAAAAAATCTGCCAAAGTTCACTTTTGAAAAAAAGGTATTAGAAAAATATTTAAATAACATATTAAACTTATGCCATTATATTGATGTTACTAGAGATAACCCCATGACATAGGTATATACTTACATTATTTTAAAATATTCAATTTAGAGAAAATATTAGTACACATGATATCAATACATAGCAAAAAGAAAACTCATGACTGTACATAAATAACTGACATTTAGGAAACATAATTTTACTCTAGCCATTAAAATATAAAATTTCCATGGCATTTTAACATAAAGATTTTATTTTGGAATAACTAGATTTTACAGAAGAATTGCAAAGAAAGTACAGGGTACTCCTGCATACATCTCATCCTAACATTTTATTTCATTTCCTCCAATTTCATTATCTACATCACCATGGTACATTTGTCAAAACTAAGAAACTAACATTGATACATTACTGTGACATAAACTCCAAATTCATTCACATTTTATCAATTTTTCCATTGATGTTCCTTTTCTGTTCCAGAATTCCACCCAGGGCACCACACTCCCTTTACTCATCACATCTCCTTAGTCTCCTCTGGCCTAAGTTTCTCAGTCTTTCCTTGTTTCCCATGACCTTGACCCTTTTGAGGAGTCCTAACCAGGTATCCTATAAAACATACCCCAATCTGGGTCATCTGATGTTTTCTCATTATTAGACTGGTGTCAGGGTTTTTGAAAAGAAATTACATTTTTTTCTTTTTTCTTTTTTTTTGTGATGCAGTCTTGATCTCTCACCCAGACTGGAGTGCAAGGGCGCGATCTGGGCTCACTGCAGCCTCTGCTCCTGGGTTCAAGTGATTCTCCTGCCTCAGCCTCCTGAGTAGCTGGGATTACAGGCATGTGCCACCATGCCTGGCTAATTTTTGTATTTTTAGTAGAGACGGGGTTTTACCATGTTGGCCAGGCTGGTCTCAAACTCCTGACCTCAGGCGATCAGCCCGCCTCAGCCTCCCAAAGTGCTGGGATTACAGTCATTAGCCACCGTGCCCAACCAGAAATCACTTTTTAACATGTTATTTTGCAGTAGAAAGAGAACAGTATAAGTTATGGCCTTTGAATCAAAGGGGATCAGAATATGCCAATCCCAAATATGCCACTTTGGCTTAAGAATTATTTTGAACTGAAGCCAATTAAGAAAGATCAGATGGGCCAGGCACAGTGACTCACACCTGTAATCCTAGCACTTTTAGAGGCTTGAGGTGGGTGGATCGCTTGAGCCCAGGAGTTTGAGACCAGCGAGGGCAACGTGACAAAAACACATTCTACAAAAAATACAAAAATTAGCCAGGTATGGTGGCACATGCCTGTGGTCCCAACTACTCAAGAGGCTGAGGTGGGAAGATCACTTGAGCCCAGGAGGTCGAGGCTGCAGTGAGCCAAATCATGTCACTGCACGGCAGTCTGGGTGACAGAGTGAGACGCTGTCTCAAAAATTAAAAAAGGAAAAGAAAAAGAAAAATTAGATGTATAAGAAACACTCACCTCTTCTCCTTTCTGCATAGAAGAAAAACTAACTTTCCCTTTGTGAAGGTGTTTCTCCTACTCTCTCCATATTAGGAAGAGAACATAGCTCTTATTATTAGAGATGGCATCGACTTGAGTCTGCATAACTAACCTTACAGTCTCTGTCTTCCATTAGTTTTCCCCATATATTTACCTTCCCATAATTTACCACACCTAGAAGCTCAAACACATTTTCGTTGTCTTGTCACTTCTCCACAATTTTTTGCCGTTTGTTAAAATGGTGTATAAACTCCCAGGCCTAACTGCTTTTGGGGGTTTTCACTTCTTTTCTGTGAAGCTCCCCCTATACATATGAAATACACCTTTGTCCTGTTAATCTGTCTTTTGTCAGTTTAATGTTCAGGCCCCAGTTACTAAACCTAAGAGAGCAGAGGAAAACCATTCACTGCTGAATCAATTATAACAACTGATAGATTTTTGGTGACTATCATTAATTTTCATAGTATTGTTTCATAAATTTTCTAAACAATAATTCACAAACATTTGAAATAAACTAAATCATATGAGAAGTCATAAAGTGTGTGATAAAAAAAAGTAAAACAAGTTCATTGGTAGCAGGACCATTTTGAGGAGTCCTAGCCAGGTATCCTATAAAACATCCCCAAACTGAGTTGTCTTATGTTTTCTCATTATTAGACAGGTGTCAGGGGTTTTGGAAAAAAATTACTTTTCTTTTCTTTTTTCTTTTTTTGAGATGAAGTTTCACTTTTATTGCCCAGGCTGGAGAGCAATAGTGTGATACCAGCTCACTGCAACCTCTGCCTCCCAGGTTCAAGTGATTCTCCTGCCTCAGCCCCCTGAGTAGCTGGGATTATAGGCACCCACCACCATGCCCAGCTAATTTTTTGTGTATTTGGTAGAGACGGGCTTTCATCATCTTGACCAGGCTGGTCTTGAACTTCTGACCTCAGGTGATCCACCCACCTTGGCCTCCCCAACTGCTGGGATTACAGGCATGAGCCACTATGCCATGGCTGTGCAATGCACATCCCTTGGGAGACACCTCTGTGAGGAGTAACTCAAAGGGGTGGGAAAAGGGCTAGAAAAAGTATTAGTAAACTTTTTCTCTTGTTGATCTTTTGTGGGTCTAATTTGCAGGGCCTCAGGCAGAGGAAAAGTGTTTCCTCCCCTACAATCTCAAACTTCAGCATGCATCAGGCTCACCCAGAGGGCTTGTTAACACACAGATTGCTGGCCACCCCCAGAGTTTCTGATCCAGTAGGTCTGGGCCAAGGTCTGAGAATTTGCATTTCTACCATGTTTCTGGTGATGCTGCTGCTGCTGATCTGATCCAGGGACCACATGTATACAAGAAAGGACACTACTAGGATGAAGTTACCTCCTAACTAACTCTGGGACCCAGGTCAGTTTATAACTCTCTGGAGTCCTCCTGTTTCTCCACTCATAAAATCCTGTGGTCTTTTCAGTCTCCCAATGTTTGGCACTGCTGGACAATGTGCAGAGAAGAAAGCTACAGACCACGTACCCAGAGGCAAGGACCAGCCTTTGTGCTTGCTGGGTTCCTGTGAAAGGAGGACCGGAGGCAGGTGGTTTATTTGGAGGCAAGCTCAGCAAGCAGCAGTACGGGAGCAGGGAAAGCAAGATGGGGAAGGAGAAAACGCCAACATCAGAGCACATTATTGTGGTCCCTTAAATCTCCTGGGACCTCTGAGAAGGTGAATGCCTTCCAAAATTGTCCACGGGAAAGATGGGCAGCCATGGCATTATCCACCAGCTAGACCCCATTGGTCCAGGGTTGTCTGGGGGCATTAGCCCTCCTGCACTTGTAGACCAAGACAGCTGCCACAGCACCAGATGAGAAAGACCAGGGGCAGCAGTTACGTGATTGAGTCATGACTGTGGTGAGGCAGATCTCCCATGGGACTGTCCAGCACAGCCACAGCAGAAATCAGAAGTGGACCTCCATGGGGCATGAAATAGGCAAGAGTGGTGTCTGCCACCTGGCTGTAAGTTCAGGTATGCATGAGGGCTGAGAAGGCCCAGATTTTTACAGGTGCTGTAGGCTCTCCTAGGCCCTTAAAAAAAAGCTTTCTCCAATTGCATATCCATATTCTTAGCAGCACTATTCACAATAGCCAAGAGGTGCAAGCAATCCAAGTGTCCATCCACAGAAGAAGGGATAAACAAAATGTGGTACAAACAATGAAATGTTATTCAGCTCTAGAAAGCAAGGTGGGCCAGGCACAGTGGCTCATGCCTGTAATCCCAGCACTTCAGGAGGCCAAGACAGGCAGATCACTTGAGGCCAGGGAGTTCAAGACCAGCCTAGCCAACATGGTGAAACCCTGTCTCTACTAAAAATACAAAAATTAGCCAGGTGTGGTGGCGTGCACCTGTAATCCAAGCTACTCTGGAGGCTGAGGCACAAGAATCGCTTGAACCCAGGAGGCAGAGGTTGCAGTGAGCCAAGATCGTGTCACTGCACTCCAGCTGACTCAAAAAAAAAAAAAAAAGAAAATGGAGAGAATGAGAGACAGAGCTTTCTTATGCACAGAGCCTGGTGGAACCCACAGCCCCAGGCCACAGGCTTGTTCCTCCTTAGCCTCATGACTTTGTCTTATCCTCTCAAAGGAGGGGAGCGCCCTGCCTGTCTGCCTCGTGTTTCACAGGTAACTTTCACTCATGGTTGAACAGGAAGTGAGGCTACAGATCCCCTTTTCTCAAATTATATTATTTGAAGCCACCTACGATTCCTCTCTTTATAGTTCTTTATGCCAAATTTAACAAAGCACCAAAGTGAGGTCCCAGGACAGGCAGCATCAGCATCCTCTGACAACTCATTTGAGATGCAAATCAGAATCCTTGGAGTAGGGCCCAAAGATTTAACCCTTGATAAATTTATGTTTTAATAAGCCCTCCAGGTGATCCTGATGCACCCCTGTGGTTTGCGAAGGATGGCCCCAGATGTCAATTTTTAGGATATGCATTTTGTTAAAGTAGTAACCAATTGATTTTTCACCTTGCTATGGTTTCAATGTGTCCCCCAAAGTTCAGATGTTGAAAACTTGATCCTCAATGTGCAATATTGGAAGGTGAGACCTTTAAGAGGTGTTTAAGTCATGAGTTCTCCTCGCTCAAGAGTGGATTCATGCCATTATCATGAAAGTGGGTCTCTTACGAAAGGATGAGCTCAGCCTTCTCTTGCGCGCTCTATCTCTCTCTCTCTTAACCTTTCTGTGCCCTTCCGTCTTCCACCATGGGATGTTGCAGCACAAAGGCCCTCACCAGATGCTGGCCCTTTGATCTTGGACTTCCAAACCTCTAGGACTGTGAGAAATAAATTTCTGCTCTTTATAAAATACCCAGGCTTTAGTATTCTGTTCAGCAGCACAGAACAAACTAAGACACACCCCCAATTTAAAAATACATTATCATGGATTGCCTATTATAATTACTGTAAAATGTTATCATCACTTATTCAGAATAGGATGAGTTTCTCTGCTCTTTTAGCAAACTACAAGCTAGCAAAACATCTTCATAAACACTTGCAGGATGCCTCAGCAGACAAGAAATCATTTCACAACATAATCCAAATCCAGAGACATCTCAGATAATTTTTCAAACTCTCCTTGCTGGGAGTTTGTTTCTTTATATTGTCTTCACTTACTCTGTCCCTCTCTCCTGGTGACCAGAAATAGAAAGCAGACAGTGCAAGGGTCACAAAGTCCTGTCACACTTCTATCTTTGCAAATAGTCCTGTGGACTAAAGGCCAAGAAAGGTGAAGACATTTACATCCTATGATTTAGTAATTCCCCTCAAAAACCCTGTCCCATTTAGAAACAAAGGATTTATACATGTTAATAATAACAACAAAAATGAAAAACAATCTGAATAGCCAATGTTCGGGGAATAGCTACATAAATCATGTATATGCAATCACACAGTGGAATATTATGAAGTCATAAAATGATGTTTACAAAGAGTTGCAGTGAAGTGATGAAATGCTTATGATATAGAGTTAAACCAGAAAGCAGAATATGAAATTGTGTATACAGTATGATTTCAACCATGTAAACAAAAAGGACAAAAGTATTCTAAGGAAATAGTAAAAATGTCAAAATGTTAACAATGGTCATTATTAATTATTATTATTAATTTTTGGTGAAGAGATCATGAGGATTTTCTTGTGCTTCTTTAAGCTTTGTACTTTCTCTGAAGGAATAGAGTTAAGTTTCACTCCCTGGAGGAAAATTGACACAAGAATCATTTCTCTTCTTATCTATTGGTTCAAGAAATATTCTGGGTTCCACCTCCAAAAACAGTTTTGTGACTCCTCAGTCACCAGCTAAACTTATGTGACAGACACTGGTCGTATTGTGTGGCTGCCCTGTATCTGCCTCTGTGAACCTCCTTCCTCCAGTGGTTGAATGTCCCCCGTGGGACCCCATCCCCAGGGAAGAGCCAGGTGCTGCCTTGTAGGATCCAGGCTCCTACAGCCAAGAGCAGCCCATCCAGGAAAGAGTGATGTGGGGAAGACAGCAGACGCACTCAGCCCCAAGTGATCAGGACTTGGTCAATAACTGCTAGCTTCCCAAAATTTTGATTTTCTTTTTTATTTTTATTGGCTTATTTATTTATTTATTTATTTTGAGATGGAGTTTTGTTCTTGTTGCCCAGGCTGGAGTGCAAAGGCGCGATCTTGGCTCACTGCAACCTCCAGCTACGGAGTTCAAGTGAGTCTCCTGCCTCAGCCTCCCGAGTGGCTGGGACTACAGGCACACACCACCATGCCTGGCTAATTTTGTATTTTTAGTAGAGATGGGGTTTCACCATGTTGTCCAGGCTGGTCTCAAACTCCTGACCTCAGATGATCCACACACCTCGGCCTCCCAAAGTGCTGGGATTCCAGGCATAAGCCACCATGCCCAGCCTTATTTGTTTGTTTGTTGGTTGGTTTTTTAAGACAGAGTCTCATTTTCTTGCTCAGGCTGGTCTCCAATTCCTGGGCTCCAGCCATCCTCCCACAGCCTCCCTCATAGCTGGGATTATAGATGCGTACCACCCCACTGGGCTACTCCCAAATATTTGCCTCTACTTCCAACTCAGGACCAACCTGAGAAAGCCCCATATGCTCCTCTAACCAATCTAATAGGCAGCCCCATCTCTAATTCACCCACCATGCCAACAGCCTCCAATCAGGGATCCCGGAAGCTTATCAGCACACAGCTTCCCCACTCCCCTGACTGCCCTTGAGCCTCTGCCAAGTGCAAGTGATGAGGCTGACTCTCATACTATGCTCTGAGTCAACAGCCTCTGGCTACTCTCATTGAGGGAGCTTCAGTTACTTCCACTGGGGAAGGCGGTGGGGGGCGGGGGATGTGGGGGGACAGCAGTGCCCAGTGACAGCTCTGTGGGGTGGGTGCCTGGCCCTGCATCAGTGGAGTGCTCCCTGGGATATCCTATGATGTGGCCGATGCTCCAGCCCTCCCAGAAGCTTTGTGAGCCCCCTAATATTCTATAATAATTCCCTTTCTACTTCGTTCAGCTAGCGGGCACCCTTGGGCTCACTGCCAAGAACACTGGTAAAATGTAACATCCAACACTGTCTACCTTTTGGGACAGACATCTCCCCTAAGGTCTGGGTATTGCAATGGCAGCAGAAAATATGTGTGCAGTTGAGGCTGCCGGCCAGCTGTGCCCTCTGCATCCACCTCACCAGGGAGTGCAGCCTGAATACCAACTAGCCCCATCTGTCTGATTCATGGCTTTCTTTAAGGCAGGCTGGAAGTGTCAAGGATTTTATGCCCCTGGAAGCAGCCCTCAACCACTGGCTGACCAGAATTGGTGAAAAAACATTCCAGCTTGCTCCCCATTCTCCTCACTGATAAGTTAATTAGGTTCATGCCAACTAGGTGTGCTAACTCAGACCAAAGCAGGTTTCACAACGACTCAATAAAACATTTACACTAGGTGTGCTCAGATCAAAGCAGAAGGTGTTACAATGACTCAGTTACGCATATGTGCTCCAATTCATGGTTTATTGTGAGGGCTTCACACACCATCAATCATGCAATTAATATTCAATGCACAGGCAGTAATAAAAGGAGGATAAGGAGCCACAGTGATAGCTCTGGAGATCAAGGCACCCACCAATGAGTTGCATGAGTCCGGATGCCCTTCCAACACTGGGGGGATCTCTGCTTCTCTCCGGCACAGCCTCGCCAAAGTTGGAAAAAGGCCTCAGAGTTCTCAAGGGCAGTGCCTCTGAAGGCATCTTGGAGAAGGCTAGATTTTTGCTGTCCTTATGATCCACAGTAGATGGGTCTATTCTCATTATCTCAGCCATCTTCCACTTTCCATAGGTTGGTTTCAGGCCGGGGGTGACACCCGGCAGCAGCAGGTGCAATATTATGACCTCAGGCCATCCCATATGTTTACTGCGTTGAAGGGGAAATGACTTCGCTGTGGGCTCAATGCCACTTGACATGAATGACTCCATTTGGAGATATTAGTGTCACAAATCATGACATCACTCACATGGGCTACTCTGAGGTTTCCATTCTGCACTCTCTCCGAGGCTTTCCCAAGGGGACCAGGCAGAGGTACCTTTTATTGGCTCCCTTCCCTGAGTCACATTCCCACTCCACAGTAGGGATATCTGAGATCACCTCCCATCGAAAGGCTCGAACTTGGATCCTCTCCTCAGGGTTGGCTTCTGGGGATGCCCAAATCTTCACAGACCTGGAAATTTTCTAACTACTTTATCTGGTGTCAGTTCTTATCTTTCCTAGGTATTCCCCCTGTTTTAAGTACTGGTGATGGTTCAGTAAGCATTATTAACTAATCAATGCACTTAAATTCCGCCCAATTTTCCCACCAAATGAGTTATTTTTTGCAGCTGGTGTTATTTCTCAACTCCTGAACTTAACCCTTTCTTTCTCTCACCACCAGAATAAGGAATAGTACAAACAGTACTCTTTAGGCCAGGAGTCACAAACTCAGATACCTTCCAGGATCCAGCAGATAATATTTGTGTGTATAGGGGCATGTGTAAGGCAACAGGGAAGATGGAACTGGGACAGCCTTGAGAAGAAGTCTAACACAAAGTTTATAAAACCATCTTTCTGGATGAACAAGACAAATGAGGTGGGCCTGCGGGTCCAGATTCCACCTTCTAGATTTAGGTATTTTGTAGAAAACATCTCTTTCTCTTCTGTTTGTTGGGTCTTCCCAAGGGCCATGTCTAAAAATTGTCTTACATCACGGTCATGGGCACATAGCGCCCAAAAAGGATTGATAACGTTCTGGAACTCCAGTTTCGAATACACTTACCTCTGCTCAAGCAGTCTACTTTACTCTGGGAGTCAAAAACATTGTGGCTATTATTACCTCCTAACCATTGCCCTCATTCAGTGACTCACTCCAACCCTGTGTACACACAGGTATTGCTGAGGAGGAGGCATAGGGGGGCCAACTATTTGAATTTGCCCAGGACTGAAGAGGGTTGGGATATGTGGGACTTACGGTACTAAAACCAGGGAAGTCCTGAGCAAACCAGGATGAGTTGTTCACCCTAGATGTGGGCCTCAGCAGCCACGTGCATATGGCATGCCCCAGCCACCACGTGCATACTGCATGCCCCAGCCTTCTACTCTAGCCATAGATGATTGGACCATAGCAGACACCTGATCAAAGAGAAGCCAACCCCTAGCCTTGGCTGAGCCAGTCAGATTCTCTCTTTCTAGGACTAGAGAGAAACAGGGAATTATAGGATGATGGAGCCTTTAACTAAGAGGTCAAGCAGATCCAGGGCCAAGATGGTCACATGGCATACAAATATGGACTGCAATCATGAAGGCACAGAGAGACAGAAGGATCTCATCTATTAGCATTATCCTTAATGATGGAAGGCTGCATGATTTCTCCCCTAAGATCAGGAATAAGACGTGGATATCTGCAATTGCTACTTCTTTTCAGCCTATAATCGAGGTTCCAGCCAGAAAAATTAGGCAAGGAAGAGAAATGAGAAAACGAGGTAATCTCAGCCAGGCATGGTGGCTCACACCTGTAATCCCAGCACTTTGAGAGGCCCAGGCCGGCAGATCACTTGAGATAAGAAGTTCGAGACCAGCTTGGCCAACATGGTGAAACCTCGTCTCTACTAAAAATACAAAAATTAGCCAGGCGTCGTGGTGGGCACCTGTAATCCCAGCTACTCAGGAGGCTGAGGCTGGAGAATCACATGAACCTGGGAGGCAGAGGTTGCAGTGAGCCAAAATCACGCCATTGTGCTCCAGCACTCCAGCCTGGGCAACAAGATGAGACTCCGTCTCAAAAAAAAAGAAGAAGAAGAAGAAGAAGAAAAGGAAAAGGAAGAAGAAGGAAGAACAAGAGGAAGAGGAAGAAGAAGAAGAAGAGGAAGAAAAAATCTGGAATAATTTTTTTTCTAGCTTGAAAAAATAAATAAACTGATCTCTATTTACAGATGATAAGATCTTTTATATAGAAAAAACTAAGGAATCCACAAAAATATCCTAATACAAAGTTATTTTATATTACAACTAATACAATAGTGTATTATTATTAGAACTAATACAAAAGTTCAGCAAAGTTACAGGATACAAGATCAATATATAAAAATCGTTGTATTCCTACATATTAACAATGAATAAGAAATTTCATTTACAATAGCATTAAAAAGAATGAATACTTAGGAATATGTTTAACTAAAGGAGTATAAGACTTGTACACTGAAAACTACAAAATATTATTGAAAGTAATCAAAGACATTAATAAACGGAAAGACGGCCGGGCGCGGTGGCTCATGCATGTAACCCAGCACTTTGGGAGGCCGAGGTGGGCGGATCACCTGAGGTCGGAAGTTCAAGACCAGCCTGACCAACGTGGAGAAACCCCTGTCTCTACTAAAAACACAAAAAATTAGCCGGGCGTGGTGGCATATGCCTGTAATCCCAGCTATTCGGGAGGCTGAGGCAGGAGAATGGCTTGAACCTGGGAGGAGGAGGTTGCAGTGAGCCAAGATCATGCAATTGCACTCCAGCCTGGGCAACAGGAATGAAACTCCATCTCAAAATAAATCAATAAATATAAAAACATTCCATGTCTATGTATTATTAGAATACTTAATATTGTTAATATTAAGTTAATATTGTTAATGTAATAATACTCCCTAAATTGATGAAGAAATTAAATCCAGGGGCTGGACGCAGTGGCTCACACCTGTAATCCCAGCACTTTGGGAGGCCAAGGCGGGCGGATCACCTGATGTCAAGAGTTCAAGACCAGCCTGGCCAACATGGTGAAACCCCATCTCTACTAAAAATACAAAAAATTAGCCAGGCATGGTGGCGGGCACCTGTAATCCCAGCTGCTAGGGAGGCTGAGGCAAGAGAATCGCTTGAACTTGGGAGGCAGAGGTTGCAGTGAGCCCAGATAGTGCCATTGCACTCCAGCCTGGGCAACAAGAGTGAAACTCTGCCTCAAAAAAAAAAAAAAAAAAAAAAAAAGAAAGAAAGACATTACATCCAATCTTTATCGAAATCCCAGCTGGCTTCTTTGCAGAAATTGGCAAGCTGATTCTAAAATTTTCATGGAATTGTAAGGGACCCAGGGTAGCCACAACAATCTTAGAAAAAAGCAAAGTTGGAAAAACAACATTTCCCAATTTCAAAAACGTACTGCAAAGCAAGGGTAATCGAGATAGGGTGGTACTGGCATAAGAATAGAAAAATAGATCAGTGGGATGGAATTGAGAGTCCAGTTATCTACCTTCATGTTTATGGTCAATGGATTTTCCACAGGAGTACCAAGGCAATTCGATGGGGAAAGAATAGCCTTTTCAACAAATGGAGCTGGGACAACTGGATATCCACATGCAAAAAATGAAGTTGGACATCCTACTTCACACCATATACAAAAATGAACTCAAAATGGATCACAGATCTACCTGTAAGAGCTAAAACTATAAGATACTTCGAAGAAAACAAAGGAGTAAATCTTCATAACCTTGGATTAGACAATTGTTTCTTACATACGACAGTGAAAGCCAAATAACAAAAAATAGATAAACTGAATTTTATCAAAACTAAAAACTTTTGCACTTCAAAAGATATCATCAAGAAAATAAAAAGACAACCTATGGGATGAGACAAAATATTTGTAAATCACATAGCTGATAAAGAACTTGTCTCTAGGATACATAAAGGAACTTTACAACTCAATAATAAAAAGTTAAATAACATTAAAACATAGACAGAGGATCGAAATAGATATTTCTTCAATGAATATGTACAACTGTACAGTAAGCACATGAAAAGATGCTCGAAATCGCTAGTTACTAAGGAAATGCAAATCAAAGCCACAGTGAGATGGCTAAAATAAAAAAGACAATAAGAAGTGTTGGCAAGGATATGGAGAAATCAGAACCTTCATACACTGTTGGTGGGAATGTATAACATAGTGAAGCTACTTTGGAAAACAGTCTGTCAGTGCCTCAAAAAGGGCTGGGCATGGTGGCTCATGTCTGTAATCCCAGCACTTTGGGAGGCCAAGGCAGGTGGATCACCTGAGGTCAAGAGTTCAAGACCAGCCTGGCCAACATGGTGAAACCCCATCTCTACTAAAAATTAAAAAAAAAAAAAAATAGCCAGGCATGGTGGTACATGCCTGTAATCCCATCTACTTGGGAGGCTGAGGCAGGAGAATGGCCTCAACCAGGGAGGCGGAGTTTGCAGTGACCTGAGATTGTCCCATTGTACTCCAGCCTGGGTGACAAGAGTGAGACTCTGTCTCAAAGGAAAAAAAAAATGGTAAACATAGAGTTACTACATGACCCTGCAATTCCACACCCACTTGCCCAAGAGAACTGAAACATAGGTCCGTAGAATTGAGAGTCCAGTTATCTATCTTCATGTTTATGGTCAATGGATTTCCCACAGGAGTACCAAGACAATTCAATCGGGAAAGGATAGTCTTTTCAACAAATGGAGCTGGGACAACTGGATATCCACATGTACACAAAAGTTCATAGCAGCATTATTCATAATAGCCAAAAAGTTAAAGCAAACCAAATGCCCTCACCTGATGAAAGGGTAAACAAAATATGGTACATCCACAGAGTGGAGTATTATTCAAATGTTAAAAAGGAATGAAATACTCAGAGATGTTACAACATGAACGAATCTTGAAAACATTAAGCTGAGTAAAAGAAACCATTCAAGCTGGGCACAGTGGTGCATGCCTGTAGTGCCAGCTACTTGGAAAGCTGAGGCAGGAGGATCACTTGAGCCCAGAAGTTCAAGGCTGCAGTGAGCTATGGTTGCACCATTGCACTCCAGCCTGCACAACATAGTGAGACCTTCTCTTTTAAAAAATGTATTAAAGAAGCTACATGGTGTATCATTGCATGTATGTGAAGTATCTGGAACAGAAAATCTGTAGATATTCATAAAGTAGGTTTATGGTTGCTGGAGCTGAGGGGAAGAGAGGAAATGAGGGGTGACTGCTAATGGGTACAGAGTTCGTTTTGGAGTGATGACATATTCTGAAATTAGATAGTGATGATGGCTGCATTTTTCTGTAAATACAGTAAAAAACCAAGGAATTGTATCTTTTAAAATGGTGAATTTTATGGTATATGAATTAAACCTAGTAAAGCTATTTTTAAAAATCAGCATAAGATGCCGGGCATGGTGGCTCACCCCTGTAATCCCAGCACTTTGGGAGGCCAAGATTGTGCCACTGCACTGCAGCCTGGCGACAGAGCAAGACTCTGCCTGGGAAAAAAAAAAAAAAAAAAAAAAAATCAGCAGAAGAATGCAGCAGACCCTGGGTGAAGGAGAAATGACCAAGCAGGTGGCCCATGTGAGTGGAGCCGCTGAGCCATGCCGCAGGTTCTCCAGCTCCGTTCCTGTATGGCCAGTGCTGCTGGGTTCCCCTCTTGGATGTCTGAGCGACTGCATGGTGACTTCTCTCCATGAATCCCTTCTGACCTGAGCTAGTTCAAATGGGTTTCTGTTGCTTGTCCCCTAACAATTCCTAATACACGCATCATTTCTGTCCTTGATTCTGCCAGGCCACCTGCAGTTCATGTTGCCCTTCACGCCAGGGGAGGTCAAGGCTCTTAATTCAGGCTTTAGCCTGGTAGAGAAGCATTCAAATGTCCTTGCCATCCCAGACCTAGAGTGGATTTGTTCTTAAGATTCACATTTATGATCAACATATTCATGCGGGAGAGACATGGCTGAGTCTGAAAGGATATTGTCAAATCTTTCCTGAAGATCAACAGCTTTCAAAAAGACAAATGTTCACTTGACCACTTTCCTACATCCATTGGGTAAAGACAATTTGGTGCTACAGGTCCCTGATAAGTTTTGCCTTGAAATCCATGTCTTCCTCTTTTGGTATTAGGTCCTACTTGTATATTATTTGATTAATGTTCCTCTCATTTCCTGCTGTACAGCAAGACCCACTCGAATATGAATCTGTAATATTGTTGCACAACATTCTTTAAAACTAACTTAAAATGTTGGGCTTTCAGAAGTAACCTTCACCATCAGTAAAACAAATCATGAAAAATTCCCCGTTTCCTTGAGACCCTTTTGTTGAGCTCATTTAGTTCAGCATGTCTTTTGTGCTTGGGAGAAAATTGGTTTTCTGTTAAGAACAAACCATTCTGTACATTTTGCCTTGATTGTAGGAGACAGTGCCTAGCTCCTTTTGGGCTTATTGTATTCAAACATCTGCAGTTTAATAAAAATATAAATTCATAGCATCAGGGAAAAAACCTGTAGCTTCTTTTGCTTTTATTTTTCTTTTATGTGAGGAACTAATTGTTCAAAATCTTGCTAATTTGAAAATGTGTTGTGTGAAATAAAAATAAAATCCTAAGCCCCCTGACTGACGGAACCAACCTCCCTCAACTAAGGAGGCCCCAGAAAAACCTTAGCACTAAGCTTCCCAGCCATGATGAGACAGGAGGTCAGTCACGTCTCAGTCCCCCCTACCCCATGGACCACCATTAGACACTTTCCTAAGAGAGAAACAGAGGCCAGGCATGGTGGCTCACACCTTTAATCCCAGCACTTCAGAAGGCTGAGGTGGGTGGACCACCTGAGGTCAGGAGTTCGAGACCAGCCTGACCAACATGGCAAAACTCCATCTCTCCTGAAAATACAAAAAGTTAGCCGGGCATGGTGGAGCGTGCCTATAATCCCAGCTACTTGGGAGGCTGAGGCAGGAGAATTGCTTGAACCCAGGAGGTAGAGGTTGCATTGAGCTGAGATTGCGCCATTGCACTCCAGCCTGGGCAACAGAGTAAGACTCTGTCTCAAAAAAAAAAAAAAAAAAAAGAGAGAGAGAGAGAGAGAAACAGAAACCAGCCCTGGAAAACAAAGAACAGAAGACTCCCCTGCTGACCAGCCTGATGCCACGGCCAGACTCCAGACTCCCCTCCCTATTCATAGTCTCAAAATGACTGCTGACCTGCTTGCAGGGTGTTCCTTCCTGATGAATGCCCATCGAACAGGGGACTCGTCCTGGCCAGAGTATGGGGGCTGTGCACAAGGCACCTTTGTGTCTTTGATCTCACCTTTTGACATACAGATCCTAATTTTACTGCATTTTAATGTTAAATCTCCACCCCAAAGTGAACATGGGACATATGTAACAGGTATGTTTGCTCATCATGTATGCTTGAGAACCTCTTTTTTTTTTCCCTGAGATGGAATTTTGCTCTGTCACCCAGGCTGGAGTGCAGTGGTATGATCTCGGCTCACTGCAACCTCCACTTCCCAGGTTCAAGCAATTCTCCTGCCTCAGCCTCCGAAGTAGCTGGGATTACAGGCACCCACCACCACACCTGGCTAATTTTTGTATTTTTAGTAGAGACAAGGTTTCACCATGTTGGCCAGGCTGGGAGACCCTCTTTCATAAATATTCACAGCGTCTCCTATAACCTGTTAACTAACCTGTTATGTTAACCAGCCTGTCTAGCATAAAATGCTTGTTCCAACCTTCCTCTCTGAAAGTGACTGCTTTTGGTCTCAGCCAGAGGCTTGTTTTCCCAGCCTGCAGGTTGCAACCCTTCTCAGAAATAATGTTCTCTTTTTCAACTTTAGAGATTTTGTGACTTTTAGTTGACAGTTGCCACAGGGGATATTTATGAGTTCCTGGTATGGATTGCTCTTCTCATTCCCTTCCCAGTGGAAGGCTAGTGTTGGTTTCTTCAGGCTGCCTGCACCTATACCAATGTCCCTGTGCCTCCCTTCCCTGTCCCACCTTGTCCACTACATGCAGCATTCATCTCATCTCCTCTTAGACATCCCTGCTCCCCAAATTGAGTCAGATACTTCTGAAATCCCATATTAAAGCCTATTCAAATATCTCTTGGGTACTTATCATATTGTATCATAAATAATGAGAATGTGAACTCCCTGAAGGCAAACTCTGTGATCCTAATAATGGACATAGTTCCTGACAAAGAGTAAGCATTCCATTCATGATTGGCCAATGAATAAATACATAAATGACTGTAAAGATTTTCTTCTGCCACCCCTGCAAAAGACTTTCATTTTAAACCTTCCAGACAATCTGTTTTCTGCCACTTATTGTATGCCCCATACATTTGATGAGAATAGATAATATCACCAGATGTAATGGCTCGCACCTATAATCTCAGTGCTTTGGGAAGCTAAGGCAGAAGGATCACTTGAGGCCAGGAGTTCAAAACCAGCCTGGGCAATGTAGTGAGGCCTTGTCTCTGCAAAACATGTAAAAAGTAGCTGGGTATGGTAGCACATGCCTATAGTCCCAGCTACTCAGGAGGCTGAGATGGCAGGATCACATAAGCCCAGGAGTTCAAAGCTGCAGTAAGCCATGACCACACCACTGCACTCCAGCCTGGGTGACAGAGCAAAGCCTTGTCTCCAAAAAGACAAAGAAAAAGAAAGTAAGTGTATGTCCTTCATAATGAAGAGCATTGATTCCCAAAGAAAAATGCAGGTTCTGAAGCTGGTTTGTGATAGATCATTTACCAGTCAGCTGCACAATGAGAAAAGTAAGGACCTGTGTTCAGTTTTCATGGAGCTTGTTAAGTAGGAGGCCATTGTTTTGGACTGAGCTCTTGCACTAGGCCCCAGTAGACCAAAACAAAATGGAGTCACTCTTGCTAAGTGCCACATAATCAAACTGAAACTTGAAGGAAGGCAGAAAATCCCAAACTAGACCAGGTTTACCTAAAAACAGGAGATTCACAGCAACCAATCAGAAAGGGCCCAGTTAACCTCAGCTGACGTGATAAGGAAGTCCTCTCTGCTTTAACTCTTCCAAGGAAAGTAACCTGAGATAACCTGAGGTTACCAATCTACTTTTTTGTATTTTTCTGTTTTCTTGTTCCTGCTCAAGCTGTTAATGGTGGAGAGTGTCCAGGTTCTTGGCATCTTGAACAAAGAATTGGACAAAACACACAAAGCAAGGAAAGAATGAAGCAACAAAAGCAGGGATTTATTGAAAATGAAAGTACTCTCCACAGGGTGGGAGCAGGCCCAAGCATAGGGAATCAAGAGCCCCGTTACAGAATTTTCTGGGGATTAAATACCCTATAGAGGTTTCCATCGGTTACTTGGTGTACACCCTATGTAAATGAAGAGGATGAAGTAAAGTTACAGTCATTTACTCGGTGTACGCCCTATGTAAATGGAGAGGATATTTCCTGTTATAGCTGAAGTGTTTCCATTTGATTTAGTTCAAGGAAGTCAGCATGAATCGGCCTTATGTTCCCTTCCTCCAGACCCTATTCTCCTGCCTCAAAGCTATCTGTTTTATGCCTTCTTGCATTGCTATAAGTACCTGAGACTGGGTACTTTATAAGGAAAAGAAATTTAATTGGCTCACAGTTCTGCAGGCTGTACAGAAAGCATGATGCTGGCATCTGTTCAGCTTCTGGGGAGGCCTCAGGGAGCTTTTACTTACAGTGGAAGTTGAAGAAGGAGCAGGTGCATCACATGGCAAAAGCAGAAACAAGGGCAGGGAGGTGCCACACACTTTTAAACAACCAGATCTCATGAGAACCCATTCGTTATGGTGAGGAAGGCATCAAACCATGAGGGATCTGCCCCAATGGCCCAAACACCTCCCACCAGGCCTCACCGCCATCATGGGGGATTACAATTCAACATGAGATTTGAGCAGGGGCAAATATCCAAACTATATCACTGCCGTATACAAACCAAGTGTTCTTTATTGCCCAACTGAGCTTCTTTTATTTGTAGAGAGATGCTGCAATTCATGAATTACTAACAAAAACCAGTTTAATATTTAAATTTGTTGAAATTTTGGTTTAACAAGCTAAATTGCCACTTTTTGCTTCTGAGATAATCCCTTTCCTACTTTTCTGTAGGAAATTAAGATGACTTTATTTAAATGCTTCTCTTTCAGAAACTGTTGATGCAACTAGAAGGTAAGGCACACACACATGTGCAATATAGGTGAGATAGATAGATAACAATACAAGGTATTGATATCTCTGCTATACATTAATATGTAACATAAATATGTACATTGATACTGACATACTATATTATTCAGAGTAATGGCCAACTGCTTTTTCAGCCAAGAAGGTCCCCAGATTCAATGTCTCGAGAAAAGAAGATTATTCCTCTCTTACATAATTATTCCACAAAGAGTAGACCAGGTTGGTGGGACAGCTGGATTGCAGTGGTGCGATCTTGGCTCGCTGCAAGCTCCGCCTCCCAGGTTCACACCATTCTCCTGCCTCAGCCTCCCAAGTAGCTGGGACTACAGGCACCTGCCACCATGCCCGGCTAATTTTTTGTATCTTTAGTAGAGACAGGGTTTCACCGTGTTAGCCAGGATGGTCTTGATCTCCTGACCTCGTGATCCACCCACCTTGGCCCCCCAAAGTGCTGGGATTACAGGCGTGAGCCACCGCGCCCAGCCGACAGCTCTTCTTCAAGCAGTTATTCAGGAATCCTGACTCCATCTTGTCTCATCCCCTCAAGTTAGATTGTCAAAGGCGTTTGAACCAGAGCAACTCCATCTTGAATAGGGGCTGGGTAAAATGAGGCTGAGATGTACTGGGCTGTGTTCCCAGATGGTTAAAGCATTCTAAGTCACAGGATGAGATAGGAAGTCAGCATAAGATACAGGTCATAGAGACTTTGCTGATAAAACAGGTTGCAGTAGGCCAGGTGAGGTGGCTCACACCTGTAATCCCAGTACTTTGGGAAACTGAGGCAGGTGGATCACCTGAGGTCAAGAGTTTGAGACCAGCCTGGCCAAGATGGTGAAACTCTGTCTCTACTAAATATACAAAAATTAGCCGGGCATGGTGGCAGGCACCTGTAGTCCCAGCTACTTGGGAGGCTGAGGCAGGAGAATTGCTTGAACCCAGGAGGCGGGGGTTGCAGTGAGCTGAAATGGTACCACTGCACTCCAGCCTGGGTGACAGAGCAAGACTCTATCTCAACAAATTAAAAAATTAAAAATTAAAAATACATAAAACAGGTTGCAATAAAGAAGCTGCTAAACCCCACCAAAACCAAGATGGTGACAAGAGTGACCTCTAGTTGTCCTCACTGCTACACTCCCACCAGCACCATGACAGTTTACCAATGCCATGGCGACATCAGGAAGTTACCCTATATGGTCTAAAATGGAGAGGCATGAATCATCCACCCCTTGTTTAGCATATAATCGAGAAATCACCATAAAAATGTGCAACCAGCAGCCCTCAGGTTGCTCTGTCTATGGAGTAGCCATTCTTTTATTCCTCTACTTTCTTAATAAACTTGCTTTCACTTTATGGACTCGCCCTGAATTCTTTCTTGTGCGAGATTCAAGAACCCTATCTTGGGGTCTGGATCAGGATCGCTTTCCATTAATAGGATGTCCTTGTCTGCATGGTCAAACCTGGGTCAGAGATGCATGTGTTCATATATCCAACATGCATGTGGATATATGAACACGCATGTGTTCATATATCCAAGGGCAAGTCTACATGTGTGTCCAAGTGGGAAGTAGAAAAGAGAGAACTCCAGGGAATGAGACTGTCCTTTGGATTGGGGATGACGTAGGAGTGACACACTTATTTCTGCCCATGGTCCATCAGCCTGACCTTAGTAACAGAATCACATCCAGCTGCACAAGAGTCTGGAAAACGTGTTCTCTTACTCAGCAATTTTGCAACCAGCTTAAACTCTACTGCTATGGGAGAAACAGAAAACAGATCATGGTTGACAATTAGACTATAAGGGTAAAGAGAAATCTAAAAAAATATGAATTTTCTCTGATGCCAAAAAAGAAAGAAGAAAGTCTGAGCACAGTGGCTCACACCTATAATCCCAGCACTTTGGGATGTCGAGGCAGGAGGATTGTTTGAGGCCAGGAGTTCAAGACTAGCCTGAGCAACAAAGCAAGACCCAGTCTCTATTTTTAAAAAAAATTTAAAAATTAACTGGGTGTGGTGGTCAATGCCTGTAGTCCTGGCTACTCAGGGGTCTGAGGCAGGAGGATTGCTTGAGCCCAGGAGTTCAAGGCTGCAGTGAGCTATGATTGCACCACTGCACTCCAGCCTGGGCAACAGAGCAAGACCCTGTCTTTGTTTCAAAAAGAGAAAGACATAGAATGCACACACACATACTTTTTCTTAGAGCATTTCCCCAGCAAAGTCTTAATTGTAAATAATTTCTTTGTTTTTTTGAGATATACATACATCTTTTTTTTTTTTTTTGACAGAGTTTCGCTCTTGTTGCTCAGGCTGAAGTGCAATGGCGTGATCTCGGCTCACTTCAACCTCTGTCTCCTGGGTTCGAGCGATTCTCCCAGCCTCCCGAGTAGCTGGGATTACAGGCATGTGCCATCATGCCCGGCTAATTTTGTATTTTTAGTAGAGATGGGGTTTCTACATGTTGGTGAGGCTGGTCTCGAATTCCCAACCTCAGGTGATCTGCCCTCCTCAGCCTCCCAAAGTGCTGGGATTATAGGCATGAGCCACCATGCCTGGCCCAAAAATCTTTTTAAAAGTGAAATAAGCCTCATGCCAGGTCTTGCCTCCCAGCAATGTTTTTCCTGGGGGTTCTGAAACCTCTTTGAAATGTCAATATGAAAAAGAAGGGAGCTTTGACTCCTTGTCTCTGGGGGAGTTTAGCCTTGGTGCCTACCTTCAACTTCGAACTTCCTGCTTTGTTGTAAGAATGTGAGAAGTTTTCTTTTTCCCTTGGATAAAGACAATTAACATCTAAGTACTGGGTTGTATCTGCCTTGTTATATAAAAGAGAGGGATTTCTTTCTGTCTTTCCAATCTCTTTAGTGAATGCTGTGATGCATCTGATCACAAAATAGTTTCATTCTTTTCTATCTTTTCTGGAGAGGATTTGCCTGGGTTGGCAGAAGCTCTTATTTTTAATTATTTCCCCTCTACCACCATCACATAATAACCTTATTTGGTAAAATTTGGCAACCCCTTGTCAGTTCTTCCGACTGCCCTGGCCCTCAAATCCTAAAGCCTGGGAACTCTCAACGTAGACTATGTCCAAGTGTTCCTTGACATGGTGTGTGTCACATACATGTAGGCAGCCGGTCCAGCCCCATAACTACTCCCTTCTGGGTTTTCTTTTTTTTTCTTTTTTTTTTTTGAGACAGAGTCTTGCTCTGTTACCCAGGCTGGGGTGCAGTGGTGCAATCTTGGCTCACTGCTACCTCCACCTCCCAGGTTCAAGCAATTCTCCTGCCTCAGCCTCCCGAGTAGCTGGGATTACAGGCACGCGCCACCATGCCCGGCTAACTTTTTGTATTTTCAGGAGAGATGGAGTTTTGCCATGTTGGTCAGGCTGGTCTCGAACGCCACCATGCCCAGCTCCTTCTGTTCTTCGCAGCTCCCACAGTCCCAGCTCTGGTCTCCTGGTCAATCCCTTCGTGTCTGTTCCATTTCTAGATTCCATTCCTCCTGTTACTGAACTGAACCTGTGTCTGCTCATCCAGCACAGCAAAGCCAAACACTGATACTGAGGTTTGCAGTGAAAGAAAGAAATGAGTTTATTGCAGAGCACCAAGCAAGGAGAACAGGCAGGTAATGCTTGAGATCCCACCTCCCCTATGGCTGACAAGCAAGGGTTTATAAAGGCAGTGAAAATGCCTTTGCAAAACTACAACTGAGACAGTGAAAGAGATCCAGCTTAACCATCTCCATCTTGCTTCTAATCTCCAAGCTGTCTTTGTTCATTCCTGGGCGTAGGCTTGTTATGGGAAAGAGGTCTCAGTCCAGACCCCAGGAGAGGGTTCTTGGATCTCATGCCAGAAAGAATTCAGGGCAAGTCCACAGCGCAAAGTGTAAGCAAGTTTATTAAGAAAGTAAAGGAATAAAAGAGGCCGGGTGCAGTGGCACATGCCTGTAATCCCATCACTTTGGGAGGCCGAGGCTGGCAAATCACCTGAGGTTGGGAATTCAAGACCCGCCTGACCAACGTGGAGAAACCCCATCTCTACTAAAAATACAAAATTAGCCGGGCGTGGCGGCGCATGCCAGTAATTCCAGCTACTCAGGAGGCTGAGGCAGGAGAATCGCTTGAACCCGGGAGGCAGAGCTTGCAGTGAGCCAAGATTGAGCCATTGCACTCCAATCTGGGCAACAAGAGTGAAACTCCATCAAAAAAAAAAAAAAAAAAAAAAGTAAAAGAATAAAAGAATGACTACTCCATAGACAGTGCAGCCCCAAGGGCTGCTGGTTGCCCATTTTTATGGTCATTTCTTAATAATATACTAAACAAGCGGTGGATTATTCATATCTCCCCCTTTTAAACCATAAATTCCTGACCTTAAATTCCTGATGTTGCCATGGCATTTGTAAACTGTCATGGCGCTGGTGGGAGCGTAGCAGTGAGGACGACTAGAGATCACTCTCGTCGCCATTATGGTTTCGGTGGGTTTTGGCCAGCTCCTTTACGGCAAACTGTTTTATCAGCAAGGTCTTTATGACTTGTATTTTGTGCTGACCTCCTATTTCATCCTGTGACTTAGAATGCCTTAACTGTCTGGGAATGCAGCCTAGTAGGTTTCAGCCTCATTTTACCCAGCTCTTGTTTAAGATGGAGTTGCTCTGGTTCACAGGCCACTGACAGGCTGAACTAAGGGAGAAACTTAGTTCGTAGTTTATAGTTTAAACAAAGACGGTAACAGCCCTTTCCCAAAGCAGACCTCCTTCTTGCCTGGGGACTAAACTAACATTAGCCATAAGATTAGAAATTATGGTTTAGGAGTCATACAGCTAGAGGCTATGAGACTCCGACCTTCCTTAAACTGCTCCTAAGATCAGAGCTCAAGATATTTCGCATACCTTGCACTTGATGCATCAGCTGGCTCCACCCAGATCAATAAACTGGCTTATCTGATCTTGCAGCCTCCCCAACCCATGAACTGACTCAGCACAAGAAGACAGCTTTGACATCCCTGACCAGTCAGCTCTTCTGACTCACTGGTCTCCCCCCGACCCACCAAGTAAACCTTAAAAATTCTGCTCCCCGAGCTGGATGCGGTGGCTCATGCCTGTAATACCAGCACTTTGGGAGGCTGAGGCAGGCGAATCACCTGAGGTCGGGAGTTTGAGACCAGAAAGAAACCCCTTCCCTACTAAAAAAAATATAAAAAATTAGCCAGGTGCGGTGGCGTATATCTGTAATCTCAGCTACTTGGGAGGCTGAGGCAGGAGAATCACTTGAACCCTGGAGGTGGAGGTTGCCGTGAGCCGAGATGGTACCATTGCACTCCAGCCTGGGCAACAAGAGCGAAACTCTGTCTCAATTAAAAAAACAAAACAAAAAAACTCTGCTCCCTGAATGATGCTTGAGGAGACTGTTTGAGTAATAATAAAACTCTAGTCTCCTGCACAGCCTGCTCTACGTGAATTATTGTTTGTCTATTGCAATTCCCCTGTCTTGATGAATTGGCTCTGTCTAGGCAGCGGGCAAGGTGAACCCCTCGGGCAGTTACAGCAGGGGTACATTTCATGAAAGCAGGAGTTACAGGGACTAAAAGAAAAATCTCAGCTGAATTAAATTTAAAGGAGTTTAATTGATCAGTGAACGATTCGTGAAGCCGGCAGCCACCCCTCCCCCAGAATCACAGCAGGTTCAGAGAGACTCCAATGCAGACACATGGTGGAAGATTTATGGACAGCAAAAGGAAAGTGAGGTACAGAAAACGGAAGTGAGGTACAGAAACAACTGGATTGGTTACAGCTCAGCATTTGCCTTATTTGAACATGGTTTGAATAGTTGGCTACATTTGATTGACCAAAACTCAGTGATTGGCACAGGTGTGGGCTATGGTTGGTTTATATCTCCACTTGTTATAGTTCACAATGTACAGAAAAATTTTAGGCTGAGCTTTAATATGTAAGGAGGCAGCTTTAGGCTAAACTTGATTTAACACAGGCAAAATCGTAAATCAATAAATGCAGGATATCTTGAGGCAGGGGCTTACAGGTCACAGGAGGATTCAGAGATTCTTTGATTTGCAGTTGGTTAAGGGAACAAGGCTGTGTCTAAAAACTTTAGGCCAGCAGGAAAGGAATGCAAAGGTTTGGCTTTAACATGTTTGTTAGGATAAGGAATCATTGTGCGTTGCTATGCCATAGTCAGTTTATGACAGCAAGCCATAGCATACTGTGTCAGAGTGACCAGTTAGCAAGATTGATGGTCTGCAGGCATGACTGTCTCCAGGCTCCATCGTAAAATTTTAAACAATAGTCAGAATTCAGCCCTCAGTTTCCCCTTACCTGAAGTCTACGTGACAGCAGTTGGCATTTTCCATCTGGTGGGAGTCCTGGTTTCTGAAAAACAACTTAAGATATTATCTTTTGGCTGGGTGTGGTGGCTGACATCTGTAATTCCAGCACTTTGGGAGGCTGAGGTGGGTGGATCACCTGAGGTCAGGATTTCAAGACCAGTCTGGCCAAAGTCGTGAAACTTGTCTTTACTAAAAATAGAAAAATTAGCTGGGCATGGTGGTGCATGCCTGTAGTTCTAGCTACTCAGGAGGCTGAGGCAGGAGAATCGCTCGAACACAGGATGCAGGAGAATTGCTCAAACACAGGAGGCGGAGGTTGCAGTGAGCTGAGATTGCAGCACTGCACTCCAGCCTGGGCAACAGAGCGAGACTCCGTCTTAAAAAAAAAGATTTAATCTTTTAGTTTCTACAGAGAACCAAACACTTTGTGACTCTGACTTACTGGGTGGTTATTGTTTAAGCTATTATTGTCTTCTTGCTTCAAACGCTGTTCATTTACTTCTCTAATTGCTGGTTGCAGGGTCAGCTAGGTGACTAGAATTTCCTTGGAAGAACTCAAAATTTTTCTTCATTTCCATGCTTGTGGGACCCAGCAAGCCCCTAAGAGGGGTCCCTGCTCTGTCTCACTACCACCCCAGGGCCTTAGCTTTTGTAGCCCCAGCCCCTGAAATGCCAGGAGCGTATCCGGTGTTGGCCTGGCCTGCTGCACTCTGGCCCCCAAGCTTCAGGCCTTGTATGCAAGAAATACATGCTCATGAAGGGGGCCAGAGTATGCCACCTTAAAACATGCCAGTTTAACATGTGGATTGTTTTGAGTCGAAGTTTATTGGGAATCAACAGACAGAGAAAGAAAGCCTTCTTGTAGCTTCCCTTACCTGACTAAAAGCAGAAACTTCCGAGAAATTAGGTTGCCATAAATCCCTTCTCTCCCCAGGGGCATTTTATGTCCATGAAAAAGATGGAAAGTTGACATTGAGATGAATCTGCACAAAGAAGCCTTCCTAAAATAACCCTGTCTTCCATTAGTTTCACCACATATTTACCTTTTGACAATTTATTGCCCCTAGGTGCCCAACCCCCACCCTTTCTTTGCTAGTCACTTCTCCACAATTTATTGCCCTTGTTAAAATGGTACATAAGCCCCTGAGCTTAACCACCTCTTTGAGGTTTTACTTCTTTTTGTGTAGCCCCATGCACATAAAATTAAAACATCACCTAAACTTGTATGTCTTTTTCTCCTATTAATGTCTTTTGTTAGTTTAATTTACACTGACAATAAGAGGGTAGAGAAAAAGTTTTTTCTTCCAGGTACTTGCATATAATGATGAAAACTCGGCCAGGCACAGTGGCTCACACCTGTAATCCCAGCACTTTGGGAGGTCGAGACTGGTAGATCACCTGAGGTCAGGAGTTCGAGATCAGCCTGGCCAACATGGTGAAACCCCATCTCTACTAAAAATACAAAAATTAGCTGGGCATGGTGGCACGCACCTGTAATCCCAGTTACTCGGAAGGCCGAGGCAAGAGAATTGCTTGTGACTAGGAGGCAGAGGCTGCAGTGGACTGAGAGCTTGCCACTGCACTCCAGCCTGCACAGCAGAGCAAGACTCCATCTCAAAAAAAAAAAGAAAAAAGAAAAAAAAGAAAGAAAACTCTTTATCATTACCTGGTTGTAGTATTTTAATTATATAACATATGACAGATTCTAAAATGTGGCACTGATGGTACAGCTAGAATATAAACCCATAACTACATATTATAACTAGGTGACATAGCTCCCCTAAGGGAATATTTACAGCCATAAAAATTAATTGTGTTAAAATTTCAAAGTTTCCTGGTGGAACAAGAAGTTGAAACTGCCCTTGGTCTGGCATTTCCTATGATTTGGGGTACTCTTCCCTGGACTTCCTAACCATTGCTGCTACCACCTTGAACCTATCTCCCATAAGGAAACCCTGAAAACTTCCCTCATCCAGTGCTCCCTCCTTGCTGAAATCTGTGTCTTTAGGCTTAATGCAGGCGAATGTAATCTGCACACTATCTCTGTGCCTGAAGTTTTATTCTCAGTTTTTAGATTATCAGAGTGGACCCTAAATGAAGTCACTTATAGCCCTATTAAAGGGAGGCAAGAGGCTGGGTGCGGTGGCTCACGCTTGTAATCCTGGCACTTTGGGAGGCTGAGGTGGGTGGATCGCGAGATCAGGAGATCAAGACCATCCTGGCTAACATGGTGAAACCCCATCTCTATTAAAAATACAAAAAATTAGCTGGGCGTGGTGGTGGGCACCTGTAGTCCCAGTTACTCCAGAGGCTGAGGCAGGAGAATGGTGTGAACCTGGGAGGCGGAGCGTGCAGTGAGCCAAGATCGCGCCACTGCACTCCAGCCTGGGCGATAGAGCGAGACTCCATCTCAAAAAAAAAAAGGGCGGCAAGAGAGATTTTTTGTTTTGTTTTGTTTTGTTTTTTTGAAGACAGAGTCTCACTCTGTCGCCCAGACTAGAGTGCAGTAGCACAATCTCGGCTCACTGCAACCTCCACCTCCTGGGTTCAAGAGATTTTCCTGCCTCAGCCTCCCCACCCGCCACTGTGCCCAGCCTATTCAGTTATTTACAAGGTGCTAGACTTTTAGTTAATCTCTTCAGGATTGGGAGGGCCTGGAAGAAAAAGATCTAGCTATGTTAAGAGACTCTTTACAGATCTAGATTTTCCCCCACAAAGGATGGCTTTGCAGGGCCATTTCAAGATATGGCAGAGAAACATGTTTTGGGGTAAAATATTTTGATTTTCTTCCTTGTCTTGTAATGTTATGCCAGAGTCAGATTGGAAAGTAAGTCATAATATATAGGGTTAAATAAAATCCATCTGATGGGAATTTATGATTTGTGGGAGATGATTCCCCAGACCCCTTAGATAGGAATTTGGGCAAGATAAAAAAAAATCAGAGCTTAGTACCCGTTTGTTACAGTGGCTCCAGAAAATAAATCACATTGTCTAAATGATTCTTATATCCATATAATAAAATACTATTAGCCCGTTGCCAATGATCATGAAGAAGTTTACTTAGTGATATGGAAGATATACTGAGAGGACAGTGCCTGCTACAAAACTGCAGGACTGGGCTGGGCGCGGTGGCTCACGCTTGTAATCCCAGCACTTTGGGAGGCCGAGGCGGGCGGATCACGAGGTCAGGAGATCGAGACCATGGTGAAACCCCGTCTCTACTAAAAAGACAAAAAATTAGCCGGGCGTGGTGGCGGGCGCCTGTAGTCCCAGCTACTCGGAGAGGCTGAGGCAGGAGAATGGCGTGAACCCGGGAGGCGGAGCTTGCAGTGAGCCGAGATTGCGCCACTGCACTCCAGCCTGGGTGACAGAGCAAGACTCCGTCTCAAAAAAAAAAAAAAAAAAAAAAAAAAAAAAAAACTGCAGGACTGATTAGTCACATATACAGTTGATTCTCATTATTCACAGATTCCATATTTTGTGAATTTGCCTACTCACTAAGATGTATTTGTAATCCTAAAATAAATATCCATGGTGCTTTTGTGGTTGTTTGTGGACACCTACAGAGTAGTGAAAAACTTGAGTTGCCTTACGAGCACATTCTCAGCGAGGTCAAACAAGGTGATGTTCCACCCTCTTATTTCAGCTCTCACACTGTATCCAAAAGTCCTTTTTGCTATTTATTTATTATTATTATTATTTGAAACGGAGTCTGGCTCTGTTGCCCAGGCTGGAGCACAGTAGTGCGATCTCTGCTCACTGCAACTTCCACCTCCTGGATTCAAGCGATTCTCCCATCTCAGACTCCTGAGGAGCTGGGACTACAGGGGCACGCCACCACACCCAGCTAATTTTTGTATTTTTAATAGAGACGGGATTTCACCATATTGGTCAGGCTTTTCTCAAACTCTTGACCTCAGGTGATCCACCTGCCTTGGCTTCCCAAAGTGCTGGGATTATAGGCATGAACCATTGTGCCCAGCCCCTTTTTGCTATTTATTTAGTGCCATGTTTTTCACATTTTTGTGCTCTGTGTTGGTGAATCCATTGTTTAAAATGTCTCCCAGTGTAGTACTAAAATGTCCAGTGTTTCTAAGTCCAAGAAGATTAGGATGTGCCTTACAGATAAATCATCATCATGTACGTTAGATAATCTTTGTTCAGGAATGAATTAAAGTGCTCTTCATCATGAGTTCAGTGTTAATGGATGAAAAATATATATTAAATGAGGTGTCTTTCAACAGAAACATGCATAAACCAAGACTATGTATTGCTCAGTTGCTGAAAATGTTGTGACAAGAGGCTCACAGGCACCTACCCCTGTATTCCCCTAGGAGTAATGTTTTAGTATTCACTAATTCAGTGTCAGTGGTGACTTTATAGAATATAATTGCCGTGAATAATGAGAATCAACTGTACAAACATTAAATGAATTTTTTATGATACATATGTACAAACACATAGACAAATCTGAAAGAATATGCACAAACCTATGATCAGTGATTGTCTCAAGGTAATGTGTAGAATTCTGGTCTTTTACATTTTCCTCTTTTTGCCAGTTTTCATTTTCTAGTTTTTCTTTGTTTTTTTTTTTTTGAAACAGAGTCTCGCTCTGTCACCCAGGCTAGAGTACAGTGGCATGATCTTGGCTCACTGCAACCTCCGCCTCCCAGGTTCAAGCGATTCTTCTGCCTCAGCCTCCTGAACAGCTGGGATTACAGGTATGCGACACCGTGCCTGGCTAATTTTTGTGTTTTTAGTAGAGACGGGGTTTCACCATCTTAGCCAGGCTGGTCTCGAACTCCTGACTTCAAGTGATCCGCCTGCATCAGCCTCCCAAAGTGCTGGGATTATAGGCATGAGCCACCGCGCCCAGCTGATATTACTTCTTTTTCTCATTTCTCTTCCTTGCCTAATTTTTCTGGCTAGAGACTCAATTATAAGGCTGAAAAGAAGTAGCAATGGCAGATATCCTTGTCTTCAATTCCATCCAGGTTGCTGTGAATGCCATCATTTCATTCCTTTTTATGGCTGAATAGTATTCCATGGTATACATATACCACAATTTATTTATTTTTTTTTTTTCAGTGATAATAACTCAATCCTCTATTTGACAAAGAAGAGGGAGAAGGAAGAGGAAGAAAAAGAAAGTGGGATAAAGGATCAGAAAGGGAGGAAAATAGAAAAAATTAGAGTATGACTCCAGGGTAGACCTGTTTTGTTGTCATTGAGTTGGTTGGTTGGTTTGTCTGTTGTATTCTTCATGTTTCGCCAAGTTGGCCAGACTGGTCTCGAACTCCTAGCCCGAAGTGATCAACCCGCCTCGCCCCCCAGAGTGCCGGGACCACAGGCGTGAGCCACCACGTCCAGCCCCCACATTGCTTCTGGCCTCCGTGGTAGACCTCCCAGATGGAGCAGCCAGGCAGAGGAGCTCCTCACTTCTACCCAGACACGGGGCGGCCGGGCAGAGGGGCTCCTCACTTCCCAGACGGGGCGGCCAGGCAGAGACGCTCCTCACTTCTTCCCAGACGATAGGTGGCCGGGCAGAGGCGCTCCTCACTTCCCAGACGATGGGTGGTCGGGCAGAGGCGCTCCCCACTTCCCAGACGATGGGTGGCCGGGCAGAGGCGCTCCTCACTTCCCAGATGATGGGCGGCCGGGCAGAGGCGCTCCTCACCTCCCAGACGATGGGTGGCCGGGCAGAGGCACTCCTCACTTCCCAGATGGGGCAGCCGGGCAGAGGCGCTCCTCACTTTCCAGACGATGGGTGGCCGGGCAGAGGCGCTCCTCACTTCCCAGACGGGGTGGCCGGGCAGAGGTGCTCCTCACTTCCCAGACGATGGGTGGCCGGGCAGAGGCGCTCCTCACCTCCTAGATGGGGCGGCCGGGCAGAGGCGCTCCTCACTTCTTCCCGGTCGGGGCGGCCGGGCAGAGGCGCTCCTCACTTCTTCCCGGATGGGGCGGCGGGGCAGAGGCGCTCCTCACTTCCCAGACGGTGGGTGGCCGGGCAGAGGCGCTCCTCACTTCCCAGACGATGGGTGGCCGGGCAGAGGCGCTCCTCACTTTTTCCCGGATGGGGCGGCCGGGCAGAGGCGCTCCTCACTTCTTCCCGGATGGGGGCGCCCGGGCAGAGGCGCTCCTCATTTCTTCCCGGACGGGGCGGCCGGGCAGAGGCGCTCCTCGCTTCTTCCCGGACGGGGCGGCCGGGCAGAGGCGCTCCTCGCTTCTTCCCGGACAGGGCGGCCGGGCAGAGGCGCTCCTCGCTTCCTCCCGGACGGGGCGGCCGGGCAGAGGCGCTCCTCACCTCCCAGACGATGGGAGGCCGGGCAGAGGCGCTCCTCACTTCCCAGACGATGGGTGGCCGGGCAGAGGCACTCCTCACTTCCCAGACGGGGCGGCCGGGCAGAGGCGCTCCTCACTTCCCAGACGGGGTGGCCGGGCAGAGGCGCTCCTCACTTCCCAGACGATGGGTGGCCGGGCAGAGGCGCTCCTCACTTCCCAGACGATGGGTGGCCGGGCAGAGGCGCTCCTCACTTCCCAGACGGTGGGTGGCCGGGCAGAGGCGCTCCTCACTTCCCAGACGGGGCGGCCGGGCAGAGGCGCTCATCACTTCCCAGACGCGGCGGCCGGGCAGAGGCACTCATCACTTCCCAGAAGAGGCGGCCGGGCAGAGGCGCTCCTCACTTCCCAGACGATGGGTGGCCGGGCAGAGGCGCTCCTCACTTCTTCCCGGATGGGGCGGCCGGGCAGAGGCACTCCTCACTTCTTCCCGGACGGGGCGCCCAGGCAGAGGCGCTCCTCATTTCTTCCCGGACGGGGCGGCCGGGCCGAGGCGCTCCTCACTTCCCAGACGGGGCGGCCGGGCAGAGGCGCTCCTCACTTCTTCCCGGACGGGGCGGCCGGGCAGAGGCGCTCCTCACTTCTTCCCGGACGGGGCGGCCGGGCAGAGGCGCTCCTCACTTCTTCCCGGATGGGGCGGCCGGGCAGAGGCGCTCCTCACTTCCCAGACGGTGGGTGGCCGGGCAGAGGCGCTCCTCACTTCCCAGACGATGGGTGGCCGGGCAGAGGCGCTCCTCACTTCTTCCCGGATAGGGCGGCCGGGCAGAGGCGCTCCTCACTTCTTCCCGGATGGGGGCGCCCGGGCAGAGGCGCTCCTCATTTCTTCCCAGATGGGGCGGCCGGGCAGAGGCGCTCCTCACTTCCCAGACGGGGCGGCCGGGCAGAGGCGCTCCTCACTTCTTCCCGGACGGGGCGGCCGGGCAGAGGCGCTCCTCGCTTCTTCCTGGACGGGGCGGCCGGGCAGAGGCGCTCCTCGCTTCTTCCTGGACGGGGCGGCCGGGCAGAGGCGCTCCTCACTTCCTCCCAGACGGGGCGGCCGGGCAGAGGCGCTCCTCACTTCCCAGACGGTGGGTGGCCGGGCAGAGGCGTTCCTCACTTCCCAGACGGTGGGTGGCCGGGCAGAGGCGCTCCTCACTTCCCAGACGGGGCGGCCGGGCAGAGGCGCTCCTCACTTCCCAGACGGTGGGTGGCCGGGCAGAGGCGCTCCTCACTTCCCAGACGATGGGTGGCCGGTCAGAGGCGCTCCTCACTTCTTCCCGGATGGGGCGGCCGGGCAGAGGCACTCCTCACTTCTTCCCGGATGGGGCGCCCGGGCAGAGGCGCTCCTCATTTCTTCCCGGATGGGGCGGCCGGGCCGAGGCGCTCCTCACTTCCCAGACGGGGCGGCCGGGCAGAGGCGCTCCTCACTTCTTCCCGGACGGGGCGGCCGGGCAGAGGCGCTCCTCACTTCTTCCCGGATGGGGGCGCCCGGGCAGAGGCGCTCCTCATTTCTTCCCGGACGGGGCGGCCGGGCAGAGGCGCTCCTCACTTCCCAGACGGGGCGGCCGGGCAGAGGCGCTCCTCGCTTCTTCCCGGACGGGGCGGCCGGGCAGAGGCGCTCCTCGCTTCTTCCCGGACGGGGCGGCCGGGCAGAGGCGCTCCTCGCTTCTTCCCGGACAGGGCGGCCGGGCAGAGGCGCTCCTCACCTCCCAGACGATGGGAGGCCGGGCAGAGGCGCTCCTCACTTCCCAGACGATGGGTGGCCGGGCAGAGGCGCTCCTCACTTCCCAGACGGGGCGGCCGGGCAGAGGCGCTCCTCACTTCCCAGACGGGGCAGCCGGGCAGAGGCGCTCCTCACTTCCCAGACAGGGTGGCCGGGCAGAGGCACTCCTCACTTCCCAGACGGGGCGGCCGGGCAGAGGCGCTCCTCACTTCCCAGACGGTGGGTGGCCGGGCAGAGGCGCTCCTCACTTCCCAGACGGTGGGTGGCCGGGCAGAGGCGCTCCTCGCTTCCCAGACGGTGGGTGGCCGGGCAGAGGCGCTCCTCGCTTCCCAGACGGTGGGTGGCCGGGCAGAGGTGCTCCTCGCTTCCCAGACGGGGCAGCCGGGCAGAGGCGCTCCTCACTTCCCAGACCGGGCGGCCAGGCAGAGGTGCTCCTCACCTCCCAGACGGGGCGGCCGGGCAGAGGCGCTCCCCACCTTCCAGATGGGGCGGCGGCCGGGCAGGGGCTGCAATCCCAGCACCCTGGCAGGCCAAGGCAGGCGGCCGGGGGGTAGAGGCTGCCGCGAGGCCAGACCACACCACCGCACTCCAGCCCGGGCAACACCGAGCACTGGGTGAGCGAGACTCCGTCTGTAGTCCCAGTACCTCGGGAGGCTGAGGCGGGCAGAGCACTCGGCATCAGGAGCTGGCGACCAGCGTGGGCAAGATGGCGAACGCGTGCCTGCATCCAACGGAGAAAAGGCAGGCAGCGGTGGCGCGCGCCGGCAGTCCCAGGCAGTCCGCGGCGCAGGCAGCAGGAAGCCGAGTAGATTGTAGCCTGGGCCAGAGAGGGAAAGAAAGAAAGAAAGAAAGAAAGAAAGAAAGAAAGAGAGAAAGAGAGAAAGAGAGAAAGAGAGAAAGAGAGAAAGAGAGAAAGAGAGAAAGAGAGAAAGAGAGAAAGAGAGAAAGAGAGAAAGAAAGAAAGAGAGAAAGAAAGAGAAGAAAGGAAGGAAAGGAAGGAAGGAAAGGAAGGAAGGAAAGGAAGGAAGGAAAGGAAGGAAGGAAAGGAAGGAAGGAAAGGAAGGAAGGAAAGGAAGGAAGGAAAGGAAGGAAGGAAAGGAAGGAAGGAAAGGAAGGAAGGAAAGAAAGAAAGGAAAGAAAGAAGAAAGAAGGAAGGAAGAGAGGACCACAATTTATTTATCCACTCATTGATTGATGGGCATTTTGGCTGGTTGCATATTTCATAATTAAAATAAACATGGATAAATTCACTATCAAAATAAAATAGGGTCAAGCAATTCTTTTGCCTCAGCCTCTCGAGTAGCTGGGATTACAGGTATGTGCCACCACGCCCGGCTAATTTTGTATTTTTCGTAGGGAGGGGGTTTCACCATGTTGGTCAGGCTGGTCTCGAACTCCTGACCTCAGGTGATCCTCCCACCTTGGCCTCCCAAAGTGTTGGGATTACAGGCATGAGCCACTGTACCCGGCAACCAAAATTTTTAAAATATACAACCTTTCAACTTATTAAGAATATATTTTATCTTTATAGGGATCAAATTTTGCCCTGATAAAAAGAAAAGAAACATTAAAATGCTGTCAATTGAATAAAAACAAACACTGATATGGTTAGAAATATTAGTTTTAGATTTAAAATCCTGGATTTAAGTCTCAGCTTCATCACTACAACTGTATGATGTTGGCAAAGTTATAAAATTGACATGAGCCACATGTCAAGTATAAGAAAATTTGAATAGCAAGAGAAGTCTGAATGAAAATGCTTGCTTTGTCATTTGCCTTTGTATGTCCTTGGACAAGTTACTAAATTTCCCTGTGCCTCAGTTGCCTCCTCTGCAAAAAAATGGGGATTGACAACCTTCTAGGTTTTTGGTCAGGATTAAATGAGTGAACACATACAAAGCATTTAGAGCAATTCCAATCCCATGGTAAGCCCTTCCATAAGTGCTGTTGTTCCCTCTCCACTAGGTAACTACCAAATCTTAAATGAGTTTATAAATACCAAGCACTTCACACAGTACCTAGCGCACCAACTCATGATACCTTTCATGATAATCCATCAATCCAGGATTCAGTGTTGTTGGTTTTGTTGTTGTTGTTTTGTTGTTGTTGTTGTTGTTGTTGTTGTTGTTTTTGAGGCAGAGTCTCGTTCTGTTGCCCAGGCTGAAGTATAGTGGCATGATCTCTGCTCAATGAAGCCTCTACCTCCCGGGTTCAAGTGATTTTCCTGCCTCAGCCTCCCGAGTAGCTGGGATTACAGGCACATACCACCATACCCAGCTAAGTTTTTGTATTTTTAGTAGAGACAGGGTTTTGCCATGTTGGCCAGGCTAGTCTCGATCTCCTGACCTCAGGTGATCCACCCACCTTGGCCTCCCAAAGTGTTGGGATTACAGGTGTGAGCCACCACGCCTGGCCCAGGATTCAGTTTTGATGTTGACATTGTTGAAAGCTGAGCAACTCCTTCAACAGGTTGAAGGACCACCAATCTGTTGATCAAGCAAGACCATGGTGGCTACCAGCACAGTCATAGCAGTGTCTCAAGGGTAAGGCTTCAGAGATTTGGTGTAAGGTAGGTCCTTCAGTGCAGGTGTGGGACCTGACCAAGCGTAGGCAAGATTTGTACTTTAATAGGTGCAGAGAGGGTGGGGCATGGTGTCTCATGCCTGTAATTCTAGCACTTTGGGAGGCTGAGGCCAGTGGATCACCTGAGGTCGGGAGTTTGAGACCAGCCTGGCCAACATGGTGAAACCTCGTCTCTACTAAAAATACAAAAATTAGCTGGGTGTGGTGGCAGGCGCCTGTAATCCCATCTACTCGGGAGGCTGAGGCAGGGGAATCGCTTGAAGCTGGGAGGTGGAGGTTGCAGTGAGCCCATATCATGCCACTACACTCCAGCCTGGGCAGCAGAGCGAGACTCCGTCTAAAAAAAAAAAAAAAATTCAGAGAGGAGATTTCAGTTTTGAACTGAGCTTTAAGGAACAAAGAGTTGTTTGATAAGCCCAGTTGATCAAACTGCTTTTCTGAAAAGGGAGCTATTAACCCTGATAATAAGAGATAGTTGAGTCCACAGTTCAGATAAATGAGTTTCAGGAAGTTTTTGGCATAAACCATAAAGTCATTTGCAATGTTATCTTCCTGGGCAAGAATTTTCTGGAAGAATAAAGTCATGTTAATATTGACAGTCTCAGCCTGGCCCAGTGGCTCACATCTGTAATTCTAGCACTTTGGGAGGCCAAGGCGGGTGGATCACTTGAGGTCAGGAGTTTGAGATCAGCCTGGCCAACATGGCAAATCCTTGTCTCTACTAAAAATACCCAAAAAAAAAAAAAAAAATTATCCGGGCATGGTGGCTGTGATCCCAGCTACTTGGAAGGCTCAGGCACTACAATTGCTTGAACCAAGGAAGGGGAGGTTGCAGTGAGCTGAGTTCGCTCCACTGCACTCCAGCCTGAGCAACAGAGTGAGACTCCATCAAAAAAAAGAATATATATATGTATATAAACAGTCTCTGTTCTTAATTAAACTGTGTGACTGTGAATGGTTTCAGATTAGTGTCCTTTAGTGCCATTGTTCTTAAGCAAGCCTTTCTAGAGCTTATGAAAGCAGGAAAACCAATGAAATTGAACTTGCATATAGGGACAGGCATTTGGAGCTAGTCTTGTCTTCAGAGACCAGACCTAACACAAGAAGACAGATGAAAGTCTTCATATATCTCAAAGAAAACCTGTTCTATTTGTCCAGAAATGTGTCTTTATTAAATGTGAGATTTAATAAAGCTAGCAGTTAAAGTGATAAAACATTGATTGTAGTTTATGACAGTGCAGATGCCAAGCACCTTTGAGATAGATGTCCCTGGGACCAAATCTGGTGCAAGTGAGCTCATGTACCTGGGTGTAAGAGCAGGCCCAGGAACCACGTGACCACAACACGGTTGATGCTTGAACAGAAGCTGCAGTGATACGCCTTTCTCACAGCTGTCGCTGTTGCCTCTTCCTCTTCCCACTCTGCCTAATCTAAAATACATTTTCTCCTTGAGCCATCCTTGCTGCAGGGAAGCGTCTGTCAACACTGCAGTTTGCCTTCATTTGTGAAATTCTAGTTAGTTTTTTTTCCCCAACTGCTCCTTCCATAGTGAGCTAAGTCAGTTCCTGATCATGCATTTCTCTTTTTTTATATACATAAGTAAACATTTCTTAGCCAAAGCCATTAGCAAACAGTGGAGAAACAGTTTATACCATCTGTCTGATACACTCAGGGAACTCAGTTCTGTATTCCTCTAGATGCTTCAACTATACCTTCCAAAAATGGTTATTTTTAGGGAGATGCAACAACATCCTAAAAGCTTAATTGCATAACTGCTTACTTTATAGTCAGCATCAGGCAATTAAAAATCTTCAAAATCAGTTCCAGACTTGCTAACCCCAAGAGCCATTCTGAAAGGTAGGAGGATTAATATGGATTTTTTTTCTTTTTCTTTTTCTTTTTTCTTTTTGTGACAGAGTCTTGCTGTCTCCCAGGCTAGAGTGCAGTGGTATGATCTCGGCTCACGGCAACCTCCACCTCCTGGATTCAAGCAATTCTCCTGCCTCAGCCTCCCGAGTAGCTGGGATTATGGGTGTGTGCCGATTTTTAGTAGAGTCGGGGTTTCACCATGTTGGCCAGGCTGGTCTCAAACTCCTGACCTCAGGTGATTGGCCCGCCTCAGCCTCCCAGAGTGCTAGGATTACAGGCGTGAGCCACTGCACCCAGAGAGTTTACCAGATATTATGCCCTGTTTATAAGGGAGGGAATATCCTCAAAATATTTAAGACAGTTCACATATTATATTGAATGCCACTAATTTCAATGACAAGAGTCCATTTCTAACATTCCTCATATAAAGCCTTTAGGGCTAACAGGGATAGCTTCTCAGGTACTTATAGTAGCTGCTGTGGGAGTGTGGCCTTTCTGGTTAAATACTAGCTGGTCACCTCTAGAATGCAAATTCTTCTTAAATAAAATTTCGATTTAAATAACAAATGAGAATGTAAGCTCCACGAAGGCCAGAATTTTTGTCTGTTTTGTTCATTGCAGCATCTAAAATAATGCCTGATGAATAGTGAGGGCACAGATATTTGTTGAATGAGTAAATATCACGCTGATTTTGCTGAACTATTTTAACAAGTTACAGACATTATAAAAATAAATGTTTTGGGACGGACACGGTGGCTCACGTCTGTAATCCCAGCACTTTGGGAGGCCGAGGTGGGCAGATCATGAGGTCAGGAGATTGAGACCATCCTGGCTAACACGGTGAAACTCCGTCTCCATTAAAAACACAAAAAATTAGCCGGGTGTGGTGGCGGGCGCCTGTAGTCCCAGCTGCGCGGGAGGCTGAGGCAGGAGAATGGCGTGAATCTGGAAGGCAGAGCTTGCAGTGAGCTGAGATTGCACCACTGCACTCCAGCCTGGGCAACAGAGCGAGACTCTGTCTCAAAAATAAATAAAAATAAAATAAATGTTTTGGCCACAAGCATACTCACTGTAACAGTAATAAAAAATAGGCTTGAACTACATAATCCTTAATTTTAGGGGGCTCAAGGGTTTACAGGAAAGGGGGAGATATCCGAGTAAGAGAGCATGCATGCTAGCTTTCCAATAGCTGGATGTTATCTACTTTTCCTAAGACTATATCAACCTGTTGATCATGACCTGTCTTTTCATAAGAGTCCCACTTAATCTAAAAATTAGGCTGGAACTTAGAGCCAATAAATACATTGTGGACCTGCATTTCCTGTATATCTTTTGTATTATAGCCTCCATGCCATCTAAGAACACTTTGTTCCTTCTCTCAAAATCCTTCCCCGCTTTTAAATAATTTACTTTTGAATTAATAAAAACCTCACCTTATTAATCATCATATTATTTGCATCATATTAAACCCTGATCAGCCCTTAAAATGTTAAAGAAAAGACATTACTATGTTTCTTAATGAATACACAAAACCTTTCAGTAGAAATACTTTTATATTCAGCCCCTGTAAAACCATCAGCTGTTGGAAACGTTTTTAAACATGAACCAAAGGGTCTAGTTTTAACTTAGTTATGAGTGGGTGAAATCCTACCCATTTCATAGAGTTCTCCAAATTAGTAACAACATATATTAGTCTATTCTCACGCTGCTATAAAGAACTGCCTGAGACTGGGTAATTTATAAAGAAAAGAGGTTTAATTGACTCACAATTCCACAGGGCTGGGGAGGCCTCAGGAAACTTACAATCATGGTGGAAGGGGAAGCAAACATGTCCTTCTTCACATGGCAGCAGGAAGGAGAAGGGTGAGAGACAAGGGAAGGGGGAACCCCCTTATAAAACCATCAGATCTCGTGAGAACTCATTCACTGTCACGAGAACAATTACCTCCACCTGGTCCCACCCTTGACACGTGGGGATTATTACAATTCAAAATGAGATTTTGGATGGGGGCACAGCCAAACAATATCACAGTGCAAAATAAAGGAGGGTCCCTTAAAGCTTTGAAATTCTTCTGCTGACAGTCCTATCTTCTTTATTCAAGAAGTATGTAGTCATTTTCAGAATTCACTCTAGAGCTAACTTCTTAATTTAGATGTCAGCAAATCAGTGATGGAAAAAGGTATGCAAAGAAAAAAACCCACATCAAAAAGGATGCAGAGCCAGAGATCCAACCAGCAGGGGTGTTGGGGAAGCCCATTTGCCCAGGACTGAGGCTGCACATCAAAGTTCTGCTGCTGTCTCTCAGCCTTGCTCAAGCCTTGCCACTTCCAGGGACCATCTCAACCATCTACAACCGGTGAGGCCACCTTCAATCTTGCTGCAACTTCGTTGCAACCCTAGTCTCTCTCTTATTTCGATGAATGTCAGCATTTGCTGTTTTCTTCTCCATCCAAATACAAAGCTGTTCACTTCTTCTCCTGGTCTCATTTTCCAAGCTTGTTCGGCTTTCTCCCTTGTTGGATTTTCCCTACTGCCCTCAATAACCATAGATGTATGTACAATGGACATCTATGTATCTGATGGCTGGAAATTGCAGAGGACTAATATTTGTAAACACTGATAAAAGCTGGAATTTATTTTGAGGGGAAAATTTCCATCAGTTCAAGGAGGAATCACATTGGTGAGCCCTTTTTGTCACATGGATATAACTGAAGCTCCTACACAAAAGTAAGTGCTTCCTACTGAGACATTAAGCATGCAGTGTAATTGGTATGTTTTGAAAGGCCATCCTTGTTATAGACTGGCATGGCTCTGCAGAGATTACTGAGTCGTTTAGCAATTTGGCGGGTGGGCCAGGGAGTAGCAGAATGAGAGAGGGGGACTCCTAAGGAAGAAGGAGAGGTGCTGGCCCCAGCATTGCAGTAGCAGGAAAGGGGGAAGAAGGGATAAGTACCCCTGAAGAGACATGGCCCACAGACTTCCAGAGCTAGGATATCTGATGTCCAGTGTTAAACTTTTCTTTTCTGTATTTTTAGTTAGTGAGTGGAGTTGGTTATAGCTAATAATGTTGTATTCTCGGTGCCTTAGGGGAAAAAGAGAAATAAAGGCCTGTGCCCCTACTTTGGAAGGAAGCAAACCCATTGTATCAGTGAGACAGCCACAATATCAGTAAGGATTAGGTTCACTTGCAAGTGAAAGGTAACAGAATATAAGAACATTTAAATAATGTAAACAAAGTCCAAAGTCAAACAGCCTAGGACTGGTGTGGGGGCTCCATGACCATCAGGAACCTGGGATCCTTTTATTCTGTTGCTCTACCATCTTCAACATGTCACATCCACCTAGGGTCCAAAATGACTACCTGACTGACAGCTGCCAGGTCACATCCTCAGGAAGGAGGAAGGCAGTGAAGAAGGTTACTCCCCCATGTTCGAGGGATAGCTCCTCAAGCCCCACGTGATATCTCTGTATCTAATTGACCAGAACATAGTCCCATGACTGCATCTAGCTGCAACAGAAGCTGGGAGATGTAATTTTTATTTTGGATGCCCACTTGTTCAATTAAAAACCAGAAAAACCAGAAGTTCTATTAGTACAGAAGGGAAGACTGATGTCATCACTGTGGTATACATAGTAATCCCCCTCCCCCAAGATGTTCATGCCCTAATCCCAGGACCTGTGAATATGTTATTTTACATGGCAAAAGGGACTTTGCAGGAGTGATTAAAATACGTAACTTGAGATGGGGAGATTTTCTCATATTATCTGGTGGACCCAATGCCATCACAGGAACCCTTAAAAGCAGAGAATGCTTCCTGGCTGTAGTCAGAGGGAGACATGATGACAGAAGGAAAGAACAAAAAATGCAACATTGCTGCTTTAGCAAATGGAAGGGGACCCTGAGCCAAGGCATACAGGTGCCCTCTAGAAGCTGGAGGAGGTAAAAAACCAGATTCTTCCCTAGAGGCTTCAGAAGGAATACAGCCTTGCTGACACCTCGATTTGAGCCCAGTGAAACCCATGTCAGACTTCTGACCTACAGAATTGTAAAATAATAAATTTGTGTTGTTCTAATCCACTAAATATGTGGTAATTTATTATAGCAGCGTAGGAAACTAAATCAGGCACACGACCTGCATTCAGAGTCTCTGCTACAGCCATGCAGGCATCAGAGTGATCCAGGGTGGCCAGAGGCAGGAGAAACCCAGAGCACGCATCCACAGCAAGAAGTGGAAAACAACAACCAATGAATGTATAGAAATTCGCAGACTCACCAGGATCCTTATAAGTGATCCTGGGCTTTCTGAAGAATGAGGCCTGCATTGTTACTATTTAAATATTAAAGGAAAGGATGACTCTCCCTTCTTGCATAATGCAAAGCTAGTTATATTACCCCCTCTCACCCTCAAAATCTGTATTCTTAGACAGAGAACTGTGGTAGGAAATAGATGTTAACTATCTAAAGAAGGTGGGTGGTGTGGTGGGAAAAAAGGACCCAGATTTCATCCATCCATCCATCCATCCATCCATCCATCCATCCATCCATTCAGTACCTACAGAGTATTTATAAAGTCTGGAAACAGATTTTACAAGTTGCAGATGTCCTTGGTGATACTGTGCAAGTTTGCCTATGTGTTCAGACTTTGTGGACATCTTGCTGTGTGCCCAAGAAAGCAGTGAAGCAGAGAGTTGGGGGCCTGCCTGCAAGGAGCTTACAGTCTACCAGGAGGGCAAACAACTAACTGAGTGATGGCTCTAGACAGGGAGGAGCTTCACATGATGGATGCATGCTCACTAGTTCAGATCTTCGCTCAGCACTTACTATAGTCTGACCTTGAGCAAATTTTTTTTTCTTTTTTTGAGATGGAGTCTTCCTCTGTCACCCAGACTGGAGTACACTGGCACAATCTCGGCTCACTGCAACCTCTGCCTCCCAGATTCAAGCAGTTCCCTGCCTCAGCCTCCCAAGTAGCTGGGATTACAGGTGCCTGCCACCACACCTGGCTAATTTTTGTATTTTTAGTAGAGACAGGGTTTCACCATCTTGGCCAGGCTGGTCTTGAACTCCTGACTTCATGATCCACCCACCTTGGCCTCCCAAAGTGCTGGGATTACAGGTGTGAGCCACCGCGCCCAGCCGACCTTGAGCAAATTACTTCTCTTTGCCTTCATTATAGAAAACAACTTCTAGAATGGTTGCTAGGATTAAATGAGTTAACACATACATGGAACAGCTCCTAGCACATAATAAGCAGCTAAATACTTACCAGCTACTACTATAATTGGTACCAGCCATGTGACCTGGAGACTGGGCTTCATTTCCTCATACCTCACGGGGTCTGCCAGGTCAGATGCAATAATGGGTGTAAAAGACATTTATGTACTGTTAAGGTACATTACAAAATGTATAGTGTCATCACCATGTATTTAGTTACTTCTGATCTTGATTGTTTACTGTCCCTACAGGTAAGCTTACAATGTAGGAATCTTTTTGTTTTCTGTCACTGATGCATCCTGACCTCCAAAAACAGTGCCTGGTACATAAAGCACTCAATAGAGAGTTGTTGAATTTCTTCAATGAATCAATAAATTAATGAACAACTAAATAAGTGATCCTGGGTGTCTGAGTCAGCTAAGATGGCCATAACAAAATACCACAGATTAGGTGGCTTAAGAAACAGAAATTTATTTCTTACTCTCCTGGAGGCAGATGTCCGAAATCAAGGCACTGGCCATTTTGGTCCCTGGTGAGGGCTCTCTTCCTGGCTTGCAGGCGGCTGCCTTCTTTGTGTGTCCTTACACAGCAGAAAGACAGACAGAAAGAGAGAGGGACGGGGAGAGATAGTGAGGGCTGGTGTCTCTTCTTACAGGGGCACAAATCTCATCACCAGGGCCCCACTCTTGTAACCTCTTTAACCTTAATTACTTCCTCAAAGGCCCTACCTCCAAATGCTGTCACTTTAGAGGTTAGAGTTTCAACATACGCATTTTGGGAGGACACAATTCAGTCCATAACACGGCGTAAGTGCACACATACATTTCCATAAACATCGAAACAAAAATTCCGTAAATTCACTGTGGCTTGTCACCCCTTGATATGAACTTCTTTGAGCTCTGGCCATCTCAGGATACCTGCACCACCACCATCGGCGCCGTGGCCTTTGTCTTCTTTGCAGGGCGAGTCTCTCCCGGGTTCCCCTGACTGCACCTCTAACAAGCCAATTGTCCAGTGTGACCAAGGAAGAAGAGTCTCACAGATTTTAACCAAGAAAGGGAAGGTCCAGTTGGTCTTGTCAAAAGACAAAATTCCAACAAATATACTTATAGATCTAACTGGCTTTTATTTGCGATTCACGAATCAGGGCAGCTTCCATTCCACAAAAGAGCATGAGGGTTCCTGCTGGAAGGCAGCAGAACAGTGGGTTTTGTAAGATGGGAACAAGGAAATAGGGGAAAAAAAATTTTAAAGGCAGATTGGCTAACATCAGGTTACTTTTTGTGTAAAAAAGCAGAGGACTTCCTTATTGCACTGACACAGATAGACTGGAATCTCCTGTTCTCAAGAAAAACTAGTCTGTGTTGGATCTGTCTGCTTCCTTAAAGCTTCTATTTGATGATGAGGTATTTAGCATGAATGATTCCATTTTGGTTTGGTCTGGTCTGCTAGGGCCTAGTACAGGAGTTCAGTCCAAAATAGCGGGCTCCCATAATTTTGTTTAACAGCCTAAACTTAAGTTCTTCAGTGATCTGAATCCTCGGCTAGACCAAAATCTTCTGCTAAGCTGCTCTCCTTTTGACTGTCTGGCTGAGTTGTTGAAGGCCACAAAATATTTAGCAGGTAAAAGTACTGTTCAGGAACTATAATAATTTATTTTGTATTCATGGCGCTTTTCTGGCTTATAGAACATTGTTAATAAGTTGCTGTAATGTGCGTTTATATTTATGAATTTATAAATATTATGAATAATGTGATGATTATTGAGAGGCATATTGCCAAATATGCATATACTGATTATCAGTCTATCTATGTATTTATCAATGTACATAAATATATCAGTTTTGTTTTCAGGGAAAAAACTGTTTGCAATCTATAACTTTCAAGGCTCTTATCTCTAAATTGAACATGTACCTAGTGGTATCAGACAGAACAAGACTCCAGATAGTAACTAAACAGTCCTTTTTCTTATGACAGCTACTTAATCTGTAACAAAACAAGCAAACATAAAAACTAAATGATATCTAAAGCTTACCACCAATAAAATAAGTCAGCAACTGAACAAAGCACCTTTCTTCAGGCTAGATCTTACATAGACACACAGTATCGACTTCAAAGCCACTTCAGAAGAGACTCAGAAAGCTGCTGGGCCCAGCCTTGCCCTTAGGTTTGTTAGCTTCAGGGTCACAGTCCCAGCGGGGAGCTGACCCATGAATCACACCTGCTTCACAGCCCTGCCAGCACTCACGGGGCCCAGTGAGAAGCCACAGGCATGTTGGTAGCCAGGCCAGGAGACCCAAGGGCCACGCCCGTAGTTCGACAGAGTCATGTTAACCGTGGTTGTTATGGAGACAGCCAGTGTTCTTCATGAATGAGTAGCTGTTCTGTCGCTCTGCCTGGGTCCGGGGACAGGCTGGCTCGTTACAAAGGCACCCATTACGGAAGACAGGCTCAGAGGCAGGAGTGGCCCAGCCCTGCCTTGTAGACGCTGATTGAGCTCTGCTACAGAAAATGCTTGACACAAGACCGTGCACCCCACCCCCAGCCCAAACATGCCTTGACTCTTAAAACAGCCCTGTATAACCACACAGGGCTTCTTGCCCTGTTGATGGCTGCACACACCAATTTTTCCACAACCTTCAAAACCCTTCCTGAAGGATGTTGTGGAGCAAATCCCAGAAGATAAATACCTTGTGAATGAACCCAAACGCAGAGGGCTGTGATTACAGACCCTAGAGCAGCCTTCGAAGTATGCAGGGTTCTTCCCTAAGGCATCACCTTCTCACTAACCAAAAAGGAACTGATTGGTGCTGTGTCCCTCTCACTTATTCTGCTAGGTTGAAGCCTGCTGGATGCAAACTTTGTGCTGTGCTTTTTGTATTCGCTATTTGCAGAGCAGAACATTATTTTTTGGTGGAAGATACAGCTGTGGATATTTGAATCCCTGCCCTCAATTAACTCATAATCTCTTGGACTCATATATTAACAATAAGAGGGTGGAACAGAAAAGTGGCTCCCAACTGATACAGGGTTAAGCCTGTGTAATGACAAACTTCAGAGCTGAACAAGCAGAGGACAAATCACTTAAATGCATGGCTTTAGAGCACTGAGGTCAGAACTACACAGCCATCAAAAAGAATGAGGCAGAGCCTGTGTGCTGATATGGAATAAGCCTAAAACACACCAGAGACTGACAAAGTAAGGAGCACAACAGCCTGTATGATGTATTCCCTTTTGTGGAGAGGAGATGGGGAGGAGGGGACAGGGAGTAGAGGGGGAGGGTGGGAAAATGCAGAGAAGAAGCCCAGAGCATTCCTAGGAAACTGGCAACAGACTGTTTGTTTGTTTGTTTTGTTTTGAGACTGAATCTCACTCTGTTGCCCAGGCTGGAGTGCAGTGGTACAATCTCGGCTCACTGCAATCTCCGCCTCCCAATTTCAACCAATTCTCCTGTCTCAGCCTCCCGAGTAGCTGAGACTACAGGCACATGCCACTACGCCCAGCTAATTTTGTAGTTTTAGTAGTGATGGGGTTTCACCATATTGGTCAGGCTAGTCTCGAACTCCTGACCTCAGGTGATCCACCCGCCTCCGCCTCCCAGAGTGCTGGGATTACAGGCCTGAGCCACTGCACCCGACTCCCCCGCCTTTTTTTTAAAAAGAAACTTTCTTGGGGTGTAACTGACAGACAATAAGCTGCACATATTTAAAGTATATAGTTTGATATATGTATACACTGGCAAAACTATCATCTCAAAGAGTACACATCTTCATCCCCCTCAAAGTTTTCTTGGGCCCCTTGGCAATGCCTCCCTCTTGACCTTTCCCACTCATTCCTCATTCCCTAGCCAACACTCCAACACTGATGTCCTTTCTGTCAATACAGATTAGTTGGTATTTTCTAGAATCTTTTTTTGAGACAGAGTCTCACTTTGTCACCCAGGCAGGAGTGCAGTGGTGCAATCTCAGCTCACTGCAACCTCCACCTCCTGGGTTCAAGCGATTCTCCTGCCTCAGCCTCCTGAGTAGCTGGGATTACAAGCACATGGCACCATGCCCGGATAATTTTTGTGTTTTTAGTAGAGACAGGGTTTCACTAATGTTGGCCAGGCTGGTCTCCAACTCCCGACCTTAGGTGATCCACCTGCTTACGCCCTGAAAAGTACTGGGATTACAGGCATGAGCCACCGTGCCCAGCCTAGAATTTATATAAATGGAATTACATCATATTTGCTCCTTTTTGTCTGGCTTATCACCCAACAATTATTTTGAGATTCATCCATGTTGTGTATATCAATAATTCCTTTCTTTTTAATATTGAGTAATATTTTATTATATGGATATATCACAATTTTGTAATATACATTTGCCCATTGATGAGCATTTGGGTGGTTTTCTGTTTTGGGCTATTACAAATGAAGCTGCTGTGAACATCTGTATACACATTTTTGTATGGATTTATTTTTTCTTTTCTTTTGGTTAAATATCTAGGCTTGGCATGGCTGGGAATTCCTGTAGGTACATGTTTAACTGTTTAAGAAAATGCCAAATTCCTGGTTCTAGTAATTTCTTTGCAGAGTCAATCAGGTTTTCTGATGCAATTTCTAATGGAAAACCCAATCCAATTTTCTGATAAAAGGATCTGACAAATGCTCATGTGTGTAAAGAAAGATCGTTTTACTTGTTCTTTTCCAGTCTAGATGTCTTTTATTTATTTTTCTTGCCTGATTGCCCTGGAAAGAAGCTCTCACATAATGTTAAATAAAAGTGGTGGGAGCAAACATCCCTGTCTTCTTCCTCCTGTTAGCAGGAAGTATTCAGTCTTTCAACAGTAACAACATAGGACTTTTGCAGATGCCCTTTATCAAGTTGAAGACATTCCCTCTTATTCATTTGCTGAGAGTTTTTATCAGGCATGAATGTTGTATTTTGTCAACTATTTCCATTTACTGCAATTATCATATAATTTTTTCTTTTTTCTTTTTTTGAGACAGGATCTCACTTTGCCACCCAGACTGGAGTGCAGTGGTGCAATCACAGCTCACTGCAGCCTCGATCCCCGGGGCTCAAGCAATCCTCCCATCTCATCCTCCCAAGCAGCTGGTACTACAGTTGTGCACCACCACACCTGATTCATTTTTAATTTTTATTTATTTTTTTTGTAGGGATGAGGGCTTACTATGTTGCTCAGGCTGATCCCGAACTCCTGGGCTCAAGCAATCCTCTTGCCTTGGCCTCCCAAAGTGCTAGAGTTATAGGTGTGAGCCACTGCTCCCAGCCTGATGTGGCTTTTGTTATTATTGTTATTTTTGTTAGTTAATATGGTTAGTCAATTAGTAATAATTGACATTATTAATAGTATATTATGCATACTATGCATAATATTAATATAATATGCAATATAATATTAATATATCTCAGGATTCCTAAGATAAACCTTATTTGGTTATGTTTTATTATCTTTTTAATATATTTTTGAATTAAATTTGCCGACATTTTATTAGAATTTTTGTGTCAATGTTCATGAAGGATATTGTTCTGTAGGTTTCCATTTTTCTTGTTATCCTAAAGTGCTGGGATTACAGGCATGAGCCACCGAGCCCGGCCAGAATTTCTTAAAGCACAGAGCAACAGCTTAGGATATTCATTTAAAATCCAGATTTACAGGCATCACTCTACCCATGGAATCAGTATTCCTAAAGATTGGCCCCAACACTAGCAGTTTAAACAGGTGCCCCAGGCAACAGCTCTTTAGAGCTCTCTTTAAGGTTCTGCAAGGTAGGCAACGTTACCATGTGATGGGAATTCAAGGTCAAAGTGTCTAAAAGCTGCCTCTCTACGTAAGGGCTGCCTTGAAATCCCACTGTCAAGACCTCAGTCATTCAGCTAAAGGGAAGGATTAAAAAGCAGAATGTCTATTACAAAGCAAGTGCCTCTGCAGTTGAGCCAGATGCTTTTGATCCCTTCCCAGAGAAGAGCAATTTATCCAAATTCGTACATCTCTATCTCAAAGCGCTTAATGCAAGTATACGTTGACAGGTCTCTACTCCAAGAGGTAAATGGCAGGACTTTCCCTGGACACACGTCTGTGTTGGGATTTACCAGAGGAGAATGTCTGGTGCAAGCTACTATCAGTCATTAAAACCTTAGTCTGAAAGAGCAGCCGTAGAGAGACAGAAAGGCTGCTGTGTGGATCACTTGCTGTGTGAGCAGGAGGCTGCCACTTACGCCACCTAAACCAGTTTTCCCTTATGAGAAATGAGGACTCCTGCCCCTCCTACCTGATAGGGGCTGTCATGACCACCGCAGGGCACGAGGGAGTAAGAGGCTAGTCCTGATGCACAGGAGCCCTCTGGCAGTCCCAAGGGAGGAAAAACTGCCTGCTTCTGTGCTTGCTTGGAGTCTACACTGTCTGGTGGTCTTTTGAAAACTGCTGTTAATTAACTGTAGCTGACTTGGTTGGCTACTCTTTTTAATTATTTGCTTGGGGGGTGACTCTTTTATTCTGTGTAAAATTAGTTTAATACTCAGAATAACCAGCCCCTATAGACTTAAAAAAAAAAAAAAGACTTTAAAATGCAAATTTCCCTCCCCGTTCTTCTCCCTTGATCCTAAGCATCCACAGCACTTTGAAAGAGTTTGATAGTGATATAACAAGTGACATAAAGGCTCCTGGAGAACTTAACATAAATGCAAATAAATTTGTAAAATTTAAAACCAACAGTGAAAAAAATCAGAACTGTTGTTGCTTTTCTGGGCTAGGTGGGGATTGACTGGAAAGGTTGCATGAGGCAATTTTCTAGGGTGATGGTAATATTCTATGTCTTGGTAGGCTTTTGTGGTTACAAGGCAAATGCATTTGTCAAAATCTAATGAATGACTGTGCATTTCATCGTATCCAAGTTTTACATTCAAGGTAAGAGATGGATCTAGCAAAACGTTTCTTTCCTACCTCATGAAAACACCACCTTTTGGCAGACATGAAAAGAATACTGTCACTGGATAGAAATGGGTTCATTTGCCCATGCAACAGAAAGCCAAACACCAAAGTACCAGATGTTTGTTGGGAGAAAGGATTATTGCCAGGCAGCCAAGCAAGGAGATGAGAGTCAGGCTCAAATCTGTCTCCCCATACAAGACTTACAGTCTTAGATTTAAGGGAAAGATCTTGCAGGTGGAATTTTGGAGCTGGACAATGATTGGCTGAAAGGAAGCAGAGTTTGGAAAGTCCCTGGGTATGTGCAGTTGCCTCTTCAAGCTTCTTCATGGGTCGCATGTGCAAATTTGGAGGGAACTGGTTGTGACATCAAAAGGTCATTCATCGGCCGGGCATGGTGGCTCGATGCCTGTAATCCCAGCACTCTGGGAGGTGGAGGTGAGAGGGTCACTTGAGGTCAGGAGTTTGAGGCCAGCCTGGCCAACATAGTGAAACCCCATCTCTATTAAAAAAAAGTACAAAAATTAGCCAGGCATGGTGGCACATGCCTGTAATCCCAGCTACGTGGGAGGCTGAGGCAAAAGGATCGCTTGAACTTGGGAGGCAGAGGTTGCAGTGAGCTGAGATCACGCCACTGCACTCCAGCCTGGGTGATACAGTGAGACCCTGTCTCAAAAAAAATAAAAAGGTCACTCATCTGGCCTCCAAGTCTATGCTGTGCAGACTCTAGTCAGCCATATTGGTTCCAGACTGCTTCAGCCAGCTTTGTAAGCAGATGGGATTATAGCAAACTGTTTCTTTATCTGCCCTCCTGCAAGACAAGCTCAAGCTTTCTGTAGGTTACCAGTTTATTTAACCCTGTGGGGCACTGTGTCAATGCCAAGCTACTGAATGGTGACTCCGCCTTGCATTAAAAAGCATAGCCTGACCTGAATCCCTGTTTTCTAGACACCAGGAGGCTTCAATACAAAAGGCTCCTGCTGGTGTCCATAAATTTCTAGCCTCATCAGAATATGAACAATGTCCAGTGTAGCATAACAGTCACTAGTCTGGGTTCTGGAGCCTGATGCCTGGTTTTCAACACCGCCTCTACCCTTCTTATGATTTGGAGCAGGTCACTTAACTTCCAAGCCTTTATTCATTCACAGAACAGGAATAATAATTGTATCTATATCATAGAGTTGTTATGACAGGGATTAAATAAGAATTTAGCACAATGTATAAGGCGTGGTAATCACTAGAAATCATTGGCTATTGTCATAGGTTATTGTATTCGTATTTATTAGACTTCAAAGTCTCAAAGTTTGTGTTGGTTTGGAAACTTTGCTTTTTTTTTTTTTTAAATAGGAACAGAGGTAGTAACTCCACGTAGTGAAGAAATTATGTCTATTTAATTCTGTGCTGTCATAACCACTTTTAGAAAGGTGCTTGCAGTAATGAACACCCTATATTATTATTTTTGAGACAGTTTCACTCTTGTTGCCCAGGCTGGAGTGGCTCCTGAGTAGCTAGGATTACAGGTGTCTTCTACCACACCTGGCTAATTTTTTGTATTTTTAGTAGAGATGGGGTTTCACCATGTCGACCAGGCTGGTCTCAAACTCCAGACCTCAGGTGATCCACCTGCCTCGGCCTCTGAAAGTGTTAGATTACAGGCGTGAGCCACCGCGCCCAGCCCAACATCCTATATTTTATGTAAATATTATATCATGGACCGACTTGTGTCTCTTCAAAATTTATATGTTGAAGTCCTTACCCCCTGTACCTCAGAATGTGAATGTATTTGGAGGTGGGGATTTTAAAGAGGTCGTTACGGTAAAATGAGGTCATATGAGCAGACGCTTATCAAATATGATATAAGCCGGGGAAATTTGGACACAGACATGCACAGACGGAAAGCATGTGGACACACAGGGAGAAGATAGCCATCTCCAAGCCAAGGAGAGGCCTCAGGATAAACCAACCCTGCTGACACCTTGATCGTAGACTTCCAGCCTCCAGAACTCTGGTAAAATAAATTTCTGTTGTTTAAGCCACCCAGTCTGTAGTACTTTGTTATGGCAGCTCTAGCAAACTAATGGAAGTACATATTAATAAATGATTTATTAAAAGATAAAGCATGGGCTGGGCATGGTGGTCACGCCTGTAATCCCAGCACTTTGGGAGGACGAGGTCGGCAGATCACCTGAGGTCAGGAGTTCGAGACCAGCCTGGTCAACATGGCGAAATGCTGTCTCTACTAAAAATACAAAAAATTAGCCAGGCATGGTGGTGTGCACCTATAATCCCAGCTACTCGGGAGGCTGAGGTAGGAGTATCGCTTGAACCCAGGAGGCAGAGGTTACAGTGAACCGAGATCGCACCACTGCACTCCAGCCTGGGTGACAGAGTGACTCTGTCCAAAGAAACAAAAAAAAGATGAAGCATGATTAAGTGACCTTTTAATTCTAAGAACATGATCTGTCATTTTTAAAAATGCAACATTGCATTGAAAATGAAAACTGTTCTTGGTTGTGTTTTATAAACAAAAAGAATAAGTCACAAAGTAAGCTTTAGTTCCCAGGCTAGACTTCACATTATATGATTTAAATTTTGATAAGTAGAATTTTTTGGTTTCCAGAGCATTGTTTCAAATTTCCCACTGAAGACGTTATTCTCAAATTGGATGACTACAAACCTAATCTTAGCTCAAAATCTACAAGCGGTACAGGCACTATTGAAATTGTCGAAGGAAATGAGCTGGGAGATTTCAACAGCATGTGCTTAGGAGGCACACAGGACAACACAGAGCACACAGTGACTGCTGGTGTGTTTATTAACCATTTCTTCTCAATCTCTGTATTCTTTTTTTTTTTCTTTGTTTTTTGTTTTTGAGACAAAGTCTCACTCTGTCGCCCAGGCTGGAGTCCAGTGACATGGTTCACTGCAGCCTCAACTTCCCTGGGCTCAAGCGACCCTCCCACCTCAGCCTCCTGAGTAGCAGGGCTACAGGCACATTTTTGTATTTTTTGTAGAGATAGGGTTTTGCCATGTTGCCCAGGCTGGTCTCCAATTCCTGGGTTCAAGCATTCCTCCTGCCTTGGCCTCCCAAAATGCTGGGATTACAAGCATGAGCCACTGCGTCCAGCCTTATATTCTGTACTTGTGATGCTCTGGCATTTGGGGGCCTCACTGACTAGGTAGAGTCTAACCCTCTCAGGATTGGATTGCTAGAGATAGCACATAACTCCCTTTTGATCTGAGTGTGCCTTTCATCTGAGTGTGCCTTTCTTCTTCTTTTTTTTTTGAGACAGAGTCTTGCTCTATCACCCAGGCTGGAGTGCAGTGGCGCGATCTCGGCTCACTGCAACCTCAGCCTTCCAGATTCAAGCGATTCTCCTGCCTCAGCCTCCCGAGTAGCTGGGACTACAGGTGCATGCCACCACACCCAGCTAATTTTTTGTATTTTTAGTAGAGACAGGGTTTCATCGTGTTAGCCAGGATGGTCTCGATCTCCCGACCTCGTGATCCGCCCGCCTCAGCCTCCCAAAGTGCTGGGATTACAGGCGTGAGCCACCGCGTATGAAAGTGTGTACTGCATATTGAAAGTGTGTATTGCATATGAAAGTGTGCCTTTCATATGCAAACCAACCAATCCAAAGCCAGTTATCCACCGACCCCCCACAACCTTCTCTATCTGGCTCTCACACTAGGTCACTATCCACCTGCCCTAATCACTCCAGAGCCAGGTGCCAGGCAACCAGGGACAACTCCTGGGCCCCAGAGCTCACTGTACTCAACCTAGACAATCCGAAATCTGCTTACCATGCCTTGCGTTGACTTTTCTGTGGAAACCATGCTAAAGACTATTGCCCAGGTTTTCCCCTTGCTCCCTCTGTCTCCTGACCAATCCTGCTGTTTCCCATGAGGCCCTGCAGTGCCTGGCCTGCCCCCTTCTGCAAGAACCAAGAGTCACAAACTGTCTTTCAATAGCAGTCATCTCCTGAACTGTTGGTCTCAGTGTACCTGAATATAAAGAAAATCTTGGGTACATTGTAAAACAGGAAGCCCACTCAGAGGGGTCTACGCAGGAGGCCTGTGGTCTCCTCTTAATCTGGATGGAACCACCTAGTCTGTAGGTTTCTACTCATCACTAGGCTCTTACCTCCACACTTCTTCCCCCAGGATGCCCCAAATTCCAAGTTAGATCTTCATTCCTTCAGTTTAAGCCTTTAGTTTCTTATTATGTGCAGTGCCCCTGGATTTAGACATGGCTATGCTTTCATCATTTATCCAACCCTTCCAGGATGTGACAGCAAACTACAGAGGCACTGGGCTGAGAACCAGAGAGGGACGGAAGAGACGCCACTGCTGCCACTGATAGACGTCCTTGTCTAATTTTTTTAACTTATTTTGTCATTGATGATTAAGAAAGGGATTATGGGGATATGAACCTTGATTTCGACCTTGTTTTTCCTTCTTTCCTTGTCTGTTTCTTTCTTACCTTTTCGTTTTTGGCTTCATGGGTTATCACTATAGCTAATCCAGATAAAGAATTACAAGATTTCCTTAACTAGTTGGAAAACAACATTTCAATGATTACTCATCTCTAAATGATAATAATACAAATTGTAAAAATGGTAAGGCTGGTTAAAACCAAACTCTTGGGATAAACAAGGAACCTGTGGAATAGGCTTCAAATTCCCTCTTTTCTAAATGATTTCTACAAATACAGTTATCTATTTTCCTTCCCTCCCTCCCTCCCTCCGTCCCTCTCTCCCCCCACCCTCTTTCTTTCTCTTTCTCTCTTTCTCTCTTTCTTTTCCGACACGGAGTCTTGCTCTGTTGCCCAGGCTGGAGTGCAGTGGTACTTTCTCATCTCACTGCAACCTCTGCCTCCTGAGGGTTCAAGCGATTCTCCTGCCTCAGCCACTCGAGTAGCTGTGATTACAGGTGCACGCTGCCATGTCCAGCTAATTTTTTTTTTTTTTTTTTTTTTTGAGACAGAGTCTTGCTCTGTCGCCCAGGCTGGAGTGCAGTGGAGCGGTCTCGGCTCACTGCAAGCTCCTCCTCCAGAGTTCATGCCATTCTCCTGCCTTAGCCTGCTGAGTAGCTGGGACTACAGGCGCGTGCCACCACGCCTGGCTAATTTTTTGTATTTTTAGTAGAGAAGCGGTTTCACCTTGTTAGCCAGGATGGTCTTAATCTCCTGACCTCATGATCCACCCGCTTTGGCCTCCCAAAGTGCTGGGATTACAGGTGTGAGCCACCGTGCCCAGCCTAATTTTTTGTATTTTGGTAGAGACGGGGTTTTACTGTCTTGCCCAGGCTGGTCTTGAAAACTCCTGACCTCAGGCAATCCACCTGCCTCAGCCTCCCAGATTGCTAGGATTGCAGGAGTGAGCCACTGCACCTGCCCTGCAATTGCTATTTTTACATATTATCTCAGTGCTCTGAAATTATCCTAGCCTACATGCAAGAATGGGTAAAGGCCCCTTAAACAAAAATGGAGTGAGTTCTGTTAGTTCTTTTGCTGTTTCACTGCTACAATGGCCTCTTAGAATTACAGTCGCGTCATTTAACTAGGGCCCGATTTCATAATTTGAGGTCTTGGTGGATAGGAATCTTCAGGAGAAATACCTAATTTGAGCTGTGTTGATGTCTTCAAGCATGAGGACAGGCTTGAAAGAAAACAGGCCGTTCCTAACCTGCAGGAGAAGTGAATCATGTTAACCTGGGGTCTTGGAAATGCTCATTTCAGGAGCTGTGCTTTGGGAGGTCTCAATCGCTGAAGGTCTTGCCTTTTGAGTTTTCTCATCTGAGAACGGCCTCAAAGGGACAGAGATGGTCTTGGGACTCTGCCTGGCAGCAGTCCATCTTCATCAGCCCCCTCCCACCTCCCCTGATCCCTCCCTCCTCTTCCTTCTTTACCCCACATAATTCCCTTGGCCCCTTGCCAGCCGTGCTGTCCATATGTGAACAATGCTCTACTTTGATGGAGGAAAAAAAGGGTCTTTAATTTTTTTTTTTTTTTAGTTATCAAAAGTATTGGTACCTTGTGGCTCATGCCTGTAATCCCAGCACTTTGGGAGGCCGAGGCAGGTGCATCAGTTGAGGCCAGCAGTTTAAGACCAGCCTGGCCAACATGGTGAACCCCGTCTCTAGTAAAAATACAAAAATTAGCTGGGCGTGGTGGCGTGCACCTGTGATCCTAGCTACTCAGGAGGCTGAGGCAGGAGAATCGCTCAAACCCAGGAGGTGGAGGTTGCAGTGAGCTAAGATTGCAGCACTGCACTTCACCCTAGGCGACAGAGCAAGACTCCATCTCCAAAAAAAAAGTATTAGTACCTTGATATTTTTTCTATCTCTAGAGGTTTGCTTACAAATACACATATCTATATTAGGGAGAGGACTACATAAACACTCAAAGAGATAAAACATTAATGATGCAACATCAGACATTCTTCAGGAAGGCAGTGAGGGTAGGATCCACCAGGCCCAGCCTCCCAGAGATGTCCCCTCTGCTCCCCCCAGCTCCTCCACGGGTTAGGCTGGCTCCACTCTTGTGTTCTTTCCATCCTTAATTCAAACTCCATGTCCCTCTTCTCCAACTGTTTCCAAATTTCAAACTGCAGCCCTGATGGATCCTTTCTTGTAAGAAGGCTGCTCTTCCTGGCTAGCCTGAAAATCTTCCCCGGCTCATTACCATAGCAACGAGAGCACGCCGCTGAAATCTGCAGCACGGGGCTGGCAGCGCAGCCCCCACACACCACGACTCAGATGGCAACCGCCTCAGGCCACTAAAGGAGCAACTCTTTCTGAGCTCATAGATATTAAAAATAGAAAATGGTATCCCTTGATCAAATTACTGCATGCCTCCAGACTACTTTCCTCTCCTATGTGTGACAGGAGTGAGTTTTTCTTTCATTGCAGAGGAAAATCTAGAGATGGTTCTGTCTAATCCCACACAAAATAGCAGTGACTCAGTGTACAGGTCGGGAGGACCCTCTATTCGGCAATCATCACCCCTCTAAGGACTTGGAGCCACCCTGCACCTCAAGACACTCACATCTGGGGTTGTGGAAAGGGGGCAGAAGTGAGCTCTTTGGGACCAAACACAATTTTGTGGCTGATACTGGCACGATCCTCCCTCGCAGTGCACGGGGCCTTTTGGCTGCAGAGGGAAGTGACCCATACTGAGAGGGAAAATAGAGGTTCTGTGGTTTTGGTGAGCACAGGGGCCACTCAGATGGTGACCAGGTGGGCCGCAGGCCCTAAAGAGGCCTTGACAAGGCCTGTGTCCAGTCTTCTCCCTAACCCAGGGAATCCTTTCTAGAGTCACTGCAGCCTCCAACTCTGGGCTCAAGAGATCTTCCCACCCCAGTCTCCTGAGCAGCTGAGACTACAGGTGCGGTGCCACCAAGCCCAGCTAATGCTTTGTAGGGGAATGGGAGTGGTCTCGATTTTCCAGCTGGCTGGTCTTGATTAGAGTTCTTTCAAGGCATTTCTTCCAAATCTTTTTTTTTATATACTTTAAGTTTTACGGTGCATGTGCACAAGGTGCAGGTTTGTTACATATGTATACATGTGCCATGTTGGTTTGCTGCACCCATTAACTCGTCATTTACATTAGGTATATCTCCTAATGCTATCCCTCCCCCCTCCCCCCACCTTACGACAGGCCCCAGAGTGTGATGTTCCCCTTCCTGTGTCCAAGTGTTCTCATTGTTCAATTCCCACCTATGAGTGAGAACATGCAGTGTTTGGTTTTGTGTCCTTGCGATAGTTTGCTGAGAATGATGGTTTCCAGCTTTATCCATATCCCTACAAAGGACATGAAGTCATCATTTTTTATGGCTGCATAGTATTCCATGGTGTATATGTGCCACATTTTCTTAATCCAGTCTATCATTGATGGACATTTGGGTTGGTTCCAAGTCTTTGCTATTGTGAATAGTGCCGCAATAAACATACATGTGCATGTGTCTTTATAGCAGCACGATTTATAATCCTTTGGGTATATACGCAGTAAAGGGATGGCTGGGTCAAATGGTATTTCTAGTTCTAGATCCTTGAGGAATTGCCACACTGTCTCCCACAATGGTTAGACTAGTTTACAGTCCCACCAACAGTGTTAAAGTGTTCCTATTTCTTCCAAATCTTTTCCTAACTGCATGCACCCCTCCATTTCCCCCTCACACCTCTGGCACTGAGGCTTTTAAAATTCAAAGACCAATAATCAAACCTGTTTTTCTTTCTGTTTTTCCCTTGTGCTATCCATACCCTTATGCAATGCACACAGACTGCCTAGATAGGGGACTTATTTGAAGCTACTTTGTGCAGGCTGGTGGAGTCTATAGGCCCCTTCATTTTAAATGCATAAAAATAAAAAGGAAACCAGTCATTAAAAGACAAATTGCCAATATATTAAAAAACAAATGTGTGATATCATAATATGTGTGCTTCTTTATTAATGCATTATTAAGATCAAGTTTTTTTATTTCAAATTGTTGACATGCATAAGTGTTATTTTGAAACACGTGCCACAAATCTAAAATACTATGAAAATACCTGTGTTTTTTGTTGGTTGCAAAGTTATGAGTACTGTGGAAAAGGTCAGCTGCCTACGTTAAAATGGAAGGAAATGCTAAATTTCAGTTAGGTGTTATATCAAGAACTGTGAAGCGTCTGAGATTTTACCCTACTAGGAAGGGCAACAAATTAGCATGAGACAGTTTCAGGGATGCTGATAGAAGACATGAGACTCCTCCTAGGTCAGACATAAAAGACTGTTTGCTATAGCAACAGCAGGATCCAGAATATCAGCATTTGTGCTCGTTCTCTGAGCCCCATTTCTGGCAGGGTAATGCAAAGAGTGCTAGATGATCCCTGCACACATTGTGGGTTGCATTACATTATTTATGTTAACATGTAATGGATGTATCGCTTTTAAATAAATTTATATTTTAAATTTTTCTCAGTTTTTTTTTTTTTTTTTTTGCTTTGTTTTGTTTTTGAGACAGTGTCTCGCTCTGTCACTCAGGCTGGAGTGCAGTGGTGCAATATTGGCTCACTGCAATCTCTTCCTCCTGGGTTCAAGTGATTCTCCTGCCCCAGCCTCCTGAGCAGCTGGGATTACAGGTGTGCGCCACCATGTCCAGCTAATTTTTGTATTTTTTAGTAGAGATAGGGTTTCAACGTGTTGGCCAGGCTGGTCTCGAACTCTTAACTTCAGGTGATCTGCCCACCTCGGCCTCCCAAAGTGCTAGGATTACAGGCATGAGCCACCGCACTTGGCCTCAGTTTTAATTCCTAAAATATTGGTAGATTCACATGATCAAAAACTCTTTGGGCTCATCGATAATTTTTAAGTGTGTTTACTTTAAAATGTTGGTCCTGAGACTGAAAGCTTGAGATCATCTGGTTTAGATGATTACATTGCATGGTTGGGAAGGTAGGCCGGGGCAAAAAACAAAACAAAACAAAACAGAAATGCTGGCTGCAATGAAAAAGCATATTAGATAATAATAAAAAACATTTTTAAAGAAAGTGTTGGGTGAGGTGATATCTAGGGTGGCAACATTAGGATTCTGTGACATGGGAGGGTAAAACTCTTTTCAAGACTGAAGTCACAGACACTTTAGTGGAAGGAAGCAACGTGTTAGGAAGGAACAAATCCTTCCGGCAGCCTGGTGAATCCAAGGTTAAATTCTTCCCTCCAATACAGCATCACTTTAGTCTCCACTAGACTCTCCTAGAAAGAGCAGAGGAACAAGGAAGAAATCAGAAAAACTGAGCATTTGTCCGAAGGAGACTGAAGTCAGCATTAACTGGCTACTTTATGGTTCTCTTCCCAACTCCACACCATTTCTCATGGAAACTCAAGAGGTAGATGAGCTCTATTATATAAAAGAAAGCAGCAGCATTCTCTGTATACATGCAAGTCACTGTCTCTCATCCTGCACCACTGTAAACACCCAGAACTGGGTGTCTAAATAACTGAAGTCAGGGCTTTGCATGTTCAGGCTTAGAGATCAATGCTGCGTAATCATTAGCTAACAAACCCATGGTGGTGGTGGTGGTGGCAGTGGTGGTTGGTGATGGTGGTGTCTATGCCTCCAAAGGCAGAAACTGAGTCTCTGGAAGGCTGAGGTGGTAGATGGGGAAAACGAGAAGTAGAGGCGCCCAAATGGAAAGACCAGAGTTTCCTCATTTATGATTTTGCCTAGAATGAAAATGGAAGACAGGAGTGCATATCATTTAGACTTTTGGATGCTTGCCTTTCTCTATTTCCAGTCATAAACCCTTGACACATCGAACACAACTTTTTGTTTTTTGACATGAAGTTTCGCTCTTGTTGCCCAGGCTGGAGTGCAATGGCGCGGTCTCGGCTCACTGCAACCTCTGCCTCCTGGGTTCAAGCGATTCTCCTGCCTCAGCCTCCCAACTAGCTGGGATTACAGGCATGCGCCACCAAGCCCGGCTAATTTTGTATTTTTAGTAGAGACAGGGTTTCTCCCTGTTGGTCAGCCTGGTCTCAAACTCCTGACCTCAGGTGATCTGCCTGCCTCAGCCTCCCAAAATGCTGGGATTACAGGCGTGAGCCACTGCGCCTGGCCTAACACAACTTTTTTTTCCCACTTTGCTTTGGCTTCCTGATTCCCCCTATTTTTTTTGTTCTCATTTCGTGGTTTCTTTTAGAAGTTCGATGTGAAAAACAACATGGGTGGTGGAAGATGCCTTTGGCAAAGAAAGTAGCTACATCTCTTTCCATGCAACCTCGTCCTTCCCCCAACAATCTCCACCCTCCCCCTTGGCCCCTGATTCACTGTGTCCCTGACGTCTCTCCTTCTGACTGATTTCCACTCACTGCCCTCAGGAATGTGCTCGAAAACTAATTACCAAAGTATCAATGCCCTGCTGGCTGCTCTGGTTATCCATTGCTGCATAACAAACCATCACAATATCCAGTGGCTTCAGACAACAATCATTTTCTTATTCTCCCTCTGGTTCTGAGTGCTGACAAGCGCAGCAGGCCCTTCTGGCTCAAGGTATCTCCTGCAGTTGCAGTCAGATGGAAAACTCAGTGGCAGGTGGTGGTGACTCCAGAGCTGACAGGTCTCCGTGTCTGGCAGGTGATGCTAGCTGCTGGCTGAGACCACAGTTGAGGTTGGTGGACAGACACCTACACATGGCCTCTGCATGTAGCCTGGGCTCCCTTACAGCATGGTGTCTCCTCACAGCAACAGGAACCTCCCAAGAGATAGCCAGGAGGAAGCTGTGCTACCTTTTATGACCCAGCCTCGGCCTCAGATCTGCTGTAGTTCATCTGTTGGAGTAGTCATAAGCCCTCACCCAGATTCATGACCCAGCCTCGGCCTCAGATCTGCTGTAGTCCATCTATTGGAGTAGTCATAAGCCCCCACCCAGATTCATGGGGAAGAGACACAGACTCCAGTCTCAATGGAAGGAGTGTCCAAGAGTTTTGGGGCCAAAGCAAGTCACAACTTTCCCCTTGCCCTCCTTAGTTAAGTCTGGACCATTGAAACTCCAGCTTTACTAAGATACTAGGGGCCAGGTGTGGTGGCTTACGCCTGTCATTCCAGCACCTTGGAAGGCTGGGGTGGGTGGATCACCTGAGGTCAGGAGTTCGAGACCAGCCTGGCCAACATGGTAAAACCCCATTTCTACTAAAAATACAAAAAAAAATTAGCCGGGCATGGTGGTGGGTGCCTGTAATCCCAGCTACTCACAAGGCTGAGGCAGGAGAATCACTTGAACCTGGGAGGCAAAGGTTGCACTGAGCCGAGATTGCACCATTGCACACCAGCCTGGGCAACAAGAGCTGAACTCCATCACAAAAAAAAAAAAAAAAAATGATACTAGGGCTTCACTTGCCGTTAACCTGCCTCACTAGGAATGGCAGAGACTGGTAGCTGTCACAAAACATCTCTTCTTCCTTTCTTATTTAGGAAAAGTTTTTATCTGCTCACATTGCTTCCCACAATATGAAACTCTATTTCCCAGATGCCTTGCAGCTAGATGTGGACATGTGACTAAGTTCTGGAGAAGGAAAGTAATCAGAAATGTCATATGCAACTTCTGAGAGGTGGCCTTAAAGGAAGGGAAGAAGCTCTTTTTCCTTTCTGTGGAATGGAATACGGAAGTGACAGCTTCAGCCTCCCCAGCCATCTTGGATTAAAAGGATGAGGGCCATATCTGGAGCCATGGAGCAGTGGAACCTGAGTCCCTGTTGACTTTCAGACCTGCCCTTTCACCCAAGATTGCCCACTAAAGACTTACTCTGTGAGAAGATAAAACTTTGCAGGCTTAAGTCACTATTATTTTTGGCTTCTTGTGGTGATGAGACAGCTGAGCCTAATCCTAAAACGGTATACAAACAAAAGCTCTCTGTCTTGGCTTTATGTCCTAAAGAGCAGAACCCTAAAAAGAAAACAGATCTTCCCCAGATCCAGTTGAATATCCTTTTACTACTCACTAAAACATTAGATTCTCTCTTGAATCTGGTGTTTCTCAATAGGTGTGCTACTCATATGGAGAGACAGAAGCATTTTTTGTTGTTGTTATTGTGCAGGACACTGAACTAAATCAATGGCAGGCTGGGCGCAGTGGCTCACGCCTGTAATCCCAGCACTTTGGTAGGCCAAGGTGGGTGGATCACCTGAGGTCAGGAGTTCAAGACCAGCCTGGCCAACACTGTGAAACCAACCCTGTCTCTCCTAAAAATACAAAAATTAGCCAGGTGTGGTGGCACATGCCTGTAATCCCAGCTACTAGGGAGGCTGAGGCAGGAGAATCACTTGAACCTGGGAGGCGGAGGTTGCAGTGAGCCGAGATCGCACCAGTGCACCATTGCACTCCAGCCTGGGCGACAGAGTGAGACTCTGTCTCAAAAAAAAAATAAATAAAAATAAATATGAAAATATTTTTTAAAAATTAGCCAGGCATGGTGGCATGGTGGTGTGCGCCTGTAGTCCCAGCTACTTGGGAGGCTGAAGCAGGAGAATTGCTTGAACCTGGCAGGTGGAGGTTGTAGCGAGCTGAGATCACACCACTGCACTCCAGCCTGGGCGATGAAACAAGACTCTGTCTCATAAAAAGAAAAAAAAAAGAAAAATGGTCAATAGGAGACATTCCCTCACCCTCATGCCCACAAATCATTGTTAAAACACAAAAGTCAGCAGGGCACGGTGGCTCACACCTGTAATCCCAGCACTTTGGGAGGCAGAGGCAGGTGGATCACCTGAGGTCAGAAGTTTGAGACCAGCCTGATCAACATGGTGAAACCCCGTCTCTACTAAAAATACAAAAATTAGCCAGGCATGGTGGTGGGTGCCTGTGATTCCAGCTACTCTGGAGGCTGAGGCAGGAAAATCGCTTGAACCTGTGAGGCGGAGGTTGCCGTGAGCCGAGGTCATGCCATTGCACTCCAGCCTTGGCGACAAGAGCAAAACTCTATCTCAAAAAAAAAGTCTCCCCAAATTTCCAAATGCTCCCTAGGTATACAATATCACCCTCAGTTGGAAACCACTTCTTTGTGTATGTGTGTGTGTGAGTGTGTATATGTGTATTGTACAATACTGGTCTGTTTTTAATTTTTTTGATACATAATAAAGGTACATTTTTCAGGGTACATGTGATAATTTAATGCATTCATATATTTGTAAAGATTAAATCGGTGTGATTAGAATATCTATCACCTTAAATATTTGTCTTTTCTTTGTGCTAGGAACACGTTCAAATTATTCTCTTCTAGCTATTTGAAATATACAATAAACTATTGTGAACTATAGTCACCCTACTGGTCTATCAATTACTAGTTCTTAGTTCTTCTATCAAACTGTATATTTGAACTGTATTAGTCAACCTCTTCATCCTCCCCTCCGCCCTTCCCAGCCTCTGGTAATCGCCAACCTACTCTCTACCTTCATAAGATCCACTTTTTTTTAGCCCCCACATTTAAGTGAGAACATGTGATATTTGTCTTTCTGTGTTTGTCTTTTAACACCTAACGTAATGACACAACCACTGCCGTAGACCAAGAAAGCAGGACTGGCCCTCTCTCCCACCTACCTTAGATGTTCTATGTTCTTTCTTTCTGATGACTAATACTGGGCATGACTCATTTCAAAACCCACATAGATGTGACCTCACCATGTCACCCTTGGTGGATGCCTTGGTTCACTTTTTTTTCTTCTTCTTTTTCTTTTTTTTTGAAACGACGTCTCACTCTGTCGCCCAGGCTGGAGTGCAGTGGCACGATCTCAGCTCACTGCAAGCTCCGCCTCCCGGGTTCATGCCATTCTCCTGCCTCAGCCTCCCAAATAGCTGGGACTACAGGGGCCCGCCATCACGCCAGCTAATTTTTTGTATTTTTAGTAGAGACAGGGTTTCACCGTGTTAGCCAGGATGGTCTCCATCTCCTGACCTTGTGATCCACCTGCCTCAGCCTCCCAAAATGCTGGATTACAGACATGAGCCACCGTGCCCGGCCTTCTTTTTTTTTGAGACGGAGTCTCACTCTGTCCCCCAGACTGGAGTGCAGTGGCGTGATCTCAGCTCACTGAAATCTCCACTTCCTGGGTTCAAGTGATTCTCTTGCCTCAGCCTCCTGAGTAGCTGGGATTACAGGCATGCACCATGATGCCCAGCTAATTTTTTTCATATTTTTAGTAGAGATAGGGTTTCACCGTGTTGGCTAGGCTGGTCTCAAACTTCTGACCTCAAGTGATCCACCTGCCTTGGCCTCCCAAAGTGTTGGGATTACAGGTGTGAGCCATAATGCCTGGCCAGTGCCTTGATTCTCAACTCAGGTTATAAGAAAATCTTTCTGGGTGCAGAGAACTAATCAAGTTTCATAAGATGAGAGGTCTCTGGGCACACAAATCAAGGTAGGATGAGAAGAACTGGGTGCAAGTGCTCTATTTTTTTTTTTTTTTTTTTTGAGACGGAGTCTCGCTCTGTCGCCCAGGCTGGAGTGCAGTGGCGCAATCTCGGCTCACTGCAAGCTCTGCCTTCCAGGTTCACGCCATTCTCCTGCCTCAGCCTCTCCGAGTAGCTGGGACTACAGGCGCCCACCACCACGCCCGGCTAATTTTTTTGTATTTTTAGTAGAGACGGAGTTTCACCGTGGTCTCGATCTCCTGACCACGTGATCCGCCCGCCTCGGCCTCCCAAAGTGCTGGGATTACAAGCGTGAGCCATCGCGCCTGGCCGTGCACGTGCTCTATTCACAGCCCATAAGCACATACTTGTGTGAAAAAAGAATATGCATCAAAACAAAGGACAAAAACCACTGAAATACAATTGATGTTGATATTTCAAACTTTTTTTTTTTTTTAATTTTTTGAGACAGGGTCTCACTTTGTCACCCTGGCTGGAGTGTAGTGGTGCAATCTTGGCTCACAGAAGTCTTGACCTCCTCCTGGGCTCAAGCGATCCTCCCACCTCAGCCTCCCAAGTAGCTGAGAGTACAGGCGTGTGCCACCACACCTGGCGATTTTTTTGTATTTTTTTTTGTAGAGACGGGTTTTCCCCATGTTGCCTAGGCTGGTCTCGAACTCCTGAGCTCAAGCAATCCATCCACCTTGGCCTCCCAAAGTGTTAGGATTACAGGCGTAAGCCACCACACCACGCCAGCCCCAAACTATTTTAAATAAGTGTCCTCCTTTCTCAAAAGTCATTGAAAAATAAGCTATAGTAGAAGAATCATTGAGCCAGGCAACTTCTTAAGTTTGTAAGTTTACAAATATTCTTAATATTGCTGCACAGTTAAAATAAACCATGGAATCTCTCATTCCACAGTTATAAGCCTGAAGGTCAAAAAGCCAACCTACTTCAGAAGCTTTTTGAAGGAGCTGAGGGAATATTCTGAGAACAAAAGGCATGCAAGCATTAGTAAAGTAGAAGAACCATTTTTCATACACTTCATCTTGATGCAAAAACACACACCTTTCCCATATACACTGGACCAGGGTGTTACCTTATATTAGGCTGGTGCAAAAGTAATGGCAAGAGCCACAATTATTTTTGCATCAACCTAAAAAAAGTAATTGTGACTTTTGCCGTTACTTTTGCACCAACCTAGTATATACCAGACCTCACATCTTCAAACTGGTTCCCATGTAACAGGATACCCTCCAGCATGGTCCTTTTCCTTCCTACTTGCTTAAGGAAACTGACAGGCATTGCACACAGCCCCACCCTGTCCCTCTGGCTGGTTCCTCTGCAGTCCTTAGCATTTGGACCTGTCTCTAACTTGTACCCCACACCAAGAAGAGCAAATGGTGAAGGCAGCTCTGTAAGAGCATCAGTCAAAAGATGTTACAGGTCTCACAATACACTACAGCACCTCTACTCAGCGATGGGAAGCTTTTACAAACTAATATGTCCTTCTCAATTCCAAATTGCATCCAGGTTCATGACACCATGGAGGTATAATCACACTGTTTTACAATCCCAATCAATATAGAAGACTGAAGGCAGTTACTTGAATGCTTAAAATTACAAGAGCCATCTACTCTAGAATGAGGATGGATCAACATCCAGGCATTTCTACTTTCCTTTGTACTATAACAACCTGACCTTTCAAAGGTTTGGAATAATCAATAAAAAACCTTCTTCCAACACAGGATTTCCAGACAGCAAAAACAAAACAATGGCAAAAAACAAACAGGATACCCAGTTAAATCTGAATTTCAGAAAAACAACACATAATTTTTTTAGTATCTGTCCCATGGTACCTTTGGGAAATACTTATACTAAAACAATTATTTGTTGTTAATCTGAAGTTCATATTTAACTGGCAAACCTACCAGGTAACAAAAGGATTCTAAGACTCTATTAGTCAGGATTATTTTGCCTGCTTGTGACAGAAACCCATTTCATACTGGCCTAAGTAAAATGAGAAGTTAATTGGCTGATAAAACTGATAAGTCCAGGGATAGACCTAGCTTCAGATATGGCTTGATCCAGAAGTTCAAATGACATAATCAACACTAGGTATTTGTCTCTGTCCTTCTCCACATATAAGGCCCAGGTCTCTACATGATGGCTATAAACAGCTTGAGGCCTATATTCTCCCAATATGGGCTGCCTTCATGGGAAAAGGGAACTTTTCTGTCTCAGTAGTTCCAGGGATTGTCCTATAATGGAGTCTTACTGGACTAATTGGGTCATGTGCCTCTCCCTGAACCAATTACTATAGCCTACAGAATTGGATGTTGTAACAATTTCTTATGGCTGTTATAACGAATTTCCCAACCTGGATGGCATAAAACAATTGAAATTTTATTTCCTCATAGTTCTGGAGGTGGAGCTGTGTTCTTCCAAAGGCTATAGCAGGGAAACCGTTCCAGCTTCCCATGGCCAAAGACATCCTTGGCTTGTGGCCCCATACTCCAGTCTCTGCCCTCTGTAGTCACATTTGCCTTCTATTTTCTGTCTCAAAACTCCCATTTCCTTTCGATTATAAGGACACTTACGGTTTATTCATAGCCTACCCAGATAATCCAGGATAAGCTCCTCCTCTCATGATCCTTAACCTAATTACATACTTTGCCATGTAAGATAATATTTAAAGGTTCTGGGGATTAGAGCATGGCTATATCTTTGGCAGGGGGCAACTGTTCAGCTTAGGACAGATATTTAGGATTGAAAAGTCCGGGAGAAATAGTTCTCCAAAAAATGATGATGTTGGTACCTGAAAAAGGAAATAATAGATGCTGGAAAGCAAACACAGCAAGATATTTACAGTAAATAGTTTTTAGTCTGTTCGATTCAATTTATTTCATGCAGTTTACCCTTGAACAATCTAAGGGTTAGGGACACCCCCATCTCTGCACAATTGGAAATCTGCATTTAACTTTGATTTCCCCAGAGCTTAACTACTGATAACCTACTGTTGACTGGTAGCCTTACTGATAACACAAACAGCTGATTAACACATATTTTGCATGTTATATGTATTATAAACTGTATTCTTACAATAAGGTAAGCTAGAGAAAAGAAGGCAGCATTTAAGAGCAATGAACTAGGATACCTAGCAGAAGAAATATCTAAGCAGTAAAGCATTCAAGATGTTGCATGGATTGTTTTGGCTGCTTACAGTAAAATTAGAGACAAGATAAATGATTAAAAGATGAAATTTGTAATTAAAAAGGAAGCAGAAAATAAAAATTTTGAAAATTTTCAGCCTGGCCAAGAGTGCAAAGGCATGTTTGGGAGAGCCTCATAAAGATGTAAGTCCTTGTAGGGATATAGTCCAGTGGACCCCTTGCTAAAAAGATTACCATGGAGAGAAGGGAGCCAGGTGCTATTCATCAAGACAAGAAAGACCCCAATAGCATTTTAGAGATTTTTTAGGTTGCCCCTTCCATCACAGGCCTAGAGCAGGACCTTGAAGGCAAGGTTTCCAGAGAGGTGGCCACAAGACCTCAGCATTTGCTACCTGGCACTGCCTCAAGTATCTGCTCCCCACTTTCCAGCACAGCACTCCACAGCTGTTGCAGCTGTGTGGCTCAAGTGGGCCCAGCTGTGGCTTGGGCTACTGTTCTAGAGAATGAAAGTGGTGGACTCTGGCGGCATCCATGTGGTGCTAATTCTGAAGGTGCACAGAGTTCATGAGCTGTGGGGCTATGGCAGCCTCCACCTAGATTCCACAAAATGTACTGGACAGCCTGGGGATCCAGGCAGAAACTTGCTATAGGGGCAGAACTGCCACAGAGATTCTCCACCAGGGAAATGCCTAGTGGAGCCATGGGAGCAAAGCCATAGCAGGGAACCACCACTAGGACAATGACCAATGGAACTGTGGGGTTGGGGCTGTCCCAGAGCCCCCAGAACTGTAGAGCTACCAGTGTGCAACACAGCTTGGAAGAGCTTCAGGCATGAGACCACAAATCATGAGGTCTGTGACATGACTACGCCCAGCAAAGTTATACAGATGGGGCAGCCCAAGGCCTTGGGGGCCCAACTCCCACCCTAGTATGCTTAGAAGGTGAGACATGGTCAAGAAAGACTATTCTGAGGCTTTGGGATTTAATGTTCTTTTTTCCCTGTTGGGTTTTGGACTTACTTGGGACCAGTTACCCCTTTATCTTACGTATTTCTCCCTTTTGGAATGTGAATACCTATACTGTGCCTGTGCCACCATTGTATTTTGGAAGTAAATAATTTGTTTTAATTTCACAGGCTCATTGCTGGAGGAATTTGTCTTAGGATGAATTGTGCCTTGTATCTTGCTCATATCTGATTTAGATGAGACTCTGGACTTTCTAGTTGGTGCTAGAGTGAAGACCTTAGGGCTGCCAGGTGCAGTGGCTCATGACTGTAGTCCCACCACTCTCGAAGGCTGAGGCAGGTGGATTGCTTGAGCCCAGGAGTTTGAGACCAGCCTGGGCCACATGTCAAAACCTCATCTCTACAAAAAATACCAAAAAATTAGCTGAGCATGATGGCATGCACCTGTAGTCCCAGTTGCTCAGGAGGCTGAGGTGGGAGAATCACCTGAGCCCAGGAGGTTGAGGCTGTAGTGAGCCATGATCACACCACTGCACTCCTGCCGGGGGGACAGAGTGAAATCCTGTCTCAAAGTAAATAAATAAATAAATATTAAAGGCTTTAGGGCTATTGGTATGGAATAAATGGATTTTGTATGTGAGAAGGATATGAACTGGCGGGGGGTGCATAGAAGCAGAATGCTATGTTTAAATGTGTGCTCCACAAAGCACGTGTTGAAAACTGAATCTCCAGTGCAACAGTGTTGGGAGGTGGGGCCCAAAGGGAGGTGTTTAGGTCATAAAGGCTCCACTCTTATAAATAAATTAATGCCAATTATAGAGGGTTTGAGGCTGCAAGTTCAATTTCACATACACCCTCTTGCCCTTCTGCCTTCCACCATAGGATGATGCAGCAAGAAGGCCCTTGCAAGATGCCAGCACCTTGATATTCGACTTCCCAGCCTTCAGAACTATGAGAAATAAATTTATTTTCTTTATAAATTACCCAGTCTGTGGAATTGTGTTATAGCAACACAAAATGGACTAAGACATTAAGGAAAGGATGCTTAACAGGCAAAACATGGATGCTTCCTTCAACCAACCACTGTAGCCCCTTGCACATTGTTTAATCAAAACCCATCCAATTGAATTTTCAGGGCCAGCAACTGATTAGCTTATTTATAAGGAGTGTAAATTATGTATATAGACGTATATAAAACTGCATCTTAAAATTTTCAACTTTTGTCATAAAGAATCTAATGAAAAGGACTAATTCATCTTCAATTAAAATATAGCTCATTCAGCCAGCTGCCTTAGCACCTAGACATATGGATCTGTTCCATAAAGTGTTTAAGAATCACTGAGTGAGTTGCTGACTAATTAGCTGCTGATAAATGAGAGACTAATGGAGACCCTCCTTAGAGGCAAATGATATAGAAGTTACGGTCCACCAGTCTAAGAATGCAAACTATACTAAGAGAGCTAAAATGGATAGGAAAGGGAATTTCCTGTACCTGTCCCCGATTATGGTTATTTAAGCTCACTAGAAGATCACAGCAAAGTGACGCAACTCAAGTCTGCAAAACCAGGGCTGACATCTGATACAGCCTCAGCTTCTGAATGCTTTGGTCTGACCCTACAACAGTTTAACAGTTGCAGATAACAAAAATATCATTTTGGAATATAGTAGAACATTCCTCTAAAGGGGTCGTGTATGGTCAGCTTCTAATTCAGCGAAGAGGTTTTAGCTGGTAAAGATACGTTTCCTGCAGTTAAGAAGCTCCATGCTCAGGTGGCAGTAGGGTATCTTGATCACCTTTTCCAAGGTGACTCTTTGTTCTGGTTAAAATCAATTTCAGCTGTGAGCATTCCTTTAGGCGTTCATGTATTTACTTGTTTTTTTTATTGTCGGGATTTGGGAGAGGCGCAGAGGAAGGAGTTTCCTTTCCCAGACACCAGAGCTAAGAAGACATGAAAAGACATGATTCTAGGAAAACTGTTCTCAATCTTGGCCGTATACTGTATTAGGATTATCTGGGAAGCTCAAAACAAACAAAAAATATCAAGTTCAGTTTGAACTCTGGAAGTGGGACCCTGGTACCTAAATGCTCTAAAAGGTCCCCAAATAATTCTAATGGATGGCAGGTGCTGCCAGAGTTAAGAACCATTGCTTTAGAATTTTCTAGCATGGTTTCCCTGTAGGTCATTAGTTTTGTGGCATTCTCTCTAGGAGGTACGGCCTCATAGGGCTTCTCAAACATCAGTGCGCCTGAGCGTCACCTGAGGCGCTGTTTCAAATGCAGCTGCCCAGGCTAGAAGATCACACCCGAAGGCGTCCGGGAATCTTCACTTTTTCCGTTGCTAGTAGTGGAAGGGTCACAGACCAAACACTAAGGCCTGAGCGGTGACAACTGAGGCGAGATGATGGTCAACAGGGAATGCCTCGTGGGAGAAAAAAGACAATTTTGTGAGTATAAACCCCCTAAAAACCTGTTTTTCGTTCGCTTCCTTCTCTGGGCAGTTTTGACCCAGACGACTTTTATAAAGAAGGTAACGTGAGTGTGGCGCTGGGTGTGGTTGGCTGTTCGGGAACATTCCCTCGGGGCGGAACGTGAGATGGGGGCTCCCCCTAGGTACCCTTTCCCCATCGCCGCTTCCCCACTCCGCGCTGCTGCTCAGGCGCCAGCTCCCGCGTCGGAAGGGGCGATGGGGTGGCCCGGGGGAAGGGGCAACGCCCAGCGGCGGAAACAGAGAGCACGCTGGCGTTCCTGCTCCCGCCGAGAGACGGCCACTCGCTGGGGCGCGCGCACCGTGGAGCCGGGAGTCCGCGCGGCTCCAGCAGCCCCTGCCTCGCCTCTCCGCGCTCGCGGCGCCGCCTCCTCCCTTCGCGCCGCCGGCGCTGCTCGGGGGCGGGGCCTTGCCGCTGCGGAGGCCGGGGACGCGGCGGCGCTGGACGCGGAGGCGCGGGGCGCACGGCGCGGAGCCGGCCGAAGCTCGAGGCCGGCGGCGGCGGGAGAGCGGCCCGGGCGGCCTCGTAGCGGGGCCCCGCATCGCCGAGCTGCGGCCGGAGCCGCGAAAAGAGGTGAGTGGGCGGCGCGCGGCCCCAGGCTGCCCGAACCGCGGTCCATCGCTTCCTCCCTCCTTTGCCCAGGGCCCGTACCCAGCGCCCCGAGACTTCGCGTCGGTCCCCAGACCCTCCCCGCAGCTTGCGCCGGGGCTGCAGCCTTCGCTGGCTGCGCTCGGGGCTGGCTCCGCACCTTCCTGCACCGAGTAGCCCTCGGCCGCCCGGGCCCCTCGGCTCGCTCCCCAAGGCCGGGCGCGCGGCCCCCTTGCCCTGAGATGAGGGGCCTCGCGAGGATTCCCTGCCCTGCAGTCTCAGGCGATGCGGGGCCTTTCTTTTTGTTCTGAGCTTTGTCACGCGCGTCGGCATCCAAAGTCAAAAGCGTGCACCCCCTAAGTAGCACTAGTTCCAGTTCTGCAGCGTGATTTGCACGAGGCGCGGGGGGGCTGGCTGAGCCGCCAGTCTCTCGGCTCCCGCCTCCTCTTCCTCCCCCTCCAGCCCTAGGCGCGCTCCGGCCGCCCTGGGGTCCACGTTGCCGCTGGGCCTCGTGGCTGGTGACCCCGGAGCTTGGCGCCTGGTCCTCCCGCCGCGCGGCCAGAGCGCGGCTGCATCCCGTTCTCGCGGATGCTCGGGGTTTTCTCGCATACCTGGGTTTCCACCTTTGCAAACGTGGAGGATCCACACAACTTTGCCCTGCTGTAAAAATCAGATCCCATTTAATATTTTTAATGATTTGCTTTTAAGAAACAAAATGTGAAGAATAACAATTTTGATGAATTTTTTTAGCAAAACTTAAGGATTGTTTGAAATACCACGATGATGCTGGACAATTTCAGATGTCCCACAGCCAGATTTGCAAAACTAAACTTGTGTGACTTGCACAGTTTTGAGGTTTCCTTTGTCTGATTTGGGGTCCCTAGGTCCTACATTATGCAAATTATTGAGGAACATTTCTAGGGCCGGATTAGTGAGATATACAATAACCTGATGAAGTATTTAGCAGCGCTTGAGTGGCTTTGTTTAGCTCATGACCATCAGGTTGGCTCAAATCTCAGTTTTAGTATTTCTGAATTTTGGAGGGCATGGGACAATCTCTTGTCAGTTTTTGTGGGTCTCCAAAGGCATCCTGGTTTCTTCCAGTTGTGTTATAAAAGATGAAGCTAAGCTCATTACTTTCTAAATAGAAACTAGTAAGTTGCTAAGACTTACTGTTTTTAGGCCAGACACTCAATTCTTAAGGTGTCAATGAACAAAAATTGAATTGTTAGGATGTTTAAAGAGGTTAGCTTTTAAGATATATTTTGTTCTCCTATGGAGAGGTTATCCGATTTTCACATTTTTTTAAAAGTTAGTTTTACAGGAAAACGAAAGAAATGAGAGGAAAGGAGTGCTGAGGGTGGGGCCAGGAAATTGTGGTGACTTGGATATTAAGGGCCAAGGATACCATCTGCTTCCTAATGGCTGGTTTAGGTCCAGTTATTGATGGGAAATGAAAAGATTTTGTATTTACATTCCACCCGCTGTTGTTGTTGAGGGCTGGGCAGAAACAACAGTTAGGACAGCTGACCGTAGCAGGCCTAGGGCTACCCGGGTTTATTATGGCCACCTTCCCCAGGAAGGAGGGAACTGCTACCCTTATCCTGTGAAAGTGCGAGCTGGCTTTCTGCATTGGAAGGACAGAGGGCAGAACCTGGGGAAAATGCGTCTGTGTGGATCAGTAGGAAGGGTGGAGCATCCCTTTAGGCAGGTGTGCTGAGAGGAGACAGGTGTCAGTTGATGGGCACTATTGGTGTGAGGGAGCTTGAAGGCAGCGTGGTCCCTGAGGTCCAGCCGCATTTCTCAAAGGACCTGGGGTGGCCACTGGGGGCGGGGGAGCGGTGTTCTGTGCGTTTGGCTTAAATTCTGCAGCATTATTGTTATTACTTGTTTTTTCTTAAAATAAAAAATAAGTTGCCCTATGAAAAAAGATACATTTCTTTTTCAGTGACCTAATGTGAGAAATAACATTCGTAATTGGGATTTTTTAAAAGCACTTCTGTTTTCGTAAAGCAAAACAATTTTTTAAACATTTGTAAGAAAGTAGAAGGAACAGAAGGAATGGTGCTACTATGCTTTTGCTCTCATCTTAGAAAAGGGCGAATGATACTTCACTTGCTCCCCAAAAACTGTTCTTAAAGATCATGGTGGTTTTCTGGACTTTTCAAGTTATTGATGAAGTTACATTAAAAGAGAGACTTGTCTCCAAATTTATGAAGTGTTTCTTAAATTTCCAGAGAGTGTTTCCTTTCTTTCACACAGATATTTGTCACGCTTTCAGGAAAAAAAAAAAAAAGTCCGTGCCTTCTCAGATTTTTACATTTTGATCTTATTTTCCTTTAAAACCCTTAAGCGCTTTATTAGTAGGACTTCCTCTTGCTAAGATTTTGAAGATTAGTGCCTGACAGAAGAAAGTACATATATAAATACTATATAATATGATTATAGTTGTTTATATTGTAATTTGCTATCCTTTCCCAACTTTTTTGATGTTTCTCGGTAATAAAAAAACTTGAACACTCTCCTGTATGTGCATTTGCTGCTTATTTGTAAACTACATGTATTTGTTGTTACAGTTATATTGTATCTCAAGGCCCAATATACACATAGGGCTGGATTTGTTGTTAACAACATTAGAAGTAGAAACCCTGTTTTAAATACTCTTTCTCTTAATTTTAAGTATTTTGGGCCTGTGTCTTGTCAGATCTGATTACATCAGCATAGTCTCTACTTCATGAAGTATCTCATGCAAGGCTGACTCAGTACAGAGCTTTGCCAGCCATGGTATTTTGCTCTCCTGTGTTTGCATTTATTAGTAGAATAAACAGACCTCTGACTTGGTAGGTCTGGGGTGGGCCACAAAATTTGCATTTCTGACAAATTCCAAGGTAATGCTGATGCTGCTAATATGGGGACCACACTTTAAGAACCACTGAACTACAGCAGGAGTTGGCAACCTGTTTCTGAAAAGGACCAGATACTATTTTAGGTGTTGAAGACCCTATGGTCCCTGTCACAACTACTCAGCTCTGCTGTTACAGCCCAATAGCCACAGACAATATGTAAATGAATGGGCATGGTTCTGTTCCAATAAAACTTTATTTATGGATACCGAAGTTTTAATTTCATGTAATTTTCGTGTGTCATGAGATATCCTTTTATTTCCAAACCAAAAAAAAAAAAACCTATCGAGCAATTATCATGTGGTGTGTACTTTATTGCCATTGTAATTTTTAATCCTCACAACAAAAGGTTTTACAGATTTAAAGTCTCATGTCACTGCATCCTAGAACATGGGGACAGTAGTAAGCCTACTTCAGTGGACTTTTACAAGGATTGAATAAGATAGGGGGATTATACAACTCACCAAAATTTATGCAAATAATAAGAAAGCTAGGATTAAAACTCCCTTTGGCCTGACCCCCGTCCATTCTTTTCCTAAGCCACACTGCCTCAACCGTACTGCTAAGGAAGCACTCAGAATAACGGGTAGCTAAACTGACATCTAATGTCACTTCATGGTGTCCAGATTCTCCAAGGAGCACTGAACCAGGAGTCACCTGCCAGGTCAGTCTCCGTCCCTCTATCAGTAGGTCTGCGTGCGGGTTGGGGAACACTGCAAGTTTCAGCTGATTCTCAGTTCTTCTTGGTTTTCAGCCCTGCTGGGCTCTTTTGGGTCTTCCCCACAGGCAGCCAGGAATATGTGGAGAATTTATCTCAGCCCTTTGAAGCACTCTCTCATGAAATATTATTCTTTTAACTTTCTTCAGCCATTGAAAATATAAAAACTGGCTGGACGCGGTCGCTCACGCCTGTAATCCCAGCACTTTGGGAGGCTGAGGTGGGCAGATCACCTGAAGTCAGGAGTTTGAGACCATCCTGGCCAACATGGTGAAACCCCATCTCTATTTAAAAAAAAAAAAAAGGAAAATACAAAAATTAGCTGGGCGTGGTGGCATGTGCCTATAATCCCAGCTACCTGGGAGGTTGAGGCATTCGAATCACTTGAATCCAGGAGGCGGAGGTTACAGACAGCTGAGATTGCACCACTGCACTCCAGCCTGGGTGACAGAGTGAGACTTCGTCTCAAAAAATAAAAAATAAAAAAATAAAATGTAAAAACTTCTTAATTTGTGGGCAGTGTACAAAAATAGATGGCTGGCAGGATTCGGCCCTTGGGTTGCAGTTTGTGACTTAAGGAAAACAGCTCCTACTAAGATGTATTCTTTTTCTTTTCTTTTTTTTCTTGATGGAGTTTTGCTTTTGTTGCCCAGGCTGGAGTGCAATGGCCCTATCTCGGCTCACCAAAAGCTCCGTCTCCCAGGTTCAAGCGATTCTCCTGCCTCAGCCTCCCAGCTATCTGGGATTACAGGCATGCAACACCATGCCCTGCTAATTTTGTATTTTTAGTAGAGACAGGGTTTCTCCATGTGGGTCAGGCTTGTCTTGAACTCCCTACCTCAGGTGATCCATCTGCCTCAGCCCCCCAAAGTGCTGGGATTACAGGCGTGAGCCACCGCGCCTGGCCCAAGATGTATTCTTTTTTAAATATTTTTTTGTAGAGACATGGTCTCCCTGCATAACATTGCCCAATTGCCCAATCTGGTCTCGAATTCCTGGGCTCAAGTGATCCTCCTGCTTCAGCCTCCCAAAGTGCTGGGATTACAGACATGAGCCACCATGCTGGCCCCAGGATATATTCTTGACGGTGGTTCCACCTTTCAGAAAATTTCAAAACAGGAAGAATTTGATTCCCTAGTTCATATCTACCTCGCTTTTTGGTGTTTCTACCACCTACCACTATACATTCATTTTAAAAGTTTTAATCTTTAGACACTGTCAGCTTCCAGCATTGGGGAAAAGATGGTGTTCATTTTGGGGAAGTGAGAGGAAGAGATCCTGTGTATTTCCTAGTAAGTTTTTAAAGTAATTTAAGCAGAACACAGTGACCTTGGCCATTTAATCCCAATGGGTTAGAGGCAGAGTTGACAAACTGTCTAAATGGTCAGATGGTAAATGTTTAATCGTCGTAATACCCTATGGGCAGAGTTGGTCTGTGGGTAGGCCTCTGTCTCAACTATTCAGTTCTACTTTGTAGCCAGAAAGCAGCCATAGGCAGTATTTATGGCTGCGTACCGTAAAACTTTAAAAAGCAGGCCCGGATCTGGCCTTCGGGCCATAGTTGGCTCACCCCTGGCTTAGAGACATTCTTGGGACAGGGTGGAATATTTCCAAGCCATCAGAAAACTTGGTGACTGATTCTTTCCCGGACTCCAGGCTGCGTCGGGGTGTGCTCAAGTCTGTTTGCTCGTTGCAGTGACTTCTGAACTTCCTGCTGAGCCGCTGGGGCCATTCCTCTGAGAAGGAGTAGAGGTGTGGTTCCACCACTGTTTGGAGAAGCCCAGTTTCTGCGTGATGTTGGTCAAACATGCTAATCTGACCCGATTGCTCCTATATATTTGCTTTTCTGATTAAAAGCCATATATGAAAATAAGGAAATGTTAAACATAATATTTAACTAGGAAGGGGTCAAGGGGCTCGTGTATTTGGCATGCTGTCCATTTTCATATGCCTTTTCTTTCTTTTTAAAAAAGTAATTAGAAGTCTTTGTTAAATTACAAACATTTTGTCTTACAAGCAAATAATAATTTTAACCAATAGGTTGAATTTTTAAATTAATTAAACCAGTAGGTAAGAATATGCAGTTTTTTTCTTTTCTGATTTATCAAGTGATTTTTTTTTTTTTTTTTAGACAGAAATCTTGCTCTGTCACCCAGGCTGGCGTGCAGTGACGCAATCACAATTCACTGCAACCTTCGTCTCCTGAGTTCAAGCAATTCTCATGCCTTAGCCTCCCAAGTAGCTGGGATTACAGGTGTGTGCCACCACACCCAGATAATTTGGGTTTTTTTTGTTTGTTTCTTTTTTTTTTTTTTTTGAGGCAGAGTCTTGCTTTCAGGCTGGAGTGCAGTGGCGCAATCTCAGCTCACAGCAACCTCTGCCTCCCAAGTTCAAGCGATTCTCCTGCCTCAGCCTCCCAAGTAGCTGGGATTATAGGCGCATACCACCATGCCTGGCTAATTGTATTTTTAGTAGAGACAGGGTTTTGATATGTTGGCCAGGCTGGCCTCAAATTCCTGACCTCAGGTGATTGCCTGTCTTGGCCTCCCAAAGTGCTGGGATTACAGGCATGAGCCACTGCGCGCACCAAAAACACACCACTTGTTTTCATTTTGGGAAAGCCTGGAGCCTCACAGAGTTTAGCTGATTTAAGTTAATCATTTTCAGTATGTTGGAAGCTTATAATCAAGTGTGAGACAAACATTCTGAAGCTTAAAATGAATATTAAATTAATATATCTGGTTGGCGCAGTATATCACTCACCCACTTCCGTCTCATCCCCAATCCAAATAAATTCTAACGTGGGAGAAGGGAGAGTGTCAGATGTATTTGACCACCGTAAACTCTGCCTCTGAGTTCCTGCCCTCAGCCTTCATCAATCTTGATCATTTCTTGCCAGTGTCTGTCCCTTATCCTTCAGCAGCAAGGGTTTCTACAGTCCTGGAAGCCTGTTAGGAAGCACCTTGCAGGCCTGAAGCCTCATTGTGTTACTTCCCTTCCTTGTGTCACTGTTTACCTGGGCAGCCATGCTCCCATTTGGAGCCCAGGGCTCTCCTAAGAGTGCTGTCTAGACAGCTGCTCACCTTCCTGGCCAGCCAAGCACTGGGTGACAGTGAGGGGCTTCCAGGATTGTACGACTTCCAGGACTGTTTGAGGCTTGGCTTCCTCAAACCTTTTTCATAATATGATCCTGGTCTGAAATGTCCACTGCCTCAGTGGCATCTGTAGGTCAGCCCCAGGTAATGGCAGGTACTGCTGTTTTAGTTGGTGGCAGAGTCAGGAGAAGGAAAGAAGAGGGCTGGTTGCTATAAAGTAGAATGGTTATGGAAGGAAAACATGCATCACTGTTTCCTCATAAAATGGAAAAAAGATTGAATCTAGAAATGATTTGTTATTCATCTTTCCATCCCTAATAATTGTAAACATTTGTTGAGCAATTACTATGTGCCAAATGTAGCTCTAAGCGCTGCTCACTCAACTCACTGAATTCTCATAAAAACCTTGTGAGCAGGACAGTGAGGCACAGGCAGGTCCTGTGTCCCCTGAGTGGTAGACCCAGGGTCAGACATGGTTGTGGGGTTCCAGTCTTGGGGTTCCTGAGTGGCGGAGCCAGTGTCAGACATGGCTGTGAGGTTCCAGTCTGTGGGGTTCCTGAGTAGTGGAGCCAGGGTTCAGACATGGCTGTGGGATTCCAGTCTGCTCTTAATACCACCCTGAGCTGCCTGATGTGAATACAGCACCTGACTCATGGTAGCTGCTCAATAAATTTTTTATTGGCTGTCTAAAGAAAAGAGAATATTAAATGATTATCTGTACACTTCCCTTGAAGTGAGAATCAAGTTTATTTTCTGTTTTCAAACTTATAACCCACCCACTGACTTACGTCTACTAGAATAACAAAAGGCCTTGCAAGGGTCACATCTAAAAGTATTTTGTCAAGCCATGTGCGGCGGCGTGTGCCTATGGTTCCAGCTACTGGGAGACTGAGGTGTGAGGATTGCCTGGGTCCAGGAGTTCGAGGCTGCAGTGAGCCATGATTGTACCACTGCACTCCAGCCTGGGTGACAAGATTCCATCTCTTTAAAAAAAAGTATATTGTTAGAAAATTTAGTATATAACAAATATAGTTGTTCAATGCAGTAGGTAAAAATAGATTATTCAGTAAAGGGCCGTGGCAGAACTGGCTTGTCACTACAGGAAAAAAAAAGCTGCATTCTTTGTATTTCCTTACTTCTGCATTCTTTGTATTTCCTTACTCCTTACATCAAAAAGGAATTTTAAATGGATGAACAATTTAAATGTAAATATGAAACTGTACATTGGAAAAAAATGTGGGTAAGTGTGTTTATAAACTTAGAATAGGAAATGCCCTTCTAAATATAACAATAATCGAGAAGTAATAAAGGACTGACAAGATTAGGTTATTTAAAACAACAATAGAGTGGCCGGCAAGATGGCCAAATAGGAACAGCTCTGATCTGCAGCTCCCAGCGAGATCAACACAGAAGACAGGTGCTTTCTGCATTTCCAACTGAGGTACCTGGCTCATCTCACTGGGACTGGTTAGATGGTGGGTGCAGCCCACAGAGGGTGAGCAGAAGCAGGGTGGGGCGTCACCTCATCTAGGAAGTGCAAGGGGTTGGGGAACTCCTCCCCTAGCCAAGGGAAACTGTGAGGGACTGTGTCATGAGGGACAGTGCACTCTGGCCCAGATACTATGTTTTTCCCATGATCTTTGCAACCCGGAGACCAGGAGATTCCCTCAGGTGCCTACACCACCAGGGCCCTGGGTTTCAAGCACAAAACTGGGCGGCCATTTGGGCAGACACTGAGCTAGCTGCAGGAGTTTTTTGGTTTTTTTTTTTGGTACCCCAGTGGCAGTTGGAACACCAGTGAGACAGAACTGTTCACTCTCCTGGAAAGGAGGCTGAAGCCAGGGAGCCAAGTGGTCTAACTCATTGGATTCCACCCCAATGGAGCGCAGCAAGCTAAGAAACACTGGCTTGAAATTCTTGCTGCCAGCACAGCAGTCTGAAGTTGCCCTGGGATGCTCGAGCTTGGTCGGGGGGAGGGGCATCTGCCATTACTGAGGCTGGAGTAGGTGATTTTCCTCTCACAGTGTAAAGAAAGCTGCCAGTTCGAACTGGGTAGAGCCCACTGCAGCTTGGCAAAGCCACTGTGGCCAGACTGCCTCTCTAGATTCCTCCTCTCTGAGCAGGGCATCTCTGAAAGAAAGGCAGCAGCCCCAGTCTTATAGATAAAACTCCCAGCTCCCTGGGACAGAGCACCTGGGGGAAGGGGTAGCTGTGGGCATAGCTTCAGCAGACTTAAATGTTCCTGCCTGCCAGCTCTGAAGAGAGCAGCAAATCTCCCAGCACAGTGTGCGAGGTCTGCTAAGGGACAGACTGCCTCTTCAAGTGGGTCCCTGACCCCTGTGCCTCCTGACTGGGAGACACCTCCTAGCAGGGCTTGACAGCTCACCTCATACAGGAGAGCTCCGGCTGGCATCTGGTGGATGCCCCCCTGCGACAAAGCTTCCAGAGGAAGGAACAGGCAGCAATCTTTGCTTTTCTGATGCCTCCATTGGTGATACCCAGGCAGTGTCTGGAGTGGACGTCCAGCAAACTCCAGCAGACCTGCAGCAGAGGGGCCTGACAGTGAGAAGGAAAACTAACAAAGGAATAGCATCAACAAAAAGGACGTCCACACAGAAACCCCATCTGAAGTTCACCAATATCAAAGACCAAAGGTAGATACATCCACAAAGATGAGGAAAAACCTGCACAAAAAGGCTGAAAATTCCAAAAACCAGAATGCCTCTTCTCCTCCAAAGGATCACAACTCCTCACCAGCAAGGGAACAAAACTGGACAGAGAATGAGTTTGATGAACTGACAGAAGTAGGCTTCAGAAGGTGGGTAATAACAAACTCCTCCGAGCTAAAGGAGCATGTTCTAACCCAATGCAAGGAAGCTAAGAACCTTGAAAAAAGTTTAGAGGAATTGCTAACTAGAATAAGCAGTTTATAGAAGAACATAAATGACCTGACAGAGCTGAAAAACACAGCACAAGAACTTTGTGAAGCATATACAAGTATCAATAGCCAAATCAGTCAATCGGAAGAAAGGATATCAGAGGTTGAAGATCAACTTAATGAAATAAAGCCTGAAGACAAGATTAGAGAAAAAAGAATGAAAAGGAATGAACAAAGCCTCCAACAAATATGGGACTATGTGAAAAGACCAAACCTATATTTGATTGGTGTACCTGAAAGTGACGGGGAGAATGGAACCAAGTTGGAAACACTCTTCAGGATATTATCCAGGAGAACTTCCCCAACCTAGCAAGACAGGCCAACATTCAAATTCAGGAAATACAGAGAACACCACCACAAAGATACTCCTCGAGAAGAGCAACCTGAAGACACATAATTGTCAGATTCACTAAGGTTGAAATGAAGGAAAAAATGTTAAGGGCAGCCAGAGAAAAAGGTCAGGTTACCCACAAAGGGAAGCCCATCAGACGAACAGCAGATCTCTCTGCAGAAACCCTACAAGCCAGAAGAGAGTGGGGGCCAATATTCAACATTCTTAAAAGAATTTTCAACCCAGAATTTCGTATCTAGCCAAACTAAGCTTCATAAGCAAAGGATAAGTAAAATCCTTTACAGACAAGCAAATGCTGAGAGATTTTGTCACCAGCAGGACTGCCTGACAAGAGCTCCTAAAGGAAGCACTAAATATGGAAAGGAAAAACCAGTACCAGCCACTGCAAAAGCATACCAAATTGCAAAGACCATCGACACTATGAAGAAACTGCATCAACTAACGGACAAAATAACCAGCTAGCATCATAATGACAGGATCAAACTCACACATAACAATATTAACCTTAAATGTAAATGGACTAAATGCCCCAATTAAAAGACACAGACTGGCAAATTGGATAGAGTCAAGACCCATAGGTATGCTGTATTCAGGAGACCCATCTCACATGCAAAGACACACATAGGCTCAAAATAAAGGGATGGAAGAATATTTACCGAGCAAACGGAAAGCAAAAAAAAAAAAACAAAAAACCAGGGGTTGCAGTCCTAGTCTCTGAAAAAACAGACTTTAAACCAACAAAGATTTAAAAAGGGCGTTACATAATGGTAAAGGAATCAATGCAACAAGAAGAGCTAACTATCTATCTATCTATCTATATACACACTTCAAAAAAAACAATGAATCCAGGAGCTGGTTTTTTGAAAAGATTAACGAAATAGATAGACTGCTAGCCAGACTAATAAAGAAGAAAAGAAAGAAGATTGAAATAGACACAATAAAAAATGGTAAAGGGGAGATCACCACTGATTCCACAGAAATACAAACTAAAATCAGAGAATACTATAAACACCTCTATGCAAATAAACTAGAAAATCTGGAAGAAATGGATAAATTCCTGGACACATAAACCCTCCCAAGACTAAACCAAGGAAGAAGTCAAATCCCTGAATAGAACAATAACAAGTTCTGAAATTGAGGCAGTAATTAATAGCCTACCAACCAACCAAAGCCCAGGACCACACAGAATCACAGCCAAGTTCTACCAGAGGTACAAAGAGGAGCTGGTACCATTCCTTCTGAAACTATTCCAAACAATAGAAAAAGAGGGACTCTTCCCTAACTCGTTTTATGAGGCCAGCATCATCCTGATACCAAAACCTGGCCTAGACACAACAAAAAAAGAAAATTTCAGACCAATATCCCTGATGAACATCGATGTGGAAATCCTCAATAAAATACTGGCAAACCGAATCCAGCAGCACATCAAAAAGCTTATCCACCACGATCAAGTCGGTTTCATCCCTGGGATGCAAGGCTGGTTCAACATATGCAAATCAATAAACGTGATCCATCATGTAAACAGAACCAATGACAAAAACCACATGGTTCTCTCAATAGATGCAGAGAAGGCCTTCGATCAAATTCCACACCCCTTCATGCTAAAAACTCTCAATAAACTAGGTATTGATGGAATATATCTCAAAATAATAAGAGCTATTTATGACAAACCCACAGCCAATATCATACTGAATGGGCAAAAGCTGGAAGCATTCCCTTTGAAAACTGCCATAGACAAGGATGTCCTCTCTCATCACTCCTATTCAACATGGTATTTGAAGTTCTGGCCAGGGCAATCAGGCAAGAGAAAGAAATGTATTCATACAGGAAGAGAAGAAGTCATATTGTCTCTGTTTGCAGATGACATGATTGTATATTTAGAAAACCCCATCGTCTCGGCCTAAAATCTCCTTAAGCTGATAAGCAACTTCAGCAAAGTCTCAGGATACAAAATCAATGTGCAAAAATCACAAGCATTCCTATACACTAATAGACAGCCAAATCATGAATGAGCTCTCATTCATAATTGCTACAAGGAGAATAAAATACCTAGGAGTACAACTTACAAGGAATGTGAAGGATCTCTTCAAGGAGAACTACAAACCACTGTTCAAGGAAGTAAGAGAGGACACAAACAAATGGAGAAACATTCCATGCTCATGGATCGGAAGAATCAATATCGTGAAAATGGCCATACTGCCCAAAGTAATTTATAGATTCAATGCTATCGCCATCAAGCTACCATTTACTTTCTTCACAGAATTAAAAAAAAAAAAAAAAAACTTTGAATTTCATATGGAACCAAAAAAGAGCTCATATAGCCAAGACAATTCTAAGCAAAAAGACAAAGCTGGAGGCATCATGCTGCCTGACTTCAAACTACTACAAGGCTACAGTAACCAAAACAGCATAGTACTGGTACCAAAACAGATACATAGACCAATGGAACAGAACAGAGGGCTCAGAAAGAATGCCGCATATCTACAACTATCTGATCTTTGACAAACCTGACAAAAACAAGCAATGGAGAAAGGATTCCCTATTTAATAAATAGTGTTGGGAAAACTGGCAAGCCATATGCAGAAAACTGAAACTGGACCTCTTCCTTACACCTTATACAAAAATTAACTCAAGATGGATTAAAGACTTAAACGTAAGACCTAAAACCATAAACACCCTAGAAGAAAACCTGGGCAGTATGTGGGCATGGGCAAAGACTTCATGACTAAAACACCAAAAGCAATGGCAACAAAAGCCAAAATAGACAAATGGGTTCTAGTTAAGCTAACGAGCCTCTGCACAGCTAAACAAACTATCATCGGCCGGGCGCGGTGGCTCACGCTTGTGGTCCCAGCACTTTGGGAGGCCGAGGCGGGCGGATCACGAGGTCAGGAGATCCAGACCACAGTGAAACCCCGTCTCTACTAAAAATACAAAAAAAAAAAAAAAAAAAAAAAATAGCCGGGCGCGGTGGCGGGCACCTGTAGTCCCAGCTACTCAGAGAGGCTGAGGCAGGAGAATGGCGTGAACCCGGGAGGCGGAGCTTGCAGTGAGCCGAGATTGCGCCACTGCACTCCAGCCTGGGCGACAGCGAGACTCCGTCTCAGAAAAAAAAAAAAAAAAGAAACTATCATCAGAGTGAATAGGCAGCCTACAGAATGGGAGAAAACTTTTGTAATCTGTCCATCTGACAAAGGGCTAATATCCAGAATCTACAAAGAACTTAAAGTTACAAGAAAAAAAAAACCATCAAAAACTGGGCAAAGGATATGAACAGAGACTTCTCAAAAGAAGACATTTATGCAGCCAACAAACATGAACAAAAGCTCATCATCATTGGTCATTAGAGAAATGCAAATCAAAACCACAGTGAGATACCATCTCACGCCAGTTAGAATGGTGATCATTAAAAAGTCAGGAAACCACAGATGCTGGAGAAAATGTGGAGAAATAGGAATGCTTTTACACTGTTGGTGGGAGTGTAAGTTAGTTCAACCATTGTGGAAAACAGCGTGGTGATTCCTCAAGGATCTGGAACCAGAAATACCATTTGGCATAGCAATCCCATTACTGGGTATATACCCAAAGGATTATAAATCATTCTACTATAAAGACACATGCACACATATGTTTATTGCGGCACTGTTCACGATAGCAAAGACTTGGAACCAACCCAAATGCCCATCGATAGACTAGATAAAGAAAACGTGGCACATATACACCATGGAATACTATGCAGCCATAAATGAGTTCATGTCCTTTGCCAGGGACATGGATGAAGCTGGAAACCATCATTCTCAGCAAACTAACACAGGAACAGAAAACCAAACACCACATATTCTCATTCATAAGTGGGAGCTGAACAATGAGAACACATGGACACAGGGAGGGAAACATCACACACCAGGGCCTGTGGGGGGGTAGGGGGCTAGGGGAGGGGTAAGCATTAGGAGAAGTAACTAAATGTAGATGACAGGTTGATGGGTGCAGCAAACCATCATGGCACATGTATACCTATGTAACAAACCTGCACGTTCTGCACATGTATCCCAGAACTTAAAGTATAATAAAAAAAAAAAAAAAAAAGTAGAACCTTCAAAAAAAAAAAAAAGCTTTGGGCAAAATTTCTATAAAGTAAAAGAATAGATGAATAATTGAAAAAAATTATTCAAATGAAGGACCAAAGATTGGTTTACCTTTAGCCGACAAAGAGCTTTAGCAAATCAATAAGATGAACACCCCAGTTTAAAATTGGGCAAAGAATATGAAAAGGCATTTCACTAAAATAAACATGCAGATGGCCAATAAATGAAAAGACACTCATTTATACTCATAATTAATGTGCTTGAAAATATCACTAATGAGATTGCCAGGCATTAAAAAGTTTGTTTTCTATGTTGTTATGTCAGAAAACAGGCATTCTCTTGCTGCAGAAGATTGTGATTAAAACCCCTATATGAAAGAAGGAAATTTTTTTTGTAGGCCTAACTATCTTTTTGTTTTTCTGGGACAGAGTCTCACTCTGTCGCCCCCAGGCTGGAGTGCAGTGGCACGATCTCGGCTCACTGCAACCTCTGCCTCCCAGGTTCAAGTGATTCTTCTGCCTCAGCCTCCTGAGTAGCTGGGACTACAGGCGAGCACCACCCCTGGCTACTTTTTGTATTTTTAATAGAGATGGGGTTTCACCATATTGGTGAGGATGATCTTGAACTGACCTCATGATCCGCTTGCCTTGGCCTCCTAAAGTGCTGGAATTACAGGCATGAGCCTCTGTGCCCAGCGAGAGGAAGGAAATTTTAAAGATATTAATATTTAACTAGAAGGTTCAAAGGCTCATGCATTTGACAGGTTGGACCTGTTTTGGATATGGTTAGGATCTATCAATAATTTTTATATAGTTTAGACTCAAGGAAGGGTTGGAAAAATAGTACATATAGTTCGTATATACCCTTTACCCTGTTTCCCCTTAACCGTAGAATTTATCAAAATTAAGAGATTAACCTTGGCAGTATCTTTTTAACCGTACTGGCCAAGTGTCTTAAAGAATGTCTGACGAGTTGACTTCCTCTGAGTTTTCTCCTAATAAGATTGAGGTTATGCATCCCTGGCAGGAGACTGTAGAGGTGCCGTGCCCTCCTAGTGCGCCATGTCAGGGGGTATGTGATGTCAATGTGCCTCATTATCAGGGATACCAAGCTTGAACATGTGGCTAAGGTGGCATCTGCCAGGATTCTTCATGTAATAGAACTGTTTTTCCCTTTGTAATTTGCCAACTATTTTGGAAGAGAGAAGCTCTATCAATATTAAAAACATACATTTTTGACCCAGAAATAGATCCACAGGGATGTGATTTATTTCATCTTCTGCAAAATGGGGATGATAATGCCCCCAAAGCTGATACGAGCCCCTGTATTGAGCACTGCCTCACAACAGTAAGCTCGCTGTTGGTTCATCTCAAGCTCCTTGAGCCCAGCTAGGTTTGGAACTCAGGACTTTTTTCAGAATTCAGGTAACATTGGGCATTTATTATATATTATGTGACAGCCCCAGGAGGATCTAGGACAGCACCGCATACTCAAACACTCATCTTTCTGCAGTGAAATGTATGAGCATTCACATGAAGGGAGGAAGATAAAGACTGTAAGTAGCTTCAGATAAGTTCTGATCAGACCTTGATCTCAGTTCAGGTTTTGTTGCTGGAAAAGTTTTTAAAAATGTCTGAGTTTTTAGAGACCGTTTTGGATTTCAAAGTTGTGAATAAGGGACTGTACACATAGGTAAGAGTTCATAAACACAGAGATGGGTGCACAGTTCCACATCTGCAGATTAAACTAGCCGTTCAAAATGTAGTTAAGCCTGGCTGGGCATGGTGGCTCAACACCTGTAATCCCAGCACTTTGGGAGGCCGAGGCAGGCAGATCACTTGAGGCCGAGAATTCGAGACCAGCCTGGCCAACATAGTGAAACACCGTCTCTACTAAAAGTACAAAAAAACTAGCTGGGTGTGGTGGTGGGCATCTCTAATCCCAGCTACTCAGGAGGCTGAGATGGGAGAATCCTTTGAACTTGGGAGGCGGAGGTTGCAGTGAGCCAAGTTCGTGCCACTGCACTCTAGCCTGGGTGACAGAGCAAGACTCTATCTCAGAAAAACAAACAAAAATTAGGCCTACAGTGGTTGCATCTGTACTGAACATGTATAGACTTCTTTGTCATTAGTTCCTAAACATATGGCTTAACAGCTAATGACATAGCATTTACATTGTACTAAGTATTGTAAGTAATCTAGACATGGTTTAAAGCTTAGAGGAGGATGTGCCTGGGTTGGATTCACATATTATGCCATTTTATATAAGAGACTTGAACATCCTTGGCTTTTGGTGTCCTCGGGGGGTCCTGGAACCAATCCCCAGTGAATACTGAGGGACAGCTATGTAAGGCTGTTATGGTAGCATTGTTGGAAATGAGCCTGGAAAACCTTGACTGTTTCTCTGTAGGAGATCAGTTAAGCAAATCTTGGCACACAGTGGTGCCCTATTCAGCCCTTTGAAAAGAATGGAGCAAACCATAATGTGCTGCTAAAAAAGGGAGGCAAGATGTGTTACTAAGAAATAAACAGCATTTGCAGAATAGTGTGAATGGTGTGATCTTGTTTGGATTAAAATAAATATATTGATGCTTATATATGCATCTAGAAACATCTAGAATAGCGGCTATACATATGAATCACCTGGGGAGGTTAAAAAATACCAATATCCGGGCCTTGCCCTAAACCCCATTGAATTAGAAATGCAGGGGTGGGGGCCAGGTGTGATGGCTCACACCTGTACTCCCAGCACTTTAGGAGGCTGAGGCGGGAGGATCACTGAGCCCAGGAGTTTGAGACCAGATTGAGTAACATAGTGAGACCCCATCTCTACAAAAATAGAAAAAATTAGCTGGGCATGGTGGCACACACCTGTAGTCCCAGCTACTTGGGAAGCTGAGGTGGGAGGATCACTTGAGCCCAGGAAGTTGAGGCTGGGATCACACCACTAGGCAGCTATTTCAGCCTGGGCGACAGGGTGAGTGTGTCAGCCTGACTGACAGAGTGAGACCCTGTCTCAAGAAAAAAAGGAAAGAAGAAATGCAGTGGTGGAGCCCAGGTATTGATATTTTAAAAAGTGTCAGGCTGAGCGTGGTGGCTCACGCCTGTAATCCCAGCACTTTGGGAGGCCGAGGCAGGCGGATCACGAGGTCAGGAGATTGAGACCATCCTGGCTAACACGGTGAAACTTTGTCTCTACTAAAACTACAAAAAATTAGCCAGGCGTGGTGGTTGGCCCCTGTAGTCCCAGCTACTCGGGAGGCTGAGGCAGGACAATGGCATGAACCTGGGAGGAGGAGCTTGCAGTGAGTCTAGATCGCGCCACTGCACTCCAGCCTGGTGACAGAGTGAGACTCTGTCTCAAAAAAAAAAAAAAAAAAAGTGTCCCAGGTGATGCTGATGCCCCTTGAGTGTTGAGGACCACTGGAATAGAAGGACCCAGATGTTAGAAAATGTTATCCCTTTCCTTTGGAGTAGGATGAGGGGGATGTAATTTATCCTTTTTTATTTTTTTATTTTTTGAATCAGAGTCTCACTCTATTGCCCAGGTTGGAGTGCAGTGGTGTGATCTTGGCTCACTGCAAGCTCTGCCTCCCGGGTTCAAGCTTTTCTCCTGTCTCAGCCTCCTGGGACTACAGGCATGCGCCACCAGGCCTGGCTGATTTTTGTATTTTTAGTAGAGATGGAGTTTCACCACGTTGGCCAGGCTGGTCTCAAATTCCTGACTTCAGGCCATCTACCTGCCTTGGCCTCCCAAAGTGCTGGAATTACAGGCATGAGCCACCGCACCCAACCAATTTATACTTTACTGTGTGTAGTTTCCTATTTTTTCCTTAGCAAAAGCCATTTGGAAAAGTCCTCACCACCCCCTCTTGTGTTTGTACTTTTATATTTTAAAAACAAGGTTAGCTGGGCGTGGTGGCTCATGCCTATATTCCCAGCACTTTGGGAGGCCGAGGCAGATGGATCACCTGAGGTTGGGAGTTCCAGACCAGCCTGACCAACATGGAGAAACCCCATCTCTACTAAAAATACAAAATTAGCTGGCCATGGTGGCGCATGCCTGTAATCCCAGCTACTCGGGGAGCTGAGGCAGGAGAATCGCTTTAACCCGGGAGGCAGAGGTTGTGGTGAGCCGAGATCACACCATTGCACTCCAGCCTGGACAACAAGAGGGAAACTCTGTCTCAAAAAAAAAAAAAAAAAAAAAAAAAAGTTAAGGCTGGGTGCACTGGCTCATACCTGTAATCCCAGTACTTTGAGAGGCCCAGATGGGAGGATCACTTGAGGTCAGGAATTTGAGGCCAACCTAGGCAATAGTGAGACCCTGTCTGTACAAAAATTGTTTTAAAAAATTAGCTGGGCATGGTGGCCCATGCCTATAGTCCCAGCTACTTGAGAGGGTGAGACAGGAGGATTATTTGAGCCCAAGAGTTTGAGGCTTCAGTGAGCCACAGTTGCGCCACCGACTCCACCCTGGGCAACAGAGATCCTGTCTCTAAAATAAACAAACAAAAATTTAAAAAAATTTAAGAGTCAAAAAAGAGACTCTTGTGATCAAAATGAGATACGATAGGACAATGGAGACACATTTTCAGCAGATCTGTAGAATCTTCTAGAAGTTTCTTATTTCTGAGCTTATGCTTCTTGAGTATATTCAGTGCTTGCTGATATCAGCTGATAATTGAAAGAAAAACGTTGTTTCCCCTTTCATCCTGAGAGGCCAGAAGCTGGTAAGACATGATCACAGGTCAGAATTTCCACCCATGGGAATTCTGGGGTTGCTTTATTTTAGATGATTCTGCTAGATTGCTTCTTTATCCCCTGGCAGGCCCCCATACTAGTAGCTAGCTGTTAAGAAAGAGGAAGCCTTTTGATGACCCACCTGAAAAGACCACAGGGTGAGGATCAGCTCTCCCATGTTCTCACTGGTGAGAACTGGGTTTTGCAGGTGAATCCTTGGCGGTCTCCTCTTCCTTCCCCATCCCTTGTCTTTTTTTCCCCACCCTCCCCTTCCCTTTCCTCCTCTGTTGCTAGACACCCCTTGTGTAAAAGGCTCTCTGTGCTCAAAGGCTGTTTGTTGCAGTGCAGCCACTCTCACTCTGATAAGGTTCTGTTTTATCTGGCTCGGGAAAAGCCATTTGGAAAAGTCTACTTTCCTTGTTCCTAGAGACCAGTGCTTGCATCCAGGTAGACCTGGCTTTGAATTGAAGCCCATTAACAAAATTTATGGCATCTTTCTTCTAAGCTGTATTTTTTGTGCACTCTGTAGCTCTCACACAGAGGCACTGTGTTTCCTAACATGAGGCGTACGATGCAGCAGTTGCACAGATACGGTCCCTAAAGTGAGAAATGAATGTTCGAAAGACAAGGTGCTCTCGTTTGGCATGGAATGAATGCCTTGTTTCCACCTCAAATCCTAAGATGGAACACATTTTTCCTGGTGACTTCAGGCAGATGGCACACCTCCCACTTCCGTTGTGTGTCATGAAGGAGGAGACACTCCTATAGCCAGGGCTGTGCCTGAATAATGATGTACATGGGGGGAGTTCACGTTCACCTCCAGAATGGGTTTCCTGCTTTGCCTGAGAAATGCTTTAATTGGGTATCATTAGTAATCCTGTCAAGGGTAAAAAAAAAAACCTCCCTAGTTAGGAATCAAAGCAAAAAGCTCTCTCTGAGGAGTAATGAGGAATATAGTCTTTCTAATATGATGCGGAAACACTTAATATTTGTTATTGGTGTTTACAGAAATGATTACTTCTCAAACATTGCTGTTTACAGAAATGATTAATTCTCAAACTATGCCGGGAAGATGAGTATGGTAATGATTTTACAGGGGAGGAATCTGAAGTGTAAGAGGAATCATGTCTTGCCCCAGGTCTCTAGCTAATCTGTGGCAGGTTTTGGGGCAGTGCCTGCTCCTCTGAGCCTGTCCTGGGAGCTGGCCACACTGCCCTGGGTGCACAGCACCATGGGCTCTGTGCATGCCGTCCACATACTCTTCTCCGTCGACAGCTTTGCACGTCAAGGAGGAGCTACCAGCCCATGCTTCCTGGCAAGACCCCTCTCCTCTTGGTTGTAAGGCTGATACGGTCTGCTTCAGAGATGATAATACTAGTATTGATGTTTATTTATTTGCTTTTACTTGGCAGATTCTCAGTGCTGATTTTGAGATGATGGGCTTGGGAAACGGGCGTCGCAGCATGAAGTCGCCGCCCCTCGTGCTGGCTGCCCTGGTGGCCTGCATCATCGTCTTGGGCTTCAACTACTGGATTGCGAGCTCCCGGAGCATGGATCTCCAGGTGTTTTGTTTTGTTTATTGTTATGTTTATTTTATGTTTATGTTTTGTTTATTTTGTTATGATGGGGTCCCAGGGGTTTGTTGTTTCGTGCCAGCCAGGGCGTTTTGTGCAGGGCACATGCTTGTAAGGTGAGTTTAGGACTCTGCACACCCCCACAGCCCTGGGCCAGACCCCAAGCAGCTTTGGGTAGGAGAGGTCCCCTCTGTGGTTGTGTAGGATTGCGGTTGTGGTATCCCTCCCTGCCTTTCCTGTGAGTTAGCAGCATTCATTTGAGCTACTGGGGTGGTTCTGGGAAGACAGCTTGCTTATGTACACTGGCCATAGTCCGTTGTTTGCGGTCCTCCGGTGCACAAGATACCGAAGAGTAGTATTGGAAGTGTGCTTGGATGATGGGTATAAGAAATATGTTTTTAAAGGTACCAATCTTTATCTTCATCACTTAACGATAATAATAATTTTAACTTCCTCATTTACCATTGCAGTCATGGGTCAGGTACAGTGCTGAGCAGTGACAAAGATGCTCCTTGATTGAACTTGAGTCGGGCCCTTCTGAGCCATCTTCTTGACTAGGCCTTGATCTTGGCCCCTCCCAACTCTCACTCCCTGTCTTTGGCCTGTCCAGCCCAGTCCTAGCAAAGGATCCCGCTAAGCCATCCTTCTACCCCTGATCCTTGACCACGTTCCTCATCCCTACCCTTGCTGTCTAAGTCCTTGGCCTGCATTTAGCAAGAATCTTGTTAGGCCAGTTTAACAAGAATCTCCCTACTCTGGGGGCAATTTCCATCCACTGACTCCCCGCACTGTGCTCGTTGGCTATAAATCCCCAGCTGTCTTTGATGTGTTCAGCGTTGAGCACAATTTCCCTCTCCTATTGCAATCGTTTTGAATAGTCTTTCTTACCATTTTAATAAATGTCAGAATAATTTCTCTTTCACAGTACTTTATACAAATTATCTCCTTTTGTGCACAAACCCTACAAGGTTGAGACTTGACTTTCCTCATTTCACAGGGGGTCAGACTGAGGCACAGAGAGGTTGAGGTGGAGCAGGGGTTCCAACCCGCATGGGCTTAGCCGTGGCACCCCAGCCCGTCTGCGTTCTGTCCTGTTCTCACACTTACCCTCCTGGGCTTGTACTCCCTGTGTCTCAGCTTCCACGGGAGCTCCTGTTCTCTGGGCAGATGAGGTCTGCTTGTCTGGAGTTGGAGAACTGAATCTGTTTTCAGAAATTGTGTCTGCTAAAGAGTTGTTAAGTGCTTTGTTAGCAGCAAAGAAGAACTAAATATTTGAGCATCATCTCATGCCAGGTAAAGCATGAGGCATTCTATGCACTTAGCACATTTAAGCCTCACAAAAGCCCAGTGGGAAGTGTGGTGTGAGTGCACGGAGCCTTACTTCACTTACAGAGACCATTTTTCCAGAAGAAACTGCTCCAGCTTCTATCCAGTTGACTTAAAACACAGCCTTGGGCACTTGTGTGTATGAGACTGGTACTGGCCATGGGCCCCAAGGTGGTCTTTGTGGAGGGCGCTCAGGTGGTCCAGGCTCCGCAGGTAACTTGGCATCAGTCCTAATGCCACGGTCTCCTTGTAGACACGGATCATGGAGCTGGAAGGCAGGGTCCGCAGGGCGGCTGCGGAGAGAGGCGCCGTGGAGCTGAAGAAGAACGAGTTCCAGGGAGAGCTGGAGAAGCAGCGGGAGCAGCTTGACAAAATCCAGTCCAGCCACAACTTCCAGCTGGAGAGCGTCAACAAGCTGTACCAGGACGAAAAGGCAAGGCCTGCTTTGTTTCCTCTCAGCTCTTTTTTAAGGGATGGTGTCTACATTGTCTGTTTCTTCTTGGAGAGAGGATGGGCAAGCGGCTGGGTTTAGATTTATGTAATTATGTGGAAAGAGCCTATTGATCAAGCTTTGGGCATTCTCCCCCTTTCCCCTCCAAGTCCCTGGCTGGGCTTTCAGTGAAGCCTTTTGCAATGGTAATAAACGGGAGAAATGCAGAAGAACAATTTCAGATTCATCCTCCTATTGGCTTTTTTTTTCCTCCTGTTGGTTTTTTTTTTCTTCCCACTTTCTACAAACATGTATTAAATACCTACTCTGTGCCAGGCCTATGCCAGGTGCTTATATCTCACAGAGGAATAATATTTGTGCCCTCCAAGTATCTAATGGAGGGGAGGAGAGGCAGACTCTACTAAATACTAACAGAGAAAGTAGGGGACTGCACACTGGCTTGTAAGCTAAGAAAAAACCCGACAAATCCTGCGTAGATTAAAAGGCACCTTCCTGCTAATTAAAACATCTAAGCTTTATGTGTTTTTTTTTTTTTTTTTTTTTTTTTTGAGATGGAGTTTGGCTCTGTCACCCAGGCTGGAGTGCAATGGCACGATCTTGGCTCACTGCAACCTCTGCCTCCTGGGTTCAAGCAATTCTCCTGCCTCAGCCTCCCAAGTAGCTGGGACTACAGGCATGTGCCACCACACCCAGCTAATTTTTTGTATTTTTAGTAGAGATGGGATTTCGCCATGTTGGTCAGGTTGGTCTCGAACTCCTGACCTCAGGTGATCTACCCGTCTTGGCCTCCCAAAGTGCTGAGATTACAGGCATGAGCCACTGCACCCAGCCTGAAAAATTTGGCTTTTATAATGCATGTACCTCTCTGTCTGGAGTGGCTAATTTATTGGAAGAATGTTGTAGCTCAACTTCCATTATCTTGAATTGTCTCCGAAAATGAATTATTTCCAGGAAGGGACTCAGACTTTTCTCACATAACTGATTTAAAATGCAAGAAGTACTTTTTTTGTTGTTTAATTTGCAGAGTACTTTCCTATATTTGCAAGCTCATATTTCTTTTCTGGGAATTGTGCATAATGTTGTTGTGATAAAGTGCTTCTTTATGTTTCTTTCCTTTTCTCACTGGTGAGATATGCTTTTTGTGCTCCTGAAATCCCCTTTAACCTCATCTCTCAAAAAGACAAAGAAAAAAGAGCATCAAGTAGCTATTTGAAAAGAGAGTCTGTTTCCACAGTTTTTCTCTTTTAGAACATGTGATATAAATGTCTTTTCATTTTGGTGAGCAAGGGTGGGTTCTCACATCAAACCTTAACTGCAGGAGGATTTTAGCTGTGGTTTGGTGGTAGGAGGCATGGAATTTGTGAGTCAGGAAGACCCGGGTTTAAGGTTTCCTCAGCTGTGTGATTTTAGGCAAGTCACTTAAATTCTCTGGGTCTATTTTCTCAACTGTCAAGTGGAAATGAGAAAGGAATCTCACAGGGTGCCTATGCGGATTGAAAGGGATAATATTTTTAAAGCGTTTAACCCAGTGCTCAACACAGAATGAAAGCTCAGCAGCTGGTGGTTGGTATTATTACACCTAATTGTACCAATGGCAGTGGAGGCTGTGATCACAGCAGCAGTGGTGGGTGCAGTCATAAGCCACCGCAGCAGCGGTGATAATGTTATCTCTTTCTGTATGGACTTTGTCTTAGTCTGTTTAAGGCTGCTGTAACAAAATATCATAAACTAGGCAGCGTATAAACAACAAATATTTATTCTCACAGGTCTGGAGGCTGGGAAGTCAAAGATCAAGACGGGGCAGATTCATCTGGTGAGGGCCCACTTCCAGGTTCATGGATGCCTTCTTCTTGCGGTGTCCTCGCCTGGTGGAAGGGGCAAGGCAGCTATCTGGGGCCTCTTTTATGGCACTAATCCCATGTGTGAGGGCTTGACCCTCAGAGGCCTCAGCTCCTAACATTATCACCTCCATTTGGTATTTGGTGATTTGGTTTCAATGTGTGGATTTTGAAGGACACCCACACTCAGACCATAGCAGATTTTTTTTTTCCTCCCAAATTGAAACCACGAAACCAAATTGTGCTAGCTTTAAAAAGAGTTAGGAAGACACCGAGGGAGGTGGAATCAAGAGCAAGCAGTGTGGTGGGGCTGTGGAAGGAGAACGATGACAGGCACCACACCAGCCACAGGACTGAATGTTTCCTGAGCCTATGCTTGGCCAGACGTGAGGCTGAGCATTTCACAGGGACTGTTTCATGAATTCCTCCCGGCAGTCTGATGAGATTGGGGCTCATATTATTAGTGAACGGAAGCTCAGAGAGTTAGCAGCTGTCAGCCAGGATGACACCTAGAGAGCCCCCCAGGCCAGCCTCCACCCCTGCACGCTGGCCTTCTTCCTTCAGTGTAGACACAACTTCTTGCCTGCCCACACCTGAAGGGCGCCAAGGTGGAAGGGAGGGGGGATGGAGGAAACCAGATGGGCTTGAGCTGGTTAGTGCTGAAGCTGGTGATGGGTACGTGGGAGTTCAGCATACTAGCTTGTTTACCTTTGTCTGCATTAAAGACTTCACAGTAGAAACTTTAAAAACATCTTCTTTATATCTTCTTCCAAAGACCGCTGTGTTCTAACTAGCTCTGTTTTGGCTACATGGATGGGCTGATCCTTCACCTAAATACTTTTCTCTACATTGTCTGTCTCTTTTTTTTTTTTGTATCTTAGAAGGTTGGCATTTGTGGTTAGAAATGGAACAAGGCTCCTTAAAAAAGTTTTAAAGAACCATGGTGATTCTCAGCCATGGGAGGAGCTGGGGTGTGGGGACCTGTGGCTTGGGGTGGTTTGCAAATGACACCTGACCTAGAGATTTCCCTGACTGTCTCTGCCAGCGTTCCTCACTTCAGGCAGTCACTGTCACTCTGGGTGGGTGTTGTATCCCTCAAGTGCGGGGCTGGACAAAAGCTTGAAAACCAAACCTATCATCAGGGAAAATGTGAACAAACACCTGTTCATAATGAAATTACTGCTTTGGGTAGGCCCTGTCTGATAGAATTTTCTGTGATGGCAGAAGTGTTTATAGTACAGTAGCCACCAGCCACATGAGCCTAATGAATACCTGAAATATGGCTATTGGGACTGAAGAACTGAATTTTATTTAATTTTGTCTAATTTAAATGTAAATAGACAAATAATGGCCTCATTGGACAGCACGGGTTTGTGTGGTTGGCAGAAGGCTGGGGAAAGCCTTGTTTGGGCCTCTGAGTCACAGGGAGCCATGTTCGTCGGTGGAGCAGAGGGCAGAGTCTGAGTCTCCTGCGGTTCCTTGGTGCCTTTCCCCCTTCTCTGTAAGGTTCAGAAGTAGTGTGGGCAATTGCGCAATGGAAGATGAAATCACCTTCGGCCTGGGAAGTTGTGCACCCCCCTGAAAGTAAGTCTCCGCAGCTTGCTGGTGTTCTCACGCAGAATGATCTGTTCAGCTTATCAAATCAGCTTTTGTTTACACCCCAGCTTGGGGTTTTGATCTTGTTATGGAAGTTGTTTCAGAGCAATCCATCCTCGCCTGGCTGCTTATGATAACCACCTGCAAGCTTATGAACAAAATACAGATTAAAAATATACACTAGATCAGACTCTCTGGATGTTTGGGCTCAGAATATAGAATTTTTTTTAAAGATCTCACACATACATAGACATACACACACATTCATACGTGTACTTTTTTTTTTTTCCTAAATTTCCAGACCACTGTGACACAGCCAGCTGATCCAGAAACTGGTGATTGAGATCAAGTGTTTCGCAGAATTGCACTTTTAAAAATAAAAATGCATTGTCAAGGTTATCTTTTTTTTTTTTTTTCAGTTTCCTTTTTACCCTTTAATGAAGTGATTTAAAAATTAAAGGACATTGTAATTAAGAGGTATGCAGTCATGTGCCACATACGATGTTTTGGTCAATGATGGACCCATAAAATTCTAATACTATAGGTTTACCGTATCTCTTCTATGTTTAGATACACAAATACCACTGTGTTACAAGGCCTGCAGTATTCAGTACAGTCCCATGCTGTACAGGTTTGTAGCCTGGGAGCAGTAGGCTGTACCATACAGCCTAGGTGTGTAGTAGACTGTAATATCTAGGTTTGTATAAGTGCACTCTATGATGGTCGCACAAAGACAAAATCTCGTAATGATGCATTTCTCAGAGCGTATCCCCATCATTAAGCAGTGCATGACTGTAATTCATCTAAATGTAATTTGGTAAAGCTATTACAAAGTAATTGAGTTAATACTTGCTTTTCTGAGGTTATTTGTTTCATCTTTACCCACATTTACTGGAATCCTTGAACATTTTTCGAAGCTGTGCCGGACTGGAAATTTACAGCTCACTACTTTTTTCCCAAAATGGCCAACTCACCCAGGATTTGAGTATACATGGATCTCGAGGTCCTCAGCACTGAGACAGGCTTGCTCAGAGACCCCTTACAATGTCACCCAGGGTGGGTGGGCAAGTGTAAGACATTGTGTGAGCTTCTCAACAGCTGTATGATGGTGACATAATGAGACATAGAATGGTTTTCTTATGAAATAGCTGGACATGCAGAGAGGTCAGATGAATAATAAGCTCACACCTGCGTGCCCCTCACCCAGATATTATTTAAAGCAAAAAACATCGTAAATACAGTCAAGGTTCTCTGTGTTCCCCTTCTCCGTCTCTTCTCTCCTTTCCCTCCTGTCTGTACAACCACTGTTGTGAATGTTAATGATTGTCTTTGTAGCTTATATTTCTGAACTATTACTATACACGTTCAAAAACAACATGTGTATTGTTTCTCTGGTTTTAATGTATATGTTTGGTTATGCTATCATTTTATAACTTGCTTTTTGTAGTCAACATTGTTTTTGAGGTCTTTATTGATTTGACAGATTTAGTTCATTCTTTCTAACTGCTGTACCCTCTTTCTTTATATAAATATACCCAAGTTTATTTACCCACTTCTTATTGGTGAGCCTTTAAGTTGTTTCTAGTTTTTTACTCCTTGAGAGAAGGGACAGTGAGTATACTCATAAAGTGCTCTTCAAGCACCTGGGGGTTTTCCAAGCTTGCAGTGTTTGCCAACTATAGTTTAGGACCTTTTAGTGAGCTATGCTTAATAATTTAGTGGATAATGACCCGCATTTTAAAAAACTAAAAATATTAGAGTGTTATTGTATATATTAACTATTGTGTTATGAAACCATTTTTGCTTTTTTTTTTTTTTTTCCTTTTGAGACAGAGTCTCACTCTGTTGCCCAGGCTGGAGTGCAATGGCATGATCTCAGCTCACTGTAACCTCCACCTCCACCTCACAGCGATTCTCACAGCCTCCCGAGTAGCTGGGATTACAGACCTGCACCACCACACCCGGCTAATTTTTGTATTTTTAGTAGAGACGGGGTTTCTCTGTGTTGGCCAGGCTGGTCTCGAACTCCTGGCCTCAAGTGATCCACCTGCCTTGACCTCCCAAAGTGCTGGGATTACAAGCATGAGCTACCATGCCTGACCACTATTGTTGCATTTTATATATAAAAAAAAAAAATAGGTGCTTTGGGAGGCTAAGGTGGGAGGATTGCTTGAGGCCAGGAGTTCAAGACCAGCCTGGGCAACACACTGAGACCCTGTCTCTACAGAAAATTAAAAAGTAACTGGGAATGGTTGTTGCATGCCTGTAGTCCTAGCTACTCAGGAAGCTGGGGTGGGAGGATCACTTGAGCCCAGGAGTTTGAGGTTCAATGAACTATAATTGCACCACTGCACTCCAGCCTAGGTAACAGAGTGAGACCCTGTTTCTAAATATATGTGTGTGTGTGTGTGTGTGTGTGTGTGTATATGTGTAAATGTTTGTACTGAATCACAAGATAAAATTTATCATTGTGGGTCATGGTCAAAAGAGTCTGGAAAGATACAGAGCTACACCTGGACGTTAAGTAGCTGGATGGTTGTACATCCTTTCATTTTTATTAGCTGTTGCCACAGAACATTGTTCCTGCTGTTATATTTCACTTTGTACAACTTCCTGGCCTGCAGATTAGATCCTTTGGCCCTACATTTCTGTGTGTAATATTCACTCTTTTCTTATTTCTTCCAATCTAAGTTATGTGCCTGATCAATTAGCTTATCTCATGGCTTTGAGACTGTTACTTAGTAAAAGTTCGAGTTCGTGGTGAATGAATGAATGGGAATCTCAGTCCATGTACCAGTACTTACTGGATGTCTAGGATGTGCCTGGGGCCCTGTGTCCTTAGCAGCTTGAATGCTGTTTTGGAGGAAGGTGAGATTCCCTCACGTATCTAGAGAATAATCAGTTTTTGGGTTTTTTTTTTTTTTGAGGCGGAGTCTCGCTCTTGTCACCCAGGCTGGAGTGCAGTGGCATGATCTCGGCTCACTGCAACCTCTGCCTCCCGGGTTTAAGCAGTTATCTGCCTCAGCCTCCCAAGTAGCTGGGATTACAGGCACGTGCCACCACGCCCGGCTAATTTTTGTGTTTTTAGTAGAGACAGGGTTTCACCATCTTGGCCAGGCTGGTCTTGAACTCCTGATCTCGTGATACACCCACCTTGGGCTCCCAAATTACTGGGATTACAGGCGTGACCCACTGTGCCTGGTGAGAATAATCAATTTTTAACAGCAGCTGGAGTTACATGAAAGGAGAGATGGGTACTGGCTAAAGTAGTTAGTTTTTTTTTTTTTTTTTTTTTTTTTTCTCTAAAAAGATTGGCTTTAGGTGGGACACGGTGGCTCACGCCTGTAATCCCAGCACTTTGGGAGGCCGAGGCAGGCGGATCATGAGGTCAGGAGATCAAGACCAGCCTTGCCAACATGGTGAAACCCCGTCTCTACCAAAAATACAAAAAATTATCCGGGTGTGGTGGCAGGCACCTGAAATCCCAGCTACTCTGGAGGCTGAGGCAGGAAAATCGCTTGAACCTGAGAGGCGGAGGTTGCAGTGAGCCGGGACCGCACCACTGTACTCCAGCCTGGGTGACAAAGTGAGACTCCGTCTCAAAAAAGAAAAAAAAAGATTGGCTTTGAGCCTTGGAGACTAAAATGGGATTTAGAGAAGGGTAGAAGGGCGGCATTTCAGCATGTAGAGTAGTGTAATCAGAGGATTAGAAAAGGAATGTGGAGGTGTGACAGGTCCCACCTAAGTTGGGAAGAGTGTTGTGAGATAACGATGTCAAATGGCAGGTGCCATTGCTGGCCTCAGCCAACCCCCTGCCCATGTGGAAGGCTAGGTGGCCATGTGTGTTCCATTTTAACGACCCCACACCCACAGCCCCTTAGATGAGAGGAGGAACCTCACACAGAAGGAATCTGTCCACTGGCCAGAGTATTAATGGGTTAATTAGATTATGTCTCGTTAATCTGAACCAAATACTGCAGACTGTGCTCATTTGAGAGTAAATACTTCAGATGAGTGAGACTCAGTTCTTGGGGATTGAGCTGCCATTTCCGTTTCCCTTCTTTTTTGCCCCCCTGTCTGTTGCAGTAGTAGGTGTGGTGAAGATGGTTTGACTGCATCAGTGCAGTTGTGCAAGTTCATGAGAATTTATATAACTTAGTAGAAACAGCACACTTCCTTTTCTGTGTATAAGAAAGGATATTAAGCCTTCTTTTGCAATGATTGCATTAAGTAACTTTCAAAAAAAGTTGGCTTTTCCTTAATTAAAATAATGTTATAGGCAAATTTGAAAACAAAAAAGAAAAATTCACCTGTAGTTCTCACTCAGAAATTAGCTATTGAGAACTCTCCACTCCCTTTCTTTAAAAAAAAATACAGATTACATGTAAGCTTTTATTAGTTACTACTTAATAATATACTTACAATACTTTATAAGTGTAGGTATGCCATGAGAATTGTAGAATATAAGTGGGGTTCTTTAAATGATAAAATGTTTAGCCATTTCTGGCTTTTGCATATTGTTAAAAAAGAAAACCCAGACACTGTTGGCTTATTGTACCTTACTATCTTAGTTGAGGCAACCACTTTGTAAGTAGACAGTGAGAGGTATAATTCCAGACAAGAGGACTCTGCATACCTGTTTGCAGAAGGGAGCTTCTGTAGACTGCCCTGATACCCAGTTGGGACTGGTATAACTATGTTTTGAACACAAAACATACATTTGGTCCTGGTGAATTTAGACATACATGTGTTGTTTTTGTTATCTGTTACTGCATATCAGGTTATCCCCAAACATAGTCAGTTAAACCCGTGACAAACATGTATTTTGCTCCTGCATCTGCAGTTTGGAAAAGCTCAATGGGAATGGGTTGTCTCTACTCTGCACTCCATGTCTGGGGTGCCTTGAGGGCTGAAGTTAGAATGATCCAGAGAGTCCATTACTCAGGGGCCTGGCAGTTAAGTGCAGCTGTCACCTGAGACCTGGGCAGGGGCCAGGACCAAGACACCTACACTCCCTTATCCACATGGCAGTGTGGCTTCTTTTCAGCAAGGGCTGGGTTTTGAGAGTTAGCATCCTCGCTCACAGCAGACCTGACCAGCGGGAGGAAGCTGTGCTATCTTTTATATTTGTGTCCTAGGGCTGCGTACAAATTAATACAGACTAGATAGCTTAAAACAACAAAAATATATACTTTTACAGTTTTGAGGGCTAGAAGCCTGAAATTCAGGTGCCAGCAGGGCCATGGGAGGACACTACCTCGCCTCTCTGGCTTCTAGTGTTTGCTGACACCTTTGGTGTTCCTCAGCTTGTAGGTGCAGTTTTGTGCAATTTCCACCTCACATGGCCTGCTTGCTTCTCAGTCTTTCTTTTCGCCTTTTCTCCTCCTCTTGTAAGAACACCAGTCATACAGGATAGGACCCACCTAGCGACCTCATTTTAATTTAAGTACGTCTGCGTAGACCTTGTTTCTTTTTTTTGAAAATTAATTAATTATTTATTTATTTTTGAGATGGAGTCTCACTCTGTCGCCCCAGGCTGGAGTCCAGTGATGTGATCTTGGTTCACTGCAACCTCCGCCTCCCAGGTTCAAGTGATTCTCCTGCCTCAGCCTCCTAAGTAGTTGGGACTACAGGCACCCACCACCATGCCCAGCTAAATTTTTTTGTATTTTTAGTAGAGATGGGGTTTCACCATGTTGGCTAGGCTGGTCTTGAACTCCTGACCTCAGGTGATCCGCCTGCCTCGGCCTCCCAAAGTGCTGGGATTACAGGCGTGAGCCACTGTGCCCGGCCAACCCTGTTTCTAAATGAGGTCATTCATAGGCCCCTTCACGGGTTCAAGATGGATATGAACTGGAAATGAGTCTGTTCAACCCACGGCCCCTTTTGTTGACCTTGCCTTGGAAATGAGCATGGTCACTTCTACATTCATTAGAAGAAAGTCACTAAGGCTGCCCCGAATTTCAGGGGAATTGGACTCCCCCTTTGGGAGTTAGTGTCAATGAATTTGTGGTAATGTTTTTAAACTACCACATTTGTGTGCATAGAAATAATCTTCAAGCAAGCAACCACCAGTGAAATACTGTTTTCTTTTTTACAGATTCATACATGTGTACATATAAAACAGGTTTTTAAGGGGCCTAAATAGAAACAGATACTTGGGTTTTAGTTAGTTTTTGGCAAAAGCCCATGGAGATTCACTTGTAAAGGTGTGCATTCTCTCCTAAGGAGCGCACAGAGTGGTTTAATTCATTCTTTTATGTTGTTAACAGAGGCTGATTAATAATTTGGGTCTGGGCCAGGCTTTCCTCTTGTAAAGAGCTGGTTCATGAAGTGCGTTCTTGGGTGTCCTCTGAGCCTGGGATGCGGTCACTTCCCTCATGTACAATGGCATTTGTTTATGAGTGACTTTTGCTGAAAGATTCTGCCTCTTCAGAAGGAAATAATTAACATTAACAAGTCTGGTCATTGGTCCTACTTTAGAGTTTCAGAGCGCTTTTGTATCATGAACATATTTATTTATTTTTCGGAGACAGAGTCTCACTGTGTCACCCAGGCTGGAGTACAGTGGCATAATCTTGGCTCACTGCAACCTCTGCCTCCCGGGTTTATGTGATCCTTCCACCTCAGCCTCTTGAGTAGCTGGGATTACAGGCAGGCACCACCACGCCTGGCTAATTTTTGTATTTTTAGTAGAGATGGGGTTTCACCATGTTTGCCAGGCTAGTCTTGAACTTCTGACCTCGTGATCTACCCTCCTCTGCCTCCCAAAGTGCTAGGATTACAGGTGTGTGCCACCGCACCCGGCCCAACATGAACATATTTAATTTCTCAGTTAATTTCTTTGTTTTTGTTTTTGTTTTAGGAGACAGTCATTCTTGTCACTTGAGACAGAGGGGAAGAAAGTGAGAGCCAGAGAGGTCATGGAGGGCTCCCGGGACCTGAGAGTGGCCAGGGCGGGGCTGCCGGGTCTCCTCGTCACACTGGCCCCACCAGACTGCATTCTCCTGTGGCCAGATGCAATTCTCAGAGGGTTGCAGTGTCTTCTTTCTGGGCCAGCTTTGCTTGTGCACCTGAGAATGTGATGATTGTCTTCTGGAGGGTTAGTTTTCTTGGGGAACCAGAGCAGTCTTGTGCAGATAAAAGTGGTGTCTTTGATTTTTATCACCTTTAATCCCCATGATTGAGGAATCCAGAGTTCTAGAGCAGCTTTTCTGTTTTTATTCTCACCGATTTTCCGGGTCCAATTCTGTCAGTCTGTTCAGTATTTGTTCTCTTCGGCCCTGGCCTGTGCCCAGTGGTGGGCAGGCTGTGTTCGTTGTGCATTTACCATTGAGTGCTGGACAAAGATGAGGAAGTGAGTGTACTAGGGTCAGTGTAGACAGAGAAACCACCTAGCTGTTTTAAGCAGGAAGGATTTGATACAGGGAAATAGGTACCTATAAGCTGTGGGAAGGGCCTGCATTGAGGTGGGGTAGCTCTGAGGCACTATCTCAGGACCTGCCCCTGTGCTCAGCCTAGAGCGTGGGACCAGCGGGGTTCTGCTGCAGCGTAGGCTCAGAGCCAGGGGCACCCCACTTTCTCTGTTCTGCATCTCCCACACCCTCACTCTGTTCCACATTCTAGCCTCCAGTAAGTGCATCTGATTGGAGTCAGAATCCCACTGGAAATGAGTCTGGAAAATGCATTTTAGCTTCCGAGTCTTTGCGGTCCAGGAAAGCACAGCAAAAGGTGTGTGGAACTGACGTGGAGGAGCCGATCTGCTGCATCCCCCACCAGGCAGGCGGCCCGAGGGCCACGGGAGTCAGGAGCACTGTCCCCCATGGTGTCTAACCTGGAAGGGTGCCTAGGGAACTGCTAGTGGCTGGGCCCAAGCAGAGTGTGATGTTGGGGTGCAGGAGTTTGGACATGAGTTTGAAGGAGTTTGGACTTGAGTTCAAGACCGGGGAAGCCGTCATAGGGTTTAAGCTGTGATGGAGCAGTGTGGTCAGATGTGGGGTTTCAAAGGCAGGCCCTGGCCATGTGGGAAGAGGGCTGGGTGGGGAGCAGGGCAGACAGGAGGCAGCACAGTGAGGCAGCTCTTGAAATATTTGGAGTAAAAAGTGATGTTGCACTGAATCTGGGCAGGAGTAGGATGATCTCTACAAAGTGAGCAGATTTGGGAGGCAGCCAAGAGGAGGGATCGACAGGCCCCGTGACAGATGGGATAGGTGTGGGAAAGTGTGAATTGAGCAGAATGGAAGCAGGTCAGTAAAATCCATTGAAAATTTGCTGCCCTGAAAATAAAAGTGTTTGTCTCGGAAGACTTCTAGTCTTTTTAGATTGTAAGTTCTCCAGTTTGTCAATTGGATTGAACCTTCAAAGACAGGTTTATAATTAAACTCAAGTAATTTGCTTCCCACACTTAAAAACACATTTGTAGGAGAAACAGCAAACATGGCATTCGGGTAGATGTCCTTCACTGCAGACTGTGCTTCAGTGGGTGTCCTAGTGGTGGGTCCTCACCTCCCATCTCCAGGGAGGGGCCTGGGCCTGTCATGGGATGTCCTGGACCTCAGGAGAAGACTCAGATGCCTATTTGACTCAGGACGTGGTTTGATTTTTAAACATGCCATGGACAAGTTCCACATGGAAAGCATTGTCGTGCAATGTGAGGTTGCCCACGATGGTTAGCGGCTGACCAGACGAGGCATGGATTTCATGTGCGTTGATCTGTTCCTAATGGGACAGAACCAAATCCTGCAGGTGTCCTTGCTCTCGGCCTTGGCTTCATACGCACTAGAAAGAGTGTTTGCGTGTTTGATTGCCATAGAAGGCGTAACGGAGGCTTTGGGTTTTGCTGTTGTGGTTGGCTTTTGTCTTGTTGTCTCTTCACCCAGAAAATTGCTTGAGTGACTTGGAATTGACTCCGTTTACCTTCTGTACTTCTTAACCCAACCCAAGACAGGCGTTTGATGGGAAATACATAAAGAAAATAGGAGGTAGCTATTTTTTCACTTACCGTCTCTGGCAGGGATCTGCAGTCATTCATGTTTAAGAGCAAACAGCAAGTGGGGTCTGTTAGATGCCTTGACTGTGACCCTGTAATCTGTACACTTGGTTCAGTTTTAGTTTCTCTTTCATCCCCAAATGTCTGTGTATGCCTGTTTACCTGTCTGCAGAAAGTCAGAGTGTACAAAAGTGTCTCCTCTTCCGCAGGTGGGAGCAGGGAAGCTGCTAGGATTCCCGTTTGAAAATGGAAACCCCAGTGCCCTCAGGTGGCTCAGCGCTGGGGTATCCATTGAGATTGGGAGTCTGCGGCCCCAGGCCTCCAGCCCTTGCGCAGGGCATTTCCTGGCTGGTTAAAGAACAGCCAGGGAACGAATATGCAGATCGCTGGTGCCATGTTGTCATCCGGCATTCTTCTTCCTCTAAAAATGGAGCTGGAGCTTTTTAAGCCCCTGCTGGGTCAAGCCCTGTTGGCAGTGTGTGGGGGTACTCCTCTGGTTCGGCAGCTCCTCCCCTGCTGTCTCCTTAAGTGTTTGGGAGTGAGAGCAGCAGGAAGAGCTGAGGGGGCAGCATGGGTGGTGCTGCGGAGGGGACAGACCAGTGTGAGCTGCTTCAGGGGCAGCCAGGTTCCCTGGCAGCCAGGCGATGAGGAGATCTTCAGAAAGATCCAGGGTCAGGGACTAAGAAGATAGGCGCTCGTCCACTGCTAGAGAAGCATCAAAGTGCATTCTGGGGTTCCCACTGTCCATCAGGTTTGGGTCCTCCTGGAAGTTTTATTTGACCCAAGTCATGTGTAGGTTAGAGGCACAGGGGTGGGCTGCTACCGAAGGAGGCAGTGTGGCAGGTTCTCAGAGGCAAGGACAGCCTCCCCTGTTTGCTTCTCCTCCTTTCCTTCCTCCTGCCTCCCCTCCCTCCATCCTTCCTCCATCCTTCGTCTTCCTTTCTGTCCCTCCACCCCTCTCCCTTCCTTTGTCCTTTTCCTCCCTCCATCCTCGTCTTGCCCTCCTCTCCTCCAGACCCTGTCTCTCTCTTCCTTCCATCCCTTTCCTCCATCCTACTCTGTCCTCTTTTCTTCCCTCCTCCTCTCCCTCCATTCTCCCTCCTCCTCTTCCTCCCTCCTCCCCCATCCTCCCTTCCCTCTGTCCTCCTTTCTCTCCCTCTCCTCACCATCCTTTCCTCTTTTCTTCCTCCCCTTCCCCTCCTCCCCATCCTCTCTCCTCCCTCCCCAAAGCACCTGCAGCGTGCCCTGTGCAGGAGATGCTGGGGGAGGGTGTGAGCCAGTCTTGGGTTCAGGCCCCCTCGCCATCAACCCTGTGCTTATCTCTGTGATGGCCACCACACCTCGTGGACCTTGTTCTGCCGAGCTGGGCACCCGGGTGACCCCAGGGCGGGTCCTGGGAGCATCCTGTGCCCTCCCAGCGAGGTGATTTCCCACACCCGCCAAGCTGCAAGGTGGATGGGGTGGGAGGATGTTACCCTCTCTGTGACAACACATGGCTGTGTTGGCAGGAGCTATTCTGGGCGTGTAGCAACGGTGTCTGTGTGTACTAGGTGTTTTCCTGGATAGATGGTGTTTTCTGAAGCTTTGTAGAGAGTTACACTTAATCTCCCCACACCCTTCCATTTAAACTTGGTGACTTGTGCACACTCTCCCACAGCTGCAGGTCCAGACCCTCCCTTCTGCCCATCTGTGTCCCCTGCCCTGAAGCCTCCTCAGCTGCTCTCTGACCAGGATCCTACCATTTATGCTGACATTTGACTCTGTCCCCTAAAGACTTAGCCACTCCTCTCCTTCTGTTGGTATTCTCACACTCAGTTCAACTCACACTCACACACACTCATTAACACTCTGACCCATGCCCACATTTTTGGGGTTCCCACTTGAGGTGCCTGTAAGGTGCCCCTTTTAAATAAAACTCAGCAGGCCACCCTGCTTAGGTTCCATTTGGGGAAACAGAGGCACAGAGAAGTTAAATGGAAGTGTCCAAAGTCAAGGAGCAAATTAGCAGCAGACCCCAAACCAGACGCCACAGTCTCAGGTCTTCAAGAAAATCTCTCCCATCCCGGTCTTCCCTCTGCTGCCGTCTTTCTCTGTTACTCATTTCTCTTTTCTTTTTCCTCCCTTTATCCTCATTAGTAAGCTTCAAAGGCCATTTGTCATAGCTGATAATTGTTGATGGAGCTATACTATGAAAAGAAAATTGCTTAATTTTAGGAGTGAAATTACAAATGAGAAATAGTGCAGCAAAAACCTGCCCTTCTAAAAGTTCTTGAACCTACCTCAAATTTCTCCAGACAACAGGTTTATCTCAGCATCTTCTAATTCACCTTTCTTTTCCTCTAAAACCAGCCTGGAAGTTAAGATTTTTAAAAAAATGTACTTGGCAGATTTAATTATCAATGTGGCAATCTTATGTGTGCCTATCTGTGTGTGTAGGCTGATTGTGGAAAACTGTAAACACGAAAAGGTAGACAGAGTGACCCAGTGAGCCCCCACACATCCAGTGCCAAGCTTCAGTGATTATAACTCGTGCCGTTTTAACTATGAATATTTCAGCACACATCCCAAAAAGGTGGGATTGTCTCTCTCTCATAGCCACAATACCATGATCATACCAAAACGTCCAGGAATTCCTCATGTCAAGTATTCAGTGTCAGCCACAACATTTCTGTGTTGTGTAACTTCTTTTTTTTTTTTTTTTTTTTTTTTTGAGACAGAGTTTCGCTCTTGTTGCCCAGGCTGGAGTGCAATGGCACAATCTCGGCTCACCGCAACCTCTGCCTCCCAGGTTCAAGCAATTCTTCTGCCTCAGCCTCCCAAGTAGCTGGGATTACAGGCATGCACCACCACACCCGGCTAATTTTGTATTTTTAGTAGAGATGGGGCTTCTCTATGTTGAGGCTAGTCTTGAACTCCTGACCTCAGGTGATCCGCCCGCCTCGGCCCCCCAAAGTGCTGGGATTACAGGCGTGAGCTGCTGCGCCCGGCCTGTGTGTTGTGTAACTTCTTAACCCACAAAACATAATCATGTCATCTTTAGGGGCTGGTGGACTGGACTAGTTTCCTCATCACTTTGTGCCCTTGTCCCTATGGGAACATGCATCCAGCGACCCACCATTTGGCTTAGTGGTGGCTGTAGGCATGAAGCATTTGGGAGTCACTGCTTGTCTTGTTGTTTGTGTGTGTGAATGAGTGTGTGTGTGTGTAATCTTAGCAGGATGCCATAAATGACTCGTTTGCCAGTCTCTGCCTCTCTCTCCTTCCCTCTCCCCGCTTTCCCTCTCTCCCTCCCCTTCTCTGTCTCCCTCTTTCCCCCCACCTTCTTATTCCTCTGGAACTTGCTGTCCCTAGCTGCAGGGGGCTGTTGAGCACTTAGCATGTCCCAGCTGAGATGTGCTACAAGTGTAAGATATGCTGGAGTGTAAAGATTGAGTGTGAAAATGCCAAATTTCTCAATAATTTTTATGTGGAATACATCTTGCAATGATAATCGGGATACATTAGGGTAAATAAAATATTAATTTCACCTGTTTCTTATTTTTAAAGTTGGGATAAAATTCACATAACATACAATTCATTATTTTAGCCATTTTTTAATGTATCATACATCTCAGTGGTTTGGGTATGTTCACAATGCCATGCAACTATAAACACTAATTCCAAAACTTGTTTTGTTTTTTTTTTGTTTTTTTTTTTTTTTGAGATAGAGTCACACTCTGTCACCCGGGCTGGAGTGCAGTGTCTCCATGTTGGCTCACTGCAACCTCCACCTCCTGGGTTCAAGCGATTCTCCTGCCTCAGCCTCCTGAGTAGCTGGGATTACAGGGATTACAGGTGACACCATGCCCAGCTAATTTTTGTATTTTTAGTAGAGACAGGGTTTCAGTATGTTGCCTAGGCTGGTCTCAAACTCCTGACCTCAAGTGATCCACCCACCTCGGCCTCCCAAAGTGTTGGGATTACAGGCGTGAGCCACCACGCCCAGCCAGAACATTTTTATCACCCCAGAAAGAAATGTGTACCCATTAAGCAATCACTCTCCACTTCCCTCTTCCCCTAGCCCCTGGCAGCCACTAATCTGCTTTCCATCTCTAGAGATCTGCCTATTCTGGACGTATCATGTAGTATAGAATCATGCAGGATGTGGCCTTTGTTTTGTATCTGGCTTCTTTCACTTAGTGTAATGTTTCCAAGCCTCATCCATGTTGTAGCACGTGTCAGTAATACTTCTCTCCTATGGCTGAATGATAGTCCCTTATGTGGATATACCATGTTTGCTTTATCTGTTTGCCTGTTGACGGACATTTGGATTGTTACCACTTTTTGGCCTTCATGAATAATTCTGCCGTGAGCATTTGTGGACAGGTTTTCGAGTGGGGATATGTCTTCTTTCTCTTGGGTGTACACCTACAAGTGGGATTGTTGGGTCATATGGTAGCTCTGTGTTGAACTTTTTGAGAAACTGACAGACTTTCATAGGGATTGCATTGTACATTCTTAGCCACTGTGTATGGGGGGTTCTAATTTCTCTCCAGTTTTTCCACATTCTTGTCAACACTTGTTATTTTCCTTTTTTATTTTTATTTTTATTTATTTATTTTTTTGAGACAGAGTCTCTATCACCCAGGCTGGAATGCAATGGCTCAATCTCGGCTCACTGCAACTTCTGCCTCCTGGGTTCAGGCGATTCTCCCTACCTCAGCCTCCCGAGTAGCTGGGATTACAGGCACCTGCCACCGCACCCAGCTAATTTTTGTATTTTTAGTAGAGATGGGGTTTTGCCATGTTGGCCGGGCTGGTCTTGAACTGCTGACCTCAGGTGATCCGCCCGCCTCGGACTTCCAAAGTGCTGGGATTACAGGCGTGAGCCACCTCTCCCTGGCTTTTTTTTTTTTTTTTTTGAGACAGAGTCTTGCTCTGTTGCCCAGTCTGGAGTGCAGTGGCATGGTCTCAGCTCACTGCAACCTCCGCCTCCTACGTTCAAATGATTCCCCTGCCTCACCCTCCCAAGTAGCTGGGACAATAGGTGCACACCACCATGCCTGGCTAATTTTTGTATTTTTAGTAGAGACAGAGTTTTGCTGTGTTGGCCAGTTCTGACCTCAAGTGATCCACCTGCCTCGGCCTTCCGTGCTCGGCACCTTCCGATCCACCGTGCTCGGCACCTTTTTAAAAATTATAGCCATACTGATAGATGTGAAGTGGTATCTTCTCATTTTGATTTGCATTTCACTAGTGACTAATGAAGTTGAGCATCTTTGATGTACATATTGGCCATTTATGTCTACTTTAGGGAGATGTCTATTCAAATCTTTTGCCCAACCTGTTTCTTTTTACTTAATTGAATGTGGCTATTAGAAAATTTTTAATTTCTGTGCACAACTGACACTTTATTTCTATTGAATAGCACTGTTTTGGATAGCACCATTTTGAAATTGCTAAGAGGTAAAAAGATTCCAATGAATACTTGATATTCTTCCCTTCATTCTTATGTCATTCCTAGGTTACCAAGATTAACTTTTTAATTCTAAGGCAGTAACAGGAGTAACTCTGAAGCAGTAACAGGAATTTCAGTACAAAGAAGTTTTCCAGGCATCTGATTGCAGAGGGTTGACTTGGATTAGATACGGGTCCTTTTTAAGGCTGAAAGTTAAAGTGGACTCACGCCCTCAAAGCAGGTTGGTTATTTTAATGAGCCAAAGAAATACAGTAGTTAAAAGTCACCTTCTGGAGGGGACAGCTGGCTTCAGCCAGGCTCGGTGGACACCCTGGCCCTCTCAGGGTAGAGCTGCCAGTCTCCAGTGTTTCTCAGGGATGTGACTGAGGCCCAGGAGGGACCCGTGAGGGTCTGTTTACAGAGGCTGGGCAGGGGCCGCTTGGCTGTGGGGTGCGCACTGCCCCGGCACCTGCTTGCCCTCCACGCTCACCCAGGGCCGCAGCATGCCTATGGCTCTGCTTCCGGCCGGGAGCCCTGAACACGGGTGTGCAGACCCACCCTAAAGGGCGGCCCAGGCCCCACGCTAGGCAAGGCTGGCAAGAGACCGAAGGCAGCATGTGAGGCCTCTCCTGGGAGTAGGGGTTGTGTTTCCCACAGTGGCCTCAGCTGCACCCCCGCTCAGGTGAGCCTACAGGTAGGAGCTGGGAGGCACTCCTCCCAAACACTCCTCTCAGACCATAAAGCACTCCTGTTTCACTCAAAAAAAAAAAAAAAAAAAAAAAAGTCACCTTCTACTTTCTACACAATGTGATCAGCATCGTGCTTCCAAGTGAGTGTTTCAAATATTAGTATTTTTAAAATTAGTCACTACATCTTATTGAGCTTTCATAATGTGATACTTTATTGTGGATTTGTTGCTTTGAAAACTTATGAAATATTGAGCTTATTTTTCTAGGAATCTAATACAGAAAAAGTTTGATTTCTTGTTTCCCAGAATGGAATGGTCATAATAAATTTGTACATGGGTAATTCACCCAGATTCTTTGAGGTTTAGTTTCCAGTTAATTTCTGGTGGCACTTACTGCCTCCTTGTCTATGACTGTGTTTTTAGAGGACAGCTTATGAACACCAGGAAGTACAGCTACCCCTAAAGTCCCTCTGCACCAAAATGTGAAAAACAACCTGGCTGTTTAGAGTAGAATATATAATTCATTTAAGAACAATTTTGTTGAATTATGGCCCAGCACCATGGCTCAGTCCTGTAATCCCAGTGCTGCAGGAGGCTGAGGCAGGAGGATCACTTGAGGACAGGAGCTGGGGGCTACAGTGAGCTATGATAGCGCCACTGCACTGCAGCCTGGGCAACAGCATGAGACTGTCTCTTAAAAAATTTTTTTTGGCTGGGTGCAGTGGCTCATGCCTGTAATCCCAGCACTTTGAGAGGCCAAGGCGAGCAGATCACGAGGTCAGGAGATCGAGACCATCCTGGCCAACATGGTGAAACCCCGTCTCTACTAAAATACAAAAAATTAGCCAGGCTTGGTGGTGGGCACTTGTAGTCCAAGCTACTCAGGAGGCTGAGGCAGGGGAATCGCTTGAACCCAGGAGGTGGAGGTTGCTTTGAGCCAAGATCACGCCACTGCATTCCAGCCTGGGTGACAGAGTGAGACTTCTTCTCAAAAAAAAAAAAAAAAATTTTTTTAAATAAAAAATAAAAATCATTTTGTTGAACTCAGGGTTTTTTCTTCTTTATAATATGTTGAACCCTGAAAGAAGCTAAGAAGCATTTTTATAGTTTCCCTGAAAATGATTCAACAAAATTTCTATAAATATAAAATTGTATATAAAAGATCTTGATGGCATTTTATGATCCTTTTTTTATTTTCCTAAGTGGAGGCTGTATTTTTCCATGCATAAGTAAGTAGATAGGGGAAGATAACAAAAATACATTTTTTTTGGAAGAATAAAGTCACATGGAGACAGAAGTATCTTTAGATACTTCAAATTGCAGCAGTATCTGAACCCTCAGATAGTTGCAGGCACTAATGTGATTTGGGTCGGAGGGGAGCTAAGGGGAATGGATGGAAAAGGACTCATCAGATTGCCATAATTTTCATAGAAATTATTTACCCAGGAGATGTGAAAGACATTATTTACCCAGGAGATCAACTCTGGGGGTAAACACTGTATAATTATTTGTTTTTTGTTTGTTTTTGTTTTTTTTTACTGTTCGGTTTTCACTCTGATTTCCAGAGGAAACATGGTTTTCATACCGATGCAAGGTGGAAATTTCAGTGTACAGATCAGTGATGTGAAGGATATTCACGTTGTTGTGCAACAGATCTCTAGAAATTCTAAATTCTGCAACCCTGGGCCTCGATGCTCACTCAACACCAATTTCTCTCCCCCCTCTCCTATCCCTGGACAACCACCTTTCTATTTCATTTCTGTGATTTTGATGACTTTAGGTACTTCATATGAATGGAATCCTACAGCATTTGTCCTTCTGTGATTGGCTTATGTTTTCACTTAGTGTAATGTTGTCTGCATTTATCCATGTTGTAGTATGTGTCCGTATTTCCTTCTTTGTAAAGGTGGCATAATATTTCATTGTATGTGTATGCCACATTTTGCTTATCCATTCATTCATCTGTGACCCCTTGGGTTGCATTTGCCTCTTGGTAATTGTGAGTGATGCTGCAGCGAACATGAGAGTGCAGATATCTCTTGGGGATCCTGCTTTAAATGCTTCTGGGTTCATACCCACAAGTGGGGTTGTGGGATCATATGGTAATCTTCTCGCTTTTCACGCAGAGCAAGCTTTTTCCAAGAGTAGCAGGTGCTGCATAAATCTGATTCCTACTGTGTGGATCCTCCTTTAATTTCCAGTCTCTCTCCCCGAAAAATCCCTGATGTATAGCATACCTATACACACCCCTTCGGATTATCTTTCCCTGAGGGATGACTTTTACAGGTATTATCACCATAACTTCTCTCCTGTTGCCCCAGGAAATGTTCCATATCCCAGAGCTCCCAAATACCAGGTTTGTTTGATGCGATTTCATTTATGGGCATGCATCCCTGTGTTCATAAACACCTTACTCCAAAAGGCTGTTGTTTGCCTAAGCCTTGTTTCTGTCCAGGCCTGAGAAAACAGGATGGTTGCATAGAAAGGTCCCAGAGGAGGAAGAGGCACTGTGCTTGCCATCGTCCACCACTAAGCAGGAATGGGACACAAATGTGTCTCCACATTATGGGCAGCACGTCAAGTAGTGGATTATTTGTAAACTTTGTGGATGATGACACAGTAAGAAATGTTTGCACTGTGGCCCAGCACACATACATGCTGTATGTGTTTGTCTATGAGATGGCGTTTACCTGTGCAGTGCACTCTGATATTTAATATTCTGTTCCCTGCTTTTTTCAGGCTTTTGTTTGTTTTTAGCATTAGGTACAGCCTACTACATTGGTGTCCTGCTTGGGTTTGTAGCAATTTGGCAAGTAGCTTTGAAGAACTTGCTCTCTGGAGCACATTTGCTGGAGCTGGAGTTTGGCTTTGCCTCTTAGTAGGCGGGTGACCGTGAGCCATTTAAGCAGCCAGTGCCTCCGTTTCCCTTTTCTTAAAATGTGATAATATGCTACTACCTCACATAACTGTCAAGAATAATAAATGAGGCTGGGCGCAGTGGCTCACACCTGTAATCCCAGCACTTTGGGAGGCCAGGCGGCCGAATCACTTGAGGTCAGAAGTTTGAGACCAGCCTGGCCAACACGGTGAAACCCCATCTCTACTCCCAGCTACTTGTGAGGCTGAGGCAGGAGAATTGCTTGAACCCGGGAGGTGGAGGTTGCAGTGAGCCGGAGATCATGCCATTGCACCCCAGCCTGGGCAACAGAGCAAAACTCTGTCTCAAAAAAAAAAAAAAAAAAAAGTAAATGAGCAAGTAGATGTGGAGTGCTTAGAAGAGCTCCTGGCATAAAGTGACTTTTAAGGGCATATTGGCCAATTGTTACATTGAGCTTGACACTCATTCTTCCTACTTTTCACTTTGTTGTTCTTATCTGGATTCTGTGTGGCTTCTGTCCTCCTCCACTGTTGACTTTGCCAGCATGGTGAGACTGTGTGTGAAACCCTCCAGTTCCTAAGCTTATAGACTCGGTGGACAGGAGAAGGAGGCCAGAAGTTCAAGTGCATCGAGAGGTCTTGTTAGTGGAGTGGCCACTGCATTCCCTTTTCTTTTTTAGCCAGCCTGGAATTTGGAGATTGAGCTCTGAGGGAGGGCGACCTGGGCTGGTGTGGAGTGGAGTGGAGTGGTGCAGAGTTGTGCAGTGTGAGCTGGTGTGGTGTAGAGTGGTGTGGTGTGGTGTGGTTAGGTGTATGATGTGTGGTGTATGGTGTTGTGTGGAGTGGTGTGTGATGTGTATGGTTTGGTGTGGAGTGTGGAGTAGTGTGTGGTGTGCAGTAGAGTGGTCTGTGATGTGGTGTGGTATGTGGTGTGTGTGGTGTGGAGTGTGTAGTGTGGTATGGTGTGTGTTTTGGTGTGGAGTGGTGTGTGGAGTGGTGTAGCATGGTGTGGTGTGGTGTTTTGTGGAGTGATGTGTGGTGTGTGATGTGTGTGTGTGGAGTGGTGTGTGTGGTTTGGTGTGAAGTGTATGGTGTGTGGTGTGGTGTGGTATATGGTGTGGTGTGGTTTGGTGTGGAGTGTGGTATGTGGTGTTGTGTGCCGTGTTGTGTGTTGTGTGGAGTGGTGTGTGGTGTGGTTTGGTGTGGAGTGGTGTGATGTGGTGGTGTGTGGAGCAGTGTGTGGTGTGGTATGTGATGTGTGTGGTGTGGTGTGGTATGTGATGTGTGTGGTGTAGTGTGCCGTGTGTGGTGTGGTTTGTGGAGTGATGTGTGGTGTGGTGGAGTGGTGTGTGGTGGTGTGTGGAGTGTGTGGTGTGTGATGTGTGTGTGTGGAGTGGTGTGTGTGGTTTGGTGTGAAGTGGTGTGTGGTGTGGTGTGCCATGGCGTGTCGTGTGGAATGGTGTGGCATGGTGTGGAGTGGTGTGGTTTGGTATGGAATGGTGTGGTGTTGTGTGGAGCAGTGTGTGGTGTGGTATGTGATGTGTGTGGTATGGAGTGGTGTGGTGTGATGTGGTTTGGTATGGAATGGTGTGTGTGGTGTGGTTTGGTGAGTCTGGTGTGGAGTGGTGTGTGGTGTGGAGTTGTGGCGTGGTGTAGTGTGGTGTGTGGCCTGCTGTGGTTTGGTGTGGAGTGGTGTGAGTGTGGAGTGGTGTGTGGTGTGGTCTGGCGTTGTGGTGTGGTGTGGAGTCATATGGTGTGGTGTGTGTGGTGTGGAGTGGTGTGATGTGTGTGGTTTGGTGTGGAGTGGTATGTGTGGAGTGGTGGGTATGGTGTGTGGTTTGGTGTGAAGTCTGGTGTGGAGTGTGTGGAGTGGTGTGTGGTTTGGTGTGTGGTGTGGAGTGGTGTGTGTTGTGTGTGGTGTGGAGTGGTGTGTGGTGTGTGTGGTGTGTGGTGTGGAGTTGTGGCATGGTGTAGTGTGGTGTAGAGTGGTGTGTGGTGTGGTGTCTCATATGGTGTGGTGTAGGGTGGAGTGGTGTGTGTGGTATGGTCTTGGTGTGTCGTGGTGTGGTTTGGTGTGGAGTGCTGTGTGGTGTGGTGCGGTGTGAGGTTGCTGATTAGCCCTCTGGGTGCCCAGAGCCTCTGCTGTGTCGGGCAGGAGGAAGGAGGGCCTGGCTGGCCCTTTCCTGGAGGAGCAACGTTTCCTGGACTGGAGTGGGGTCTGGACCCGTTGGCTTTTGCTTGGGTCCAGAGGCGCTGGTGGTCAGCAGATCTCTAGGTCGGGCGGAGGCGCTGGTGGTGAGCAGATCTCTAGGTCGGCCTGTTCCTTTTCAGCAGCAGACATGGGAGGTCCAGCCCGAGCGCTGAGCGCAAGCTCCTTCCCTGACAGCAGCACTGGGTTGGGGACAGTGGCCCCATCCTTGGTTTGCATCGCATCTGGCTGTCAGACTGAGGTGTTGGTTTGGGTGTTTCATGCGAGTTTATCTTCCTTGCAGGCGGTTTTGGTGAATAACATCACCACAGGTGAGAGGCTCATCCGAGTGCTGCAAGGTAAGTTCCGCTCGCTCCTCCACGCCAGGCACTGGCCTTTTAGGAGGAAACTGCCTTTCTCTCATTCTTCTCTAGGCCCAGGTGGGTCTCCATTATAATCTCATGGCGGATAGTGTCATGAGTCATTGAGCAATCTTTATTCTTTTTGCCTAAATCTATCTCCTTAAGAGGCTTTTCCTTTAAAAAAAAAATATTGCCAAATACATTGCAAGCTGTTAGGTACAGAAGAGTTAAGAGTGTCACTCATGAATGTGTTAAGAGATAGTACTTATGATAGGTACATGCTCTGTTATATATACATATGGTATACATGTGACCTGTTAATTTGGTCATGCTGAATTTAGATTGCAGGAAACTTAGAAAAACTGTCCAGCCCAATTTAATTCCCCCTCTTTGCTGCTCTGACTCAGCTTGGCAGCTGGGGATTGGTCTTCCTTTGAGTCCTTCTGAAGCAGCCACAGAGCAGGAAATGGGGTGCTGTCCTTTGTCGGGGGCGCCTTCTTCCGCTGTGATCCATGCTGCTGGGCTAAATCATCTGTTGGGTTGAATAATTTTTATTCTAAAAGTGTGGTTACTGGGAAGTTAAAAATTCCCTATACGACTTGCATTATAATTCTTTTGGTCAGTGCTGGTTTCGAATTCTAGTTCTAAGTCAGGTTCTAAGAATATTAAAAAGTCTTATGTGAAAAGGGGTCACTTTGTGAAATGTGTTTGGGGGAAACATAGGGTTACACAAAGTTGAAGAGGCTGCCTGGCTTCGGGGGTGGGAGTGGGGGGGTCTCACATAAAGGTTCAGTTTGACAGCGGTTTTGATAGAGCATACATGTCAAGTAACTCCATCAGAGTCAACACAGGGAGCATATTCATCACCCCCAAAAGCTTGCTTGTGCGCCGTGGTAATCCACTTCCCTCAGGCAGCCTCTGGTCTGCCATGTAGACTAGTTTGCATTTTTAATAATTGGGTGCATGCCCCAGATTCTTAAAGCAAATCCTTAGAGACCTACAAAGAGACTTAGTCTTCCACACAATAATAATGGGAGACTTTAACACCCCACTGTCAACAGTAGACAGATCAACGAGACAGAAAGTTAACAAGGATATCCAGGACTTGAACTCAGCTCTGCACCAAGCAGACCTAATAGACATCTATAGAACTCTCCACCCTAAATCAACAGAATATACATTCTTCTCAGCACCACATCACACTTATTCCAAAATTGACCACATAGTTGGAAGTAAAGCACTCCTCAGCAAATGTAAAAGGACAGAAATTATAACAAACTGTCTCTCAGACCACAGTGCAATCAAATTAGAACTCAGGATTAAGAAACTCACTCAAAACTGCACAACTACATGGAAACTGAACAACCTGCTCCTGAATGACTACTGGGTACATAACTAAATGAAGGCAAAAATAAAGATGTTCTTTGAAATCATTGAGAACAAAGACACAACATACCAGAATCTCTGGGACACGTTTAAGGCAGTGTGTAGAGGGAAATTTATAGCACTAAATGCCCACAAGAGAAAGCAGGAAAGATCTAAAATTGACACCCTAACATCACAATTAAAAGAACTAGAGAAGCAAGAGCAAACACATTCAAAAGCTAGCAGAAGGCAAGAAATAACTAAGATCAGAGCAGAACTGAAGGAGACAGAGACACAAGAAACCCTCCCAAAAATCAATGAATCCAGGAGCTGGTTTTTTGAAAAGATCAACAAAATTGATAGACCGCTAGCAAGACTAATAAAGAAGAAAAGAGAGAAGAATCAAATACATGTAATAAAAAATAATAAAGGGGATATCACCACTGATCCCACAGAAATACAAACTACCATCAGAGAATACTATAAACACCTCTACGCAAATAAACTAGAAAATCTAGAAGAAATGGATAAATTCCTGGACACAAACGCCCTCGCAAGACTAAACCGGGAAGAAGTTGAATCTCTGAATAGACCAATAACAGGCTCTGAAATTGAGGCAATAATTAATAGCCTACCAACCAAAAAATATCCAGGACCAGACAGATTCACAGCCGAATTCTACCAGAGGTACAAAGAGGAGCTGGTACCATTCCTTCTGAAACTATTCTAATCGATAGAAAAAGAGGGAATCCTCCCTAACTGATTTTGTGAGGCCAGCATCACCCTGATACCAAAGCCTGGCAGAGACACACACAAAAAAGAGAATTTTAGACCCATATCCCTGATGAACATCGATGCAAAAATCCTCAAGAAAATACTGGCAAACCAAATCCAGCACATCAAAAAGCTTATCCAACACAACCAAGTTGGCTTCATCCCTGGGATGCAAGGCTGGTTCAACATACACAAATCAGTAAACGTAATCCATCATATAAACAGAACCAATGACAAAAACCACATGATTATCTCAATAGATGCAGAAAAGGCCTTTAACAAAATTCAACAGCCCTTCATGCTAAAAACTCTCAATAAACTAGGTATTGATGGGACGTATCTCAAAATAATAAGAGCTATTTATGACAAACCCACAGCCATTATCATACTGAATAAGCAAAAACTGGAGGCATTCCCTTTGAAAACTGGCACAAGACAGGGATGCCCTCTCTCACCACTCCTATTCAACACAGTGTTGGAAGTTCTGGCCAGGGCAGTCAGGCAAGAGAAAGAAAGGGTATTCAATTAGGAAAAGAGGAAGTCAAATTGTCCCTCTTTGCACATGACATGATTGTATATTTAGAAAACCCCATTGTCTCAGCTCAAAATCTCCTTAAGCTGAGAAGCAACTTCAGCAAAGTCTCAGGATACAAAATCAACGTGCAAAAATCACAAGCATTCCTATACACCAAAAACAGACAAACAGCCAAATCATGAGTGAACTCCCATTCACAACTGCTTCAAAGAGAATAAAATACCTAGGAATCCAACTTACAAGGGATGTGAAGGACCTCTTCAAGGACAACTACAAACCACTGCTCAATGAAATAAAAGAGGACACAAACAAATGGAAGAACATTCCATGCTCATGGATAGGAAGAATCAATACCGTGAAAATGGCCATACTGCCCAAGGTAATTTGTAGATTCAATGCCATCCCCATCAAGCTACCAATGACTTTCTTTGCAGAATTGGAAAAAACTACTTTAAAGTTCATATGGAACCAAAAAAGAGCCCATATTGCCAAGACAATCCTAAGCCAAAAGAACAATGCTGGAGGCATCATGCTACCTGACCTCAAACTATACTACAAGGCTACAGTAACCAAAACAGCATGGTACTGGTACCAAAACAGAGATATAGACCAATGGAACAGAACAGAGCCCACAGAAATAATACCACACATCTACAACCATCTGATCTTTGACAAACCTGACAAAAACAAGCAATGGGGAAAGGATTCCCTATTTAATAAATGGTGCTGGGAAAACTGGCTAGCCACATGTAGAAAGCTGAAACTGGATCCCTTCCTTACACCTTATACAAAAATTAATTCAAGATGGATTACAGACTTAAATGTTAGACCTAAAACCATAAAAACCCTAGAAGAAAACTTAGGCAATACCATTCAGGACATAGGCATGGGCAAAGACTTCATGTCTAAAATACCAAAAGCAATGGCAGCAGAAGCCAGAATAGGCAAATGGGATCTAATTAAACTAAAGAGCTCCTGCACAGCAAAAGAAACTACCATCAGAGTGAACAGGCAACCTACAGAATGGGAGAAGATTTTTGAATCTACCTATCTGACACAGGGCTAATATCCAGAATCTACAAAGAACTTAAATTTAGAAGAAAAAAATCAAACAACCCCATCAAAAAGTGGGCGAAGGATATGAACAAGCATGTCTCAGAAGATATTTATGCAGCCAACAGACACATGAAAAAATGCTCATCATCACTGGTCATCAGAGAAATGCAAATCAAAACCACAATGAGATACCATCTCACAGCAGTTTAGAATGACAATCATTAAAAAGTCAGGAAACAACACATGCTGGAGAGGATGTGGAGAAATAGGAACGCTTTTACACTGTTGGTGGGACTGTAAACTATTCAACCATTGTGGAAGACAGTGTGGCGATTCCTCAAGGATCTAGAACTAGAAATACCATTTGACCCAGCGATCCCATTACTGGGTATATACCCAAAGGATTATAAATCATGCTATTGTAAAGACACATGCACACGTATGTTTATTGCGGCACTATTCACAATAGCAAAGACTTGGAATCAACCCAGATGTCCATCAATGATAGACTGGATTAAGAAAATGTGCACATATACACCATGGAATACTATGCAGCCATAAAAAAGGATGAGTTTATGTCCTTTGTAGGAACATAGATGAAGCTGGAAACCATCATTCTGCGCAAACACCGCATGTTCTCACTCATAGGTGGAAATTGAACAAGGATAACACTTGGGCATGCAGGGAACATCTGGGGCCTGTTGTGGGGTAGGGGGAGAGGGGGAGGGGGAGGGGTGGCATTAAGAGAAATTACCTATTGTAAATGACGAGTTAATGGGTGCAGCACACCAACATGGCACATGTATACATATGTAACAAACCTGCACGTTGTGCACATGTACCCTAGAATTTAAAGTATAATTTAAAAAATAATAATAATTGGGTGCATGCATACAGATGGAATCAGACCATCTGTATCATTTTTTGCCTGCCTTCTCTCACTCAGCATAGTTATTTGCAATTTGTCCATGTCATTGTGATACAAGTCATTCATTTCTTTGACTGCTGAGTTGTATTCCATCGTCTCTTGCCTAGTTGGATTGTGGGGTGTGTTCAGTTAGGCATATTAAAGTATCGTTTATATACAAGAACATTTACCCCTTGTGGGTACAATTGGATAAGTCCTGACAAATAGTCTCATGGATCACCACTGCAGTCAACATGACAGCTGCCCGCCGCTCCAGGACCCCTCACCCATGCCCTGCGAAGTCACCAGTCCCCTGTCTAGGCCCAGCACCCACCCAGCTGTTCTCTTTGCCACAGCTTTGTCTCTTGAGGGTGTCACGTGCGTGCTTTTGGGATGAGTCCGTGTTGTGTGTATCGTAATTCACGGAACGCTTCCATTTTATTTCACTTTATTTTCCACCTGAGACTATTGTAGGTCTAGTGTTGTGAGGGCCCACCTTGGGGATGCCGGCATCTGTCCTGGCCTGTCTGTCCCGGCTGTGTCTGGACCTGGCTGCTGCTGCTGCCCACTCTGGTATCCCCCTGGTGGCTGCCTTCCCCTCTGCCCCAGCTTGGCCCTTTGTCCACTGGGGCTCTTCAATGAGCCAAGTCATCAGGGTAGCAGGGATGGGGCTGATTAATTTCCTTAAAGAAAGCCGTTCTTTCCCTGATGAGAGTGTTGGGTGATTAAATGGGCACAGGGCCTTGGAGAGTGGCTTGGCTGTGAATAAATGATGAGGGAGGATGCTGGCAGGTAGCCTGGTGGCCAAGGGCAGGGTGTCCGGCAGGAGTGGCTGCTTATCTGACCAAACATCAAAACTCAGTGTTTTACAGATGGAAGGATGAGTCAGCCAGGGATGAGGGCAGGGTGGTATGTGTGACCTTTGGGGACAGCTTGGGGCTTCTGATGTCTACAAAAGAGGCACATAGAAGCTTCCAATATACGTTAAAGGCTAGCGGCCAAAAAGGAGATTTAAGAGAGACTTTTGGGAAAGGATCAAGACGCAGGTTCTTTCGGCTTGCTGCTCTTCCAGAGCATTCTCCACAGCTGGGATGTAGTGACTCTGGGGAGGGGCTGTGTTTTCAGCTTTTTCTCTCTCCCCTCCTTTATCCCAGTCTGTCCTTGCCCTTTATGGTCTGATGTGTGAGTCTGCCTCTGTCATATTTTGGCTGAATGGCATGACAGCTGTGCCGGTGACCTGTGCAATTCTTGTCCCCTTGGTGTAGACCAGTTAAAAACCCTGCAGAGGAATTACGGCAGGCTGCAGCAGGATGTCCTCCAGTTTCAGAAGAACCAGACCAACCTGGAGAGGAAGTTCTCCTACGACCTGTAAGTGCACCTCAGAGCGCATGCCACAGTGCAGGGTGCATGCCACCTGGGAGGCGGGGGGTTAAGCTGAGACATAACCTCTGATAGAGCATGCACCTTCTGCTCCATGCAGGACTCTGAGGAAGGCATGGGCCCCTCTAGGAATCATGTCCTACACAAATGCACAAGGAGGCCAACTCTCAGCAGGAAATGAATTTCTTAGCACGCCTTAAAATGTAACTTAAAACTCTGTAAGGCACGGGTGTACTGGTTAAGTCAACAACATAAAGCTTTAAAAATGTGTTTCATAGGTGCTTATGCGTGAGCTAAATCAAATTCATTGACTAAAAGACATTTTGGCAAAATATTGATATAGTAATAATTTATTGCCTGGCGATCACATTGTGGACATTTTGTTTTCTTTAGACTTTTCAGTGATTTTTCCCAATTTTTACAGTGAGAATGGAATACTTTGATAATCAAAACCAAGCAATATTAAACTATTAAAAAGTGAGCTAATTTTTTTACTTGTGTTATGTACGTGTGTGTGTGTGTGTGTGTGTGTGTGTGTATAGATATACCTTTTTTTTTTGAGACGGACTCTCGCTGTCCCCCAGGCTGGAGTGCAGTGGCACGATCTCGGCTCACTGCAACCTCCACCTCCCAGGTTCAAGCAGTTCTCATGCCTCAGCCTCCTGAGTAGCTGGGACTACAGGTGCCCACCACCACACCCAGCTAATATTTGTATTTTTTTAGTCGAGATGGAGTTTCACCATGTCAGCCAGGCTGTTCTTGAACGCCTGACCTCAGGTGATCCACCTGCCTTGGCCTCCCAAAGTGCTGGGATTACAGGTGTGAGCCACTGTGCCTGGCCATATTCTTAGTCACAAACATTTTATTTTATTTTATTTTTTGAAACAGAGTCTCGCTCTGTCGCCCAGACTGGAGCGCAGTGGTGCGATCTCGGCTCACTGCAACCTCTGCCTCCTGGGTTCAAGCAGTTCTCCAGCCTCAGCCTCCTGAGTAGCTGGGACTACAGATGCCTGCCACCACGCCCAGGGTTTCTGCTAAAACCTTGTCATTGGTCGGGCTGGTCTCAAACTCCTGACCTCATGATCTGCCTGCCTCAGCCTCCCAAAGTGCTGGGATTACATACATGAGTTACTGTACCCGGCCACAAAAATTTTATTTATAAAAGTAAAATTAGGTAGACATGCAGTGATAAAAGGGATTTTAAGGATAAAAATATCCATTGCCATAATTTGTCTCCTAAATAATGACAACACATTAGCTATAGCCTCTTTTTTTTTTTTTTTTTTTTTTTGAGATGGAGTTTCACCACTCTTGTTTCCCAGGCTAGAGTGCAGTGGTGCAATCTCAGCTCACTGCAACCCCTGCCTCCCTGGTTCAAATGATTCTTTTGCCTCAGCCTCCTGAGTAGCTGGGATTACAGGCACGTGCCACCACACCTGGTTAATTTTTGTATTTTAGTAGAGATGGGGTTTCACCGTGTTGGCCAGGCTGGTCTCGAACACCTGCCTTCAAGTGATCCGCTTGTCTTCGCCTCTCAAAGTGCTGGGATTACAGGTGTGAGCTACTGTGCCTGGCCAGCCTCTTATTTTTAAATTTTTAAATTTAAAAAATTATATTACTTGCATTATATTTAAAACATCCATATAGCTCCTAATCGTCTGTTAAAAATTGCTATTTTGGATTATTTCCTTCTAGGCTCATCTGTAGTTTAGCTTGTTGCTGGGTGTGAATTGTCAAATTGCATTCTGAAAGGATTTGAGCCATCTGCGTGGTCACCAGCAACCTGGGAGAATCAGTTGCCTCACATGCATTGCGTTCTTGGGCATTTCCGTGTTCCTCCAAAACATTGTCCACCTGCCGTAATATCTTCCTACTAACTTTATAACCACATACAACTAAAAACATGAAGCCCCAAGTACACGTCTCTGTAGAGGACATGAGCAGCCAGTCAATAGAAGGGAAATGTGACTGTCACTCGTGTGTGGAACCTTATTCAGCTATGCCTGTGGTTCTCACGTGGGGGCAGTCTTGTCTCCAGTAGGCCTTTGGCAATGTTTGGAGACATTTTTGTCTGTCACGGCTTACAAGGAGGCTGCTACTGGCATCTAGTGGGTAGAGGTCAGGGACACTGCTAAACATCCTGTAATCCACAAGACAGCTTCCCACAGTCACGTTTTATCTGGCCTAAAACATATACAGTGCTAAAGTTGAGAAACCTTGAGTTAGGCTGATAATTAAAGAATTGCATTTAGACAGAAATGAAGTACCTCAGTCTTATTATTCATCCTTAAAGAAACCTTAATGCAAATATTTCCCTCGTATAGATTGAAACACAAAAAGCCATAAATGGCCTCACTTGATAAATGTTGACCGAGAAGGTTTTGATCTAGCTGGAAATCAGTCAGGGCCCCGTGACAGGGAAGGAATCTCTGCTCCCCATGTAGGAGAGCTTGGGCCGAGGCGATGGGTGGACACCTCTGAGCTGGGGTGGAGACGCATGTAGGATGCACTCCTTTTGCTCCTGGCAGGTTGATCACTAGATTGAAAGCTCTTTCTGGCTGACTGTATCTATTTCACTACTTGTGCCCAAGCCCCTGTACCAGATATGCGGTGCTTCCCAGGGATAATGTTCATGGAGTGTTGGAAGCAAGAAAGATCTAGTTATCCTTAACTTTCTTTAGATTTTAGGCCCTTTTAGAGAATCTGATAAAAAGTATGAACACTTTGTTAGCAAACTTATAAATGGACACCTGCCTAAAGTGTGCAATTTGTGCAAATTATATGGGCCTCTGAAACATATCTGCACGCCCTCCCTTAAAACATCCTGTCTGGTCTAATCCTTCTGTAGAAGGCAGTGCTGAGAACACAAAAGCTGATGGAAAGGCCAGGTTTCCTGATGTACAAGGTAGTGTTCTTAGTGTTCTTTCCGTTTGAATTAGTCAGCACACATCCCACTTTTTACTCTCCTACACCTGTGGCAGGCATCACTAAGCAATCACTGCACTCCATCCGAAAATAGCCTTGCGTTCTTTCTCCCTGAAGCACCTGGAGTCAGCACATGAGATGAACCACTCACCATCTCATCTCCCTGCTATGAGGAGACAATTTCCAATGTTGATACTGGAATATAAAGTAATACAGTGATGGTCGGTGCCCTGGGTGATGCAATCACCTGCCCTGATAGATCCTTGTACTGAACACATTCCATCAGTGGTACTCTGGCCATCAATTGCACCAGTTAGAATAATCACTAGTGGCCACATCGTATATTCCTCTCCAATTTAGCTCCAGTTAGTGCTGGAATATTTGCCACTTACACATAAGAAAAAGCCAACCTGAGTCCTCAGGAAGAAACACTTACAATCTGCATGACCTTTGTCTCAGAATTGAGGATGGAGGTAGTTCGGTTCCTGGCTCTCAAGTTGGAACATGGAAAGCCACAGTTCATCTGCAAGGCTGCGAGATAAAGGTTCTTTGTACTTGATTTTAGCAGGGCTGGGAGCAGTTGCAATCAGTACTTCCCTTTTGCAGGTTTAAAGGTTCAGGGATAACAAATGACCTGCTCATTTAGTTCTACAGTTCTACAGTATACAGACAGCTTTTTGTTCGCTATGTTTCAGCTCCTGTGCACTAATCTACCACCTGTGGCTTGTATATTTGTGAGAATTGTATTTAAATGAAATTTTCATCTGATCTGTCAGCTGTTCAAGGTCAGGAACTCTGCACTGCATTATTTCCACAGCACCTGGTTCCCTTCTCTGTGTGTGGTACATTGTGACCCAGTGGTGCTTTGAACTGAAGGGTATATTCCAAGAGTCAGAGGTTGATGTAGTACTCACTCACATTTGGCTCTGAAATGCCTGCAACTCAGAAGTGGTGAGCTGTGTGGTGGAGAGGGCACAACAGCAAGGAGCCCTGGAGTCTGGCCTCAGTTTCCGCCTCCCTCTGACCCTGGTCCATGCCAGACAACCATGTCACCCCTTAGTATTCTTATTTGCAAAACGAGTGGGTAATTCTCTTAATTACTTCATAGCTCTGGCACTTGTCAAAATACTCTTAAAATAAATCCAGGCAGAAAGCTGATGCAATGCAATAGCAATTCAACCGAGTGTCCTCCAGTTCAAGTTTTGTTTTGTTTTGTTTTGAGACGGAGTCTCGCTCTGTTGCCCAGGCTGGAGTGCAGTGGCGCAATCTCGGCTCACTGCAAGCTCCACCTTCCGGGTTCACGCCATTCTCCTGCCTCAGCCTCCCAAGTAGCTGGGACTATAGGCGCCTGCCACCACGCCCAGCCAATTTTTTGTGTTTTTAGTAGAGACAGGGTTTCACCGTGTTAGCCAGGATGGTCTCCATCTCCTGACCTCGTGATCCACCCACCTCGGCCTCCCAAAGTGCTGGGATTACAGGCATGAGCCACTGCGCCCGGCCCCAGTTCAAGTTTTGATACTACCCACTTAACACAGACTCCCTAGGTTAAGGGGCTCCCTCCCATACTACTGCTCCCACCTCAGATGCCAGCCACAAGTCTGACGTGTCCCCTAGCCACCCTCACTTCTTCCTGGCTGGCTACAGCTTTAGGGTTACCCGCCACCCCCTCAGGTTTGATAATTTGCCAGAATGACCGTCACGGAATTCAGGAAAGCTGTATTGACTTTTACAGAACAGCCCAGTGGTGGAGTCCTAAGGCGAGGGCTGGCACCATGGGGGAGACAGGAACGGCTGCCCCGTGGAGTCATCCGCCCCCATCCAGTGCATTGTTATGCTCCCCAGCCAGAAAGCTCCCCAAGCCTTGTGGTCTGGAGTTTGTCTGAGTGTTTTATATAAGCATGATTGATTAAACCATTGGCCACAGGGTTGAACTCAATCTCCAGTCCTTCTCCCCTCCCCGGAGGAGGTGGAGCTGAAAGTTCCAACTTTCCAGTCATGTGGCTAGTTCTTCTGGCAGTCAGCCTCTGTCCTGAAACTTATCTGACGCCCATCCTTCCCCACCTCTAAGACCCCCTTATTAGTGTAAACTCAAGTATGGTCCAGAGGGTCTTGTTGTGAATAGCCAGATACCCCCTCAGGAACTTCCAAGGCTTTTAAGAGCTCTGTGCCAGTAGCCAGGGACAAAAACCAATACATACATTTTTTATTATTCTACAGATTGTATGTTAAAAAAATTTTTTTTCCTAATCAGTAAAGTTCAATGTTTTAGAACAATGGGATGATGATTTTTAGTGTGTTTCTTTTGGTCATTTAATTGTTGAACACACACACGTGTTGCCACGTCATAAGTGCCCTCTTCAGATGAAGTGCCTGAAGCACGAAGAGGGTCTGTGTCTCTTATGGAAGTAGATGTCACCATCCATCAAAGACACAGCCATAGACATCAGGCCCTTCCTTTGCTTTCCTTCACCAAAGGAGCCAGTGCATCAATCAGATGAAGGAGGTGAAGGAACAGTGTGAGGAGCGAATAGAAGAGGTCACCAGAAAGGGGAATGAAGCTGTAGCTTCCAGAGACCTGAGTGAAAACAACGACCAGAGACAGCAGGTAACTGGGGAATTTTTGCCAAGAATTTCTAGAAGGTACCCCTATCTTCAGGCATTTTGTTTCTTTTATGTGCCACCTGGCTTTCTCTAGACTCTGCCCTCCCTTGCGGGCTTGGCTTCCTGAGATACAACAGAGCAGAACCTGGTCCTGGGATGACTGGACCCTAACCAAGGGTGCTGGCCTCCAGCCCCACTTCCCAAACTCAGGGCTTTATAGGAATTATCATATTTAAAGCTCGCAGCCAGCCTGGGAGAGAGATGCTGTTTTCCTGATTTGAGGACCCCAGGCCCATGGGAGGGGTTAAGTTCTGTGGCCAGTGTCACACCACCTGGTCAGTGGTAGAGCCCATCAAGACCTCAGGTCTGGCTGACTCCATGTCTCGTTCTGTCATTCCGCCTCCTGTGCAGAGCACAGCCCACGAAGCTGCTGCTTGAAGCCTTCTGGGTGATCTTTGGTTGGTTTTTAAAAAATATAGCAGCTTTATTAAGATATAATTTGCATTGCCTATGATTCACCCATAGAAAATTTACAATTCATGGGTTCTCGGTATATTCACAAAGTTATGCAGCCATGACCACAGTCAATTTCAGAACATTTTTATTGGCACAAAAGAAACCCTGTATCCCTTAGTTCTCGCTTCAGTCCCCACAGCCCTAGACAGCTAACTGCTAATGTACTTTGTGTCTCTTGATTTGCCTCATCTGGACAATTTCCTGTCAATAGAAACATGTATGTGTGGCCTTTTGTGTCTGGCTTTTTTTTTTTTTTTTTTTTGAGAGGGCATCTTGCTCTGTTGCCCAGGCTGGAGTGCAGTGGTGCGATCTCAGCTCATGTAGCCTCTGCCTCCCAGGTTCAAGTGATTCTCCTGCCTCCGCCTCCCAAGTAACTGGGATTACAGGCACCCACCACCATGCCTGGCTAATACTTGTATTTTTAGTAGAGACGGGGTTTCATCATGTTGGCAAGGCTGGTCCTGAACGCCTGACCTCAAGTGATCCGCCCACCTCGGCCTCCCAAAGTGCTGGGATTACAGGCGTGAGCCACCGCGCCCGGCCTGTCTGGCGTCTGAGTATGAATGCTTCAGGGCTCATCGGGGTTGCAGCATGTGTCTGTACTGCATTCCCTTTAATGGCTGATTAATCCATCCTGTGGATAGACCACATATGGTTTATTCATCATCAGTTGATGGGCATTTGGAGTGTTTCTATGTTTTGGCTATTATGAATAATGCTGTATGAACATGAAGCTTTTGTGTGGTCATATGTTTTCATTTCTCTTGGGTAATACCTAGGAGTGGAACTGCTGGGTTATATGGTAATCTATATTTAACCTATTGAGAAACTCTCAGACTTCTTCCAAAGTGGCCATACCATTTTCAGCTGCCACCAGTAGTTTATGAGGGCTCCAGTTTCTTCACATCCTTGCCAACTCTCGATACTACCTTTTTCATGATACCCTTCCTAGCAGGTGTGGAGTGGCAGCTCATTGTTGTTTGGGTTTGCATTTCCCTAATAACTATGATATCCCTGATGATATTGAGCGTCTTTTCACATGTTTCATTGGCCATTTGTGTATCTTCTTTGGAGAAATGTCTATTCAGGTCCTTTGCTTATTTTTTAATTGAGTTATTTTTATTATTGAGTTGTAAGAGTTTTTAAAATCTATTTTACTAAAGATATATGATAATGGATATATGATTTGCAAGGTTTTTTTCCAATTCTGTGGGGTTTTTTCACTTTCTTGCTGGTGTTTAGTTGAAGCACAAAAGTTCTTAATTTTGACAAAATCCATTTTATTTATTTTTTCTTTTGTCGTGTGTTCTTGGTGTTACATCTAGGAACACTTTGCCTGACCCAAGATCTTGAAGATTTACTGTTGCATTTTCTTCTCAGAGTTTTATCATTCTTAGTCCTTACGTTTAGGCCTGTGATTCATTTTCAGTTAATTTAATTCTTGCACATGGCGTGAGGTAGAGCTCCCGCTTCATTCTTGTGTGTGTATGGTTATCAAGTTGTCTCGGTATCACTTGTTGAAAGAAAGACTGAATTGTTTTGGCACCTTTGTCAAAAATCAGTGTGCTTTAAGTATGAGGGTTTTTAGTGAGCCTGCATGTTTTAGTGAGCCTGAGTCCCTTGGCTGTGAATGTCCCCTATCCTTCTCCTCAGTACCCACTCCCTACCCTAGTGGGACAGAGTGGCTGGAATGGGCTGGAGTTGAGTAGCTTCCTTCTCCCACGTGGAAGTCTAGAGCTTACTGGAGTTGGGTGTTTCATTTCCCCAGGTCAGTTAGGCTTGGATAATATCCCGGCAGGAGCTCTGGGTAATGCGCTCCTTGTGAGGGCCGTCCTGGTTAAGGAGAATAGAGCACTCTGGCCTGTTTCAGAATGGTTCCTTTCCCCGCCACACTGCTGGAAGCACAAGCCGATTTTTCTCTGATATTCACTGACAGCTTTTCTCTGATATTCACTGAGAGCCTGGTTGAGCTCCTAGGGGTAAAACTCATAAGTATGGGAGTCCCTTATGACTGGGGCGGGTTTTTTCTTTTTTTTTTTTTTTTTCTTTTTGAGTTGGAGTTTCGCTCTTATCACCCAGGCTGTAGTGCAATGGCGCAATCTTGGCTCACCGCAACCTCTGCCTCCCGGGTTGAAGCAATTCTCCTGCCTCAGCCTCCCAAGTAGCTGGGATTACAGGCATGCGCTACCACACCTGGCTAATTTTGTATTTTTTAGTAGATCCGGGGTTTCTCCGTGTTGGTCAGGCTGGTCTTGAACTCCCGACCTCAGGTCATCAGCCCGTCTCAGCCTCCCAAAGTACTAGGATTACAGGCATGAGCCACCACGCCCGGCCGGGGCGGGTTTTTAACTCTCAGACTCATCCACACTGAGCCTCAAACAGTTCATAAATGACAGGTCAGGCTCTCCCACCCCGACACCATTTCCCGCGGTGATGTCTGCCCCAGCCTGTCCTGGTGAGCCAGGACTCGCTGTATTGGGCTGTCTGTCTCCAGGCTTAAGGACAGTGATCTACACTCTGTCCTCACCTCTCCTATGGATCCAAGAAGAGCTGGTAACTTTTCAGTCTGTTTAGTTTTTTACTGTTAGGACTAAGTGGTGACTTCTAAGCTTCTCACATAAGGAACTGAAAACTGGAAGTCTTCTAATACAGATGCTTGAAGGTGTATATTCCTTTTAAGCACTGCTGGAGCTGCTTCCCATAAGTTTTGGTATGCTGTGTTTTTTGTTTTGTGTCAAAGCATTTTCTTTTTTTTTTTTTTTTTTTTTTTTGAGACACAGTCTCGCTCTGTCGCCCCAGACTGGAGTGCAATGGCGTGATCTCGGCTCATTGCAACCTCCGCCCCCCAGGTTCAAGCGATTTTCCTGCCTCAGCCTCCCAAGTAGCTGGAATCACAGGTGCCTGTCACCACGCCTGGCTAATTTTTGTATTTTTAGTAGAGATGGGGTTTCACTATGTTGGCCAGGCTGGTCTCAAACTTCTGACCTCTGATGATCCGCCTGCCTTGGCCTCCCAAAGTGCTGGGATTACAGGCATGGGCCACCACGCCTGGCTGTCCAAGCATTTTCTAATTTGTGTTGTGGTTTATTGTTGGACTCACTGGTTATGTAGGAGTGTGTTGTTTAATTTCCAAATATTTGCGAATGTCATAAGTTTCATTCTGTTATTGATTTATAATCCATTCCATTTCTATTAGATAATTTACTTTGTGTGATTTTAGTTATTTAAGTGTATGGAGGATTGCTTTGTGGCCTGCCATTTGTCCATCCTGGAAAATATTCCGTGTGTACCTGAGAAGCAGGTGTGTTTGCCCTTGCTAGGCTGAGGGTTCTGCAGATGTTTGTTCTGTCTGTATTGTGTCATTCATGTCTTCTTTTTTGTTGTTGATCTTCCGCCTAGGTATTTTATTATTCCGTAAATGCTTCCTCTCAGCAGAATCACTGACCAGTTTTATTCTGTATTGACAGAACTTTCTGGGAGACCTTGACTCAACCTCTTCTGATTTACACCACACGACCAGGGCGTGACCAGAGTAGACTGTGGCGTTTCTCAGGGTCTTGGTCAGAAAGATATTGTGGTGGGATTGGTGGGATTCATTGCATTGGTGGGATTCTTGTATGGCTTCTGCTCACAGAGCCCTGCCCTGGCCGTCTGTCCTGTGCTTCTGTTTCAGCTCCAAGCCCTCAGCGAGCCTCTGCCCAGGCTGCAGGCGGCAGGCGTGCCACAAGGGAAAGGAAACGTGCCCGGTAACAGCAAGTTCCAGACACCAGCCCCCAGTTCCAAAGTGGTTTTGGATTCAAAGAGACAAGTTGAGAAAGGTAAGCAGAGCTCATCAGTTGCCCTGTTCCCCGCTCTCCAGAGCCCCGTCAGAGGAAGTAGTCCCAGCGAGCTGCTGACGCAGTCAGTGAACCCAGCAGCAGCGCAGCCAGGAGCAGGGATGTCTCTGGGCCCCTGGAATTGGGGCTTTGGAGCTTCTTCTCTGATGTCGCCTCCTTGTAAACGATGTGCCTTGTTCCTGGGCAGCTGTGTAGAGAAGTCCCAGGCTGCACCTTTATGCAGGATATTGGTGGGCTTGTGGGACTCGGGGGAGGTGGCTGAGCCCCAGACACTGGGAACCAGAAGGCTGCTGTGTCCATGAGCAAGCCCCTGGTGGGCCTGCCTGCCCTGGCTCCCAAGTACTTGTCTCCAGCGGACACGACAATCAGGTCACTCAGCAGGACACCCTCTTCCCTTTGTACCTTGTCAAGATAATTTAGTCTGGGTGTGTTTTTTTTTTTTTTTTTTTGTAAGCTACTTTTCCCTTTGTCGCGGTTCTCACGATGAGCTGCAGGCACAGTAAGGCCTGCAGTCTCAGTGGCTGAGGTCACAAAAGGAGCTACCTGGTTATTCTCCTGTGTGCAGCCCACCCCACCCCCACTCCTTAGGAAGGCTCTGGGAATTGAGTGGCACGAGGTTTTGCTTTTTTTTTTTTTTTTTTTTTAAATCAAATGCTGGCGAGGTCACAGCTAACTGTGTTCTGTGCACAGAGGAAACCAATGAGATCCAGGTGGTGAATGAGGAGGAGCCTCAGAGGGACAGGCTGGGGCTGCCGCAGGAGCCAGGCAGGGAGCAGGTGGTGGAAGACAGACCTGTGGGCGGAAGAGGCTTCGGGGGAGCCAGAGAACTGGGCCAGACCCCACAGGTGCCGGCTGCCCTGTCAGTGAGCCAGGAAAATCCGGAGATGGAGGGCCCTGAGCGAGACCAGCTTGTCATCCCCAACGGACAGGAGGAGGAGGAGCAGGAAGCTGCCAGGGAAGGTGGGTGTGAAGCTTCGGGGGCTGCCGTGGACTCCCTTCCACCAGACACCCAGCCCACCTCCATCTCCTTCCCAGCACCAACGGATCACCCTGAATTTTACCAAACAGCAGTCCACAATTTGCCAATTCCTTATTCGTTATCAAGAGGGAGGCAGGAAGGAAGAGCAGCATATGCAATATTGGCAGGGAGTCGAGGGGACCTTGCAGGTGGGTGGCCTGCAGATGGGTGCTTAGCATCAAGTGGACGCCCCCTCCTGGCAGGCAAGCCACATGCCCCATCTTTGTATGTCCACTGTTGTGCAGTGTCTGGTGCCATTTAGACAATCAGTGCCTAGTGAATGAATGATTGAAGGAAGGAATATTGGGTAGGTGAAGGTTAATGCATATGTGAACATTGAGAAAAAATGACATGTGAATCACTCCTTTTTGGTTTGGTTGACTTTTTTCTTTTTAAAGAAATAAAAGGTAGGAATCGGAGATCAACCGACTATTCCAGGATGTATTTCAGTCCCTTCAGATGTGGAAAATGTCCTTCCTACCTGAGCCAGGAACACTTCTGAGGACATGACACCTGCACTCTGGGGTGGACCAAGTCACAGAAGTTGGAGAATATACTTATTTGCAGAAGTTACCTTGATTCCATTTAAATCTAATTTTCACTTCAGTGTCTTACTGAAGAACGTGTCCTCCCAAGTTCCAGTTAAAGAATTGCATTTTGTCAGCCTCCCCCTAAGTATCCCTGCTCTGTCCCTGTGTTCCGTGCTCACCCAGCAAGAAGATGCTCGTGGTGTGTGAGGCGGGGAGATCCCACTGGCTGGCTCAGTCTGTGGCGCTCCAGTGTCAGACCCCTCAGCGGCTGGTCACAAAGTGTAACAAAGGTGGGCCTGAGATGCCACAGTGCCTGCAGGATACACCTGCTTCTGGATGCAGGTGTGGTGACCTCATTTGAAGAAACGCGCTGGACACATAGGCCTGTGCAGTTTCCACCCCAGGCAGTGAGCCAGAGAAAGAGACTAGAGCTGCTTTTCCAGGTGTGCACTTTTAAAAAAGATTTTGTTTGGCCGGGCGCGGCGGCTAACGCCTGTAATCTCAGCACTTTGGGAGGCCGAGGTGGGCGGATCGTGAGGTCAGGAGTTCGAGACCATCCTGGCCAATATGGTGAAACCCCATCTCTTCTAAAAATACAAAAATTAGCTGGGCATGGCAGCACGTGCCTGTAATCCCAGCCACTCGGGAGGCTGAGGCAGGAGAATCGCTTGAACCCAGGAGGCAGAGGTTGCAGTGAGCCGAGATTGCGCCACCACACTCCAGCCTGGGAAACAGAGACTCCATCTCAAAAAAAAAAAAAAGATTTTGTTTACCAGCCTGCATACACACATACAAAATATGTAAGTTAAACCCTTTGAGTAGGTCTCTTGAAAGCCTTTTGTCCTCATCTTCTCTGGCTGCTGCCCTCTCCAGGGATGAATAGAGTAATGGGTGCTCTCATGCTGTAAGTTTGAGGGACACCTTCTCCCGTGGCTCACAGTGGCAGCTCCATTTCTTCTCTCCATTCTAAGGAGATGTTGTCATTAGCCGTAGATACCCATTCCTTCCTAAAACAGTGGCACCTTTCATTATCTTGAGTTGATTATCTCTTTAAAAAAATTGAGATTTGGGTTGTTAGTTTCTCCATGTTCAGCCTAGAATGTACCCTTGTATTTATGGCCATGCTGTCTCTAGATTCCGAGTCCAAGTGGAGTACACATAATGCATGTGCTTGTCCTGGAAGCCAGCCCATGTGTCCCTACCATTCCAGAGAGGCAGCAGACAGATCTGATTGTGAGCAAGTATGGCTAACCCCCAGCACCTGTGCTCTGATATTCCTGTGACATCAAGACAGAAATGATGTAGCTTATGTTTTATGTGCTAATTTTACAGGGAGAAACCAGCAGAAACCGAGAGGAGAAGATGACTACAACATAGATGAAAATGAGGCGGAATCTGAGACAGACAAGCAAGCAGCCCTGGCAGGGAATGACAGAAACATAGATGGTAAGAATGGGGCCTAGGTCGGTGAGGAGGTCACCTTTCATTTCCCCTTTCCGGTCCTTCACTGTGATTATCCAGTGAATCCCCCAAATTATATTGTAATTAATGGGTCCTTTCAAGGAGATCGTCTCTTCTTTAGGAGCCTTTAAACCAGGGGCAGTGGAGGGAGGTGAGGGTTGAGAAGCCCAAGGTGATGAAAACCATTCGGAAAGTCTGCATCGTTTCTAGAAACATATTCGGTGTGGCTCAAGTCTTTAATTAAGTAGGATGATTTTTCAGTGACATTTAGGGATTTCCCAACAAAATGGCTAGGTCACTACTTGATCAGTCTGCCTCCCAGAGGAAAAGCCCCAGTATGTGCATAGAGCTTCCAAGCAGCTATGATAGCTGCCCTTTGTGTTATTATTTTGAATTTTTGAAGAGTCCAGGCCAGTATCTTGTAGAATGTATCAAACTCTGGCCTTGTCTGTTTGCTTGTGATGGATTCAGGCTGATGAATTCTTGCTTCTCCCCAGGAGGCATAACAGCAGGTGGTCCTATGGGTGACTGGTTGATCCCTTAGCTAACGTGGTGCCCACAAGGTCTCAGAAGGCCATTTTCCTTTTGATATTAATACATCATCTAGAAGAGGATGCTTTGAACTTGTGTAGCTTTACCATCCATTGATGAACATTGCCCAAGTGGTGACATTTTACATGCTGTCATCCCAGCACATTTATTACTTGACATTTTTTAAGGAACTCCTCTCCCTCCTCCAACACACTTGTTTGTTTTGGTATCACTATGGACTCACAGTATTCTTTCTTAAAATTCATTTTTCTGGGCCAGGTGTGGTGGCTCACGCCTGTAATCCCAGCACTTTGGGAGACCGAGGCAGGCAGATCACCGGGTCAGGAGATTGAGACCATCCTGGCTAACACGGTGAAACCCGTCTCTACTAAAAATAGAAAAAATTAGCCGGGCGTGGTGGTGGGCGCCTGTAGTCCCAGCTACTTGGGAGGCTGAGGCAAGATAATTGCTTGAACCTGGGAGGCGGAGGTTGCAGTGAGCCGAGATCGCACCGCTGCACTCCAGCCTGGGCAACAAGAGTGAAACTCCATCTCAACAACAACAACAGAAGAACCCAAGCCATGTGACTAGTTTCCCACAGCCTGAATACTGCTGATTATAGTCATGGGGGAGTTGAGCGAGTTCTCCTGGTCTCTGTTTCTGTAGGGTGGCAGCTACACTCAGAGGCTTGATGAGACTCAGGTCCACGCTCAAGCCCTCGGTAAGATTAGTGGTGCTGTGTTCTTTCACTGGGAGGCACATCATGTCTGGCGTCTTTTTTTTTTTTTTTTTGAGATGGAGTCTCACTCTGTCACCCTTGCTGAAGTGCAGTGGCACAATCTTGGCTGACTGCAACCTGGCGTCTTTCTTTTTATAATGCCAGTTGATGGTTAATGCCTGTATCAATTCATTTTTATGTTGTTAATGGGAATGTTCTTAGAAATAGACACTTCAGCTGGGCATGGTGGCTCACACCTGTAACCCAGCACTTTGGGAGGCCGAGGATGGTGGATCACCTGAGGTCAGGAGTTTGAAACCAGCCTAACTAACATAGTGAAACCCCGTCTCTACTAAATACAAGAAAATTAGCCGGGTGTGGTGGCACATGCCTGTAATCCCAGCTACTTGGGAGGCTGAGGCAGAAGAATCGCTTGAACTCAGGAGGTGGAGGTTGCAGTGAGCTGAGATTGTGCCATTGCACTCCAGCCTGGGCAACAAGAGTGAAACTCCGTCTTGGGAAAAAAACAAAAAACAAAACACCTCAGTGGTATTGTTTGTATAAGGTAGATAGGATAAATGCTTGATTTCTTTCCTTTTTATTTAACAGTTTTCATGACTATGAATTCCCCATCTTCTCTGAGGGTAACTACTTTTAAAATATCATCATAAACTTCAGAGCAGCAGGAGTCATTGTAACAACTACTTCACTTCAGTTTCGGCCTTGCTGATCTTGCCGATGCCCCCTTTTTTTTTTTTTCCCCCTCAGATGGAGTCTCTCACTCTGTTGCCAAGGCTGGAGTGCAGTGGCACGATCTCAGCTCACTGCAACCTCTGCCTCCCGGGTTCAAGTGATTCTCCTGCCTCAGCCTCCCGAGCAGCTGGGATTAGAGGCACACGCCACCACGTCCAGCTAATATTTGTACTTTTATTAGAGATGGGGTTTCACCATATTGGCCAGGATGGTCTTGATCTCCTGACCTCGTGATCCACCTGCCTTGGCCTCCCAAAGTGCTGAGTGGCATGAGCCACCGCGTCTGGCTAACAATGCCTTCTTTTATTACCATCTGGGCAATGCATTATTCATTTAATGTTTTAATACTTACATTTTTTTACCTTTTCATTTTGGAATAATCTAGACTTCTTTAAAAAGCAAAAAATTTCTGTATACCCTTCACCCAGGTTCCCCAAATGTTAACATCTTATATAACCACAGTAAAATTACCAAAATAAGGAAATTAATGTTGATACAATGCTATTATCTAATCTGTAGACTTCGTTGAAATTTAGTGAGTGTCCAATTCATGTCTTTTTTTCTGATTCAGGATTATACACTGCATTTATTGTCAGACCTCTTTAGTGTTCTTTATCGTGGAGCAATTTCTTTATCATTCATGTTGTTGGTCTTTTTTGAAGGATAGTGGCTGTTATTTGGTTGAAAGTCCCTCAATCTGTGCTTGTCTGATTCTTCAACAATGTCCCCTAAAAATTATCTTTTATATTTCTCCAGGATGTCAGTTGTTTCAATTGGCAGAGTTGTTTGGAATTTTTAGAATCCAAGTCGTAATTTGAATTTTCAGCTATCTTCATTTAGGCAATTTTTTAAAAAGGCAAATGGCAAAATACACTAGCAGCCAGACTTTGAAGCAAATACAAACTCTTTCTGTTCTTTGTCATTGACTCCACTCATTTCTGTTCTTGAGCATGTTTCACAGTCTGGTCACTGTCTTACCTCTATTCTAACAACTTTTTTTTTTTTTGAGACAGAGTCTCGCTCTTTTTGCCCAGGCTGGAGTGCAATGGCACAATCTCGGCTCACTGCAGCCTCCGCCTCCCAGGTTTAAGTGATTCTCCTGCCTCAGCCTCCCGAGTAGCTGGGATTACAGGCTCGTGCCACCACGCCCAGCTAATTTTGTATTTTCAGTAGAGACAGGGTTTCACCGTGTTGGCTAGGCTGGTCTCGAACTCCTGACCTCAGGTGATCCGCCTGCCTCAGCCTCCCAAAGTGCTGGGATTACAGGTGTGAGCCACCGCGCCCGGCTCTAACAACCTTTTAAATTGGGCCTAGTTTCCTACTAAATGATTGGCTTTGTGGTGAAGCCTTTTTGGATCTCTCATTCCCTACACTCAGGTGTCCTAAGGACTTGACCTTGTGCAAGGTTTCAAACAAAGTAAGTAGGTAAGGTAAAGAAAATGAGTGCCTTGTCAGCTCTTTGAGGAAGTTGAAGAAATGTCAACATCAGCTTCAACATTAAGATTGTGTCATTGAAATAGTGAGACCTTACTTGCTCCAGGGAAATTAGAAGAAAAAAGCATTAGCTCCAACTTTATTAGAGCCTTTAACAGATATTATTAATTTAATATGGTAGTTATTTAATGGTCATTAAACTACCATTTAATGTGCCATAGTTATAAATCAAGACCGTGGTTTTAGGTTTTATTTGTGATGTGCCTTTTTATGTTTTCTGTGTGTTAAAGGATAGAAGAGTAAGACCAGATGGTAGAAGGTACATACAGACATCAGCTCTGTAAAGGGAGAACTTTGGAGTCACAAGAGCTGTCTGAAGCTGCGAACGGCTCTCAGGAGGCAGCGTGTGCCATTAGAAATGCAGTAGCAAGGGAATCACGCCGCACAGGAGCGTGGTGATTGTATTTAAAATGTCATGAGTGCACTTGATACTGTCCATTTTCTATGGCATATGGGGCATTATGTCATTGTTACAAACAACTATGGAATCTTTAGGTGCTTCAGCTTTGTTTCATGGTACATTATTGGTCATCCATTTGGACCCTTTGAAAGGGAAGGAGTTCCAGCTGGGCGTGGTGGCTCACGCTTGTAATCCCAGCACTTTGGGAGGCCGAGGCGGGCGGATCACGAGGTCAGGAGATCGAGATCATCCTGGCTAACACGGTGAAAACCCGTCTCTACTAAAAATACAACAAAAAGAAATTAGCCGGGCGTGGTGGCAAGCGCCTGTAGTCCCAGCTACTCGGGAAGCTTAGGCGGAAGAATGGTGTGAACCCCGGAGGTGGAGCTTGCAGTCAGCTGAGATCGCACGACTGCACTCCAGCCTGGGTGATAGAGCGAGACTCCGTCTCAAAAAAAAAAAAAAAAAAAAGTTCCCTTATCCCCTTCACAGGGCATGCAATGGGGGTGTGGCTCTCTTCAGTGCCCCAGAGCTCAAACCCCTAGGGGGAGCATGTGGACGGGCAAGTTGTGGGGAGGATGGGTTCCGACTCCCCCGCAGCATCTAGGGTTGAGTGGTTACAGCTCCTGGAGCCCCAGTGGGTGTGTGTTGCAGTGCGCTCTTTCAGCTTAGCTGTCCACAGGCGGCTTGTGCTAATCAGCTCAATTAGACCCTCTGCCTTATCGCAAGGACAGAGGGCTTTCTGTATCCCAGGTTCTTGCTCTAGTGTACTGAAAAAATCAGATCATGTGGGCTTGGAGAATGAATGCAAGATTTGAGTAGTGGAAAGTAGCTCTCAGCAGATGGCTGGGGAGCCAGAAGGGGCAGAGCGTGGGAAGGTGGTCTTCCTCTGGAGTCTGGCTGCTCAGCAGCCGGGATCTCCTCCTACTGTCCTTAGCCGAATTTCCCTTGGCGTCCGAATCGTTCCACCGTCAATGGCCTGCTGGCGTCTTTCGATGTGTTCTTCTGCCAGTGTGTTCCTCTCGATGTCTAGCCGCTTGTATATGCCCGCTGGGGTCTCAGGGTTTTTATAGGCACAGAATGGGTGGCATGGCAGGCCACAGTGGTCTTGGAAAATGTAACATTTGGGCATGAAGACAGGAGTCCTTGTTCTCATTAGGTCCATGGGCACAGGCCTGAGGGTGGAGCCCTTGCGAAGGACCCTGCCCTTCTCTACCCAGCACTTCCCTGTCCCCCTCCCATATCACCGTTGCCATCTTGTCCTTGATGAGGAATGCAACTCCCAATTACAGTGTTGCTGTAGGAGATACAGTCCTCTTTATGACAGTTTCTAGAAATTGATAAGTAAATGGGACCTGCCTAGGGCTAGTATCTCATTTAATACTCTAGAATATTATGTGTGTTTTTCCTTTTTAGTTTTTAATGTTGAAGATCAGAAAAGAGACACCATAAATTTACTTGATCAGCGTGAAAAGCGGAATCATACACTCTGAACTGGAATCACATATTTCACAACAGGACTGAAGAGATGGCTATAAGACGTTCATGAGGGACTGAATACTGAAAACTGTGAAATGTACTAAATAAAATGTACATCTAAAGATGATTATTGTGAAATTTTAGTATGTACTTTGTGTAGGAAAAAATGGTCTTTTAAACAGCTTTTGGGGGGTACAGATGTCACAATTTATGGTAATAGGTATTTCATGAGAAGTTCAACACCAAAAATGGAACATAGTGCTCCTTCAAGTGTAGGTGACAGTGGGGCTTCCTGTTTCTGGAATATAACTTTTTGTGTAAATTAACAGCCACTATAGTAAGAGTCCACCTGCTGTGAAGGAGAGACGACAGAACTCTGTCTGGGTTCCCTCTGGCGTCCTCCTGTCCATGTGCTGTGCCGAGTGCTGGTGCCAGCCTGTTATCTGTTATCACTGAAAGACTGACTGGCAAATGCTCTTGTGCAGTCACTTCCGATTCTGACAATCAATGGCCTAGAGCACTGACTGTTAACACAAACATCACTAGCAAAGTAGCAACAGCTTTAAGTCTAAATACAAAGCTGTTCTATGTGAGAATCTTTAAAAAGGCTATTTGTATAATAACCCTTGTCATTTTTAACGTGCAAAACGCTATTAAGTGGCTTACAATTTGAACATTTGTGGTCTGTATTTACTTTGCTTCGTGTGTGGGCAAAGCAACATCTTCCCTAAATATATATTACCAAGAAAAGCAAGAAGCAGATTAGGCTTTTGACAAAACAGACCAAAAGGGGGCTGACCTGGAGCAGAGCATGGTGAGAGGCAAGGCATGAGGGCAAGTTTGTTGTGGACAGATCTGTGCCCACTTTATTACTAGAGTAAAAGAAAAAGTTCATTGATGTTGAAGGATATATACAGTGTTAGAAAATTAGGACTGTTTAGAAAAATGAATACAATGGTTGTTTTTATCATAGTGTACACATTTAGCTTGTGGGACTCACAAAACTGATCTTAAAATCAAGTTAATGTGAATTTTGAAAATCACTACTTGATCCTAATTCACAATAACAATGGCATTAAGGTTTGACTTGAGTTGGTTCTTTTAGTATTATTTATGGTAAATAGGCTCTTACCACTTGCAAATAACTGGCCACATCATTAATGACTGACTTCCCAGTAAGGCTCTCTAAGGGGTAAATAGGAGGATCCACAGGATTTGAGATGCTGAGGCCCGAGAGATCATTTGATCCAACCCCCTTATTTTCAGAGGGGAAAATGGGGCCTAGAAGTTACAAAGCATCTAGCTGGTGCGCTGGCACCCCTGGCCTCACAGACTCCCGAGTAGCTGAGACTACAGGCACACAGTCACTGAAGCAGGCCCTGTTTGCAATTCACGTTGCCACCTCCAACTTAAACATTCTTCATATCTGATGTTCTTAGTCACTAAGGTTAAACTTTCCCACCCAGAAAAGGCAACTTAGATAAAATCTTAGAGTACTTTCATACTCTTCTAAGTCCTCTTCCAACCTCACTTTGAGTCCTTCTTGGGGTTGATAGGAATTTTCTCTTGCTTTCTAAATAAAGTCTCCATCTCATGTTTAATTTGTGCACATAGAATTGCTGAGAAATAAAATATTCTGTTAAACTTTTAAAACTTGTCACAGCTCTGTTTTTTGATTTTCCCCTTCATCCTCTATTAGATCCTTAAAGAATCCACCCTCAAACTGTGGACTAAGGATGGCAGTTTGCCTTAAACCTTCTGTGGAATGAGATGGGCTGTCAGTACAACGTCTTCAACCCACAGTGCCCCGAAAGTTGTGTGCTCAGCACATGTGCACCTCTGCACGCTTTCTCCAGGCTGCTCTAGGGATCACGACGGATTCAGCCAACAATGGAGAGGGCTGTGGGCTGTTCCAACAAAATAGAACAGTCACCTGTGGTGACGCGCATCTGTAGTCCTAGCCTCCCGAGTAGCTGGGACTACAGATGCGTGTCACCATGCCCGGCTAATTTTTTGTATTTTTAGTAGAAATGGGGTTTCACTTTGTTAGCCAGGATGATCTCAATCATCTCCTGATCTCATGATCAGTTTAAAGACTCAGAGAGCTGTTGCATAATAACTTCATGTGAGTCTCCAAAATTTGATACTAAAGGCTTGGGGGTCTCGGGGGCAATGTGGCTGCAGCCTGAGGGGCCAAACGGAGAGGGCAGAAATGAAGGAGAGGCAGAAGGGGTCAAACTGGCATTCTGGGTAAAGACTAGGTCATTCATTAGAGAACAGTGGATTTTAAGTAGAGTTGTCAAGTGACCATGCTTGCATTTTATGATCTTTTAAGATCATACCAGCCACTCCACGAATAGAGTGGGGCAAGTATGAATATGGGGAAGTCGGTTCTTCAAGCCCAGTTGAGTCACTACTCTTTCCTCACCGCATGGTCTACACCTCAACTGACTTTCCAGCTTCTGCCCCACCCCTTCAAGAAAGAGCTCACCCCAGTCACCAGCAATCTACTTGCCAAGTTCAATGGGCTCTTTTCAGTCCTTTGTGAAATGGCCTTTGAACAGCATATGGCCCTGCATTCTGCTTATTTTCCTGATAAGTCTCCTTTGCAGGCTTTTTCCAGTGCCCAGAGCATAGCCAAAGAGGAACAAGGGAAACACCCACCTCTCCTGAACTTTTCCAAACAGGGTACGCTTTGACTATTTAAGGCAATATACTGTCTTAGAGTCTTGTGCAAACAAAACGGTGAAAGAGGCACACTTGTCAAACAGTGGCCTGGTATGATTTTGAGGTACTCTTCCCTGCAGCCTGTCCCGCCAACTCAGTGGCCTCCCCATTCCCTGGCCCTCCCAAGTCTATTCCTTGAGACCTATCTCAGTCCCTTACTCTAGGAGCTCCCTGAGCAATGGCAGCCCCCAGATAATTACAGTGACTATAGTTACTTAGTCCTCAGTCCATCTCCACCCCAGATGGCACCTCCCAGTTTGAGACCAAACTACCTGCCATCTTCACCAGGATGTCCCAAAGATATCTCAATGTCTAAAGCAATCTTTATCCCAAACCTGGTCTCCTACCTTGCCTAGATATCTACGCAAGTGGCACCACCATCGTCTAGTTGCCAAAGCCAAAAAAATTTCTGAAAAATCATCCTTGATTTTGGCAGAAACTCTCATTTACCATGTCCCATTAGCTGTACCTCTGAAAACATTTGATTTCATCCACTTTTTTCCACCTGCTCTGCCACTACCTTTGTTAAGACCAACATTTTCTCTCACGTGACTGGCTTCCCTGCCTCCCTTTTCAACCATTCTCAGGCAAGCAGATTTGACTTGATCCCATCATGTCCCTGCATACAAGCCTTCAGTAGAATCTACCAATATCAGAATAAAGTCCAAAATCTTTAACCTGTGGCCTCCCAGGGTTTAGGGTATCGGCTTCTCGTCTCTCATCTCCGCCATCCTTTTCCTGCTCTATACTTCAGCCAGGCTGCTACCCTCTCCCCTCCAAGCCTGTGCACATTCTGTCTGGCACCCTTTTCCCAGCAGTGCCTCCTGAATAGATGTGATGGGGATTTGTCACCTAAAGTTTCATGTGGGGCGGTTCTCCTACCCAGCATATGGCATATTCCTCACTGCATTTTCAATATCTGTTGCTTTTCTGTATCTGTCGTAAGATGATAAAAGCTCTATGAGAGGAGACTGTCTTATTTCTCCTATTGTTTTTTTCAGTAAGTACCTTGAATGGCAGATTACTTTAAAAATTATAAAATGGCAAATTTGTTTTTATAATTAGAAACCTGCTATTTAAAAACAAAAACTAGCCAAGCAGGCATGTGCCTATAATCCCAGCTACTCTGGGGGCTGAGGCAGGAGGACTGCTTAAGCCCACAAGTTTGGGTCAGTTTGGGCAACATAGTGAAAACTCATCTCTAAACAAACCAAAAAGCAAAAATTAAAGCTACTTAAAGGAAACCACATGATTCTGTCAGTAACATACACTGATAAATCTAACACTAATCAATCTTTTTTTTAGTTGATAATGGGTTAATAGGAAAACTTTTACTTAGGAAGACCTACTTCAAAATAACCTAGATGCTCGTCTATACCAGCAGACCCAATCAGACATAGTGGCTAAAAAATGCCAGAGCACCCTCTTAATTAAAAGTGATCCCATCATCTAGCAGGGCCCTTGTTGCATTAATTTACATTCCTTTTTTTGCTTTTAAGGGGGACATATTTTTTATACTTTATATCTTGGCCACTGGGAAAGAATAATAATTTCTCAGCTTTCTAACTTGCTTCAGGCTCTCTTCTTGGTTGTTTGCCAAATGTCCATGCTCATTCTGTTTTCCTCTTTGCTTTTTCTTTTGATTCTTTGTTTCTTGTCTTGCCTATTTCCTACCACTCCTTTGCCTTTTTTTGTTTAAAGCATTCAGTAATTACCAGCCAAAAACAGCGTTTTCATTCTGAACAAAGTAACTAAATCAGTAACAGGTATACTCTTTGTCTCTCCATAATTCAAGTTTCTATTGTACAGGCTACTTAAAAAAAAAAAAATTCTTTTAAAGATTTTTGGGTTCTGAAATTTCAGGACACCTAATGGCTGTTCTTGAATAACAAGTATTACCACTCTTGGAAAGGAGAGCCAAGAGAGCTCATTAGCTGCGAAGAGGGGCAACAGGAACCCCCTTAGCAAGTTCAGTCAGGTTAGCTGCTTTAAAGTACTGCCAGAAAAGTTTCACTATCATATTTTTATGAAAGATACCAAATCAGAGTTAAAATATTTGAAGCTGAGAACCCTTTTAACCATAGACCAAATATAAAACTCACTAGTCTTAGGCTAAGCCACCAAAGCCAATTTACACCACAGAGTAACTCATTTTGCTAAGAGTATTGCCTGCTACAAAGGACAAAAAGGAAGGCCCAAGAGGCCTAGATAGCTGCCACCGCAAACATCAGAGCGGAGACAGGACAAGCAGGAAAGGAAGGGGAGGGCCTCTGGCAGCAGGCAATTGCAAGCACAGGAGGATGCAGTCAGTTTTTCAAAGCCACAGGATACTGAACAGACACCCATTTGAAAATGTTTCATGGGTTAAACTGAATATGAAGTAAACAAAAAGGAGTACACCACATTTAAACCTAGACCTAAATTTTAATCTATATACATTTCTATCTGCCTCCTTTTTGAATGTCACCAGCAAACATAATGTATAATCTTTTAAAAGTGCTAAAAGGATTTTTACACATCTGTATTCTTACAGATATATAATTTGTGATGTCATGACACATAAAAATCACAATTTTCACGTAATTTAGAGGCCCTCCCAAAAATCCCTTCTAAATGTATTTTACCAAAATCTCATACAAGTGTTTAATTAATCCCTTGATTTGAAACTTCTTTTGGATAACGTTTTTGGAACTACTCAAATGTTAAAGAGCACACACCTTCTTCAGTTCTTAACATGGACAAAGACCTACTGTTTTTCATCTCCAGCAGTGCATTTTTTTTTTTTTTGTCAAGAAATTTATTAACCTTTACAAACACTATTTTCACTCAATCATTCATAAAAAATGATTTGTGATTAAATCTGTAATAAAACCATATAACGTTCATCAATGCATTCAGTAAGACCAGTTTCTTCCATGGAACATAATAAACCACTTTAAAACAGCAGTTTTCATTCACGTCATATAAGGCTGTCAAACTAAAAGTATTCCTTATAATGAGTTGTTACCCAAGAAATCCATCTCAATTCCCGTGATGTGGAGCCTGGTGATGTGCCCTCTAAGAGTGGGGTCTGGAAGAAGACTCTGCCCCTTTATGGCCACCTTCCCAGTCTCTCTCAAACAAGTTTCACAACAGGAAAATATTTATGAGCAGAGAAATCAAATTCAGGAGGAACCTGTTAAAGAAAACCAGAAACTCAATTAATGTATCTACAAATATTCAGATGGTACACAAAACAAAGACTATTTTTATTTTAGAGTTTCTTGTGTTCTTAGAAACAAGGCAGCACAAAATAGATTTAAAAAACTAAGTTAATGATAAAAAAGGTAGGAACTAATCTGGAAGAAAAACTGATTGTTTTTGAGTTTTACGAAGATCATAAGAAAACAGGCTGACCAGCTGTTTTCTATCTTCGGAGAACAGTTAAAAAAGATAAATAGTCAAAAATTATAGGAAAGGCATTCAGTTAGATCAGGGGTCAGCACACTTTTTAGTTCCAGGGTAACTGATAGAACTAAGCAATGAGATGAGAGTCAGTCAGTAGGAAACCAGGACAGGAGAGGAGGAAGGCAGGTCACAGGAAACAATAGAAGAAAACAAGGTGCACAACACACACAGGCAAATGCCCCCACGGTGCCTCCGCGGCTGGCCTCTCCACAGCGCAGAATCTCTGCTCTGAAATGCTGACGTGGCATGGATGATAAACATTACCAAGAAAAACTTAGACTCTTCCTCTTCTGAGCCATTACAAAGAAGTCTTTCATTATTAAAGCATTCACTTTCCCAAAGGCAGATGACTTTTAAATACCTCATACTTCTCCCATAAAATTTCTTTACATAAATTTTCTTTTTTTACCCCAAGTTATTCAGTAATTTACACAGCAAGGAGATGGAAAACATATGGGCAGACTTTAGACATTTTAACTCAACAAAATATACATCTCAAGACAAAATGGCAAGCTCTAATTTTTTGCTGCTGAACTAAAATTTTTAGAATGATTTTTGTTCAGTGGTTTAATTTTTCCTGTAATATTTACACATCTTATTGGAAAAAATTATGAAACTTCACAATAATTTAAGACCACTTCTTTTTCCCACAATGTACTCACTTTAGATTCCTTTTTGTGTCCTCCTGCCAATAACTTCATAACCACAAAGTTGGGTTTGGCAACCTTTAAAATTCTATTAACCTGAAACATGAACATAAAACTACTGAAACATTAACTTCATAGTCAAAATTTCTCTTTTTCTTTTTTGAGACAGAGTCCTGCTATCAACCCAGGCTGGAGTACAGTGGTAAGAACACGGCTCACTGAAGCCTCAACCTCCTGGCTCAGGCAATCCTCCCACTTCAGCCTCCCAAATGGCTGTGCACCACCACACCCAGCTCATTTTTAAATTTTTGTAGAGACAAGACCTCACTATGTTGCCCAGGCTGGTCTTGAACTCTTGGGTTCAAGCAGTCCTCCCAACCTGGCCTCCCAAAGTGTTGAGATTATAGGCGTGAGCCACTGTGGCCAGTCAAAATTTCTTAATTACAGATACTAAGAGGACTTTGTATAATGGAAGTGTTGATGTTTTATTAAATAAAAGCAATTTAAAATTATATTTCTTTTAATAATACAGAACTTCATTTCAATTAACTCTGAATTGAAATGGCTACCTTGGCCGGGCGCGGTGGCTCACGCTTGTAATCCCAGCACTTTGGGAGGCCGAGGCGGGCGGATCACAAGGTCAGGAGATCGAGACCACGGTGAAACCCCGTCTCTACTAAAAATACAAAAAAATTAGCCGGGCGTGGTGGCGGGCGCCTGTAGTCCCAGCTACTCGGAGAGGCTGAGACAGGAGAATGGCGTGAACCTGGGAGGCGGAGCTTGCAGTGAGCCGAGACTGCGCCACTGCACTCCAGCCTGGGTGACAGAGCGAGACTCCGTCTCCAAAAAAAAAAAAAAAAAAAAAAAGAAATGGCTACCTTATCTTGCTTTCCTGAATAACAAAAAATTTAGGCTGCAAAGTCCTGAAAAGGCAGCATAGCATAGTATTTGGAGCACAGACTCATCTTTGAATAAATGAAGTTTCACCAAATATGTCATCATAGGTAGCTCCTCAAATTTTTAGACTCCCCCTTTATATTTTCTTAGATGGTACATATAATTTTTAAAAAGTGTCTCTCCTATACCTCTTCCAGGCACTCTGCTTCCCTCCAAGGAAGGAAACAAAACTACCAATTCTGATATTATCTTTATAAAGATATTTTATACTCGCACACATACATATAGGCTTCCTTGCCCCCTTTGATTGAAACTGCACCATACTATGCATATTAAACTGCACCTTTCTTTTTAGATTTCTTAAATCATAAGGAGCATTCCATCACAATACATAAAGATCTTCCTCATCCTTCTTAAGCTTCATTCCACTGTGTGAATGTATCGTAATTTATCAGTCCCCTGTTGATGGATACTACTGTTTCTTCCTACTTTTTGCTATTAGAAATCCTGCTGCAATGAATACTCTTACATTCGTCACTCTCACTTCCTATATGTGTTCATGTCTCTATATAAATCCCAAAAAGCAGAATTGCTGGATCTAAGCATTAATGATTTTTGACAAACACTGCTAAGCTACCCCTCTATGGAAGTGGTCCCAAGATATACTTCCCAAAATAGTATGTACATGTTACAGGTAACTTTTAGAAAATAAATGTATGTCAATAAAATTAGGGATATGGTAAATTATTAAAATACCAAAAGCCTGAAACAATTTTTTTCCAAGTTTATTTTCGTATCTCAGAGTCTTCAAAAGCAGTAGCCTTTATTTTAAATGGTCAAGTGGAATTAAGGTTGTTCGGTGATAACTGACCAGGTCATTTTTCATATTTATGTAAGACTTAGTTACATTTTAATAATTTTTTTTTTTTTGACATGGAGTTTTGCTCGTCATCCAGGTTGGAGTGCAATGGCGCAATCTCGGCTCCCTGCAACCTCTGCCTCCCGGGTTCAAATGATTCTCCTGCCTCGGCCTCCCCAGTAGCTGGGATTACAGACAGGCATGCACCACACCTGGCTAATTTTTTGTATTGTTAATACAAACGGGGTTTCACCATGTTGGCCAGGCTGATCTCAAACTCCTGACCTCAGGTGATCCACCTGCCTCGGCCTCCCAAAGTGCTGAGATTACAGGTGTGAGCCACCATGCCCGGCCCCTTTAACAAACTACTGATTAAAACAGAAATGTTTCAATGCTAACATTTTGAGCTATAAATCAGATCAGTCTGGATCTTATGCTCATCCTTCTTACTTTATGATTTTGAGTCATAATTTGTCTTTGCATTGACTTCTAAATTTATACAAAACAGGTATTTACATCACCTCATTCTTAAAATAACTTGAAGTCTGACAAGGTTAGTTTGACAAAACTATCTGAAATCCTTCTCCTTCGCAGAAACATGACAAGTTCTATTCACTAACACTATTAAAGTTCACTTTCGTAATGAACTTTCATCCAGCAGTAAGAGATGTTATTTCCTACCACGCTTTTCCCCTAAAATTACTGTGAATCCAGTCTCACCTCATGGTCTGGGTTAGGAATATTTTCCAATATCATTTTTGCCTGTTGAAAGTGCTTACTAGCTGCCACATACAGTTCAGGAGATTGAGGAGGAGGGCTATATTTATTGAGGTCAGACATTTCCTAAAAAGAAGGGGAAGTATAATTCAAAACACGTTTAATATGAACAACTCTAAAATCCCATTTCTAATTATTAAAGAATTCTACATTTTCTATCCACTCACACACAGACACTGGGGCAAACATTCAGCACATCTCCCTATTTTTTCCTAGGTAATATATAATTCTCAACCCTCATATGCTACCTCATATTATTCTTATAATTTAAATAACTGTTAATGTAACGAGATGGCTAGGTACAAACAGCATCTCTCTAAGAAGGTCTAAGACTAAAGATTTCATAACAATTTCATTGAGCAGGTTCACCTTGAACTGTAAGTAGTGCACTGGCGGTGGGGTCATCACACTGTTGAATGGAGCAAACCTGTGTTCATACCGAACTTGTTCACTATCAAGCTCAAACTTCGGTTTACGTACTTTGCCGTCCATGTCAAATGCTACCATGGTCTAAATGAAAAAGGGAACAAGAAAAAAGATGAACACTCATCAATACAGAATGGAAGACAAGAAACAGCTATTTAAAACCTTCAAGTAAACACTTCTGAAGAAATGAGGACATATATGTCATAAGCACAGGTCCTATTTTCAAACAGAAGTCCATGTTCTGCTTTATGCATTTTAATGTGAGTCACCTCAAATGATTTCCTGGACTGCCAAGTACAACTTAAGAGTTAGTACCCACTGCCTCTTAAAAAGACCTGCTTTTGCTTAAGCCATTCGTTGTGGAGCTCACCCTCTTCCTAATACACTCCTAAAAAACCTAAACTCCATCTTTTCCACGAAGCCATGCCTGATCATCAATCAGAAGTACTCTCTTCCTTTTCTTACTACCTGTCACAGATACATCAACTGGCCTGTCACTAGAGACTTCAAACAAGGACCATATAGAATTGGTATCTCCTGCAGTGTACTCAGTACAAAGTGTCTCTCACACATAGCAAGGGTTCAAATGGTTGTTGAAAAAACTAATGATAATAAAGGTAATCTTCAAGCAGACAGGAAGTAAAACAAAGGTGAAATTATAATCTGGAAAGAATCACAGAGAAGAGTTTAAATAAACTATATAATAGGGATATAGCTAAAAGGCAAAAAGAACTTCACTTTCAACAACTTACTTTAAACATTCCAGCACACATGTTCTGATACGCTTGGCTCATTGTGATCTCTCGGCTCAATGGGCGAACTGTAATTAGAAAGAAAAACATAATCTTCCATGATCTTTTCCTCCTCCTTCTTGCATTACTGCAAAAGAAAATCTAATTTTAAAAAATCTTTCAGCTTGTATACTAAATTAAAACTTCAGTGTGTTCCTACAGGTTAAATTTTATTTATGGTCAAAATCTACTAATAATAAAATATAATAATCATGTCCCCAAATAGCTAATACTATAAAATTCCAGTATAAAGTAATTATAACTTTTCTGAATTTACCAAAGATTTAACCTCTTATATAGGAAACCCATGAATACAGTGATTTAATGACCCATCCAAACTGCTTTAAGTCCTAAGGAAATATGAAGTAGTATTTTATAATAATTGCAGCCATACATATAGCTTTCCCTAAGTGATCAATAGGGCAGTCCCTTTGAAACAGTTCTCTGTCCTCATGGTTCTTGGGTGATGCCTCAAGGCACTCTGTAACCACCTTTCGGTGCCCACTACCACAGCACAGCTCCAGAACTACTGCCCTCCTGAGCTATCTGGCTCTGTCAATAGGTCAATGGCCTCCTGCTGTCTTGTTCCCTCACCTATATCTTGCTTGCACACTCCACGTGGCTACTTCTTGATCAAAGATTCTCTGATACACAGAACAGCAAAGAAACAAAAGCAAGGAAAGGAACCAAAAAGCTTATGTCATTGATACTGGGACTCAGTCTCTACCTTATAGTTTCTGAAAAGAAGAGGAACAAGAACTAAAATATAATGACTAACTTGCGAGTAGCTCTCCATCTATTTGTTTGCAGAAATTAAAGTACACTCTGTTCTTAAGTTTAAAAATAATCCACAGCACCTTTCTTTTTTTTCTTTGTTTTTTTACTACTACGGCCTTTCTGCTGCTCTTCCATTATCCTTTCCTCTGCCATTTGAGAGCCATCGGCACGACTCAATGTTGACATCAACCATGCGTAAAGGAATTCAGAGAGATACCTTAAAAGTTACAAAATGTTAGTTAATGGTAGATGTCTAATCAGACAGCTTTATCAACACATATATTAACAACAATAGAGATTTCAAATAATGTTTTAGGTCTTTAAAAACAGATCATTCATTAGATAATAGATTAGATCTTACAGGAAATGAACATAAGATTTTCCCTTTCTACATTTTACAACTTTCCAGAAGATTTCTTGATAATTATACATGTACATATGCAAATCAAATGAATGCCCATTAAGTTTGTATTATCTCAGAACACAGTTCAGTTCAGTCTATAAATATTTTAATCACAAAGCAAATAAAATCAGAAAAAGATAAAAAATTATTGGCATTATATAAAATCATTCTTAAAAATTAAGAACATTCACATTTACAATTTGAGTTTATTTAGTAAATGAAATATAAAACAGAACATTCTCTACCAGACACTAATTTTTCAGAACTTTAATTAATACTGCTAAGCCAGAAGTCTTCAAATCTATGAGATATATATATATATAAATATATATATTTCATAACATAATAATAAGACGGCCTATAATTTCATATGGAGAGTAAACAATTCCTAGTCCTGAATTTAAGAAAAACGTTTACTGTAGTACCCTTTTATACTATATAACTGAATTTTGTTCCCTGCCACCCTACAAAATGTGAGAGTCCATAACAACTCATATATCTTAATTCAAGTGAAGGATTTCTATAGGGAACTGATGGTGCCTTCTACCTTCTGTTTATCTAATCTAGGGACACATGAGTGAAGGGGACAACTAAGATGCAGCCTTTTCCTCTCAAATATCAGGTACCCCAATGATCTTTTATTAAGTGCTTTATCAAAATTAAAACACATTTATGTCTAGGAGAGTGCTGATATTCTATACCAATGGTTCTCAAACTGTCATCTCTGGGCCAGCAGCAGTTCACCTGAGAACCAGTTAGAAATGCAAATTATTCGGTCTCACCCTAGAACTAACAGGTCAGGAATTCTAGGAACTTAACCCAAAAATTTGTGTATTAATGCACTTTCCAAGTGATTATGATGCATGTTAAAGTTTAAGAATCACTGTTTTTGCTGATGATTTAAAGAGTCCACATGCTTCAGGGACCGTATGCATGAAAAACAACTAAAGGTTATCTTGGGGAAATGCAGAAGCCCAATCTGTAATTTTGAAATTAAAAAGCAGTTCAAAACCAATTATGAAAAGACCACAAGGGTATTTATGGGCAGAACTAAAGTTCTTTTAACAAGAAAAGAAACAAATCTACTTATGTATATAGACAAATGTGTAATGGAGTATTTATCTGAGTATCATTTATTTGCTGAATTAAGATCCCAATTCTCTGTGCAAAAAAGCATATAAAAATAATATTTTGATCTCATAAATCAAGAACAAAGGTACCATTAGCTGCTTCAAGCCACAAAAGAAAGAACCTGAGCATGTTCCCCTATAAAAAGGAACAAAAGTAGCCAGGTGCAGTGGTGCACATCTGTAGTCCCACCTACTTGAGAGGCTGAGGTGGGAAGACTGACAACCCAACAGTTCAGGACCAACCCGGGCAACATGGCAAGACCCCACCTCAAAAAACAGAAACAAAAACAAAACCAGAATTGTCTACTATGAATAACAAAATGTAGTATCCAAAGTAGCTACATAAATATCTGTTATTAAGGATTATTTGGTATTATCTATATAAATGTTGAAGAATATATAGCAAGGAAAATTATTCTCATATTGCTATAGTTGATGCTCAAATTCAGTTTTCACAGGCAAGAGTTGTCTGTCAAGAGCCTTCATTGCTCATAACAAAATCTACGTCAACAGCATGGAAGAGAATCACTTTCCCTCCCACAGCAGTGACTTCAGAGAATATACAATATCTTAATTACTAAGTAAAATTAAAGTTTAAAAGGTGAACTCTATCAAAGTCTAATATACTAAACCTGAGTGTTTGTGATGAGTAACACAGGTCATTAGTTTAAAATTATGTGCCAGACTGAGAAAAAGATTCAAAATCACTGAATTCATTAACACTCAATCTTATTTTCTATGACAGCTTTTACATGCCTAAAATATGTTCAAACATCCTCTTTTCCAAACATCCTCTTACTAGGTTTATTTTGTCCGCAAGTGAAAGGGAAGAACTACTCTGCCAAAGATCATCTTTTATGAACTCCAAAGCTCCTGAAGTGAATCCTCAGCACCACGGTTTGAAACAGTTATGCTCCCAGTAATCATCTTGATCATGATTTCTTCCAAGAAGAAAGACCTGATTCCAATTTGATGTTTAACTGTCAAGTACATCCACAGCTAGTGCCACCAAATTCAGGGCAAAATGTGTTGATTTTTCTCCATAGGAGCAAATAAATGATCTTCAATTAATCCATTTACTTTGGAGCCATTTTTTTGTTAATTTTTACATAAATATTTGGAAAAATACACTCATGCAATATTATAGCACTTAAAGATATTCAAGATGATCTAGCTCTAATTTTCAAATTTTTCCAACTGTCCCACAACTAAAGATAAAATATACTAAATGAAAAAGTACCCTGAAATTAACTCTGAATTCTCAGATCTTATCCATTGCACCCACCACCAATTTTAACTCAAACTGTGCTCTTACCAATATATGTAATAGTATTCGTGCATACTGTAGAGTTCCAATTCAAAGCCACTTAGAAGGTACTGTATCATAATGCGAAGGTTATGGTAAAGGACCCAGGTACCTAAACAGGCCAAATGTTGCCTTTGGGGTTCCTGTTTCAACAGCATGGTGTGAAGCGCTGCATCAACCTTCTCTGCCTATTAAAATAAAATGTCATAAACTGTGTTCATTTTGTTTTAAGGTAATGAGAGAACTTTAAAAAAAATACAGCTAAAAAGAATATGAGCAGAAAATTTAAATCTGACCACCCAAAGAAACATTTTTAAATGCATTTTTAGTTAGGTTTACATTTGAAGTTCTCATTTCACAATGGTTAACATTTACCTAAACATGCCTTAAACCAAAAAGACATCAATTTTAAAGGACAAAAATATAAATAATACACTTCAGATCTTATCAATATTGCTGCTGCACACAAATTAAATTTAAAATATATTATTTTTTATAATGTAAGCTTGCAAAACTACAATTTTATACATATTTCATAATTCCTATTATCAAAGAAATATTTAAGATGTCTATCAGTTTTGATTATTGTTCTGCTCCATTTTGTAAACGCTGATGTAAGAAACTGTTATGTTTTAAGTGAAAAGTGGATCATGTTGAAAAAGTAGTCAAAATATTGTTCTGAAGAATTGTTTTTAAAAATCTGGACAAAGTGTGTGAATCATTTAATTTTAGAAGAGAGGGGAACCTGGCTCTTACCTCATCCTGCAAGGTAGCAAATTCCTCAAGAATATGACCAAGCTTATCTCTCTGTCGAGCCCTGTTATGTCCATGGATCTGAATAAGACTACAGAATGGCTGCAATACACATATAATTTGTCAACTGTAAATATGAAATTTCCTAGTACCAAAGAAACTTAACATTCCAAGTTCATAATCTGGTTTAAAGGAAAAAAATGCTGTGTATATAAGAATTATGTCTATGTATACTTTTAATTTTACATAGGTGTTTAAGGAACTCAACACCAGGATTTATCAATAACTGGAAAAAACAGCTTCATGTGAAACTTGCTTTCATATGGTAAAAATAGCTTCCTTCAATCTTTATTTCACGAGGACAATTTCTTTCCTGCTTGAGTCAAAAGCCAATGTTCAAGGCTGACATTCCTGTGCTGCTATGAATATATCAGAATGCCTAATAATTATACAGCTTAAGAAGAGCTAATAGCCATAAACCTTGACTATAGTTCTTTATTCCTGCTTTCTCCACAAGGTGTTCTCATCTAAAATACTATGTAACATTCCACTAACCAGGCAAGAGACATGGATTAGTTAAGTGTGAGTTAGAAGATTCTCAAAGTATAATACTGTTTTATATTTGCATACTTTGACAGATATTCTTTCATTTGATCAATAACTACCCTGTAAGAGGTCAGAGAAGATATAAGCATTTTACTCTTTGAAGAGTGGAAAGTTGGGTCGGGCACGGTGGCTCACCCCTATAATCCCAGCGCTTTGGGAGGCCAAGGCAGGTGGATCATGAGGTCAACAGTTCAAGACCAGCCTGGCCAAGATGGTGAAACCCCGTCTCTAATAAAAACACAAAAATTAGCTGGGCATGGTGGCAGGTGCCTGTAACCCCAGCTACACAGGAGGCTGAAGCAGAGAATTGCTTGAACCCAGGAGGCAGAGGTTGCAGTGAGCGGAGATCGCGCCACTGCACTCCAGCCTGGGCGACAGAGTGAGACTTCATTTAAAAAAAAAAAAAAAAAAAGGAAGTTTATAAAAAAGTGATATGCCTGATAAAATATTAATGATAAAAACGAAATGAAATCTGGTCTATTGTTTTTTCTTTCCCCATACCATGCTGCCTTTCTCTATAGTATACATATTATATATTATATATCATATACTGTATACTATATATTATATATATTATATATCATATACTGTATACTATATATTATATATTATATATCATATATGTTATATATAATACCTATACGTTATATAATATACAGTATATTATGTTATATATTATGTATTATATATTACATATAATACATATTTAGGAACTGGAAGTAAATATATATAATATATAATATACAAATATATAATATATATCATATAATTATATTAATATATAAATATAAATATTATATATTATTTAATATATATTATATAATATATTATTTAATATATAATATATATTATATTATATATTAATATAATATATTATATTATATAAATATATAATATATACTATATAAATATATTATATTAAATATATAATATATATTTTATATATATATATATTTAGTAACTCAAAGTATACCCAAAAAAGCTGCCTGTTAGAGTTCTCTAAGAGAAATACATCTAATTAAATAAAAATGAAGCTGGGTGCGGTGGCTCATGCCTGTAAATCCTAGCACTTTGGGAGGCCAAGGCGGGTGGACTTGAGCTCAGGAGTTTGAGACCAGCCTGGCTAACAGGGTGAACCTGTCTCCACAAAAAATACAAAAAAATTAGCCAGGTGTGGTGCCGTGAGCCTGTAGTCTCCACTACTACGAATGCTGAGGTGGGAGGATTGCTTGAGCCCGAGGGTAGAGGTTGCAGTGAGCCAAGATCACTGCACTCCAGCCTGGGCAACAGAGGGAGACCCTGTCTTAAAAATAAATAAATAGATATTTTTAAAAATTAAATAAAAATGAATAATTCAACTCACTACAAGATTTGCATTTTTTCCTAATTACTTGAGATGAAAACAATTTGTGATCTCATTTAAATTAATTTTAATTTCTTTTTTTTTTTTTTTTTGAGACAGAGTTTTGCTCTTGTTGCCCAGGCTGGAGTGCAATGGCATGATCTCTACTCACTGCAACCTCCGCCTTCCGGGTTCAAGCAATTTTCCTGCCCCAGCCTCCTGATTAGCTGGGATTACAGGCATGCGCTGCCACGCCCAGCTAATTTTGTATTTTCAGTAGAGACAGGGTTTTTCCATGTTGGTCAGGCTGGTCTCGAACTCCCGACCTCAGGTGATCCACCTGCCTTGGCCTCCCAAACTGCTGGGATTACAGGCACGTGCCACCACGCCCAGCTAATTTTGTATTTTCAGTAGAGACAGGGTTTTTCCGTGTTGGTCAGGCTGGTCTCAAACTCCCAACCTCAGGTGATCCACCTGCCTTGGCCTCCCAAACTGCTGGGATTACAGGCGTAAGCCACCATACCCAGCCAATAATTTTAATTGTATTATAACTCAGTTCATTAATATAATACAAAGATAAGTGTACAAGGATGTTAAAAATATTCTAAGGTTAAAAAAAAAAAGGAAAAAAGTTTTTATGCCCATTCACAAAAAATTTTGAGGAAGCAACTGCTGTTTTCCCAGTTGAGAGTCATAACATTCCCTATCTATGGTCCCCAAAGGCTGCAGTGGGAGGTCATCCAAGGCTGCCTCTGTAGCTAATAACTTATCAGAAGACCTTAGGATATAAAACCATCCACTCAAGTGTTAGGAGGAGAGAGTTTTTATTTATTCACTGAAAGTAAATAAGAAATATTAGATGAAAAAAAGCACAAAGACACTGAAGGAATTACAGTCCAGCAATTTATTATTATTATTATTATTATTATTATTTTGAGACAAAGTCTCACTCTGTCACCCAGGCTGCAGTGCAGTGGCACGATCTTGGCTCACTGAAACCTCCTGGGTTCAGGCGATTTTCCCACCTCAGGCTCCTGAGTAGCTGGGACTACAGGCGTGCGCCACCACACGCTAATTTTTGTATTTTTAGTAGAGACAGGGTTTCACTATGTTGGCCAGGCTGGTCTCAAACTCCTGGCCTCAGGTGATCCACCCGCCTCAGCCTCCCAAAGTGCTGGGATTACAGGTGTGAGCCACCATGCCCGGCCACAGCCCATGATTTTTAAAGTACCCATTATGACAATCCAAATTGTAGCTCTTACCCGAACACAGTGAGTAACAAAGGAGTCGATACAGTCCTTAGCCTGGTGATTATTATATAGGTAGCACCTGCAAGATAATAGTCACATCATTAAAATCTATTCGGCCCAAACAAAAGCAGCAGCAATTACTGCACATGCTACCAAATGACAGAGAAGGTGAATAAAAGAGAAAATGGAACCGATTCCTAAGTTAAAGAATGCCAGTATTAGATTAAGAAACATTTTACAATTATTATGTAATTCACACAATAAATTTGTGATATTTCCAATTCCTATAGGTCTATATTTGAACAATCAGAGTTGGATCCAGTAACATCAAATTAGCAAGGAGAAAAGGAAAAGTCCAAAGCCCTACTTTTTCATGACCCTACTTCAGTGTCACATATTTTCCTACAATTGATTTCCTCATGGACTGTGCTCATAATAGTAATTACAAAGAAAATACTATACAGGATCCTAATTTTTTCTGTATCCCCACTCCTCACCATTGTTTATAAATCACCTATACCTCCCTCTGGCACCTCATCTCTTCTCACAAAGCGGTTTCCTTTACGGTGTTCCTTATCTCTGATTAACAGAGCCAAGGTCACACAATGGAAAAGACAGTGCACCCAGCACCCAGGAGAACGAAAAAGGTGAACACCTAGAACAGGCAGTTGGTGAAATGAGAAGTGCTGAAGGTTCATTACATCTTTAACCCTAAAGCAATAAAATTACTTGAGATTAAAATAAAGCACTTTAAAAAGGCTCTCTCAATCTAAAAATGATTATTTTCAAATTAAAAAATTCAGTAGAAGAAATACGTTCATTAGTAGCCTTGAAGATCAAGAGGAAGAACTTTCTCACAACACAGCAAAAATAACAAGGAGATGAATGTCATGAGGCATAGGTAAGGGAGCTCTAGAAGACCTAGTATGCTAGGAGCTCTAAAAAAGGAAAAATCAAAACAGATGAAGGTGAAGCAATAAATTAGTAGTAACAGGGACAAATGATCTGACTGAAAACTTGAGTCTTTAATGACTGAATTCCAGATAGCACTAGCTGAAAATCACACATGAATATTCTGGTAAAACTTCTGAACTCCTAAAATAAAGAGAAACTCATCAACGCTTCAGAAGTTTCAAATCACTTACAAAGGAAAAGAGGATTCTCATCTATAACACTGAAAGTTTTAAAACGGTGGAACAGCTAGACTACCACACAATAAACTTTTCCATATATACGATTATCATTATTTGTGGTAGTTATGTTCCATAAAGTTTCTGAAGATACTAGACTATTAAATCATTGCTAACATGGGAAATAAAGGGTTAGATTCCTATAAGTCTCTGGTCACAACATTTCCATGCACTGATCAATGCATAACCTTGTTTTATGTGTATTTCTGTTTAAGACACCTTATTTAATGGATTAATATACTGTTGATTTATTAACATCAAACTCATGACCCAATAGCATATACCAAATGTGAACAGGCTGAATTCTGCTTTCAAAAGATTTGAGCTAACAAAAATTACACCACCACGTAAAAGAAGCATATTAGGCCGGTGCAGTGGCTCAAGCCTATAATCCCAGCACTTTTGGGAGGCCAAGGTGGGCAGATCACTTGAGGTCAGGGTTTGAGACCAGCCTGGCCAACATAGTGAAAGCCCATCTCTACTAAAAATACAAAAATTAGCTGGGCATGGTGACATGCACTCGTGATCTCAGCTACTCAGGAGGCTGATGCGGGAGAATCTCTTGAACCTGGGAGGCGGAGGTTGCAGTAAGCTGAGATGATGCCACTACACTCCAGCCTGAGCAACATTATATACATGCAAATATTTCAAAATCCAAAAACATCAGAAATCTAAAACACCTCTGGTCCAAAGCATTTTGGATAAAAGATACTCAACATTTATTATGAAATATTTGGCAGCCATTACATATAATTAATTAGATCTACCATGAAGTAATGTGATAGAAAGCCATCATGTATCTTTCAGCGGAAAAAGATACATTTTGTTAAGTGTATCTTTTTTTTAACAAAGTGTAAGTGCTTTGTTAAGAAATGACGACTCCTTTCTTCCCTTCCCCGATGGAAAAGTCTGACATTTCTCAGAATGCCAACTTTCAAATGATAATTCTTTCTGCATGCAATCCTTTCAGCCTCTGATGGCAGCATGTTTTCGGGGCAGTGCCTCTACTAGGGCAAAGTTTAAGGACTTACACTGTAGACAAAAAACTTAGAGGAGTTATCAGAAATTTTGTCAACCTCATAAAAACCTTAGTTTTAATCTAAACAATGTGGCAGAGATCAATTAATTTTAACATGAATAAGTTACTTTTACATGGAGATTTGGTCCCAATTTTGATACTTTGGCTACAAAGAAGGAGTACAAAGAAGTTGGGCTTTTAAAGGAGCACATACAACTCTAAAATGTCTTACAATACTTACTTGGGGGAAAGCACCGGAGGACTGACAAAAGACCGAAGTGCATCTTTCACCATGTCTTGCATGAGATGAGTTCCAAAGACCTTTTTGTTATCCACCAGGAAAGTGGTCTTAAAACAAATGTTATATATTAGTTATGGTGTCACGCACAGAGTTGTCATTACTGTAAAATGAATATACTTATAAATACCACAGACTATGCAAGTGATTAAAATATAAAAAGTTTGTGAAAATTTTTTATAAATTGTCTCCACAATAAGTGTTATTAATCCCTTATTGAAGGTGAATTCTGATGTAGAATAAAAAATATACAGAAATAAAAACCTCCCAAGAGTAGTAATACTAAAATAGTCAAAATAAACTGACTAATCTGATTATGTCAAATGAGATAATGTACTAAAAAATGCTTCATAAACTATGAAACAGTAAATGGCTATAAATGTTATTTGATAATCCTACGTTTACCTCTAATGAATGTTTTGTAATATATACAAATATTTTATTTTTTCATGTTCATTTCTGAACATGAAAAAATTTAAAACAACTTGCATTTAATAATTTGTTTTAATTTCATTTCCTTCCCTTAACAATCCACTGTATTTTAATATTTAATATACCATACCTTGATTTCCTAATACTGTTTTTAAATTTTAAAATTTACATGTTTGTTGTACAGTTATAAGTATAACAAAAGCATAGTTTTTCAAATCAGTCTCACAATCAAGATACAGAACAACCTTTATCACCTGTATCACCCTAAAAACATTGCCTCATGTGATCCCTTTGTGGTCAAACGCTCCTCCCGCCCCAAACCCCTGGCAACCACTGATCTGTTCTCCAACTCTATCAGTTTTGCCATTTCCAGAATGTCATTAAAATGAAATCATATAGTCTTTTGAGTCCAGCTTCTTTTACCCAGCATAATGCAGTTGAGATTCATTGGCATTGTTAAGTGTATCATGCTTCATTTTCTTTTTGTTTCTCAGTAGTATTTCACTGTGCATGTACCACAGTACGTTTATCCACTGACCAGCTCAAGAACATTTGGGTTGTCTGTTTTTGATGATCATGAACAAACAGCTTTACACATTTGTAGAGGTTTCAAGAAGAATGTCAAATTTCACTTCCCTTAGGCAATCAACCAGGAGTGTGAGCTACATGTTTAATTTATAAGAACGTGCCAAGCTATTTTCCAAAGCAGCTGAACCACATTACATTCCTATCACCAAATACATCCTTGCCAGCGCTTGGTATTACCAGATTTTTTTTTTTTTTTTGAGACGGGGTCTCGCTCTGTTGCCCAGGCTGGAGTGCAGTGGTGCGATCTTGGCTTACTGCAACCTCTGCCTCCTAGGTTCAAGCAATTCTCTGCCTCAGCCTCCCGAGTAGCTGGGATTACAAGTGCCTGCCACCATGCCGGGCTAATTTTTGTATTTTTAGTACAGATGGAGTTTCACTATCTTGGCCAGGCTGATCTTGAACTTCTGACCTCGTGATCCACCCACCTCCGCCTCCCAAAGTGCTGGGATTACAGGCGTGAGCCACCGCGCCTAGCCAGATTTTTTTTTAAAGATATTCTGAAAGGTCAATAGTATTTCTATGGTTTAATTTGCATTTCCCTAATATTTACCATGTTGAATTTGAATATTTAATATACTGAATATTGTTGAATATTAATCATATTAGATTTGCACCTAAGTATTTCATTTTTTTGTTATTGTAAATAGTTCGGTTTTTAAAATTCTGATCTCCCATTGTTCATTTCAAGTATATAGAATTACAACTGCTTTCTGTATAATGATTTCATATCCTATAACCTCATTAAATTCACTAATCAGTTCTAGGAACTTCCTTGTAAATTCCATGGGCATTCTACATGGAGAATCATGTCATCTCTAAATAGACAATATTTTTTCTTCCTTTCCAAATCTGTGTGCCATTTCTTTTTCTTGCTTTATTGCACTAGCTAAGATTTCCAATGCTCAGTAAGAGCGAAGTAGGCATCTTTGCCTTCTTCCCATTCTTGGAGGAAACCATTTAGTCTTTCATCATTAAGTATGATGAGATAAGTTAGCTGTAGGGTATTTTTGTATATGTCCTTTATCAGGTTTAGGAAGCTCTCTTCTGTATCTAGTTTTGCTAAGAGTTTCAAATCATGAATGGATATTGAATTTTGTCAAATTTTTTTTTGTGAATCTACTAAGACTTTAGATAATATGGTATATTATGCTGACCAATTTTCAACTGGTGAACCAGGCTTGATTCTTAGGATAAATCTTATTTGGTCATGGTGTATTACCTTTTTATATATTGCTGAATTTGATTTATTAATAATTTATTGAAATTTTTACATCTGTGTTCATGGAATAAGATTTTTACATCTGTGTTAAAGGAATAAGATTTTTACATCTGTGTTCATGAGGAAACTACGGTCTATAGTTTTCCACGTTTGTAAAGTTGGTTTGGTTTTGATAGAGTAGATTCTGGCTCATATGAGTGTTCTTGCCTCTTTTATTTCCTGGAAGACACTGCATAGAGCTGGCCTGGAGTTTGCATTGTTAGGTTTTTAACCATAAGTTCAATTTATTTAATAGATAAGAGATTATTCAAATTATCTGTTTCTTCTTGAGTTTTGGTAGTCTGTATCTACATTTAAAGGAATAGGTCCATTTTATCTGCTTTTGTATTTATGGACAGAGTTGTATATCCCATTACTATCCTTTTAATGTTTACAGAGTCTGTAATGATACCCCTTCTTTCATTCTTGATATTAGTCATTTTTATCTTTCTCTTATTATGCCTCATTAGAGGTTCATCGACTTCATGAATATTTTCAAAGAATGAGCTTTGGGTTGCACTGATTTTCTCCATTGTTTTTCTGTTCTATATTTTACTAATTTCTGCTCATTATTTCCTTCCTTCTGTTTATTTTAATATGCTCTTCTTTTTCTGGTTTCATACAGTGGTAGCTTAAATTACTAACCGTAGATTTTTTTTTTTTTTTGACAGGGTCTCACTCTGTTGCCCAAGCTGGAATGCAGTGGTGGGATCACAGCTCACTGCAGCCTGGACTTCCCAGGTTCAAGCGATCCTCCAACCTGTAATCCTAGCACTTTGGGAAGCTGAGATGGGTGGATCACCTGAGGTCGGGCGTTTGAGATCAGCCTGGCCAACATGGTGAAACCCCGTCTCTACCAAAAATACAAAAATTAGCTAGGCATGGTAGTGTGCACCTGTAATCCCAGCTGCTTGGTAGGCTGAGGCACAAGAATCACTTGAACCCGGGAGGCGGAGATTGCAGTGAGCCAAGAGCATGCCACTGCACTCCAGCCTGGGCAACAGAGTGAGACTATCTCAAAACAAAAACAAAACAAAAAAACATTCAATGCTACAAATTTCCCTCTAAGCACTGCTTTATTTGTATCTCACAGATTTGGGTATATTTTAATTTTCGTTCAGTTCAAAATATTTTTGAACTCCCCTCAAGACCTCTGTCTTCGACCCATGTGTTACTTACAAGTTGTTTAATTTCAAAATATTTGGTGATTTTCCTGGATATCATTCTCTCGCTGGTTACTAGTTTAATTCTAAAATGATAAGAAAGATACTTTGTAGGAATTTGATTGTTTTTAAATTACTGAGGTTTGTTTTATGACCTAGGATATGACCTTGATGGATGTCTAATGCTTAAAGTTAATACTTCAATTAAAAAAAAAATACACAACACTAACTGGAAAATCCTTTAAAAGCATCTACCTTTTGTTCAATCAATAAAACAATGTCAATACACATATAATGTTTAAATATTTTGATACTAAGTGGAACTTACTTGTAACAGAGATCTTGAAAGAACACATGGTGACTGTTCACTAAATTCACAGAAAAAATCCTAATAGATACATAAAGAAAAAGCAATGTCATTAATAGATTAAATAAAAGCTAAAAATACTTCATCATAGAGTGTAATTTTTAGTAGGCCTTCTGGAAATGACATAGTACCAGAGTTAAAATATGACAAATAAAGGTCATTTCTATAGAAATTATTTAATTGTATAAAAGGGACAATGGATAACTCTAGACTCTAAAAACTTTTCTTAAAAAAACTGACCAATCATAGAATTGTGTGGATACCAATATTAAATTTGTCTACCATAAAAATACCAATAATAATTTACTAAGTCATGGCAGAACTTTAGCTCCTATTTCACAGAAATAAATTCCAAGTAACCAAGTCAACTGGATGCACATTACTGATTGTTGCTGACTATAGGGAAAGACCAAAAGATACAGGTTTTTGAGCAAGAGTCTACCAAGTGATCAACAAGCCTAAGTGTCACCAAAGCTTCAACACCAAAAGTACCTCACTAACATACCCCATTTTGAAACCAGAGACAAGAAGTCAGCTTCAAATAAAGACCCTACAGAAAGCCTCGGCCCAGTGAAAATATCCAAAAAAGAAGTCTATTGACTGTAGTCAATCTACACTGCAGTTAAAGGAACACCCACACACAGAGATGAGAAAGAACCAATGCAAGAACTATGGTAAATCAAATGGGCAGAGTGTCATATGTCCTCCAAATGACTGCACCAGTTCTCCAACATGAGTTCTTCACCAGGCTGAACTGGTTGGAATGACAGAAATAGAATTCAGAATATAGACAGGACCAAAGATCATAGAGATTCAGGAGGACAGCAAAACCCAATCCAAGAAAAATAAGAATAATAAAGTGATACAGGAGCTGAAGGATAAAGTAGCTGGCATAAAAAAGAACCTAAAAGGTCTGACAGAGCTGAATAATACAAGAATTTCACTATGCAATCACAAGTATTAACAGCAAAATAAACCGAGGTGAGGACAGAATCTCAGAACTTGAAGACTGGTTCTCTGAAATAAGAAAGTCAGACAAAAATAAAGAAAAAAGAAGAAAAACCTCTGAGAAGTATGGGATTATGGAAACAAGCCAACTTTGAATCACTGGCATCCCTGAAAGGCAGGGGGAGAAAGCAAACATCTTGGAAAATATATTTCTGGGTACTGTTCGTGAAAACTTCCCCAACCTTGCTAGAGAAGCCAACATTCAAATTCAGGACATACAGAGAAGTCCTGCAAGATTCTACACAAGCAGATCATCCCCAAAACATAAAATCTTCAGGTTTTCCAAAGCCAAAATGAAACAAATGTTAAAGGCAGCTATAAAGAAAGGGCGAGTAATCTAAAAAGGGATCCCCATCAGGCTAAAAGGAAATCTCTCAGCTGAAACCCTACAAGAAGAGATTGGGGGCCTATATTCAACATTCTTTTAAAAATCTTCAACCAAGAATTTCATATCCCACCAAACTAAGCTTCTTAAGTGAAGGGGAAATAAGATCCTTTTCAAATAAGCAAATGTTGAGGGACTTCATTACCACCAGTCCTACCTTACAAGAGGATCTTGAAAGAAGCACTAAATATAGAAAAGAAAGACTACCACCAGCTAATACAAAAACACACTTAAACACACAGACTAGTGTCACTATAAAGCAACCACAAAAACAAGCCAACATAATAACCAGCTAACACCATAATGACAGGATCAAATCCACACATATCATACTAACCTGAATGTAAACGGGCTAAATTGCCCACTTAAAAAACACAGAGTGACAAGCTGGATAAAAAAGCAAGACGTAGTGATGTGCTGTCTTCAAGAGACTCATCTCACACATAATGACACTCACAGGCTCAAAATAAAGGGATGGAGGAAAATCTTCCAAGCAAATGGAAAACAGAAAAAAGCAGGGGTTGCGATCCTAATTTCAAACAAAACAGATTTCACACCAAAAAAGACAAGGAAAGGTATTACATAAGGGTAAAGGGTTCAATTCAACAAGAAAACCTAACTATCCTAAATATATATGCACCCAGATTCCTAAAGCAAGTTCTTAGAGACCTACAAAGAGACATAGACTCCCACACAATAACAGTGGGAGACTTCAACACTCCAATGACAGTATTAGATGGATCATCGAGACAAAAAATTAACAAAGATATTCAGGACCTAAACTCAGCACTGGACCAAATGGATTTGATAGACCTTTACAGAATTCTCCACCCCAAAACAACATAATATACATCTTTCTCATCACCACATGGCACATACTCTAATGTGGACCACATAATTGGACATAAAACAATACTCAACAAATGTAAAAGAACTGAAGTCATACCAAACATACTCTTGGACCACAGCGTAACAAAAATAAAAGTCAACACAATGAAAATCGCTCAAAACCATGCAATTACATGTGAATTAAACAACATACTCCTGAATGCCTTTTGGGTAAATAATGAAATTAAGGCAGAAATCAAGAAGTTCTTTGAAAATAATGAGAACAAAGATACAACATACCAAAATCTCTAGGACACAGCTAAGGCAGTGTTAAGAACGAAATTCATAGCATGTAATGTCCACATCAAAAAGTTAGAAAGATCTCAAACAACCTAACTTCACAACTGAAAGAATCAGAGAAACCAAGAACAAAAAAAATACCCAAGCTAGTAGAAGGCAAGGACTAACAAAAATCAGAGTTGAACTGAGGGAAATCAAGACATGAAAACCCATTCAAAAGATCAACACCTCTTGCAATTAGTTTTTTGAAAAAAATAAAATAGGCCACCAGCTAGACTAAGAAGAAATGGGAGAAGATCCAAATAAACACAATTAGAAACGATGAAGGGAATGTTACTACTGACCCCAAAGAAATAAAAACAATCATCAGAAACTACTATAAACATCTCTACAAACTAGAAAACCTAGAAGAGATGGATAAATTCCTGGACACATACACCCTCCCAAGACTGAGCCAGGAAGAAATTGATTCCCTGAACAGACCAATAATGAGCTCCAAAACTGAATCAGTAATAAATAACCTACCAACCAAAAAAAAAGGCCAGGACCTGATGGATTCACAGGTGAATTCTACCAGATGTACAAAGAGCTGGTACCATTCCTACAGAAACTATTGCAAAAAACTGAGGAGGGACTTCTCCCCAACTCCTTCTATGAGGCTAGCATCATCTTGATACCAAAACCTGGTAGAGACCCAACAAAAAAAGAAGTCTTCGGGCCAATATCTTTGATGAGTATCAATGCAAAAATCCTCAGCAAAGTACTTGCAAATCAAACCCAGCAGCACATCAAAAAGCTAATTCACCATGATCAAGTAGGCTGCATCCCTGGGATGCAAGGTTGGTTCAATATACAAAAAAATCAATTAATGTGATTCATCACATAAACAGAACTAAAGACAAAAATCACATGATTATCTCAATAGATGCAGAAAAGCCTTTTGATAAAATTTAACATCCCTTCATGTTACACTCTCAATAAACTAGGTATTGAAGGACCACACCTCAAAACAGTAAGAGCCCGAGGCAGGCCGAGTGTTTATTTATGTAACAAACCTTCACATGTACCCCCAAATGTAAATTTTTTTTAAAGAAATTTATCTAAAAAATGAAAAGATATGGGTTTATATGTAGACATAAAACCAGATGACAAAATACACTGAAATGCTAACATCTACAGAGTGTGGGACAGCAGTTATTTATCATCTTCACAGTTCTCTGCATCTTCCAAATTTTATAGTTAAATAATAATGTATGTATTTTAATATTTGGACTTGGATTTGTTAAGGATAACTATTTGGGCTTGGGATAGCAGCTCTTCAGAAACCAAAATCAGAATAAATGCCTATTCGGGCATCCAACTGATCAAGCTCTTTATTAAGAAATCCTGCAGCTTGCTGAGAAAAGTCTAAAGGATCACTGACAATGCCTCAGCTACCTACCCTTAGATAGAACCAATGTGGGTCCCCCAAAGGTACCTGGAATGGGCCATGGTTTCCTCAGAGGGCTCAGTGAAACTGACTGACAATAATGGCAGACAACTTAGCCTTCAATATCAGGAGCCTGTCACAACCCAAGTCAGCCCTGTTGCTTACTAAAAAAATTATTTTAAAGTCCATTTGCTTAACAATACAACTATATACATTAAAAGCATTAAGTAAAACAACTATATACATTAAAAGCATATTACCTTATGGTTGACATGGGTTTATAGGTTGATTTTACTTAAAGACCTTGCAATTAATCTAGTGAACACAAATGTATATCCATGTAACAATTAAGATCAAAAAAGTCAATGTGGCAGAAGAGAGTAAGAAAATATCTATTCTCATTCCAGATATGCTACTATAGTCATCTAATTTGGTTACTTTAGAACCTTAGTTTGTTTAGCTGTAAAACTGTCTATGATCTTTTTCCTAGGAACTTTTAAAATTCTGTTTCTTATGTCAGAATAAGAGCAATCTAATAAGAAAGCAAATGCAACAGAAGGTATTAAAGGCATAATCAGTGAAAGTTTTACTAAGGAATGAAGACAAGCTGGGTTTTAATGACAAAGAATTAATAGAAGGAAAAATAAAGAACATAAACAAAAGCACAAATCTTTACTATCAACTATTTCCCAGAGACTGCTGCTAAATGCTGGGAGTATAAACTATATACTGTGTGATCTCAAGGAACACAGGTACAGAGGCAACCAGCAACCAAAGGGGAAGATTTCACAGAGAAAATGACATGGGGCTGGCAATTCCACACCTCAGTGTGTAAGGTAACAACACTCAAATGCTTTGCTATGCCACAGATGTTAGTGTAATTATGTCCTAACAACAACAGTACTGTCTTGCACATTTTCTACCTTTCCTACCAACCTTACATGTGCTACTATAATCACACTAATTAAAAAGCTTTTCTGCTGTCAGTGGGTACAGGAGAGAAAAACAAAAAACAAAAAAAAAAAGCTCCATCTCTGAATGTTCTTAAAATGAGCCTTGTTTTTCTATATTTTAATCCATAAAAAATATTAATCCAAAATATGATAGTTAACAGTGTACCTAGCAGCTTCAATTTTAGGAATTTATCTTAGGGAGAAAGGAAGCATACAATAAAAAGAGTTACCTATAAATATATTCACCTTAGTATTGTTTGTTAACACTGAAAAATGACCTAAATGTAATTTAATATGAATGAAATTTAAAAAACTGTAATATATGCTTAAAATGGACTACCACACAGCCATTAAAATAACGTAGAATTTGTCATGTATTTGTTGACATGAAAAGGAAGATGTTCATGATACAGAGACAAGCAATTTTAAAAAGCGGGTTACCAAACACCATGACCCCATTTTTACATGTAAAACTATATACACACTTAAGGCCGGGCGCAGTGGCTCACGCCTGTAATCCCAGCATTTTGGGAGGCCAAGGCGGGTGGATCACGAGGTCAGGAGATCAAGACCATCCTGGCTAAGATGATGAAACCCTGTTTCTACTAAAAATACAAAAAATTAGCTGGGTGTGGTGGCGGAAGCCTGTAGTCCCAGCTACTCAGGACGCTGAGGCAGGAGAACGGCGTGAACCTGGGAGGTGGAGCTTGCAATGAGCCAAGATCATGCCACTGCACTCCAGCCTGGGCGACAGAGCGAGACTCCGTCTCAAAAAATATATATATACACGCACACACACACACACGTATGTATGTATGTGTATACCAGCATATATATACACATTTATATGTTTTGAAGACAGAATCCAGAGTTCAATCCCCACTCTTAAAACTAAGGTGAGGCCAAGCACACTGGCCCATGCCTACAATCCTGGCACTTTCAGAGGCCAAGATGGAAGGATTGCTTGAGCCCAAGAGTTCGAGACCAGCCTGGTCAGCATGGTGAGACCTTGTCTCCACAATAAATAAAAATTTAAAAATTGACCGGGTGCAGTGACTCACACCTGTAATCTCAGCACTTTGGGAGGCCAAAGCAGGTGGATCGCTTGAGCTCAGGAGTTAGAGACCAGCCTGGGCAAAATGGTGAAACCCTGTCTCTACCAAAAATACAAAAAATTAGCCATGCATGGTAGCACGCGCTTGCAGTCCCAGCTACTTGGGAGGCTAATGTGGAATGATAGCTTGAGTCTGGCAGGTAGAGGCTGCAGGGAGCTGAGATCACACCACTGCACTCCAGCCTGGGCAACAGAGGGAAACCCCCTATCAAAAAAAAAAAAAAATTAGCCAAGTCTAGTGGCATGTGTCTTCCCCAGCTACTTGGGAGGCTGAAGCGGGAGGATCACTTGACCTCAAGAGTTCAAGGCTAGCCAGAGCGCAGTAGCTCACATCTGCAATCCCAGCATTTTGGGAGGCAGAAGTGGGAGGACTGCCTGAACCCAGGAGTTCAACACCAGCCTGGGTAACATAGTGAGACCCCATCTCTACAAAAGTAATGATTATACTAAAATATTGTTGGGCATGGTGGCACACGCCTGTGGTCCCAGCTTCTTGGGAGGTTGAGAGGCAGAAGGATCGCTTGAGCCGAGAAGGTCGAGGCTGCAGTGAGCTGAGATCACGCCACTGCACTCCAACAGAGGTGACACATCAAGGCCCCCATCCCCCCAAAAAAAAAAGGGTTCAAGTTCGCTTTGAGCCAAGATCACATCACTGTACTCCAGCCTAGACAACAGAGTGAGATCCTATCTCAAAACAAATCTTGGATAAATTATCTAACCTTTCAACATCAGCTTCTTAATCTCTAAAATAGTGTAAAAGCTTTTGAGGATTAAATAGAATGTATGTAGGTATAATATTTATGAACCACTTAATCCTCTAGCTGTCACAGAAAATAGACAGAGTAGTATTTACCCTTGGTCAATCAACTATTTTGTTGTTAAACCAAAGTTACCACATAAATATGTACAATTATTATGTATCAATTTTTTTTAAATGGAAGTTACATTCTGGAACAGAGATTTGTACTTACCAGGATACAATGTAAATTTGTTAAATTCACAACCTCACAGACAGTTTTTATTCTATCTATTAATCTTGCAAAATAGTTCACCATTTCTTCCCTTTTAATTATTTTTGCATATCGAGGGAAGGTAGGTGGAAGTAGCCTCTGGTTCACAAGGGGTTCAAAACCCATCATAATTGGATGATCTAAAAAGAAAAAAATGAAAGTAAAATTTTTCAACATTTCTCTGAATTTTAAACTGCAAATGTTATTAAATATGAAAATGCCAGTTTAAAAAGCTTTTTCAAACAAATTCTAACCACAAAATCCTCTAAATAGATTTTATAATTTAGAATGTATCTATATATATACATTTTTAAAAAACTAAGTAAGTAGATTTAATAACCTAAAACTGTACCTCCTACCTACATGGTGGTGATAGTGGTGATGGAGGGGAGTTTCTATGTCAAAATGAACTTGAAGAAAAAGCTCCAAGGATAAAATAGGGTCAGTATATTCTTTCAAAACAGAGGAAATGATACATTAACCATGAGATTGTGAAGAAAGGTAAAATGGGAACACAAAAAATGTAAGCTTCTCTTCCTCTCAATTACTAAACAGTAGAATCCATTCAAACTTAGCTACATAATAATCCTGAATAGCAGAGCAGAGCAGCACAGCCCTCAACCCTCAATGAGCCCGAAATGCATTTGGTACAGAAATATAATTACAGAAATCCAGAATATTTTAAAGACAGTATTGTAAGACACCTAAGGGTGAGTTCCTCTTTCTTCTGTCCACTGGTGATCTCACTTCTCACACTACTGCATAGCTCCAAACTAAGTCTTTCTCAACTTGAAATCTAAAATGAGGGAGTATATCGCTAAAATGATAAATGAATAAGAATTTTTTATTCAAAGCTCTCCTGCTAGTCTACAAACTGGCCACACAACCTAAGAAAAAATATGGTTTCAGATGCCAATGAAAGATAAAATTAAAGCTGAATAGCTGTTGTTATTAAGAATTAAAAGCAAGACTGACAACCATATTATAATGCCTCTGAGATATACACCATAATTGTTCTTTAGGGCCATGCAAATAAAGATGTTCTCAAGGTTCTTAGTCTTTTTCCTCTTCTCCGTATTTTCTCCCTAAGCAACTGGTTGATGTTACTTATTCCAATAAAAATTGTGATTTAAATGATTCCAGACTAACATCTTTAGCCCACAATCCTTCTTAGTTCCAAATCCCATCTCAAATAATTAAAAAATTAAAAATAAAATGCTAAAAATCACTTAGTACAAGAGGGCCAAATAAGATTATCTTCCCTTCAAGTAGCACTCTCTTAAAATAATAAAGTATAACTGATATTTTCAAAACATTATGATACATGGGTTTAAACTGTTGAGGTACTACAATTCCTGTTAGGTCACTGGTCTTCATTAATAATAACAGAAAAGTATTACCAACAGCACATGGTCATTACATAATAATTTTTTCTTTTTTAAAAACTGATGTATGATAGTTGTATGTATTTTTGTGGTATATGTGATATTTTGATACATGTACACAATGTGTAATAATCAAATCAGGGTAATTAGGATATCTGTCACTTCAAATGTTTCTTTCTTTGTACTAGTAACATTCCAATTCTCTGCTAGCTATTATTCTGAAATATACAACAAAATATTAACTATAGTCTCCCTTCTGTACTATCAAATAATAGAACATCTATCTAACTGTATTTTTGTACCCATTAACCAACTTCTCTTTACCTTCCCCTTCCCCCTGGATAAAATATTTATGGTAACAAGTACTTTGGTTTTACTGAGCAAAGTAAGTTATTCTAAAAGTAAATTAGATGTCAAAATTAAAGATCTGGAAATGTATTAGTCAAGAGAGACACTGTATTATTTATTCGACATATCTTTCACGAGTTACATAGGCAATTTATAGTCAGGTTTATTAAAATAACGAGTTTTGGCTGCCCTTAAGTTGGAAGGAATTCTGGAAAACAAAATAAAAGCTGCTGAGCTTTGGTTATGTTATTCTGCACTTCTTGGCTATTTTATTTCCTTTTACAAAAAGTTGTAGAATTATACTAAGCCAGACACAAAAGGACAAGCATTGCATAATATCACTTGTATGAGGGACCTAGAACAGTGAAATTCAGAGACAGAATAATGGCCGTGAGGGTTTGTGGGGAGGAGGGAACTGGGAGTTCATGTTTTAGGGGTAGAGTTCCAGTTTAGGAACATAAAAAAGTTCTGGAGACAGTGGTGATAGTTGCACAGCAATGTGGATGTAATTAATGCTAGTGAATTGTATACTTAAAATGGTTAAAATGGTAAGCTTTATGTTTTATTTAACCAAAATGTTACAAAATAGTATTAAACTACAACTGTTAACTCAAGGCATGGCCTCAATAAATATTATACCCTAGTCATTAGTGAGAGTAACCTAGGATGTAATATCACACAAATCTACGTATCTAATACTTTTTAGCGTATATTTTTAAACAGGTAAAACCCAGTCACTACAAAAAAAATAAATAAATAAAATTAGCCGGGTGTCCTGGCTCATGTGTAGTCCCAGCTACTGGGGAGGCTGAGATGGGAGGATCGCTTGAGCACAGGAGGTTGAGGCTGTAGTGAGCCGTGACTGCATCATTGCATTCCAGCCTGGGTGACAGAGTGAGACCCTATCTAATAGATGCAAAGGGTTTTTTGAAAATCTCATTCTTACCACTGAGTTTAAGGGAAAAAAAGCCATCCACTTGTGATCCCCAGTTTATCTCTTGAGAAATAACCACGACTACAAGTTTCTTCCATGTGTGGGAGAAACCCCTTTTCTAATTTTACTGAGGCACAATTCACATACAATACAAACATTAAATGTACAGTTCAATGGTCTGAAAAATATGTACAACCATGTAACTACCACAATCAACAAAAAGAACGTTTTTACAACCCCAAAAGGTTTTTTTTGTGCAATTTCCCAGTCTATCACTCCAATGCTCAGTAACCAAGGAACTTCTTCCTGTCCCTATAGATTAGTCTTTCCTAGCCGGACATAGTGGCTCACGCCTGTAATCATAGCATTTTGGGAGGCCAAGGTGGGCAGATCACTTGAGGGAGTTCAAGACCAGCCTGGCCAACAGGGTGAAACCCCGTCTCTACTAAAAACACAAAAATTAGCCAGGCGTGGTGGTGTATGCCTGTAATCCCAGCTACCCAGGAGGCTGAGGTGGGAGAATCATTTGAACCTGGCAGGCAAAGGTTGCAGTAAGCTTAGATTGCACCACTGCACCCCAGCCTGGGTGACAGAGTGAGACTCGGTCTCAAAGAAAAGATTAGCCTTTCCTACTTTTAAACAAACAAAACAATCAGACAATTTGTACTCATTTATATCTGACTTCTTTGGCTCAACATAATGTTTCCAAGATTTATCCATTATGTTGCATGTATTAGTATTTCATTCCATCATGATATCTCATTGTGTAGATATATCATAACTTATCCATTCACATATCAAAAGCACCAACATATTACTGATCTATTTTGCTTTGAGGTAAACTTTTTTCTTTTGAAACAATCTCAAAAGTTCCAAGCGCAGTCAATAGTAAATCACCCTCAAGTATGTTTAGAGTGTTATTCCTACAAAGACACAGTCTTACATAATCACAATACAGCCATCAGAATTAGAAAACTAACACCGAGCAACTACTGTCACCTAATCCTCACACCTCATTCAAGTTTCACAAACTTCTTCATAACCATGTCAACTGCATTTAATTTCACTGCCTGTTATTCTCCTTCAGTCTGACACAGTTCTTCAGTCTTTCCTTGACTTCCATGACACTGACATCTTTGAAGACTAACAGACCAGTAATTCTGTATACTGCCTTCCAATGTGAATTGTCTTGTTTCCTCATGATCGGATTCATATTATGAATCTTTGGAATATTACAGAATTAATGTTATATTCTCATTGCACACTATCAGCAAAATGAGGATCTTACTACTGGTGATGTGAATTTTAATCACTTGATTAAGGTGTATCCAACAGGCCTCTTCATTGTAGTTACTCCCTTTCCTTTTGAAATTAATAAATATTTGGGGGTTGGGGGGACACTCATATAAATATTCTCATCAAACTGTCCATTTCATTTATTTACATCAGGGTAGAATAATGGCTTTATCTTTTATTCAATAAGTTATGATCTGTCAGAATTATTTACTTTGATGCTTAAGTTTTTGCTAATTTTGACCACGTGAGATCCCCTTCAAGTTGTTTTCTATATCCAACTGATATGTTCCTATTATTTTATTCATTTATTTATTTATTTATTTTGAGACGGAGTCTTGCTCTGTTGCCCAGGCTGGAGTGCAGTGGCACAATCTTAGCTCACTGCAAGCTCCGCCTCCTGGGTTCACTCCATTCTCCTGCCTCAGCCTCCTAAGTAGCTGGGACTACAGGCGCCCGCCACCACGCCCAGCTAATTTTTTGTAGTTTTAGTAGAGACGGGGTTTCACCACGTTGGCCAGGATAGTCTTGATCTCCTGACCTCGTGATCCGCCTGCCTCGGCCTCCCAAAGTGCTGGGATTACAGTGTGAGCCACCACACCTGGCCCATCCACCTCTTTTAGAAGGACACTTAGGATATTTGGGTACAGCCAGACAATCCATGATCACCCCCTCATCACAAGACCCTTAACAATCACATTTATAAAGATCCCTTTCCCAAATAAAGTAATATTTACAGGTTCTGAGAAGTAGAAATAGGACCTTGATAGCTTTGGGACCATCATTCAGTCCACTACAATCTCCTATCACTGACATGTTAGGCCACCATAACCTCCACTCCATTTGGCACTCCTCTAGAGATGCTCTCCTCACCCCATCTGAGCTCTGATATCCCACAACAGGCCACCTTTCTGCACAGAAGCTTTTCATCAATGTGCTTAGGCTACAACTTCCCACATGGGGCCACCTTTCTACTCTTCTCTTCCTGCTTAGGCTTTGACATCTCATGCCATCCTGTCCTCCTGGACAGCCTCTTCCCCCCACTTATGATCTGACACCCTATACCTGGGCAACCTTCCCCAAGGACACCCTTTTCAACATGCTTAGGCTCTGAAACCCTGCACCTGGTCACCCACATGCACAGATCCCTCATTACCTGGCTTGGGTGGTTGATAGCCCTGCACACAACCACCTCCATGAATTTACCTCAGGTTTCACCACCCTACTCTGCCAGGCTCCATTAACATGAGCTTACCCTGCCTGGACTCCCACACCCCATGCCTCTCTCTACTCCCTGCCTTTATACTCCAAAACCCTGTACTAGGCTGCCTTCCCATAGACACACCCTCCTCATCCTACTTAGGCTCCTGACATACAGTGCCAGGTTGTTCCCACATGGTCCCCTTCTCCATCCTGCTTAGGCTCAGGCACCCCAAGCTCAGCTACACTCCTGTGGAAATACCCTTCTTCACTCACTTAAGAAGCAGTGAATCCAGTTAGGCTACCGGTTCATGGTGATGCTCTCAACGTATCTTGAACTGTTCCAAACCTCTGCTCTAGGTCTATCTCTTTGCAGATGCCCTCCCCATTCCACTACCATTCTACATGGACACTTCCTTACTCCACACAGACTTTGATGGCCCATGCTAGGCCTCATCCTGCTAAAAGGACACTCCACCTACCCACACGGTTACAACACCTTATGTCAGGCTACTCTATCTCCCATGTGGACACCATCCTCATCCCTAAGGCAAGCTCCAAAGTCTCGCTCTAGTGCACATGCCCATTGTGCTCAGGCCCACCTCATGGCATTAGGAGTGAATTTTTTCAAGAGAAGGAAAGAAGAGCAAGAATCAGAACTTAGTTTTGTTATCACTAAATTGGAAACACATGGTTCCCTTTGTTATCTTTCATTAAGATCATTCATTCTCTGCTGTATTTTCTGATAACTGAGAAGTCTTTTATTAATTTTGTATCTACAACTTTATTAATATCTCTAAAGTTCTATTCCTTCAGAAAGGTATGTTTATCTTCTTACTGATAATAAACAATGATAATGCTAAAGACCTCCCTTTACCTTCCTTTGGCCATTGCTATGGTTTGGATGTGTTTTTGTCCCCACCAAAATTCATGTTGAAGTTTAATTGCCAGTACAACAGTGTTGGGAGATGGGGCCTAACAGGAGGTGTCTGAGTAAAGGGGGCAGATATCTCCTAAACAGATTAATGCCTTCTCACTCTCGTGAGACTGGATTAGTTCTCAAAGGTACGGATTAGTTCCTACGATAGTGTATTGTTAAAAGGGAGGTTCTTTCTGTTTAGTCCCTTTCCACATGTCTGCTTAACTTCTCTGCCATGTTTTGACCCAGTGCATGACCTCACCAGAAGCTGAGCATGTACCATGAATCTTGAACTTCCCAGGCTGCAGAACCATAAGCTAAGTAAACCTCTTTTAAAATAAGTCACCCAGTCTCAGGTACTGTTACAGCAACACAAAATGAACTATGACAAGCACCAAACTTGAATAATCTTATCTCTATCGCCATTGGTTACCTCCACATGTTGAAATATACCTATCTTTATATTACAGATGATTTCTCAGCTTTAACTAGTATCTCTGGACCCCTGCATATAAAAGAAAATTAGTCTTCCCTGTTACTTCCTGACTTTGGTTAACTACTTTTATATTGTCAAGATTCTTGACACTTATGTTACATTTAGTAAAATCAATTTCCACCGTTTTAACCACAGTTCTACAATGAAACAGAATCAATGCTCAATGCCTGTCCTTCTGCCACAGCTTTTCCATTTATGTCTCAGTAGGCTGAATTTCATTCCTGATTTCAGTCTTTCTCCTCCAGGAAAAAGGTCTTTGGAAAAATATTCCAAGTTCTTGGTAGTTTAAAAATATTTCTACGAGTGTCACTCAAAGATCTTTAGAATGGGTGTAAAACTCTTAGGTCAGTTTTTTTTTTGGTTTTTTTGTTTGTTTTGACAGAGTCTCACTCTGTCACCCAGGCTGAAGTACAGTGCCGCGATCTCGGCTCACCACAACCTCTGCCTCCCGGGTTCAAGTGATTCTCCTGCCTCAACCTCCCACGCAGCTGGGATTACAGGCGCCCACTACCATGCCCAGCTAATTTTTCTATTTTTATTACAGGCAGGGATTCACCATGTTGGTCAGGCTGGTCTCAAACTCCTGACCTCCTGATCCGCCCGCCTTGGCCTCCCAAAGTGCTGGGATTACAGGCGTGAGCCACCACGCCCAGCAGGTCACAGTTCTTTACTTGAGGACTTTGAAGATATTGTTACGCTACTTTCTGTGATGATGTTGATGTGAAGAACCATAAAGCCAATATAACAGTTGCTTTAGATCTTAATTTACTAGGCTTTATTTTACCATTAATAATTCTTTATCAATTTATCCTGGAACACATTATACTCTTTCAATGGACACTCACAGATTTAATTCCAGTTTCTCCTAGAAATGTCTAATATTTTTTTCTGTTCCATTATATGGTTCACATCTTAAGAGACACCAATTATATGTATACTGAGTCTTGTTTTGCCATTACTTTCTCATCATACTTCAAATCTCCTTTGCTCACTTCTGCTTCACTTAGTTTTTTCCTCAATCCTGACCTCCACGTCCTTTTTTTTTTTCCAAGACAGAGTTTCATTCTTCTTGCCTAGACTTGAGTGCAATGGCGCGATCTCGGCTCACTGCAACCTCTGCCTCCCAGGTTCAAGCGATTCTCCTGACTCAGCTTCCTGAGTAGCTGGGACTACAGGCATGCACCACCACAGCTAATTTTGTATTTTTAGTAGAGACGGGGATTTCCCCATGTTGGTCAGACTGGTCTCGAACTCCCGACCTCAGGTGATCTGCCTGCCTCGGCCTCCCAAAGTGCTGGGATTACAGGTATGAGCCACCATGCCCGGCCCTCCATGTCCTTTACGGCTTTTCAGCAATGTCTGGAATGCTTTTGCTATTTTCAATGAGATCTCTCAGGATTTTTCCCTTCTACTGCTTTCCTGAACTCTGCCTGGTCACTTTTACTCCCTTTCTATTATTCGTTACTTCTTCCTTTAGTCTTAATATTTTTGCTTTCTGCTCTTGTTCTATAGAGGCCATTTTTAAATATATTCTTTCAATTTTTGTACAAAAGTGTTTCTGAGCAGTGTCTTTCATCTGCTTTTTTTCTTGGAATATTTGTGTATAAACACTGTGCAGTTTCTCTTTTGATTATGATATCACTGAAGGAGTGCTTCTTGAACCAGTTTTTTGAGTGAGGTGTTAGAATAGCACTCTAGACTAGCTGGAGGCCTGATTGACTTTCCTTAAGCCACATGTGATGTGCCCGTGTGCACGTGTTTCTTTTACTGACACAAAGATTACCAGTTAACCAGACTACTAAAACATCAACAGCATCTCCTCTATCTTGCAGCAGAAACCAAGACAGTACATGTGCATGTTTTCTGGCAGAGCCCTACCTCCTTTGCCTTTCCAAGGTATTATTCACATAGTTTAACACAGTCAGCTGTGTAGTCCACACCTGTGATTATTCCAAGAGAATCCCTAGTTATGGAGATTCCCTAGTTATGGAGTTAAGGAGAATCCCTTGTCCCTTCAAGTTATGTCAACTTCTTGTGAGAACATTGTCCTTTGCGGGTCTACTTATGTTTACACCAAGAAAATCTATCCATTCTCAATGTTCTCCCTCTCCTGGGTCCCATTCTATTTTGAATCTGGTTATAAGTGTTACCTATTTTTTAAGACACTGGAAAGATTCTATTTCCCATATTCCTTATAGATTTTGGCTGGTTTTAGAGAGTAGAAACATCAGAGCCATCTTCAAAGTACCATCCCCAAACTAGAAATCTCTAGATTAGACACACACAAGCACACGTGTGGGTATGTATGCACTCTTTTAAAAACAGAAAAAATTCTGAACTAAAAGAATAAACATCTCAAGCTCCTGGCACTAGCACATCATGGTTTAGTACTCTCTAATGGCTTGTGATTTTAAAATGAAGTCAGCTCCACCTTTGTTGCACAATACACTGCCACGGTGGGCAAGTTAAGCCGACTGGGTTGTAATAGCATAGTTTTGTCTTCAGCACCAAGGTCAGTCCTCAGGAAGTTAAAGGAGCCACATCACAGGTAATGTACCATCATATTCTATATATTTTAATCTATTTTTAATACACACAAAAATTTTAACTTTTTTCAGTCACACATGCATGTGGCTCAAGAATCAGTTGAACAGGCTTTTATTAAAACCAACAATCAATCCTCTAACCACGTTCTCCACCCAACATGCCTCTCTCCCTAGAGGCAATCTCTTCGATTTCCTCTTAGTTATCTCTTGTATTTCTTTTTTGGTATTATCTACCTCAAGCTTGTCCAACTTGCAGCCCAGAACACCTTTGAATGCAGTACAACACCAGTTTGTAAACTTTATTAAAACATTATGAGATTTGTTTTGGTGATTCTTTTTTTGGCTCATCAGCTCTCATTAGCATATTTTACGTGTGATGCAAGACCAATTCTTCTTCCAGAGTGGCCCTGGGAAGCCAAAAGATTGGACACCCCGGCCAGGCGCAGTGGCTCATGCCTGTAATCCCAGCACTTTGGAAGGCCAAGGCAGGCAGATCACTTGAGGTCAGGAGTTTGAGACCAGCCTGGCCAATATGGTGAAACTCCAACTCCTCTAAAAAAAGAATACAAAAAGTTAGCCAGGCATGGTGACAGGTGCCTGTAATTCCAGCTACTCAGGAGGCTGAGGCAGGAGAATCACTTGAACCCAGGAGGCAGAGGTTGCACTGACCCGAGATCACGCCATTGCACTCCAGCCTGGGCAACAATAGTGAAACTCCGTCTCGAAAAAAAAAAAAAAAAAGACTGGACACCTCTGATCTACATATTGCCAAAAAACAAGCTTAGAGTACTCCGTTTCTTTTCAGTTTTACATTATCTCTGACTTCCACCTCCATCTCTAGAAGATGTCAGAGACCTGAAAAGGAGGAAGTCAGAGATAATGTGTAAAACAAAAAACAAGTAGCACTGTAACCACATACAAATTACATGCCTGCACACACTTCTGTCCCCTCACCTACAATATCGTTAGATCGTAATTTTGGTTATAATCAATATTCAGCATTTGCACCACTATGATCAAGTAAATAAGTCAGCATTAGCACCACTATGATTTAAGTTATCCATTGCCCCAGATGTGAAAAATTTTAATTTTTCATTTGCATTCTGAAGTTTAATAATTGTCTCATAAGGCTTAATTCAACCCCAAACCATCTGTCAGTTCTCTCAATCTCTTCTGAATACATCAAACGCAACAGTGGTCTTGTATCTTCAAGACATTTTCCCTAGAGCCTTGGGGGATTTCCTCCAATCTGGACTTGTCCATACATGGTGCTCAGCTATTATCTTGTGTTTTTCTCCCTTCACCACCATCCTGGGGATTTCCTTCATTATTTTCTTATGATGGATTCTCATTTTCCCTAAACCTCATGCTTCCCTTTCTTGATTTATTCCCATGTTTTAATGGAGCACATCTTCCAAAACTTTTGTGAGATAAATTCTGAGACTTTAAGGGCCTGAAATTATCTTTCCTCAAAATTAAACGATAGTTCGTGTCTAGAATTCAACATTAAAAACCATTTTCCCCCAAAGTCTGAAATCATTTCTCTAGTGATTTTTTTTACTCACAATTCTAATGAGATATAATTAACATACCACATAACTCACCTATTTATACAATTCAATGGTTTTTTATACATTAACAGAGTTGTGAAGCTATCACAATCAAATTTAGAACATTTTCATCACTCCACGAAGAAACTCTATACCCATTAGCAATCACTCTCTTACCTGCCCATAATTCTTCCCCCAAACCTAGGAAACCACTAATCTACTTCGTCTCTATGGATTTGCCAACTTTGGACATTTTATATAAATGGAAATCATACAATACGTGGTCTTTTCTGATTGGATTCTTCCATTTAACACAGTGTTTTAAAGGTCCTTCGGTACTTCATTTCTTTTTGTTGACAAATAATACACCACTACATGGATATACCATTTTATGCATCCATTCATCCATTGATGGACATTTGAGCTATTTTTCCCTTTTGGCTATTATGAATAATGCTGCTATGAGCATTAGTGTATAACTTTTTGTCTGGATGTTTTCATTTCCCTTGGATAATTCTATGTTTAACATTTGAGACACTACCAGACTATCTCCAAGAGAGCTGTATCATTTTACATTCCAATCAGTACTGTATTAGGGCTCCAGTTTCTCCACATCCTTGCCAACACTGTTTATTATCTTTTTTATTAAAGCAATCAAGTGGGTGGGCCACAGTAACTTTTCATTTTGATTTGCATTTCCCTGAAGACTAATGTTGTTGCACATCTTTTCATGTACTTTTTGTCCATTTGCAAATCTTATTTAGAGAAATGTCTGTTCAAATCTCTTGCCCATTTTTTCGTGCAAGTTTGCTTTTTTAATCTGGGTGTAAGATTAATGCCTATGTTTTAAGAGTTCTATAGCTTTAGTTCTTACATTTAAGTCACTGATCCATTCAGTTGCAAAAGTTGACTTTTGCATAAGACCAGCAGGGGTGATGGGGAGTATCCAACTTTATTCTCCAGCATATGGATATCCAGTTGTCTTAGCATCTTTGATGAAAACACTTTTCTTTCCTCATTGAATTGTCTTGTCAAATAGCAACTGAGAACATGAGTGTTCATTTCTGGGCTCTCAATTCTATTCTATTCCACTGATCTGTATCTATCCAGAACCACACTGTCTTCACTGCTATAGCTTTGAGTAAGTTTTGCATTAGGAAATATGATCTTTGTTTTCGCTTCATTGACTTCTAATTTCCACTACTGCTGCACACGTGACACTCTGTCTTGATTCTGTGTATGTAACTTGATTTTGCCTCTTTTCTCTTAGGATCTTCTATTTGTTGCCACTTTTCTAAAGTTTCATAATGATATGCCACCTCAATACAAGTCAATTTTCATTCTGGTTGTGGTGGGTGGCTCTTTATTGGCCCTTTCAATCTGAGCATTCATATCATCTGTCTCTAGGAAATTTTCTTACATGTTCGTTTGTTTTAAAAAGACAGGGTCTCTCACTGTCGTCCAGGCTGGAGTGCAGTGGTACAATCATAGCTCACTGTAGCCTCAACCTCCTGGGCTCAGGCAATCCTCCCACTTCAGTCTCCCAAGTAGCTAGGACTACAAGGCACGTGCCACCACACCTGGCTAATTTTTAAACTTTTTGTAGAGATGGGGTCTTGCTATGTTGTACAGGCTGGTTTCGAATTCCTGGCCTCATGCAATCTTCCTGCCTTGGCTTCCCAAAGCGCACTGGGATTACAGGCATGGGCTACCACATCCAGTGATTTTTTTTTTTTTTTTTGCTTCTATTTTCTGATCTATATTTCTGGAACAACTTTTATTAGTTTATCCTTTATGTTTTCTTTACTTACCTTTATTAGATAGTAGACTTTTCTTGACTAAGCCTAGTATAATCTTTATCTTTCCTATTTTTCACCTTTTCATTTTTGGCTCTAAGATTTCTGCAACTTTGTGTTCTAAACTTCCTACTTATTTTTGTCATTTCTGCTCTTCCATTTTAAGTTCTGGGATACATGTGCACAACATGCAGGTTTGTTACATAGGTATACATGTGCCATAGTGGTTTGCTGAGCCATCCCCATCATCTACATTAGGTATCTCTCTGAATGCTATCCCTCCCCTTGACCCTCACCCACCGTGCTCTTCTATTTTCAATCTCAAAGAACATATTCCCCTTTTTTCCTTTCATATAGCATCCTATTTTTGTTTTACATATGTATTGATTTTTCTCATTTCTCTTAAGGTACTTTGTTTGCTTGCCTGTTTTATTCTTTCTTTCAGGCTAGAGATTTCTACCCTTAACTATATACTCAGATTTGAAACTAGAGCACACACCAAAAAAAACCATTAAGAGCACTGTGAATACAGGTCGAGCTTTCAACGAAGCCATTTTATCAGGAGAATTGCTGAAATTAGCATATTTAGATTTTGCTGTTGTTTTTCCCCACCTCTTGGACTTGTCAGATTTCCCTAAGAAGAATCTTCTAAACTCTTAAGTGGAGAGCATGTGCCTGGCTACACTGTTATGAAAGCTGTGTGGAGCGAGGAGAGGAGCAGATGGGGAAAGAAAGTAGGTCACAATAATAACTACTTAATTTTCTCATAATGTGTACCCTTCAACTGGGCCTCATATACCCTCAAGTACAGAATCCCTCTGTCCCCTTCCTCCAGAGAATAAACTTTTAGTATTGTGAGGTTCAGGAATGTCACTCAGCAAAAAGGGGGAAGAAATTTCTGCTTCTGAACAGATTATCAACCAGTTCTCATGTTTTCAGCTAAATTTCTCATATCCATTTCCAGAAGTATCTGGCAAACCAATAATGCAGCCTTCAGGAGATCCACAGTATAAATTGGGCTGCCTTTGACTTCCTCTATCAGTGGCTAAAAACACAGTTATTTGGAGATAGGTAAGTCAATGTCCTTCTGTTTTCCAGCTTCTAAAATAATTTTGTTGCTATTTTGTCCTTTCCCTGTCTTATGTCTTATCAATTATGCCTTGAAAGAAAAAAATCACTTCTTCATTGCTTCTTCGGGATTTCAGGAAGCAAATACATGTGTTCAACCCACCAAGTTTATTCAGTTATCTTTTAATTTATTTTTAAAAGATGACAAGTCCTCTTGAAACTGTGTGTTAAGATTTGAAAATACACTCCTCAAGAGTATCTATTAATTTCAGGCAACATAAATTTAAATATATTATTTCCATTGGCAACTGTTAAAGAAGCTCATAATCTGAAGGGTAAACCAGACCCAATTCACAGGTAACTATGAGTGAACATGGAAAAAGAAACATATTTTGACAAATAGAACCAGGAAAGTCTCACTGGAGGAGGTGATGTGAACATCATTTTAAAGGATGAGCTAAACTTCCACAGACATATAAAAAAGAACTGCAAAATTCAAGACAGCATAAGCAAAAACAAAGAAAAACATCCGTTTCACTGGATTTTTTTGCTCCTTTCTTCCTTCAACAATATAACCCAAGGTCACATCTTTGAATCCAGTAAGTCCCAAGTAAACACATCTACTCCCTCAACAAGCACTGAAAAATGACTCCAAAATCTGTTTTTCTATCCATTTTCCAGGGCCAAATACTTACTTTACTAGTGCAGTGCTCCATGTAACCACATCAAAAAATCCCATTATCAGTAAGCTGCCCTCCTTATCCACCTCCAAAACCGCTTTTGCATTCTGCATCTTCATGAAGATATTACTATGCATTGAGTAAATGCACCAGCAAGTAATTCTCAGGTCAAGTTTGATTATTCCTACTTTCTCCCTTAATGCCAGTTTACAATTCATACTGAATATCTACCTTTCAATGAGAAGCTAAAATGAATGCTCAGTGATTTCAAGATTTACACATCCATCTTGTCACCAGTTGGAGTTGTAATATAATCAGAAGGCAAAATGAGTAGAGACCAAAACTAACCTATACTATTATTTTCTCATCATTCTTCTACTAGAATAGACATTAAGAAGGCATTAACTTTTTTATTATAGAATTGTATGGCTTATGATTAAGGGATAATTAGAAAGTTAAACTATGCCAGCTACAAGGTATTACACATACAAGCACAGGGTGAGTACTTGTTAAATTTAAAATTTCACTTGCTTAGTCGTAAGATTACATTTTTAAAAGGTTTATTCAAGCCAATTTTACGTAAACAATTTTCCTGAAGCCTGTCAGCACACTATAAAACCAGAGTAATAGAGGAGATCATATGCACAAGCTATTTTTAACACTGGTCTGAAATATAGGAAAGTCACAAGCTGTAACTACTAATGATCCCATGCAAATTATCATCTCAGAGTTTGATTACAGATACAGAGCAGAATAGCCCAGGAGTAGTCAGACATGGCAAAAGGAAACATCCAGATTCCAATCATCTGGAAGATTCTTGCTTTGCATCATCTTGTTGATACTTTGAAGTATTTCTTATATAGTGGTTTTCATAAAAGTATTATTGCTGTAGATTTCAAAGCATTTTAGAGTTGTGGACATTTTATCCCTCTCTGTAAACATGTACTACTACGTTGCTATGCATAACCACCTCCTTATGTCCTATGGTACAGAATGCCACCTAGTCACTCATCCTATAAACACATTCCCTCTTTTGGAAAAAGTGAAAATGATGATAAATACATACAAAATCAGCACAACTAGTAGAAACATAAAAATTATGACAATACTGATTTCCTAACCCAAATTACCTTCTGGGTTGCTGTATTACCTTACGGAAAGAAAAATGTATGGGAAGGGGAACACAATGCCTGTCTCTAAATGGAGGGTAGGTGTGGAAAAGGAATGAGGTGTCAATCAGTAAAAACTTGCCTTTCTGGTTACAAGACTGACAATTGGGTAACACTAATTTGAAGCATATAAATTTCTCTTCATCTCTACTGGAATGGCCAAGTCGTTGAGAGGGGAAAAAAGGATATAAATATCATCTCATTTTAATGAGCTTTAAGGACAATCAAAATTGTTACACATTATCTACAATGTTAATCCATTGTAAACTTTACAACAGAGGTACACTATTCTTTTTAAGGCATACTTCATAAATAAAATCTGAGTGCCAACAACATGCCAAGCATGGCAATACACAAGTAAGAAGAGAGTGCCTGGCCTAAAAGTGCTCAAAATCTCATGGAAAGACAAATGGGTAAAAAACTAAAATACAATGTGCTAAAAAAAATGTAACAGAGGCCTGTATGAATGCAGTGAGAATACAGAGGGTGTGACATTATGAAATATATATTTGGTCTTCCTTCTTGTTTTCTAACCTAACTCCTAAAATCCTTAGACTCTCCAAGTGCTGTCTTTTGATATGTGAATGACTGATAGTTTCAGGGTAGGGCAGATAACCAAAAAGGCATGATTACAAGGTTGGGACTTTCAGCCCCACCCCACAACTTCCTGGGATAGGACAGAGGCTGAAGGTCCAGTTGATCACCAATGGCCAAAGGTCTAATCAATCATGCCTATGTAAGGAAACCTCTGCAAAAATTCAAGAGGACACAGTTCAGAGAGCTTCCAGATATCTGAACATGTGGAGGTTCCTAGGAGATAGTACACCCAGGGAAGGCATGGAAGCTCCGAGACCCTTACCCATACTTCACCCTATGCATTTCTTCATCTGTATCCTTCACATCCTATAGCCTCCACAATAAACCAGTAAACACAGTGTTTCCCAGAGTTCTGTGAGTCGCTCCAGCAAATTAGCTGAAACCAAGAAGAGAGTCGTGGGAATCCCAACTTAAAGCCAGTGGGTCAGAAGTTCTGGAAACCCAGACTTGGAACTGGTGTTTGGGGAGGAAGAGCAGTCTTGGGGACTGAGCCGTCAACCTGTGGGATCTGGCATTACCTCCGGGTAGATAGTAGAGGTTGGAGTTTGTGTTTTCCACACTACCACAAACACTCCTTCAATGGGAGTTTAATTAGAGGGCACCCAGCTGGTGTGTATGGAAAAACCTACACAGTTATCACTCAAGTCTTCTGTACTGATGACTGTTGTGGTGGTGTGAGAGCACAGGAAAAATACAGACTGAAATTTTTTCCAAAACAGGAAGAATATCTAAGGCCTGCCTGGTGCTCAGAGTAGACTGTGTGTAAAAAGTAGAGGTTCCTCCTCAAAGACTTTCTTCCCCATCTAATTAGGAATAAATAGTAACTTCTCTTAGAAGCAAAATTTATTCAAAAACCTGTGCTAACATTCTTAAGTATCTGCTAGCCGTAATAAATCAATGTACTTTATGTTCTTAGCTCCCAGAATTTAGCCTAAATATTTGCCCTGGCATGCTTATACTGGTCCAAGCAAGCATTAGGTCATAGCCTGTTCTTCTTCCTTATTTGAAGGAGTTTTTACTTTTCTCAGCATTCCACAAGTTACTTCCTCCTTCCTTTGTTCTCCTCTGCCTTTGCCTCTTTTAAAAAGTTCTAAGTTGCTAGCCAACTGGGACAAATACAGAATGTAAGGTCCTGTTCCAGCCAATGGAAACCGGACACAGCAGTAGGGTGGACACGTCAGGTTATAAATGACCCTGTCTCCTTTGCTTAGTGTACTCTCGTGGCAAAACTGCTGGCGAGTGTACCCTTTCTGCAGAAAGTAAAAATGGCCTTGCTGAGGAAATTAAATTTATGTTCAAGTGCTATTTCTTTACAGCACTGGGGAACAAGCATTTCTAACATGTGTAATCGAAGTGATGATCTCTCAGACAAAAAAGAGGAGAGTTGATTAAAAAGGTGATTCACTGTTATTGAAATGGCCTTTGTAAAAATTATGAGAGAAACCTGACATAGCTGACTCCATCTTGCTTCTAACCTCACAAGCTGTTTTTGCTTATTCCTGGTGTAGGCCAAGCAACTATGGGAGAAGTTTAGTTTACAGTTTAAAACAAAGATGGTAACTGTCCCTTCCTGAAACAAATCTCCTCTCCTTGCTCACCCACTGCCCGCCAAACTATTCTTCAAAAACTCTAGTCCCTGAATTCTCGGGGAGGAATATTTGAGAAACAGCTCTCATCCCTCCACTTGGCTGACTCATGATAATTAAACTCTTTCTCTGCTGTTCTCATTGCGCTGGCTTTTCTGGGCAGCAAGAAGAACCTGCCAGACTGTAACATCACAGCATGGACATAAGACAGGATACATATTCCAAGTCTAAATAGTAATATACAGGAAACGGCCAAGTTCTACAGTATTGTTTTTTAGTCTAGTATATATCTATAGAGAAGAGCCTAAACACTGTAAGTCTCTGGAGTAAAACATTCCAAGGTACAAGACTGACTTGAAAAAAACTTTAGTACAAGCTAAGCACTAAATATTTTGGATAGAAACGAAAAAAAGAAAGAGTAGGAGCAAACTGAACAATTACCTCCTTTTGTAGTATCATTCTGGGCCTGGATGCCATGATGCAATGAATTATGAATGGCAGAAAGAAGATCTGCTGCTTGAACCATCAATTTTTGAGCTTCTGCAACAGCACTGGTCTAGCAAATAAATCACCAAAAACATTCTTACATATTCTTTCACTGAAAGATATACATTAAATAGGAAAATCCTATAAACAATAATGAAATTAAATGCTTGCTGTAATGACATTGGTTTTCATAAACTATGCACTTAATACAGGATGTCCAGATCCTGTTAGGATAGAAAATGTTTTTTTTACTCACATCTGTAACTTGTAGGATCAATTAAAATAACAGAAAATATTTTTGGTTTACTTTATTATTTTTTTCACAATAAAAACCAAAGAAGCAATCAATTAGAAAATGAAAAAATTTTCAACAATTCTACTATGTCATTCATCAAGGTAGGAAAGAAAAAGGGAAGAAATAGAATTACAGAAGTTAAATTAATGGTAAAAATTGGATCCCTATTCACCACTTATAAATTATTCACAGATTAATCTGTAATCGACTTGAATTAGTGCAAAAATACAAAAAGGAAAAAATATTCACCAATTAGGGCTTGCTTTTGGTTCTATACAAATCCAATAGTTAATTATGTAACTGAAGGTAAGAATAGGCCTACCTAAAATTTTTACTTCCTCCTTTTCAATTCACAAAATATAACAACCTACAAGCAATTTCAGCTTCTAATGTATTATTTACAAATAAGTAAAACAAAATAAAATAAAATTCATGTGACTTCTTGAGAAAGTCATCAGTGTTACTCTGGTATAAATACACCAAATGCTGAGTTCCGTATATCTGGGATCAGGAGCACTTCAAGGGAAAAGTTTCAGAACTGCTTCACTCAGGAATTCCAGCCAAAATCACTAAAACAGATAGACATATTATATTGAATGCCCTTACCTCTTTCTTAGTAAAGGCTATAAGCACTGTCAGTAACACACGAGTAAATTTCACTCTGCTGAATACTGCTAAACATTGTTGATGCTAAAAAAACAAGAAAGGACTAAAAGTTAAAAGACGCAAAGCCCGTGAAAGGAATTTCATTTAAAATATATTAACTCCTAAATCTCAATGTTAATAACTTACTACATTACAGACACCTTCACTTACAGGCTTTTAAAAGCCTGAAAAATGAGCTGCAGAAAACAAAACAAAGCCTATCCTTTTGAAATCAGAATGTGAAGTTTCTACATCAACAGGACTGACCTTGTCCTAAGTCAAAATTTACACTATTACCTCAAAAAACTGATGTTATCTGCATTTTAAAAAGGACTGATTAAAATGTGCTTTAAGCAGTCAGAAAATTTAGAATCTCAACAAAGGTTCAGCAACTTTTGATACTGTGGAGCTTTGGTGCATCATCTGTGAAAGATCATTTTTCTTCCTACCTCACAGGAATACTGAAGAGTTTTGAAATCATCTATTTGAAAGAGCTGTATTATCATTCTATCAAAATAAACACAAGGGAAATAAAATCCCTTGCAATGTCCAATTTTTAAAGAAATACCTTAAAAAGGGCTTCCATAAATTATAACGCAGTTCATAAAACTACAACATTAACAGGTAGACTTCTCTGATATTATCTACCAGAAAATAAGTTCAATTACTTCTAGTTCAACTTCTGGATCTCTTTCTTCTCCTTGTCGACTTCGAGTACTCTAAAATTTTAAAAAAGGTGAATTAAACACAAACCTGAAAAAGTATTACATTACAAATCTATAAGGAAAAACGCTAATTTTTTAAGTATACACAAGAATCTGTTTTTGGGAAAAATAGTTGGGGAAAAAAAGCTGTGTCTAGTATTTACGTTCCTCCTATTAATCCTATACACAGAAAGGTCATTTTGACATAAATTATAAAGATCATGCAAAAGAATTAAGTATTCAAACAGCAAAATCAAAACAATGAAACAACATTTAAGCAGGAAGTATACGGCACGTGGTACATTTTCCTTTAAAAGGAGCTAGCTATTAATTGAAATTCTGATGCTCTCAAAACTAACCCTGTTAGAAAAAAACTGTAACCTTCACAAAAATCACATCATGAAAAAATAAAGTTCAATGGTCAGTACCGATCCGTTTTACACTAAAATACAAAATATCTTAATACAAATGTTATAGGGGACAATTTTATTTGACCAAATACCAGGGTGGTACTACAGGAAGATCTACTAGATGATGTGGGTTCTAGCCCTAAAGCTGCCATTTACATGCCCTTTAGTAAAGCTAAGACACAGGTTATTTAACTCCTTTGATCTGTATTTTCCTCATCTAAAAGTGGAGCACTGTGTGTCTAACTGCCCAATTCACTGAATTGTAAAAATCAAAAAAAGAGAATATGAAGTTTGACAACCATACTGTTATACTAGTGTTAAAAAAAATGTAGAAATATAACTTTTCCCCCATCTCTATGAAAAGCAGCAAATCATCAAGGTCATCTAGAAGGTTTTCACCAGACTTGGGATATCACCATTTACTGAGCTCACCTACTGTGTTCCAGACACTGTACCAGCTATTAAAGATACAAAGGTGAACAAGATAGTCCTTACCTTTGAGGAACTCAAAACAGTAGTGGGAGAAAAATACTATTTTTAAAATACCATAGTAAAAATCTAAAACACTGGCAAAAAGTTGAAAGAATCGAGTGGGTTAAATTTTAATATACTCATCTCTCTGTATCCATGGGTTGGATTCAACCAACCACTGATTGAAAGTATTCAGAAAAAAATTTTTAAATAACATTAAAAAATTCAAATTTTAAAAGTACAGTACAACTATTTACATAGCATTTACATCATATTAAATATTGTAAGTAATCTAGTGATGATTTAAAATATACAGAAGGATGTGAACAGGTTATATGCAAATATCACACCATTTTATATAAGAGACTTGAGCATCCTTGAGTTTTGGTATCCACAGGCATCCTGGAACCAATACCCTGAGAATACTGAGGGATGGCTGTAGTTGAAAATGACATTAATTTGTGCTCGCTTCGGCAGCACATATACTAAAATTGGAAAATAACATTAATTTATCAGAAACTCCTCTAGCAGTGTTCAAATTCATTACAAAAAAAATACAAAGCACATACAGGAGAAAGGTGGTTCTACACATTTGTAATTAGGTAAAGTTAAACTGACATTTAGAGGTGTACCAAAACCCCACACCAAAGAGAAAACATATATACCTTTACTCTTCTTTGCATGTCATCCTCCACATCTTTTAGCATGCCTAGAAAAAGAAACAATAAGTTTTAAAAGGAAACATGAAAATGTAAAACTTGTGAATTATCTTTAAAAATAATTTTACCTGTAACTCGAAGATCTGTCACACTGTTAGCCATTTTAAATCCATAAGTCATTGACTGAAAATCTTCCTATACAAAAAGGAAATAATCAGGCTTATGAATAGCAAAAAACCTTAAATAGCGGCAAAATATAAAACTTTTCTTTATATTTCTCTTACAAAATCACTATTTAATAAACAAACAGAAATGGGAGGTCATCCTGCTTGTCTAAATATTGCTAGGATACACCCAAGCTTTTCCTGAAGGGATACACTTAAAACACCATATTCAAATGTTGTCTCTGTCCTTACTTTCAATTGCTTGTCCTTAGGCAATTTAATACGTTCACTTGCCATATAAGGGCAATGCTTACGAAAATATCGCACAGTAATAATTCTCACAAAGTAGTCTCACATTCACAGGTGAACAGTAACTATATAATAATTACTGTTTAATGACTGTGCTGCAAGATTTAGATAAGACTACTTAAACAATTATTAAGTGACTGCTTGCACAGTTAAGATTTCTCAAACAGAATTATTCAAAGTGAGAGTAAAACCATGTTCCACTATAGTCCATTGGAAGGAAAAAAACTGAGACATTCAGACATAGGACCCCCATTCCCCAAATCATTTTTTAAATGATTTCATTGCTGAGTCATTAACAAATTAAGTGATTTGCTGGACTTCCTTTGAAGAAAATACATTTACTGTCATCTGGCTGATTTGATTAACAAGTCATAAGCCCCATTAAAAGAGTGTTTCTGCCTACTACAATTCCTATAAAAACATAGCTAGGGCTGGGGGTGGTGGCTTGTGCCTATAATCCCAGCACTTTGGGAGGCTGAGGCGGGCGGATTACCTGAGGTCAGTTCAAGACCAGCCTGGCCAACATAGTGAAACCCCGTCTTTACTAAAAATACAAAAAAAATTAGCCAGGCATGGTGGCATATACCTGTAATCCCAGCTATTTGGGAGGCTGAGGCAGGAGAATCACTTGAACCCAGGAATTGGAGGCTGCAGTGAGCAGAGATCGAGCCACTGCAATCCAGCCTGGGCGACAAAGCAAGACTCCGCCTCAAAAAAAAAATGTAGATAGAATCCTAAAATAACAGATTAACAGTTTCAAAAGGGGATGGAGCTACAGCACAATTTCTGGATTCTTAAAAAAAAAAAAAAAAAACACAGCATCAAATTCAAGTGAGGTACTATATCCCACAGACAGTAAGAAAATAAACCCAATGTCCTTGGTCTCAAAGAACTCAGGTGTATTTTATGACTTACATGATCAAGTTGTTAAAAAGAAAAAAACACTCATTTTATTACAGAGCTATATAAGCTTATCCTCTTTTATAGTCTGTCTCTACTTGGACATCAAACAGGATTCTCAAATTTTATGTCTCCAAAAAGGAGCTTGATGCCTACTTTCCTGGCGTTTACCATACCACTAAATTGCACTATCTATCTAGAGTTGCTCAGGCTAAAAACCTGGCCTCTACTCCTCTCGTTTTTCTACATCCTGTATCAAATCCACCAGAAAACAATGTAGGCTCTACCTTCAGAATCTAGTCTAACTACTTCTCACCCTTTCACAGCTCTCTCTAGTTTAAGTCACCACTATTGCTCACTCTCGTAACTACCTCCAGACAACTCCCCCACCTACCACACTAGTCCCTGCTATAATTCATACACCACCAGAAGGCAGAAGGATTGTTTGAAAGTAAGTCAGATCATGTCATTTCCTATGCAAAACCTTTCAATAGTTTTCTACCTCATAGCAAAATCCCAAAGCCCACCATGGCCTCTATGGCCCTACATCACATGGCCCAGTCACCCTCGCCAACCTTTTCCTACCACTTCACATTCACTGCACTGCAGTCTGACAGGTCTTTCTTGTCATTCAAACACACCAAACACATTCTCCTCTCACGGCTCCCACACCAAAATGATTTTCTTCAAAATATTTACAAGGCTTCATCCCTTATATTCCAGCCTCTGTTCTAATGTCAGTTCCTCAAATAGAGGTTTTCCCCGTGCATTCTAAGACAGCACCATCCACCATTTTATATCCCCTTAGCCTGCTTTACTTTTCTTCATGGCACTTCATCACCACCTGACATTATGTATGTATTTAATTACATATACACTGACTATCTGTCCCAAGAAAGGTATAATCCACAAGATCACGGCTTTATTTACCACTTTACCTCCAGGACTTAGAATAGTGCTAAACAGACTTCTATTCAATAAATATGTGTTCAACGAATGACTTATTCCAGGGCAGGGGTCATGAACTCAAAAGGCAGGTCATCTTCTTAAATACATCTGGCTGGCTACAACATACACTAGGGAATGGTAGAGACTGGCAAATTGGAAAACATATGCTTCATTTAAAAGGAGTCAGCCACTACTTATCCTGCTGTGGCTATGAATGAATACAGGGCCAGTGTGGTCAGGTCTCCTAATTTTTTAGAAAAAAATCTAGGTTTTTCTTTTTCAACGTAAAATCTCCGCTTTTTTTTTTTTTTTTTTTTTTGAGACAGGGTCTCACTGTCATCCAGGCTCGAGTGCAGTGACGCAAACTCAGCTCACTGTAACCTCCACCCCACTCTGGGCTCAAGCAATCCTTCCACTTCAGCCTCCTAGATAGCTGGGAATACAGGCATGCACCACCACACCGGGCTAAATTTTTTTGTATTTTTAGTAGAAGACATGGGGTCTCGCCATGTTGTCCAGGCTGGTCTCAAACTCCTAAGCTCAAGTGATCCACCCATCTCAGCCTCCCAAAGTGCTGGGATTATAGGTGTGAGCCACCACATCCAGCTTCCTCTTCAATCAGACAAACACTGTGTAGGAAAAACAACAAAACAAAAATATCCATAAACCTTATCTGTAAGTTTGCCAAGAAGAGTCTTCGGAAAACTTTCTGGAAGAACATCACAAGTCCCGGGAATATAAACCTCAGTAATAAGAATTTAAGTTATTGGATAAGTGAGAGCAAGAGAGTCATGTAAACAGACTGCTACCATTAAAGATCACTCTTGAAGATTTGTGGACTTGAGGACAGAAGTCAGGGTGAAACAAGGGAGATCAGACATTGGACTCTATCCAACAGTCCAAGCAAGGGCTGATGACGACTTGGATGGGATTGCAACAGTGGGGAGAGTAAGAAGTTGGTAAAAAAAAAAAAAAAAAAAAAAAAAAAGAAAGAAATCAGGATATATTTCAAAGGTAGAGCTAACATGATATGCTGATGAACTAAATGTGGATATGAGGTAAACTGTACAATCAAGCCTCATTTTTAGGGTTTTGGTCTAAGCAGGTGATGGTACCATTTCCTGGGATAAGGCAGTATTTGGGAGGAGCAGGTGTAAGGGCAGAAAAGAAGTACAATTTTGGTTATATCAAGTTTGTAATTTCTTTGATCATCCAAGTGGAGATTTCAGATTTCACTTGCTTGAGACTGGAAGTCAGGGAAACACTCAAGGCTAGAGGTATAAATTTGGACTTCATCATTGTATAGTTAGTTGATACTGAATGCCACAGAACTAGAGGAAATCAACCTAGGGAGTGGTTATGGAGGAGGGAGTGAGTCCAGGAGTACTCTAGTAATTAGAGACGTAAGCACAGGAACTAGACTTACCAGTGAGGCAGAAAGAAATCCAAAAGACTGGTATTAAGAAGACAAAGAGAAAAAAGTTATTTCACAGTGTGTCAACTGGGTCTAATGATGCTCACAGGTTGGAGAGGGAGGGGTGAGAACACTGAATTTAGCAAGATGGGTAAAGACCAGTTCTCTGTAGTAGTGGTAAAGAATGACCATTTGGAGTAAATAAAGATAAAATGAAAGAAAAAGTAAAATAAGCAAATCATTAAAGACATTTTTCCTGGCGAGTAGCTGGGAAATGGGATTGTAGATACAAGAAGCCATGGGATCAAGGAAACTGTGGTGTTTTCAAATGAATGTAAAGCATGTTTACATGCCAATAAGAGTAAGCGAGTAGTGAAGGAGAGCCTAGTAATGCAACACAAGTGGAGGAGCTGAGCTTAAATTATAACAGGAATACTTTCATCTTAACAAGAGAGAAGACAGAGTTTGTGAGTATTAACAGGTTAGCACTTGTGATAGTGACAAAATGAAACCTTCGAGATTAGGTTGCAGACTATGATGTCCCTTTACTTCTAAACACTTCAGCGTGATTTCCTAAAAACAAAATCTTCCTCTTGCATAACCACAGTACAATTACCAAATATAGAACCTCCTTTAATCTGGAGCATTTCCTCTGTCCTTAACTTTCATATCTGACATTTGGAAGTATCTTTTCAAACAGTACTTCAAAATAGTATATTTTGAATAGTATTTTGTAGTATACATTTTGTAGTATATCCCTCAGTAATGGGTGTGCCCGATATTTCTTCAAGATTAAATTTATATCATTTTTGATAGGAATACCACAGAAATGATGTGTTCTTCCTAGAGCACTGTATAAGTAGGCACGTGTCAATCTGTCCAATTACGAATGGTAATTCTGGCCACTTGACTAAGGTGCTATCTGCCAAGTTTCTCCATCACAAAGCTACCATTTTTCCCTTTGTAATTAATAAGTATCTGGTGGAAAGATATTTTGAGACTAGGTACATATCCTGTGTCTCATTATACTTTTGTCCAGTAGTTGTAGCATCCTTTGATTGCCAGAAATAAGTATTCAAAAACTGTACTCTTCACACAATACTATGCAGCCAAAACATTAATATTTTAGATATACTGAGTTAAATAAAATATAGCATTAAAATTATTTTCACTGAATCAAGCTATACATGTGGCTTACATTATATTTCTATTGTATAGTTCTGGTTTACAGAAAGAGATAACAGACAAGAATCACCAGTGAGGTAGCAAACCAGGGAAGAAAAGCATCTTAAAAGCCATGCAAAGAATGAATTTTGAGGATGGAGTGATGACTACATCAAAATCTGCTGGTAATTCAAGTTTAAGATCAAATCTAACCACTGAATTTAACACTGAAGTCTTTGATGACTGTGACATAGTAGTTTTAGTGAAAGGTGTAAAGCCTGACTAGAGCAGAGAGAAAAAGAAGAAAACCAGAGACACTGAGTATGAACACATCTTTTTTTTTTAAGAGACAGAGTCATTTGACTGCCCAGACTGGAGTGGAGTGCAACTGTAGCTCACCATAGCCTCAAACTCCTGGGCTCAAGCGATCTTCCTGCCTCAGCCTCAAGTAGCTGGGATTACGGAGGTGTACCACATCACCATGCCTGGCTAAATTTTTTATTTTTTGTAGATGGGGTCTTGCTATGTTGTCCAGGCTGTGGGTACCCCTTTTAAAAAGGATCTGGCTGAAAAGAAGAATTAAGGTATGTGCAGAAGATGGACAATATATTTTTTTTTTCTGAGATGGAGTCTTACTCTGTCACCCAGGCTAGAGTGCAGTGGTGCGATCTTGGCTCACTGCAAGCTCTGCCTCCCAGGTTCATGCCATTCTCCTGCCTCAGCCTCCCGAGCAGCTGGGACTACAGGTGCCCACCACCACACCTGGCTAATTTTTTGTATTTTTAGTAGAGACGGGGTTTCACTGTGTTAGCCAGGATGGTCTTGATCTCCTGACCTTGTGATCCGCCCGCCTCGGCCTCCCAAAGTGCTGGGATTACGGGCTTGAGCCACCGCGCTCGACCTAGAAGATGGACAATATTATGCTAAGAAATGATAGATTTAACAAGAGGAATATAAAGCACGTTTGCAAGCTGATGTAAATTATCTAGCAGAGGGGTAAATTCATTATGCAAAGAACACAGGGAAGAATTGCTAGAGCAATATCTTTGAAGACAGAGCATGAGATCAATGCACAAGCAGAAGTTATCACCCTTAGGAACACAGAAGGTTCATCTATATAACAGAAAAGCAACAGAATATAGGGCACATTTTGGCAGGTCGGAAGACTACTTCTATTTATATGGTAAACAGAACTTAGCAAATAAGTGTGAGGGTAGGGAAGACTTTTTTTTTTTTTTAGACATACCAGGTCTCAAAATCTACCTTCTTGTCTCTCTGAAGAACTGGAAATATTCCACCAAGCAAAACAATAAACTAAGAATAATAAACGCATGTGGGCCAGATAACAAGGGACCTAACAAAACAATGAAATTCCCGGAGAACAGAGAACAAGAAACTAGAATGACACAGCTGTGTAGTGGTCATAGAACACAAGTGATGCAGACTGAAGCTGGAGAACAAGAGGACTTCAAGAGGAGCATTTTCAAAAAAATATATACAACTGACAGATTATCTGATAGGTTTCACAATAGAGGGCAAAAGAACTGGGGAGAAGTACATAGAAAACTAAGCAAATCAAAAAGAGAGACAATTATCACATATAAGAAAAACAAAATTTTGTATGAGAAGGGAAATATAAGCATATACTACTTTGTTTCACCTCTCATTAATATTTATACAATCACAACAACATTGATGCTCCATAATGATTTAACCAGCTTTTAGATTACTAGTTGGGGCAAGGGCAAAGGAAATATACAATATTTAATTTGATCTAATCTAACATATCAAAGCTAAAGTTAGTAAATCCTTAAATCCAGAAGTTAGAATATTAGATTATATCCAGATACATGGAAATAATATGGAACAGTAAAAAAAAAAGAGCAGAGAACTATTTTTCCTCATAAGTGGGCTATTGAACTTTCTAAACTACATACAAGTATTAGTACTTTTATTAAAATGTACATACACACACACCCCACTTAAATTTTCACATAAGAAATATGAGGATACCTATTTTTAGGAAGATAACTGGTGGTCACATGGAGAATGAACTAGAAAGAAAATACTGGACCAGAGAAAAGAGTTCAGAAACTCCATGGACGCCAAACCTAAAGTTGACGAACTAAAGCAGAAAAGATGAGAGAAAAAACAGTGCCCCAATTCAAGGCATCTGCAAGCCAAAGCAAAATAAACTGAATGTAAGGAGTAAGAGGAAAGAGGTAATCAAAGATAACACTGGCCGTACAATATTGCAAGATACAGAATGCCAAAGGAAAGTGGTTTGATAGGGTTCCTATTTTGGGCACGTGAGCAAGATGTTAAGAAATCAGAAAATGTCTCCAGATCAGGAGACACGCCTGAGAACAAAATATACCAGCAGCTAGGAACTCCAGAAACATCCAATTTAAATAAATAATTTGCTCATTATAAATCTTTTTTTTTTTTTTTTTTTTTTTTTTTGAGATGGAGTCTCGCTCTGTCACCCAGGCTGGAGTGCAGTGGCACGATCTCGGCACACCGCAAGCTCTGCCTCCCGGGTTACGCCATTCTCCTGCCTCAGCCTCCCGAGAAGCTGGGACTAAAGGCACCCACCACCACGCCTGGCTAATTTTTTGTATTTTTAGTAGAGATGGGGTTTCACTGTGTTAGCCAGGATGGTCTCGATCTCCTGACCTCATGATCTGCCCACCTCAGGCCTCTCAAAGTGCTGGAATTACAAGCGTGAGCCACCGTGCCCGGCCAAATCATTCATCACTAGGTCTCTTGAGGACTTTTTACTAGATTCGTATTTTTTTCTAATTATAAGACTAAGACAAACTTATCTGGAAAACCTGAAATATTTAGCAAAACAAAGAAAACAGAATCTTCTGGCCCAGAAGCAAATTTCTTGTTTTCTCTTTCCAGTTGTTTTTACACAGTTGGCTACAATGCTGCTTTTTTAGCCTTTTGACATATGCATTTCTCCATGTTATTAAGCACTCTTTCATCGTGTTAATAACTACATACTCAATATACATAATAAATTATGTGTAATCAATTATCCATAATTTATTTCAACCATAACCCTAATGGTGGCATTCTGGTTGGTGTCAATTGTTCACTACTGAAAATTCTGGTTAATGTATTTGGGCATAAAGTGCCCACATTTCTAATTACTTCCTTTTTTGTTATTGTTGTTGAGATGGAGTCTCACTCTGTCACCCAGGCTGAAGTGCAGTGGTGCAATCTTGGCTCACTGCAAGCTCCGCCTCCTGGGTTCAAGCCATTCTCCCACCTCAGCCTCCCGGGTTCAAGCGATTCTCCCACCTCAGCCTCCCAAGTAGGTATGACTACAGGCATGTGCCACTATGCCTAGCTAATCTTTGTATTTTCAGTAGAGACGGGGTTTCGCCATGTTGGCCAGGCTGGTCTTGAACTCCTGACCTCAGGTGATCCACCCATCTTGGCCTCCCAAAGTGCTGGGATTACAGGCGTGAGCCACAGCGCCTGGCCTAATTATTTCTTTAAGGCTGAGTTATAGAGGTGAAATAACTAGTTTAAATGATATCAGTATTTTTAAGATTCTTGATATACACATTATTAAACTGTTTGCCAAGACAGCTATGCTAATGTCTACCGGTAAAAACAGAAGTGTCAACTTACTGCATTCCTTCCAACATTGAACATTTTCATTTTTAAAATTATATTCATGAAAATCAATCAGTTCTAGGAGCCGCGAAATCTGAGATCAAGAGGTGGGTGAAGTTAAAAAAAAAAAAAAAAAAAAAAGAAAGAAAGAAAAAAATCAAACTACTCATTTTCATTTGTATTTCCTGGATTATAGTGAAGCTAAATTTTAAAGGTGTTATAGACATTCGATAACCTTCCTTCATAAAATAAGCAACTTATTTTATTGCCCATTTATTCATTTGGGCCTGAGTGTTGTACTTTATTTGAACACGATCATAATTCATAAAAATTGTCTTATCTTTGTAACTTTATTTTTCCTAAAAGTTTTTCTATCACTCTTGTCCTATTAGTCTCCTCCTTTAAGATTTCTCCCATTTCCTAGTAAGACCTTCATCCAGAATATAAATGGATGTTCAATTACAGGCCAGGTGTGGTGGCTCACAGCTATAATTCCAGCACTTTGGGAGGCTGGGGTGGGAAGATCACTTGAGCACCGGAGTTTGAGACCAGCCTGGCCAACAAAGCAAAACCCAGTCTTTACAAAAAATTTAAAAATTAGTCACGTGTGGTGGAACACATCTGTAGTCTTAGGTACTTGGGAAGCTGTGGCAAAGTATCGCTGGAGCATAGGAGTTCGAGGCTACCAGCGAGCTACGATCATGCCACTGCACTCCAGCCTGGGTAACAAAGTGGAACCCTCTAGAAATAAAATTCAATTACAATTTCTTCTGTTACTAAAAAACTTAAGTTTATTTAAAAACAAAATAATGCAGACACACCCTAAAAATCCCAACAGCGCAAACAAGTGTATACCCCAGCCCTCAAAACTTGTTATCCTCTTATGAAGATTTAGCTACCTCCCTTTTTAAAAAAAAGTGGTAGCAAGTTATACACATGCTTTACTACACCTGACTTTTCTCACTTTAGAAATCTAATCCTATCTCTACATATAAATCAATCTCCTTTTTTTTCCATTTTTTTTTAATTGACCTCTATTTTAAAGGCAGTAAAATACCCTTTTTTTGAGACAGGGTCTCACTCTGCACACAAACTGGAGTAAAATGGCACAATCACAGCTCACTGCAGCCTTGACCTCCCCAGGCTCAGGTGATCCTCCAACCTCAGCCTCTCTAGTAGCTGAGACTACAAGCACACAGCATACACCCAGCTAATTTTTGTATTTTCTGTAGAGACAGGGTCTCGCTATGTTGCCTAGGCTGGCCTCGAACTCCTGGGCTCAAGCCATCTGCCCACCTCATCCTTCCAAAGTGCTGGGATTAATAGGCATGAGCCACCATGCCTGGCCAGCAGCAAAGCACTTGATTGTATGAATGTAACATCTTTTAATTAGTCTCCTACTGATGGATACTGAGGTGGTTTCCAAACTAATTACTACAAACAATTCTGTAAGTAATATCCTTGTACACACGTCTTTGTGTACAAACACAAATATATTTGTAGGATAGAGTGCTAGAAGTGAAACTGCTGAGTCAAGATGTGCATTTTAGATTATGACAGATATCACCATATTGCTCTTTTTAAAAATTGTTAAGAGTTTACACTCCCATCAAAAAAGTATGAGTCTTGCTTAGAGTAGGATGTCAAGTGCTGACTCATCAATGTGGAAAATGAACCAGAATAAAAAAAATACAAATTTTGCAACCATCACAGTAAACATTAGTCCAGGCAAGCACTATCAATGGATATTCGATCTAAGGGGAAAGACTTCAGTCAGTAGGATATTTTTATGGTCTTAAAGTGTATCCCAAGATTGCTTAAATACAAAGGGAAAAAAACAGTAACCATATGGTGATAAGACAAAATCTTCATGGATTGATCAAAATAGTATCGCCATTGAAGGACAGACAGACTGTGTACCTCCAGTTGTGACACCCTGAAAAACACACATCACTTACGTTATATTCCAGCCAAGACTGCACAATCTAAATCTAATCATAAGGAAGGAACAGATAAACCCAAGTGAGGCACAGCCTATTAAGAAATGAAAAGCAGGATAAGATTGTGTTCACAAAAATATCAATATCACTGGAAACAAAGAAAAGCTGAGGATCTGATGTGACTTAAAGAATACTATAGAGCTATGCAATTAAATGCAGGACATAATTCTAAACTGGATCCTGTACTGTTGGGAAAAAACACTAAGGATTGGGTCAATTAACAAAAACGGAATCTGAATAGTGCATTATTACAGATTTGTTGAAGTTGATAACTGTGTTGTGGTTCTGCAGGACAGTGCCCTTTTTCTTCAAAGAAACACACTAAAGCGTCACAGGGAAGAAGGCTTTAATGGGCACAACCTACTAACAGGTCAGGAAAAGACATACATACATATATACATGAGAGAGAGCATGAGCAGGAGCACGCGCGTAAGTGAAAAAAGCAAATGGGACAGTATGTTAATAGTAGCTGAATCTGCACACGAATTATATGTTCTTTGTGCTGGTTCCCATAATTGCTGTTAATCTGAAATTATTCCCCAATAAAAAGTTCTAAAAAAAAAAGACTAAGAAGTGGGAAATAATGACCGCTCATATTCATTGACACACACACATACATAGAGTATTTGAGTGCCTGTTTTCCCATCCTCATCAATCTTGTTATAAAAAATTTCTAATCTTTGCCAACAATGGGTAAAAACATGACATTTCAGTTTTATTTTGCATTAAAATTAGGTTAAGCACCTTACATTTAAAGGCCATTTTATTTTCTGTGAATTATCTTCTCTTGATTTTTAAGTAATTTTTTATACTTAACACATTTCAGCTATCTGAAATTTTGATATGAAATGATGACAAAGTAACTTTCAAGTGTGCTAATCAATTGATCACACACTGTTGTTCAAGGAATCCTCTCTATGCCCCACTGATTTTGATGTCCTTTTAGTCGTACTTTGAAAATACTAGTATTTAAAATAATCTGTATTTCTCTAACTCAAACTCATCTTTTTAAAATTCCATCCAAATGAATAACATTTTCCATAATGATACTCATATCAATACAAATATGTAAATAACCATTGACTATAAAAAGTAGACACTATTTCAAACAACTCACAAAGCCATACAGCCAGGAACAGTGGTTCATGCCTGTAATTTCAGAACTTTGGGAGGCTGAGGCAGGTGGATCACCTGAGCTCAGGAGTTCGAGATCAGCCTGGCCAACACAGTGAAACCGGGTCTCTACTAAAATACAAAATTAGCCAGGCGTGGTGGTGCACGCCTGTAATCCCAGCTACTGAGGAGGCTGAGGCACAAGAATAGCTTGAACCCACGAGATGGAGGTTGCAGTCAGCCGAAACTGCCCCACTGTACTCCAACCTGGGCATCAGGACTGAAACCCCCTCTCAAAAAAAAAAAGCCATACCTTCAAATATGGACAAACATATTGGGTATATATTTAATTATTCTCACATACAGAGTATAAATTGAGAAAAGTTTTACATACTATACACTGACCACTGTTGGATCCTAAGAAATTTATTCTGGACCAGTAACAGCACTAAAAAGAAACATCAGTTTCAACAGAAGAATTTAACAAAAATAGTTTCAAATAATAGTTTCAATAATTTCAAATGCTATCACATTTTCTCTTACAATTCTTTTTTTTTTTTTTTTGTAGTCCTAGGTTGAGATGCAATTCCCTGAAAATTATCAGCATCTGAAAGCTTATTTTTTATACTAAAGGGGAAAAAATCTTTCTGTCTCTAAAACTCACAATACTTCCTCAGGTGAGGTACTTAGGACAAACTAAAGGAAAATGTCTATACCCTAAAATATTTGTATCTTTGTTCTCCTTAGCTCCCTTTTTGTATTATAACTTCTAAGGGACTTGAGGACAAGGTCTGTCTCTTTCATTTTTCTCTGGGAATCCCCACAACATCCAAAAACAGTACTCTGCACATACGGATACTCAATGAATGGTACTACAGAAAGAACATATGCTAAGATGAAAGCCCTTTCTTGGAAAGAACCGAATTACTTTACCCAATATATCCGTAAATAGCAACAGCATTACTTTTAAAAACTGTTTTTAAATATACACGTAGACGAAAGTACATATCACAAAATCATTTAAATACATCACAGTGAATAAGGTAGTCAATAAACTTCAGAAATTCTTTTTTATTTTTTTTTTGAGACAGAGTCTCGCTCTGTTGCCCAGGCTGGAGTGCAGTGGCACAATCTCAGCTCACTGCAACCTCTGCCTCCTGGGTTCAAGCAACTCTCATGCCTCAGCCTCCCAAGTAGCTGGGATTACAGGTGCATGCCACCACACCTGGCTATTCTTTGTATTTTTAGTAGAGACAGGGTTTCACCATGTGGCCAGGCTGGTCTCAAACTCCTGACCTCAGGTGATCTGCCCACCTTGGCCTCCCAAATTGCTGAGATTACAGGCGTGAGCCACCGCACCTGGCCAAGGAATTCTTACATTACAAAATCTTACCTCTTCAAAAACAGCAGCTTTATTTACTTTTTCCCTTGCAATGTCACAGATTTTCAAGATTCCCAGAGCAAAAGCCTTCATAGCAGGATCTTCTATAAAGTCTGGATTATGAATGTAAAGGCACGTAAATACTGTCTGTGCCAACGAATGGCCTTCTAACCATGTTATCTATAAAGAAACAAAAAAGTATATATTTAAGGTGATAAACTGTGTCTGCAAAGTCTAAATTGATCCTAGAGTCAAAGGCCAGAGCACCATAGACCCAAATAAGATCACAAGACTTAAAAAAAAAAAAGACCCGTTAGAATTCACTTTCATTGACTAACATTTTTCAAGTGTCTATGGGAATCACTGTCGCACATAAATCAGTTTGCAACATATTAGAGATTAATGAAATTAAGATTGCCTCTTTATGTAGCATCCAAAAGAAATCAACTCCACAATGTAGTCAATAAAAAATCCATAAACTGGAAAATTCACAATTATAGAACTAACCAGATCCTTAGACACTCATTGAACTTTATAATTCTTACCACCACAACCCAGCCAACACTGTATCTCACCTAGATTACTGCAAGAAACTAGAGAGGTTTTCCTGCCTCCCATCTCTAATTTAATACCCCCAACTAAAGATCTTTCTAAAACACTAAGATAATCGTTTTATACTATTGTACTGAGTGACCACTGTATGTCTGGCACCATGTACTAGAGTTTGGGAATACCAACAATAGGCAAAATTGGGTAAGTACTGTGTCCCAAATATTATACTAGGTTATTTTCAAATAACTTATCTCATTTTTTCCTAGCACTTTGAGAAAGGTTTTATTTTTCTTCTTTTACATGTAAAGAAACAGAGTAAGAGTTTAAATCATTTGCCCAAGTTTATAGTTATTTTTACCTTAAGCCCAAGAATTCTGCAGCAGAGTAAGACATATGCTACTGCATTGCAAACTGACAAATGTTTGTGGAAAACGCTGTAATTAAGGTGTGTATTTGGTATTAACTAGTGTGCAGAAGACAGACTTTCCAGACTAAAAACCATCTGCCTTTTAAAGTCCAAATTTTTAAATACAGTCCCAAGAGTCTCACAGAACAGTTCCTCAACTTTGGCAAAAATCCTCCCTCTGTTTACCCTTTCCTCCTTCTCCACCACTCTCCATTAATCCCACACTCCTCCTACTTGGCTCCCTGCCAGACTTCAGCCTTAAGCAGCTATTTATGATTTTCCAAAATGAACATTTTCACATTGCCATGCCCATGCAATATACCCTCTTTGCCTACTAAACCATGAATCTTCCTGTCATACGCCTACCATTCTTTAGTACCTCACACCAGTATTACTTCCTTTCTACAGTCTTTCTTACTCTCTCAGACATAATTAACTCCTCCTCTCTGTTCCCACAGCACCATGATAAAAGCATTTACACGTTGTCAGAATTGTTTATTCACATGTCTGTTCCCAGCAATCCTTTGACTCCTTTCTTTACTCCACCCACTAGGACTGTAAACTGCTAAAAGGTAATAAAGAAATCTTTGAGGGGGTAAAGAGACAGCTTTGGAAGATGAAGGATCAGGATTAAGATTCTGGCTAGGCCCCTCCCAAGCAATGTAACCACAGGCAGTAAGATAATACAGATACCTAATAAAGCTCATGTAAAACATAAGTGAAAACTATACATATAAAACACCTAATACAAGTAGACACACTGGCAATCAATAAATAAATGCTGAATGAACAAATGAATAAATTTTACATATTTCTAAGGACAATGATTTAATGTCCATTTAAAAGGAAAGGGATGGTCAGAAAGCGGGGCGGGGGGGAAGCAGTACAAATGAGAATTTCTCCACAAACAATACTTTCTAGGGAAGACATAATTCAGCATATACAAATCACTAAAAAATTTTCTTCACAGGAGATGGCCAGTTTACTACAATTTATCCTAGATTAGAAAAAATCTCTCCAAAGCCATTGTATAATAGCTCTCTTTTGTTTCAATTCCATGCTTATTTATGAAAACTTCCAATTACAGACTTATCACTTCAGTAACTCGAGAATGAAAAGGGTATTATGAACAACAGCTATAATATCATCTTCACTGAAAAGAAAATATCCCTTCACCCGGAAAATTAGAATGTAAAATCAAGTAGATAACAAGACGAAATGCTATTACCAGGCCTTCTAATCTCATGCACATCTTTACTAGGCCAAGTATTACATTTATTTCATACTCAACATTAATGTACAGGCTTTTAAATCACAAGATTCAGGTAAATCACAGTTTTAAAATTAACCAATAGTCTTATTTCCATTCTTACCAAACAGCAAAAACATGTATCCATAATCCCTATCAGTTCAGGCAAGGTGAGATCTTTAATTTTAATAGTGCCATCCTAAAAAGGAGGAAGAATGTGACATATAAGCAGAAATTTTTTTAAATTTATGGTTACTATGTATAGTAGCACTTTGGATTTCTAACATTCAATATTTAAAAACAGCAATTCTAACAAAATGCTATCTTATCATCTTATAAAACTATCACACCAAATTAACTCTGTATTCTTAAAAACGATATATATTATTATACATTTTATTTTTAATTGACAATAATTGTAAAAACAATATATCTTAGGTCTTCAATAAGAAAAAATAAAGGCCTTTATATAAAACGAAAAGCCAAATCAACAAGTATTTTAAAAGCACAGTTCAAACCAGCTTTAAGTATTAAATCATTTTAATGACCCCAAAACTACTTAGACAGAAAACTAAAGATTTTCTTTTTTTTTTTTTTTTTTTTTGAGACACAGTCTCACTCTGTCGCCCAGGCTGGAGTGCAGGTGGCGCAATCTCAGCTCACTTCAAGCTCCGCCTCCCGGGTTCAAGCCATTCTCCTGCCTCAGCCTGTAGCTGGGACTACAGGCGCCTGCCACCACGCCCCGCTATTTTTTGTATTTTTAGTAGAGACGGGGTTTCACTGTGTTAGCCAAGATGGTCTTGATCTCCTAACCTCGTGATCCGCCCACCTCAGCCTCCCAAAGTGCTGGGATTACAGGCGTGAGCCACCACACCCAGACGAAAACTAAAGATTTTTTAAAACGCTTCACTTAAGTTGGTTAACTATACTATTTGTAAATTGTTTACAATATCCATTTGCTTAGTAAATCTTCATAAAATATGTAAAATCAAGCTCTATGGCAAGTATAAATGAATTTCTAAAGCAATTTTAAATTCACTACAACTATTTTACTTGTGTAAATTTACTTTTATATATGAATATATTAATACACAAAATTTAACCCCCAAGCCAATTTTCCTTTGAATATATAGTCAAATGCTTTCAAAAATTAATTTTAAAAGTACACAAATGCACAAATTTAGAGCAAGATTTTAATGAAGACCTCAATTTTCAGACTTTAACATATAAAGGTTATAACTAATTCTTGTTTATATACTGGAGCTGCTTTGAAGGAAATAGACTTTAATACAACGTTTCATTTCATTATTAAGCACAATGTTTTAACATGAAGTAACAAAAGATAAATGGAAACACAAAAAGTACAATGGTGACTACCTTGATAGCTTGTTCAAAATTGAGAACTTTTCGATTAACTTGGTTTCCAATCATGCCAGCATCCATCTTGGGATCCATCATTTCAATAGCAGACATGGCTTCAAAAAGACCAAATCTGCAAATAAAAAAATTGAGCCCACAAATTGTTTTTGAGCCAGTAAGCTTATTCATATTTTCACAACAGTATGAAATTATACTACTTTTAATAACTATTCTATGCATTTAGTCTTCTCAACTTGCTAACACTTCTATTTCAATTAATTGTCAATTGATTGACACAAAAATTATTTCATGTACTTGCCACTCAAATTATTTCACATGCACTGTGAGGAAGAAAATGATTTCTGCCAGGCATGGTGGCTCATACCTGTAATCCCAGCATTTTGGGAGGCCGAGGCGGGTGGATCACCTGAGGTTGGGAGTTCAAGACCAGCCTGACCAACATGGAGAAACCCCGTCTCTACTAAAAATACAAAATTAGCTGGGTGTGGTGGTGCATGTCTGTAATCCCAGCTACTTGGGAGGCTGAGGCAGGAGAATCGCTTGAACCCAGGAGGCAGAGGTTACGGTGAGCCAAGATTGCGCCACTGCGCTCCAGCCTGGGCAACAAGAGCAAAACTCCCTCTCAAAAAAAAAAAAAAAGAAAGAAAGAAAGAAAAGAAATACGTAAGATGTCTGTGGTCTCACACTAGACCTAATAAAGAATTCTCGGGGTAGGGCCCAGCAATCTATGCTTTAATAAGCCCTCCAGACAATTCTGACACACGCTCAAATCTGAGAAGAACTGAATTTCAGATTCTACTTCCCCTTCCCTGCAACCACAATGTCTAATCTTGTCTACTTACTAATTAAAAGTTTCACATTCCTAACCTTGAAAATTGAGCCTGGCCATGGCAGTATAGGAACTGGGGCTACATACAGGCATATAAACACGAACAAGTATTTCCATTTATTTTGTTTTTCCAAGGTGCTATGGTTTGAATGTGGTTTGCCTCCACCAAAATTCATGTTAAAACTTGATCCCCAATGTGGCAGTGTTGGGAGGTGAGGCCTAGTGGGAAGTGTCTGGGGCATGAGGGAGAATCCCCATGAATAGATTAATGCCCTCCCAGGGAGGTGAGTTCTTGCTCTCCCAGGAATGAATTACAGTTGACCCTTTCACAACATGTGTTTGGATTGCAGGAGTCCACCTAGACAAAGGTTTTCTTGCACCTGTGCCACCAGAGACTGCAAGACTAACTTCCTCTTCCTTCCTCAGCCTATTCAACATGAATATGACAAACATGAAAACCTTTATGATGATCCACTTAATGAACAGTAAGTATATTTTCTCTTCCTTATGATTTTCTTCATAACATTTTCTTTTCCCTAGTTTATTCTAAGAATACGGTATATGGCACATATGACATACAAAATATGTGTTAATCAATGGTTTATGATATTGGTAAGACTTCCAGTCGATGATAGGCTACCAGTAGTTAAGTTTTTGGGGGAGTCAAAGGTTATATGTGGATTTTTGACTGTGAGGGGGTGGATCAGCAACCCAATCCCCAAGTTGTTCAAGGGTCAACGATACTACCCAAGAGGGTGGTTTGTTTAAAGACTCTGACTTCCTCGGTTTCTCTCTCTGGCATCCTCCCCTGCCATGTGATCTCCTTGCACCACATGCCACTCCCCACTGCTCCCCTTCTGCTTTCCACCATGAGTTGAAGCAGCCTAAAGCTCTCACCAGATGCGGTTGCCCAGTCTTGAACCTTCCAGTCATCAGAATTGTGTGCCAAATAAACCTCTTTATAAACTACCCAGTCTCAGGTATTCAGCTACAGCAACACTAAACTGACTAAGACACAGGGATTCTCATTTACTTTTATCTAGGCACTTAGTCACCCAATTTCTGGTTATCAACCAACCTATCACATATGACATACAACTGATAGATTTTCTTCAAGAAATTCCACATTCATTACATCTGCTCTCAAGGAAAGGACCATAAGTTACAGTTTCCCTAGGTACAACCATTTCACATCACAACTAGGGTCAGCTGCCCCAAAATAGCTCATCACAGTTAAAAATATATGTATAATTAGTTTTATTTTCACAATTTTGAAATGTAAATTTACTCAAACTTCAGGGAATATTACTCCACATGAGAAAAAAAAAACAGACTGAAATATTACACTACACTATTTTCAAAGGATAAATACTTACAGCTTATCATGAAGTAGTTCTCCCAACTTTAATTCTAAAAAAAAGAGAAAAATCCTTTGAACATATTTATATTTAACTTTTAATTCTAAGAAAAAAAAGACATTAGCACCTGAAAAGATGTGCTTGTATTACTTTAAAATTCATTTTCTAAGAAATACTTACTTCTACTCAATTACTAATATAATGCATTCTATACAGTGAGTACTTGTGTAAATACAAAAGAATACTATAAATCAAGTGGTTTAGGATAAGTGACCCATCACAGGCCCTAACATTCCAATCAGAATTACCAACCCCATTTTTAAAAATCACTAGTATATTTCGCCAAGTAAACTTTTACATAGAACTTACTGCTACTTCTCAAGTTTTTAAACCACGTTACCATAATCTAATTTCCTTTTATTCCAGTAACAGTGTAAAAACCATTTTTTAAAATCCTATTTTATTTAAATCATGTAGAAAACACTTGAGTAAACAGGTAATCAAAACACTGTTCAATCCCTATAAAGCAGTGGTCCTCAACCTTGGCTGCATATTAGAGTCAATTGAGAAACTTTCTAAATCCCAAAGTCCAAGCAGCATCCCAAACCAACGAAATCTAGAGTTGGGACCTATACAGTGGTTTTAGAGCACTCCAGATGATTTTAATACGCAGGTAAGTCAGAAATCACTGCTATAACATGGTAAGTAGATTAAATATTGATGGCCGGGCCAGGTGGCTCATGCCTGTAATCCCAGCACTTTGGGAGGCCGAGGCGGGCAGATCACGAGGTCAGGAGATCGAGACCATCCTGGCTAACACAGTGAAACCCCATCTCTATTAAAAATACAACAAAATTAGCCAGGCGTGGTGGCGGGTGTGGGCGGCAAGCTACCCAGGCGCCGAGGCAAGAAACCAAGGACACGAGCTGTTCCAGTATAATAAAATATAAAACAAGAATAGTCATACCAGATATAGATTTTAGATATGATTATATATGAATATCATTAATCATTAGTTGGTAGTAATTACTCTTTATCCCAATATTATAATAATCCCCGCTCTATAATCATAACCTAGGAAAAACCAGGCCATACAGAGATAGGAGCTGAGGGGACATAGTGAGGTGCGACCAGAAGACAAGAGTGCAAGCCTTCTGTTATGCCGGGACAGGGCCACCAGAGGGCTCCTTGGTTTAGCAGTGATGCCAGCGTCTGGGAAGATGCCCGTTGCCAGGCAGACCGTGGTCTAGCGGTAGCAAAAGGTGTCAAAGAACAACACCCACTGCTTAGCAGACCGGGAAAGGGAGTCTCCTTTTCCCCAGGGGAGTTTAGAGAAGACTCTGCTCCTCCACCTCTTGTGGAGGGCCTGACACTAGTCAGGCTTTCCCGCAGTTATCCAGAGGCCTAACCGTCTCCCTGTGATGCTGTGCTTCAGTGGTCAGGCTCCTAGTCTGCCTTCATGTTCCATCCTGTACACCTGGCTCTGCCTTATAGATAGCAGTAGTAAATCAGTGAAAGTACTAAAAGTCTCTGATATGCAGAAATAATGGCGTAAGCTGTCTTTCTCTTTGTCTTCTCTCTCTCTCTGCCTCGGCTGCCAGGCACGGAAGGGCCCTCTGTCCAGTGGACACGTGACCCACGTGACCTTACCTATCATTGGAGAAGACTCACATTCTTTACCCTGCCCCTTCTGCATTGTATACAATAAATAGCAGCGCAGCCAGACATTCGGGGCCACTACCGGTCTCCGCGCATTGGTGGTAGTGGTCCCCCAGGCCCAGCTGCCTTTTATCTCTTTGTCTTGTGTCTTTATTTCTACACTCTCTCGTTGCCGCACACAGGGAGAGACCCACCGACCCTGTGGGGCTGGTCCCTACAGGCGGGCACCTGTAGTCCCAGCTACTCGGGAGGCTGAGGCAGGAGAATGGCGTGAACCCAGGAGGCAGAGCTTGCAGTGAGCCGAGATCACACCACTGCACTCCAGCCTGGGCAACAGAGCAAGACTCCGTCTGAAAAAATATCTATATATCTATATGTATAGATATATAGATATAGATGACTAAATCCTGTGGAAGGTGTAAAAAAGCAGTTTACAGAACTTTTAGCCAATCTTCCCTAGCCAATTGTAAGTTAAATGACATTAATTTTTAACAGTTCCAGGTACTGAAACAGATAAGAACCACGAGTGAAAATACAACAATAAGGCTGAAGCCAGTGGATCACTTGAGGTCTGGAGTTTGAGACCAGCATGGCCAACACAGTGAAACCCCATCTCTACTAAAAATACAAAAATAGCCAGGTGTGGTGGTGGGTGCCTATAATCCCAGCTACTTGGGAGGCTGAAGCAGGAGAATCGCTTAAACCTGGGAGGCAGAGGTTGCAGTGAGCCAAGATTGTGCCACTGCACTCCAACCTGGGTGACAGAAGGAGACTGCATCTCAAACAAAACAAAACAACAAAACATAGCAGAACACATACTAGTAATCCAGCAATTCTCGAAGAGTGGTCTGGGAACCCAGGAGCTTGCAATGTTAAAATTACTTTGATAATCATACCAAAACATTCATTGTCTTTTTTGATTGTGTTGACACCTGTACTAACGATGCAAAAGCAATGATAGGAAGGTAAAAAGGCAATGGAGGGCAAAACTGCTGCAGCTTCAGCACAAATCAAGACAGTAGCCCCAAGCTAAACTAATCATGTACTCTTCACTTCCATGCACTTACGGCTAAAAAAAGACAAAAATTTTCTTCAATCTAAGAATGCCCTTGATGATCACTATTCATTAGGAAAGTGCAAATTAAAATTACAATGACACCACCTTACACTCATTAGGATGGCTACTACAAAAAATAAAAAACCCTGCAGAAAATAAGTGTTATGAGGATGTGAAGAAATTGAAACCCTTGTGCACTGCTGGTAGGTTTGTAAAATGGGCGAGACACTGTGGAAAACAGTATAGCAGTTCCTTGAAAAATTAAAAACAGGACAGATGCAATGGCTCACACCTGTAATCCCAGCACTGTGGGAGGCCGAGGCAGGAGGACTGCCTAAGCCTGCAAGTTCAAGACCAGCCTGAGCAACACAGTGAGACCCTGTATCTATAAAATATCTTTTAAAATTAGCCAGGCATGGTGGTGCACACCTGTAGTCCTAGCTACTGGGGAGGCTGAGGTGGGAGGATTGCTTGAACCCTGTAGTTTGAGGTAGCAGAAAGCCACGACAGAACCACTGAACTCCGGCCTGGGTGACAGAGTGAGACCCTGCCTCTAAAAAAAAAAAAAAAAAAATTTTTAACAGAATTACCATATAATCCAGCCAATTCAAATTCTGAGCATATACCCAGAAAAATCGAAAACAGAGTCTCAAAGAGGTACTCGTATGCTCATGTTCACAGTAGCATTATTCACAATCACAAAAACATGGGAAACAACCCAAGCGCCCATTGACAGATGAATGATAAACCATGGTCTACACATACAATGGAATATTATTCAGTCTTAAAAAGGAAATTCTGACATGCTACAACATAGATTAACCTTGAGGACATTATGCTAAGTGAAAAAAGCCAGGCACAAAAAGACAAATACCGTATGAGTCCACTTAAATGAAATACTTAAAGTAGTCAAGGTCTTACTCTGTTGCCCAGGCTGGAGAACAGTGGTGCTATCATAGCTCATTGCAGCCTCGACCTCCCAGGCTCAGGTGATCATCCCACCTCAGCCTCCTGGGTAACTGGGACTACAGGTGCAAACCACCATGCCCAGCTAATTTTTTGTATTTTCTTATAGAGACGGGGTTTCGTCACGTTGCTTGGGTTGTTCTCAAACTTCTGGGCTCTAGTGATCTGCCGCCTTGGCCTCCTAAAGTGCTGGGATCACGGGCATGAGCCATCATGCCTGGCCTAAGATGGTAATTATGTTAAGTTTAATTTAACACAATAAAAAAGCTGGGGAAAATAAAAGAACAACCTTGATAAAGCAGTAAAAATTATTATTCTCAGGACCAGGGTGCAGTAAGTGAGGTACCTACAGAGCAAAATGTACTCACTTTTAGTTCTTGCCTTCTTAAATTTTGCACCATAAGGTACCTCACTCACTTCACCCTAGTACCAGCCCTGTTTAATCTTATTCAATTTCAACCTTGTATAAGTTTTTAAATATTCTACTTGAAAAAATGGGAAGCAGACAAACACTTCTGCTGCATATCAAAGAAAATAGTTGTCTTGGGAAAAAACACACTTGCACAGCCAGGCGCGGTGGCTCACGCCTATAATCCCAGCAATTTGGGAGGCCGAGGCAGGTGGATTACTGGAGGTCAGGAGTTCAAGACCAGCCTGGCCAAAATGGTGAAACCCCATCTCAACTAAAAATACAAAATTAGCTTGGCATGGTGGTGTGCGCCTGTAATCCCAGCTACTCAGGAGGCTGAGGCAGGAGAATCGTTTGAACCCAGGAGGTAGAAGTTGCAGTGAGCCGAGATCACGCCATTGCACTCCAGTCTGGGCAAAAAGAGCGAAACTCCATCTCAAAAAAAAAAAAAAAAAAAAAAAACACTTACACAATTATCATGGAACACTACTTTCACCTGGGGAAAAAAAAAAACTATCAACAGACTATGGTTACTCAGACTTGAGAATGTGGCATTTTTTTAAAAAATAAATTAGTCTGTCACTTCAAGAAAAACTGACAATGTTTGTTGTCAATAATAAAATTTGAGCTTCCAAGCAAAATCTAAAATTTTGGAAAATATGTATCTGCCACTGTAATCCTAACAATTTCCCAATACTTAGAAGAGCCTTCTATATTGGTAGTGACAACAAATGTGCTTATTAATATTGTATAATGAAACGTGTTAACATTTGGAAGATCTAGCCAGGTGCAGTGGCTCACGCCTGTAATCCCAGCATTTTGGAAGGCGGCCAAGGCAGGCAGATCACTTGAGGTCAGGAGTTCCAGACCAGCCTGGCCAACACGGCGAAACCCCATCTCTACTAAAAATACAAAAATTAGCCAGGCATGGTGGTGCACACCTGTAATCCCAGCTACTCTATTCAGGAGGCTGAGGCAGGAGAATCTCTTGAACCCAGAGGCAGAGGTGGCAGTGAGCAGAGATCACGCCACTGGACTCCAGACTGGGTGACAGAGCAAGACTATGCCTCAAAAAAAGGAAATTTTTTTTTGGAAGATCTGCATAACTTATTGAATATTCAATATTTGGAAAACAATATTTTCCAAATGGCAGTGCATGTTACAAAATTGGGCATGGATTAAAGAGTCATTCAAAGTTCAAGAAAGAGCAACGAATTTTAATGTAACAGAGCATAAAGAGTTCATTGATAGGGTTTCAGATTCCAGACTGCAACTAACCTTTAAGAAACTACCACCTGTCAATCTTCTGGAGTATCAAAGAGGAATATCCAAAATTATCTGAAGATTCCCCCATTTTTCAACTACATATTTGGTGAGGCCAGATTTACGTCAGATACTTCAACCAAAACAACATGTGGCAACAGACTGAATTATAGAAGCAAATATGAGAATTCAGTTGCCCTCTGTTATGCCAGACATTGAAGTGATTTGCAAAAATGTCAAACTCTACTTTTGTATATTACTTTGTTTTGGAAAATACAATTATTTCTCATTTAAAAAATGTTATTTATGTTAACATGAAATGGGTTATCATTGCTTTTTTTCTTTTTTTGAGATGGAGTCTCACTCTGTCGCCCCAGCTGGAATGCAGTGGTGTGGTCTCAATTCACTGCAACCTCCGCCTCCCGGGTTTAAGCAATTTTCCTTCATCAGCCTCCCGAGTAGCTGGGACTATAGGTGCACACTGTCACGCCCGGCTAATATTTTTGTATTTCAATAGAGGCGGGGTTTCACCATGTTGGCCAGACTGGTCTTGAACTCCTGACCTCCAGTAATCCACCCACCTCGGCCTCCCAAAGTGCTAGGATTATGGGCGGGAGCCACCGTGCCAGGCCCATCATCATTTTTAAATGGATATTTTTTAAATGTCTGTTTTAAATTACAATAAACATATATATATATATGTAATGCATCCATAGACTATATATGTGTATATATATATATATATATATATATATATATGTAATGCATCCATAGACTATAATTTTAAAAAGTATAATGGAGTCCTAAGACCGAAAAGTTTGGAAACAGCTGTAATAATCTATCAGGTATTTAGGGTAAACCTGGGTACCAAATAGCTTCATCAAACTTAAAAACACCCCACAGATCCAGAAGCAAGTCAAACACTCTTGGCCTTGGTTTCCTCATCTGTAAAATGAAAGGTTAGACTAGATGACTCGTAAGATTCCTTAGAACTTCAGTAATCGGGGCGCAGTGGCTCACACCTGTAATCCCAGCACTTTGGGAGGCCAAGGCAGGCGGATCACCTGAAGTCAGGAGTTCGAGAACAGCCTGGCCAACATGGTAAAACCCCGTCTCTGCTAAAAATACAAAATTAGCCAGATGCGGTGGCACATGCTTGTAATCCCAACTACTTGGGAGGTTGAGACATGAGAGTTGCTTGGACCCGGGAGGCGGAGGTTACAGTGAGCTGAGATTGCGCCACTGCACAGCCTGAGCAAAAAGAGCAAAACTCCACATCTAAAAAAAAGAACTTCAGTAATCATATCTCTCACTAGTAAACTTTATAGACAGTAAACTTCAGAATTTACTCATGAGGCAGAGTACAAGCCCCACCCTGCATGATCAATGACTGAACACAGAATCGTGATCTTAGATAGCCCTACAGAACTGAGTAAATTGGGCCTTTTCCAACCAGGCAGCATTTCTCAAAAAATTTAACGAGAAAGATAATGTTTCAAATTATCATTAGCCATCAGAGCAATGACATCATCACACATCATGTAGCCTCTGAAAAATTCCATCGTATACTAATAAGAGAGTAACAGTCAAAAAGGCAAGTACCTTCTTAGTATTACCACCAAACTGTTTCAACTCTGCATATCCTGCAAAACAGTCTTGGGGATCCCAGCAATTCTAGACGAAACCAAACCACTGAACTAAGGGTAACATGATACTGTTTTTTTTGTTTTTTTTTTTAAGTTACTTCTACTTTTAAGTTAAAGCCTTAAGTAGGCTCAACAGCATACAGCTTACACCACTCACAGCAAAGGGAAAAATCTGATGTGAGGAAAATTGGACTCAAGCCACAGTTGTAATGATTCAAAATTAAAAATATCACAGGAGAAAAGAAAAGTGCAATGAAAGATCTGGAAGATGAAGTTGAGGAAAAAGACATAAAAAATAGGAAAGAAAGGGGCCAGGCGCAGTGGCTCACACCTGTAATCCCAGCACTTTGGGAGGCTGAGGTGGGTGGATCACAAGGTCAGGAGTTCGAGACCAGCCTAGCCAACACAGTGAAACCCGGTCTCTACTAAAAATACAAAACTTAGCCGGGTGTGGTGGCAGGGACCTGTAGTCCCGGCTACTCGGGAGGCCAAGGCAGGAGAATCGCTTGAACCTGGGAGGTGGAGGTTGCGGTGAGCCGAGATTGCGCCATTGCACTCCAGCATGGGCAACAAGAGTGAAACTCTGTCTCAAAAAAAAAAGAAAAGAAAAAAGAAAAATAGGGAAGAAAGGATAAGAAAAAAAATCCAGAGGACAAGTTTAGGAGATTCAACATCCAAATAACACACATTTCATAAGGAGAGTATAGGAAAAATAGGATAATTCAAGGATGCTTCCTAGAACTGAAGCATCAAAGTGAAAAGGCTTCAGACCACACTGAAAGTTCTGGACAAGGAGGACAAACAGAAAATCCTAAAAAGTTATGTATGGAAGGTATCAAGGTCAGGCATGGTGGCTACCACCTGTAATCCCAGCACTTTGGGTGGCTGAGGTCGGTGGATCACCTGAGGTCACGAGTTCAAGACCTGGCTGGCCAACAGGGCGAAACCCTGTCTCTACTAAAAATACAAAGATTAGCTGAGCATGTGGTGGGCGCCAGTAATCCCTGCTACCTGGGAGGCTGAGGCAGGAGAATCACCTGAACCCAGGAGATGGAGGTTGCAGTGAACCGAGATCTTGCCATTGCACTGCAGCCTGGGCAGCAAGAGTGAAACTCCATCTCAAAAAAAGAAAAAAAAAAAGAATAAAGGTATCGACATACAACTCTCACATGTATCAGAATGTCATCAGATTTCTTAATAGCAAAAGATCAATGGACAATGCCTTCAAAATTCTCAAAGGCACCCAGACATAATATCAGTCAAGTGGGAGGACAGAATAAAGACATTTTCAGATATTAAGAGCCTCAAAACATTTTATCTCCCATGCACTTTACTCAAGAAGATAATAATGATGTCCAATCACAACAAGAGAGAAAAGACACCCCAGGCTGATGAGGAAAGGATGATCTCAAAATGAAGTTACATACTAGGTACAAAAGACAATAAGCCTAGACTGCAGTTAAGAGGATCAAGAAGAAAGTTCTATAAGGAGATGAAACCAACAGGATCTCCAATGAGTCTGAATGTCTTAAGGAGATTTAGACAACTGGTAAAGAGTCTGAAGTAGAATTAATGATAAGTACACCAATTTTTGGGTAAAAATGTTTTGTGTAAAACAGAAGTATGCAGGAAAGAAAAAGTAGTAATGGTTTTACTCCTTGGCTCAGCTATGAATAATATTTGCATATCCACAGTGTAGCTAACTATAGGGGGTTAAGTCCATAGTTACAGCCTAAACTGGGGATGAAGGGAATCAAAAACTAGTATAAAAGCAAGCTGCCCAAAACCAGCAAAATAAATATCAAAATAACCAGCTAAAAGGAGGAACGCGGTGTCTTCTAGAGACTCCTTTTTTATTAACTAAAGCTCCTAAGATGAAGCAAGATACACTACACGTGATTAAGGGAAAAATCTGATAAGATGTATTCAACACTGCAGAAGAGCTCTCAAAGTACATCAAAGGTCCCATTCACACTGCTTGCTCTATGTCAATGCTAGTTCTTAAGGGTGTTAAGTCCAGTATCCATGTGTTCCTTTCCTGAAGAATTCAGGGTTTGAGAGGTTAAGTGATAGCTGAACCTTCTTGAAAGTAATCTAAATGCAGTGAACTAAGCAGCATTATTGATATTTTGAGGAGGATAATTATTTGTTTGTGGGGGCTGCCCCGTGTGTTGAATTGAATGAGCAGTATACCTGGCATGTACTTGTTAGATGCCAGTAGCACCACCTCATAGACACTGTGACACTCAAAAATGTCTCAAGACATTAATGTCCCCTGAGGTGAAAAATCACCCCCAGTTGAGAACCACTAATCTAAAGTGATCCATAAATGCTATCGCTGGCCATCTCACCCATGCCCCACCTCTTGATAACATTCTGGATGGCACGGAACAAGGAAAACAATTTTACATGTTGCCTAGATCTTTTGCCAGGACAATTTCTATCCATTTATCCTTTTCCTCTTACAATCAAGTGCTAACAAACAGTAAATTCCTAGAACCCACACGGATGGGGGTGTGGGGGGCAAAAAAGATGTCACTGAAAGTTTCACAAAGAATTTGTATTTTTTCCATAATTTTTAAAAGCTATGTAATCAGTTCAATGATAGTCTTTAAAAAAAAAATCACAGAATATTCCAGATCACCTAGATAACAACATTATAATCAAGTATGAACATAATTTCAGTGTCCATGCTTGTGGTTCATAATTATGCTGGTTACAGGCAATCCCCCAAAATGACAGCATTTAATGTACTGCAGTGGTTCTCAAACTTCTGTAGTCCCAGATCCAAATATTCTCCAGTTTGAAGAAACATGGCCTTAGAATATTCATTCATTCTTAAAACAAATATATATATTGAGCACCTACAAATGTTCTGGGTGAGAGAAGATAGAAAAGAAAGGAAGAGCAACAAGAAGCTTAAGAATCCCAAGTTTTACAAGAGGGAAGAGAAAGTGTAAAAGGAATTTTCCTAAAGTACTAAGCAAGAACTGAAGAAGATGAATGGATATGGAAGGCCTAGACCAATGGTGCTAGTAATAAAGACTGACTACGGAGGAATGAACAAAGCCAGGCATGTCCAATCTTTTGGCTTCCCTTGGCCACAATGAAAGAATAATTGTCTTATGCCACACATAAAATACACTAATGATAGGTGATGAGTTTTAAAAAAAAAAAAAAAATCGCAAGAAAAATCTCATAACGTTTTAAGAAAGTTTACGAATTTGTGTTGGGCCACATTCAAAGCCATCCTGGGCCACATGCAGCCCTTGGGCAGTGGGTTGGACAAGCTTAAACTAAGCCATCAAAAAGAAAAGAAAATGGAATGAAAGATTGGGCCCATATCCTCCTAGACTAAAACATAAAAAGAATGGAAGTCAGCATGGCAGATTTTGGATTACTCCTGGGCTCCAGATGCCACTGGTGCCATCATCCTAGGAGAGAATGTTGCTATCCATAGTGTGGATAAAGCCTAGAAGCTGAAGCGAGAGGATCCCTTAAGGCCAGGAGTTTGAGACCAGCCTACGTAACATAATGTCTCTACAAAAAAAAACAAAGTAAAACAGGCATAGCACATGCCTGTAGTCTCAGCTACTCAGGAGGCTGAGATGAGAGGACTGCTTGAACCCAGCCTATAGCCAAGGTTATAGTAAGGAATGATCATGGCATTGTATGTACTTCAGCCTGGGTGACACAGCAAAACCCTAACTCTAAAACTAAAAAAAAAATTTTAACTTATAAATTTTTTTTTTAAAAAGAAAGCCTAGAAGTGTTACTTAAAATAATCACATATTTCCTATCAGGCAAAACAACAGTAATGGCTACATTATAAATAATTTAGAAAAGAAAAAAATAAGAGCCTCAAGATTAATTATAAGGAATGTGTGCCACCTGCCTAGTAGGAAATAAACCATAAAAGTTAAAAGTTTGTATTTGATTCAGGACTTTAAAGAGCCACTAAAAATAAGTACAAACGTGCATGAAAAACAACTTCGCCATCAGTATGCCGACTATTTTGTGGTACTAAAAAAATCACCAGAGTCAGGTCAGGCGCGGTGGCTCATGCCTGTAATTCCAGCACTTTGGGAGGCCAAGGCGGGTGGATCAAGAGGTCAGGAGATCAAGAACATCCTGACTAACATGGTGAAACCCCGTCTCTACTAAAAATACAAAAAAATTAGCCAGGCATGGTGGCGAGTGCCTGTAGTCCCAGCTACTCGGGAGGCTGAGGCAGGAGAATGGCGTGAACCCGGGAGGCAGAGCTTGCAGTGAGCCGAGATAGCGCCACTGCACTCCAGCCTGGGTGACAGCAAGATTCCGTCTCAAAAAAAAAAAAAAAATCACCAGAGTCTAGCCAAATGCCACCAGAGTCTAGCCACTGTCACCAAAGGGGAGAGATTACTCCAAGTTAAAAGAAAGAGGGTAACCATATCTGTTTTAAATTTAGTTTTTAGAAAGTCACTAGAACAGAAGCCTAAACCATAATCAAGACTACGAATCTGATTATTCCAAGAAGGGAAAATAAATACCACGGGCTCAAGAACTGCCAACAGTCTTTAGTCCTAAATCTACATATGAAGATTAATTCTACATCAATTTTTTTTAGTTCCAAGAAGGATACCTCACATTTGTGCCACTCGACACAGTGCAAGAGCTAATTATGGAAGAGTTAATAGGATGGTATGTTGGCCACAAAATGGCATACCACCCCCTCTCTATCCACAGTGAAGCATGGATTAAACTTTATCCCCCACTCAAGGTTCCTTCACAAAGAAATAAGGCTAATTTATGATATAACTCAAAGGCAAGCCAAAACATCTCTCCCACCAGTATTCTAAACTGCTTTCTTGGGTTCAATTTTTCTTACAATCAAAAACAAGTAGAGAATGTATATATGAAAGCAAGCTGCAAGACTAAAATTAAGAGGACCTCCATAGTCGTATTTCATTGAGACTAAATTCTGCAGACCTGTGGTTTTCAAACTGTGGTATGCAACCACCCTGGGTGAACATCATGTCCCAGAGGATTCAAAGACACAGGATAAAAATTTGTACAGCTGCCTAATATCAAATTAATGTGATGTTGTGGGAAGCAAAAGACCTTTAACACAAATGAAACATGAGTGTTCCCCTCAAACAAACATACTGTAAAATGCAAACTTTTCCATGAATTTCTAAGATAAAACAGGAAATTATAAAGATATCTTGTGCCTATGAATTAAGATACTTTGAACTCCACCCATAAGATCTGGGAAGGGAAGGTTGAGAAGCAGTGTACGTGTTCACTCTCCTCTGCTGTCACCAACGGAAAAGTTTAAGGAACACATCATCTCTCATGTTTCTTTCACCTCTCCAGCAACATGAACTTATTTGTTCTCATATGTTACCCTTCTAGTACATTCTGTCAAGGCCTAGTCCAAGGCCTTAAAGCCCCAATCTGGGCTCAGTGCAAAACCTTGTCTAAGGTTACAGACTCTTTTCATCCTAATCCATCATAAATTATGCTGGTAGAGAAACTTCTTTATATGCTTTCAACTCTAAATTAAATACCTTGAGTAACAACAGTTACCATCATTGAATGCTACTATGGATCCAGTACTTTATATCCACTATCTCATTTAATCTCCAAAATTTTCTAAAGTAGAAGCTCTGTTTTCCAGAGTAGAAAACTAAGATTCAGATTAATTAAACTCCAAGGAAACTAAACTAGTAAGTGACAGAGTTAGGACTCCAGCCCGTATCTGACTATAAAGCTTACTACATTACTTACTGGGAAGCTACTTGGTCCAAGCCACTGTACTGATCATCAAGGGGAATAAACTTTCAATCTTATGCTCAAATCCATTACTCCTACTGCCTATAAAACAAGCTCAAACTAAGAAAACAAAAACAAACAGAAAACATCAATGGCACTAAAGACCCTCTATAATTCCCAGCATTGAAAATTGTTTTGTGGCCAAGTAAAATTATTTACTGTTCCCCTAACATAAAATCCTCACCGAACTCTGACTCATATAGTTCATCTCAGTCTAGAATAACTCTATCACCTCCCCTTGTAAAAACTATCTCTCCTTATGGCCCAACCCAAGCCATATATCCTTCAAAAACCTTCCCTATTTAGGTTAATAATGACAGCCCCCTAATAGAGATTATTTAAAATCAGTGCAAGATGACAGGTATAAGCCACTTAATAGTCTAAGAGCTCAGCACAAAAACTACACTGTAACTTGACACTTCTTTCTCTCTTCCTTAGATAGACATATATGGGCAGTCACCCAACCCCCAGTCTTATGTCCTTTCCACTGTCTCACTGAGGCTATAAAAAGTGATTTCAAAACAAAGGATGGCACATGATTTATCATTTTGCTTATACATAGCTGGCTCCCTTTCAACCTGCAGGTGCCCCAAGTCTTTACTCCTCCCCTTCAGAGCACTATTCAAACACACCCTACCTATCATCAAAAGACCTAAGCTGCTTGAGACAATACAAGCCATCAGGTGTGAATTCCTTCACCAGTCCTCCTCTGTCACTTAGAAATATACTTTTATCTTCATCCTAACTTTAGTCCTTCCTGTCTCAGTGTGTCCCTATGCTTTTCCCCAATTTCTCTACTATCTCCTTGATCTCATCCTCTCTTTAACGTTCAAGCTCTCACTCTAGTTAATTTGTTCCTTTCTCTTATCTTCAGTGTCTCCCTAGACTCTTTCCCTTCAAACAACAAGCATGTTCATTTCTCCAATCATTTACTCCTATTTATTGAATTTACTATGTGCCAGGAACTGTTCTGCATACTAGGATTACAGAAATTATCTCTGCCCCCACGGAGCTTATATTCCAGTGAGTGAGACTGAAAGTAAACAAAAAATAATTGAAAATTATGGCTTCTGAAAAAGATAAGCTGTATGAAGAAAATAAAAAGTGATTCAACTGAGGTGGAATTGCAGAGGAGAGAATGAGTGGTTGTTTTGAGGTCCTCAACAGGGAGGTTAACACTTAAGAAGAATTGTGTGAAAGCAAGGGGCAAAGCAATTTAAAAGAAAGAAAACAAAAAATGCAAACACCTGGGAGAACCACCTTGGTGTGTATCACGAAGAGATAAAAAAGACCTGTGACTGGAATGTAATAAGCCGGGCGGGGGCAGTGGCACATAAATGAAACCTGAGTGGTAGGCAGGGACCAGATTTTACAGACCCATAGGGAAGGAGTTTGGATTTTATTCTGACTGCAACAGGAAGCCACTGGACGATCTTAAGCTAAGGAATTATGTGATCTGATCATTCTGAAACCTCAAACGTACAAAAATACTATTATCTTTTAGATTAACAGTGTTTTCCACAGTTAGAAATTACTGCTCTAACCTGTTAAAGCAAGAAAAATTCAGTTTTAAAAAACTGCTTCAACATCTGTATTTAATGCTGTATCAAATATATACTTGCTTTAAAGTTAAAATTAGAGGATACAGAATAAGCGTGGTTAACAAACTCAACAAACCACACTTACCTGTTGATTTCATCTAATGAGGTAAGTTTAGAAAGCACAATCGTCATTCTACCCCTTCCAGATGTTGAACTTCTAATCCAAAAATCAGACTCACCTCGACAAGCTTCTTCAAAATCTTGGGTAATGTCCACCCAGTTTGTATTGCTTTTTTCCATTTTTTCTGGCATACTGAGCTCCCATCCTGAATCATCATCATCTACAGAAGCTTTCATAACCATTATGCCTGTAAAATTAATACTGATGTAAGAGAGAGGATGTAGCTTTCAGGGCAAGAGTATTTGCAGAAATGGGTGTTTGTTTCAGTATGGGATGAAGTCTTAACTAAACTCTTCAAAGCAGAACTCTTCTGAGTCTAAGGACAGTACTGCAAACAATAACCTTAATGCAATCAAATCGCACGTCAATTAACACTCCTGCTGCTTATTGACTATTAGCCCACCACCTACCAGGGCCCATAAACATTTTGCCTTCCTACTGTTTAAGAAGAAAAATCACAAACCATCTCACCACTGGCCCGAAAAGAACAACTCCAGAGCTTCCAACTTTCAATAATAGCCACAAATGACCAAGGCACTATTCAGGGTCCCCTCTCGCAGCCCAGGACCCCATGCGGGAGCTACCGAAGTCAATCAAGGTAGCCCTTCATCTGGCCAGAGCTCGCTGGGACCTCTCCCGGGCCAGGGCCGGCCCGGACGCAGGCAGAACCTCGCCGGGAGCAATGAGGAGCCGGCACGCACCGCAGGGTCCCGCCGGCCGGGCCTAGGGCCGAGGCACACCTGAGGCGGGCACCCGCTTCCCTTCCGCCCTGCCCGGGTCAGCCTGGCCCAGCCCCGGTCCCACTGGGCGCGTAAGCAAGGACAGAGCTGTCGCCGCGCGGGAGGGCGGGCACGTCCGGCGCCGGGTCGTCGCCTCGGCAACACCAGGCAAGGCCGGGGCCTCGGCCGACGGCGGGCACTGGGGAGTCGGCGGCTCCTACCTGACGCGCAGCGGGAGGGCCGGGGCCGCAGGGTGACCTGGGGTCCCCAGGGTCGGCCACACGCGCGGGGGGCTGCGGCTCTCGGACACACGAGCGAGAGGGTTTCAATGGCTACGCAGGGGCGGTCCCTACCTACTTCTCCCGTGGTCACCCGCGCCGCCACGCACTGTCCGGACCACGGAAACAACGATGCCGCCTCTGCCGCCGCCGCCCCCTCCCCTCTCAGCCCAGCCCGACCAGCAGCGTGTACGCATGCGTATGCCCGGGGCGCGCGACCCCGCCCCCTCTCCCTTACTCCCGGGGACTTCGCGCTCCCCGGCCACACCCCCTCCCGCGCCACCGCCTCCGTTTGGCCGATGGCGGCCGCCTTCTCCTCTCGCGAGATTAGAGACGATCGCGAGACCGGAAGTTATCTTTTTTCACCCTCAGTCGGAGTCCTGGGTAGTGGGCGGTTCCCGGAAGGAGGCGGTGCCCGGAGCCTCAGAGCCCGCCCCGTCTGCGCTGCCCTCTGGGAATTTCTTAGAAAGGTGACGCGAAGGCGGAAGGAAACCGTGGAGGTTTGCGTAGACCTTAGTGGTTGCGAGCACGAACGAGCAGCCAAGCTCCGAGAGCAATAACGTGCTACTGCTGCCTGACAACGGATTTATGTTTCCTATACAGCGCCTGGGAGTTTCGTGAGGGAACATAGATTCAAAATATCTGCAAAGTCAAGCCAGACATTTAATTTCAGATTTTTACATGTTTTCGATTTTTTTAATTTATTAATAAAATGATCAGTTTTTAAATGGGGTTACATAAATAGACGGGCGCAGGTAAGAAGCACATCTTTATCACCACCTGTTCTTTAGGATGGCCCAAAATTAAAAGATGGAAAAGATAATACCAAGTGTTGGCAAAGATGCAGAGCAACTGGACCTCTGTTATGTTGGTGGTGGTAATGCCAAACGGTACAACCACTTTCGAAAACTTACAATCTTTCCTTATAATCATATACTTATCATTCGATCCAGTAATGTCCTACGAATTTACTTAGGAACAAAAACATTCATACAAAGGCTTGTACGTTAATGTTCATACTATCTTTATTTTGCTTTGTTTTTGTTTTTGTTTGAGACAGTGTCGCTCTTGTCGCCCATGCTAGAGTGCAGTGACCTGATCTCGGCTCATTGCAACCTCCACCTTTCAGGTTCAAGCAATTCTCGTGCCTCAGCCTCCCGAGTAGCTGGGATTACAGGCACCTGCCACCACACCAGGCTGTTTTTTGTATTTTTAGTAGAGATGGGGTTTCACCATGTTGGTCAGGCTGGTCTCAGACTCCTGACCTCGTGATCCGCCCACCTCAGCCACCCAAAGTGCTGGGATTACAGGCGTGAGCCACCATGCCTGGCCCAGCTTTGTTTTTAATAATCAAAAACTACAAACAACCCAAATGTCCATCAACTGTTGAATAAAAACAACTTGTGGCATATCCATACAATGTAATGAATGTAATTATCAATAAACAGGGATCAACTACTTGACATACAACATGAATGAATTTCAAAAATATATTGAGTAAAAGAAATCAGGCTGAGCATGGTGGCTCATGTGTGTAATCCCAACACTTTGGGAGGCTAGCAGGTGGAGAGGTGGGGTTGGAGACTAGCCTGACCAATATGGTGAAATCCTGTCTCTACTAAAAATACAAAAAAATTAGCCAGGCATGGTGGCGTGCGCCTGTAATCCCAGCTATTTGGGAGGCTGAGACAGGGGAATCCCTTGAACTCAGGAGGCAGAGGTTGCTGTGAGCCGAGATGGCGCCACTGCACTCCAACCTGGGCAACAGAGTAAGAAATAAAATGCAAGAGTATGATTCCCCAAGTGAGACCCCAAGCTCTAAAAGACATCTATAGTAACAGAAAACAGATTAGTGGCTGCTCAGGGCTCAAGAAGAGACTAACTTGGATAGAGCTTGATTTGAAGTGATGTAAATATTCTGTTTTTGATTAAGGTGGTGCCTGTGTGGGTGAATACATTTGTAAAATTTCACTGAAGTATATACTTACAATGTGTACATTTTGTTGTTTGTAAATCGAACTTCACAAAAGTTGGTTTAAAAAAATTAAAAATGTCTGGGCACAGTGGCTCACGCCTGTAATCCCAGGCCTCTGGGAGGCTGAGACGGGTGGATCACATTAGGTCAGGAGTTCAAGACCAGCCTGGTCAACATGGCGAAACCCCATCTCTACTAAAAATACAAAAATTAGCCGGGCGTGGTGGCATGCGCCTGTACTCCCAGCTACTCGGGAGACTGAGGCAGGAGAATCGCTTGAACCTGGGAGGTGTAGGTTGCAGTGAGCCGAGATCGTGCCACTGCACTCCAGCCTGGGCAACAGAGCAAGACTGTCTCAAAAAATTAAAAAAATTAAAAATGCCTATCTCTCTTACAGAATAATTTCCCAAGGGCAGAAGTTTTGCCTGTTTTGATCAAAGCTGTGACCCCAGCACTTAAGGCAGTGGTTGGCCTATAGTAGGTACTCACTAAATACATTAGAGGATGAGAATGTAGAAAAGAGTTACAATAAAGTAGAAACATAAGGCCGGGCGCGGTGGCTCACGCTTGTAATCCCAGCACTTTGGGAGGCCGAGGCGGGCGGATCATGAGGTCAGGAGATCGAGACCACGGTGAAACCCTGTCTCTACTAAAAATACAAAAAATTAGCCGGGCGTGGTGGCGGGCGCCTGTAGTCCCAGCGGGCGCCTGTAGTCCCAGCTACTCGGAGAGGCTGAGGCAGGCGAATGGCGTGAACCCGGGAGGCGGAGCTTCCAGTGAGCTGAGATCGCGCCACTGCACTCCAGCCTGGGTGAGAGAGCAAGACTCCGTCTCAAAAAAAAAAAAAAAAAAAAAAAAAAAAAAAAAAAGTAGAAACATATATGCTAGTTTTCCAAAACTGTTTAATGATCTCTGCAGGACCATGAGATATCTAGAAAAGGATGAGCTGACTGCATCTGAGTTGTTCAGGATCATGTATAGGTTGTGACAAAAACTAATAGAGGAAAAAACACTCTTTTTTTGTAAATAAGACTGCTTCAGAACATATATATTTCAAATATACATATATATCTCAAACACAAATATACACATATATATTTTAAATACACAAATATACACACATATATATTTCAAATACACAAATATACACACATATATATTTCAAATACACAAATATACACACATATATATTTCAAATACACATTTATAACCAGAACAGGGCAGCCAAGGGAAACCATTTTAATTTATTTACTAAAACTGTAATTTATTTGAAATCCATATTTGATTTCTACTAACCTCTCTGATTTAAAAACCATTTTCCCTGAGAAACGTTTAACTCCTGATGACATCCAATATTCTTTCTAATGTTGAAAAAGCAACGGCATTTTAGACATAGACTGTGTGATGAATGGATGCAAAGGAACTGATTGACAAATAATGGTCTACCCAAGCAACATACAGAGTAGATGGCCATTTTTGGAGAGATGGAAATTAATTCCTACAAGTCTAAATCTTGTTGTTGCTAGTAGATAAAATCCTAACTATTCCGTGATTCAACACTTGTGTTGAGATGAAATTTAGCTTAATGTCATCATATTGTACTGACACTGGAACCCAGTGTCACATGAGTTTGATAAGAGCAGAGCTGCAAGTCAAAGTGGATTTTACATCAGTTTTACCATTATATAAAATAAATTAAGGAGGACCTACAGGCTGCTCAGAGAAATATTTGCAGAAAAGGAAGCAGAAAGAGTTAACATATCCTACTGTATCATGTGGCAGAAAGAAGCATGGCACTGTTTTTGTGAGTTTTTAAATTAAATATGGATAATATCAAAATATCAGTTTAGTTCGTCCTACTATATTTATTTATTTATTTTTGAGACAGGGTCTCCCTCTCTTACCCAGGCTGGAGTGCAGTGGCACAATCTCAGCTCACTGCAGCCTCGACCCTGGGCTCAAGTGATCCTCCCACCTCAGCCTTCAAACTACTTAGGACTACAGGTGCATGCCACCACACCTGGCTAATTTTTTGTATTTTTGGTAGAGATGGGGTTTTGCCATGTTGTCCAGGCTAGTCTCAAACTCCTGAGCTCTCGGGCTATCCACCTGCCTCAGCAGGTGAATGGCATGGACCCGGAGGGCGGAGCTTGCAGTGAGCCGAGATTGCGCCACTGCACTCCAGCCTGAGTGACAGAGTGAGACTCTGTCTCAAAAAAAAAAAAAAGAAAAGAGAAGAAACTCCTCTCATCTCTGTAACAGTTTGAGTGACTTATCAGTAAAGATGTCTGTGCAATTCCCCTTATCTTACGCAGCTGTGGGTATGTCTCTAGACAAGCACAAAGCGCTGCTTCTCTTGTTTATATAACTGTGGGTTTGTTTTAGGTAAGATCCCCTCCTTCCTGTGCAGGCTCCCAACCTGTATATGCCTGAAAAGAGGAGGAAACTTTTTCCTGGGAGCTTGCTATTAATACAAACAACAAAGGGCCTCTGTGCTGGACCCTGTCTGCTTATCTGTCTGCAGGTGCAGCCTGAGATTTTTTTTCCTAGGTTATTTTATTTTTGCCTGTTGCTGTGACTTTTCAGGCAGGCCACTTGTGCAGTCTGAATTTTCCCCAAATAAGTCTTCCTTTCCTTCTCCCGCATTAGTACTATTAATTACTAGTCTTATTGTTTAATAACAACATTTATGTAACAGAAAAATAATGCAGAATATATAATTTCAAATAAACCTCTATTAAAATAACACATCATATGTCAGAATTACCTATGGATCTATGGAGCCTTTAAGAAATCTTTTTTTTCTTTTTTTGAGATGGAGTTTCGCTCTGTCGCCCAGCCTGGAGTGCAGTGGCACGATCTCCGCTCACAGCAAGCTCCGCCTCCCAGGTTCACACCATTCTCCTGCCTCAGCCTCCCGAGTAGCTGGGACTACAGGCGCCGCCACCACGCCAGGCTAATTTTTTTGTATTTTTTCGTAGAGACGGTGTTTCACCGTGCTAGCCAGGATGGTCTCGAACTCCTGACCTCGTGATCTGCCTGCCTCCACCTCCCAAAGTGCTGGGATTACAGGCGTGAGCCACCGCGCCCGGCCAGGACCCCAGTATTTCTAAACAGCTCTTCAGGTAGTTCTAATGTTTCCTTCCAGTTGAATCACTGACTTTAGGTCGACTGGGATACTTTGGGTTTTTGGTGTCGTTTTGGGGGGCTATGGGAAGCTTTTCTCACAGATTTACGAAGAGTAGTAAAAAACTTGGCTTCTGGCTTTTTTGTATCTGTCTCAGGCTTTTTTCCCCAGTGAAGTATTTTTTTTCCTTCAGTGACTCATTAATTTTTGGCTTCTTCCCTGGGCCTTTCCACGGGATCTCAGACTCTGCAGCCTTCGGGGTCTTAGAGGCTGACAAGGCCTTTCTCTTCTTCCCACGAGATGTGGTGGGATCAGGACTCTTTTCTGGAGACTTCTTTCTATAGCACGTTTTCTTCTTGTTTTGTTTTTGTTTTTGTTTTTGAGACAGAGTCTTGCTCTTGTTGCCCAGGCTGGAGTACAATGGCGCGATCTCCGCTCACCGCAACCTCCGCCTCCTGGGTTCAAGCGATTCTCCTGCCTCAGCATCCCAAGTAGCTGGGATTACAGGCATGCACCACCACGCCCGGCTAATATTGTATTTTTAGTAGAGACGGGGTTTCTCCATGTTGGTCAGGCTAATCTCAAACTCCCGACCTCAGGTGATCCACCCGCCTCGGCCTATAGCACGTTTTTCAATCTGTATAGTTTCATGAGCTGGAGTTTTTCCTATGGTTACCAGTCGTGGAATTTCATCTTTTGATTCATTTGTCACTTTATCTTGGGCTTTTCCTGTGCCGCATTTTTTATTCTCATGCTCTGGAGTCTGTTTCTTCTTTGATTATGGTTTCTTCACTGCAGTGCCACCACTTTTAGGTGCCACGTCATCTTTACTTAGGACTGATGCAGGCTTGCTAGCCTGTTGCCTTTTCTTTTTGTTTTTATTCCTCTCCTTTTGTTTTTCAAGATTTTCTTCCCTTCGTTTTCTCCTTGCTGCTTTTTTTCTACTTATTAAGCATAAATTTTCTGGTGGCTTCATCCCAATTGTTGACAAACAAGGAAAAAATAGGAAGGGCAACCGATTTCTCAGTTTTCACAAACAGAAGTTTCACGCTCTCCCACTTCTCTGGCAATTTTTCTGAAAAGTCCTTTTGTGACAGCAACAATGTTCTCAACGATGTACTCAATCTGCATCCCAGTGTGACCGATGTGTATAGCACTGCAAGAACCACTTTTAGAAATACTTAGCTGGTTCCACCTATACATTCATTGATCTCTCTTGATAAATTCCTAGACAGAAGGTTTACAGATACTGAAACTTTCTTTTTTTTTTGAGACAGAATCTCGCTCCGTCGCCAGGCTGGAGTGCAGTGGCCCGATCTTGGCTCACTGCAACCTCTGCCGCCTGGGTTCAAGCGATTCTCCTGCCTCAGCCTCCTGAGTAGCTGGGAATACAGGCGCCCGCCACCATGTCCAGCTAATTTTTTGTATTTTTAGTAGAGACGGGGTTTCATCATGTTAGCCAGGATGGTCTCGATCTCCTGACCTCGTGATCTGCCCGCCTCAGCCTGATACTGGAACTTTCTTTGTTTGATAGAAATGTCTCTTAATGTGTGAAGGTAAGAGCCACCTAATTCTGGCATCAGTAAGGAAGAAGTCAAAACTGTTCAGAAGGTGGAGCTTGGCTTCACAGGCTTTATATTCCTTTTTTAAAGTTTTGGAGGGGGATAATCTGAGATACGGTTTTAATTCCATGCTTGTTCAAAAGCTTTCTATAGAACTGTTCTGTCTTTTCAGGAGTTGAATTGAGTTCATCCTTGGTAAATAAACAGATTTCTTCTAAATGTGATTGAATACCATGAGGCAAGGCCAATCTGACCCTCAGTTCTTTACTTGGAATTTTCCATAATACCACCATTAAAAATACATTTTCATTCTTGTTCGAAAGCAATCCATGATCATTTTTCCTGGACTTGCAATGTGTCAACACGGCTGAAGTTAATTCTGTTTTCATCTCGTGAAGATGCGCCTAGAATTTGGTTTTTATTTCCACAAGCTATGTATGAGAGTGCTTGCTTTCCCATAGCCTTACCAATAAAGTATATGGTCAAACTTTTGGAATTTTGCCAAGCTGTTAAGTGATAAAAATGTTCAATATAGTTCTAATTTGCATTATTTTATCATGCAAATTAGTGGGGTGGAGAATCTATCGTTTTAATGACTATTTGCACCTTTTTCTATGATCAGTCTGTGCCTGTCTCTAACCCATTTTTCTATAGGATCATTGATGATGATGATGGTGATTATTATTATTATTATTATTATTTTGGAGACAGAGTTTCGCTCTTGCTGCCCAGGCTGGAGTGCAGTGGTGCGATCTTGGCTCACTGCAACCTCTGCCTCCCAGGTTCAAGCGATTCTCCTGCCTCAGCCTCCCAAGTAGCTGGGATTACAGGCACGTGCCACCACACCTGGCTACTTTTTTGGGGGTTTTTTGTTTGTTTGTTTTTTGAGATGGAGTCTCGCTCTGTGGCCCAGGCTGGTGTGCAGTGGTGCGATCTCGGCTCACTGCAAGCTCCACCTCCTGGGTTCACACCATTCTCCTGCCTCAGCCTCTTGAGTAGCTGGGACTACAGGCGCCCGCCACCACACCAGGCTAATTTTTTTGTATTTTTAGTAGAGACAGGGTTTCACAGTGTTAGCCAGGATGGTCTCGATCTCCTGACCTTGTGATCCGCCCACCTTGGCCTCCCAAAGTGCTGGGATTACAGGTGTGAGCCACCACACCTGGCTGATTATTTTCTTTTCTGTTTTTAAGAAGCTCTACATATTAACTCTTGATTGAAGCTGCAATTTTTGTAAGCCAGTGTGTCATTTTTCCTTTTTACTTTGTTTTGGTATTTGCTATGTGAAACTATTTTTGGTCAATTTTGCCAATAAAGACATCATTTACAACTAGGAGTATTACAGTGATCTCATAAAAAAATGATGCAAAAGAAGTGAGCTTCAAACGGCCTACTGAGGAACCCCAACATTTAGAGGTCAGGTAGACTAAGAGGACCTAAATAAAGGACTCAGAGTAAACAGCAGAAAAAAAACCAGAAGAGTGTGGTTCGCTGAATCTGAGACGTTAAAATTATTATCCTAATAACAATATACATACATAACATAATATTTAATATATGTTTTCCTTTTAAAATTCCTATTCAAATCACTTTTACACTAATAAATAATTTTCAAGCAGTTTCCTGGGGTCGTCAATATGTTAATTTTTTACTAAAAAAATGAACTACGTTTATAGATTTTTTTACATTTCATCAATGAATTGTCTAATGCATAGATATTGAAACTCTTAAGTTTCTATCAAGAGGGAAGTGAACATAAGACAAATATCAACCAATTGCAGATATAATGTAAAATTAATAAACTTAAGCTGGGTGCAGTTGGCTCAAGCCTGTAATCCCAGCACTTTGGGAGGCTGAGGCAGGGAGGATTGCTTGAGCCCAGGAGTTCGAGACCAGCCTGGGCAACCTGGGAAAACCCTGTCTCTACAAAAAACAAACAAACAAAAAAAACTCCACAAAAATAATTATCCAGGCATGGTGGCATGTGCCTGTACTCCCTGCTACTTGGGAGGCTGAGGCCAGAGGATCACCTGGGCACAGGAGGTCAAGGATGTAGTGAGCTGAGATTGCACCACTGCACTCCAGCCTAGGCGACAGTGAAACCCTGCCTCATAAATAAATAAATAAATATAAATTTAAAAGAAAGAATAAATATTGAAAAGACTTATGAATTAGATAAACTTTAGGTCCTATTTGAAATAAACTGTAAACAATTTGAAGCCATTGAATAAATGTGAACACTGACCGGATATTTGATGATATTAAGAAATAAAAATCGGCCAGGCTCAGTGGCTCACACCTGTAATCCCAACACTTTGGGAGGCCGAGGTGGGTGGATCATGAGGTCAAGAGTTCAAGACCAGCCTCGCCAAGATGGTGAAACCCCATCTCTACTAAAAATACAAAAAATTAGCCGGGAGCGGTGGCAGGCACCTGTAATCCCAGCTACTCAGGAGGCTGAGGCAGGAGAATCGCTTGAACTCGGAGGGCAGAGGTTGCAGTGAGCCAAGATCGCACCACTGCACTCCAGCCTGGGTGAGAGATTGAGACTCCGTCTCAAAAAAGAAAAAAAAAAGACATTAAAATTTTCAGGTGGGATAATGACATTGTAGTAACCTTTTTAAAAAATGTGTGTCTTTCGGAGAGCCATACTGAAATACTTATGAGTGAAAATATGTGACGTTTGATATTTGCTTCAGAATCATTCAGTGGGGCTGGGGATGAATGGATAGAGGGAATAAGATTGGTTGACAATTGTGGAAGATGGTGATGAATATAAGAGTTCATTTTACTATTCTTTCTACTTTTGTACATATTTAATGTTTTCATAATAAGAGTTTTCTAAACTGGGCACAGTAGCTCACACCTATAATCCAGCACTTTGGGAGGCTGAGGTGGGGGGATGACTGAGCCCAGGAATTCAAGACCAGCCTGAGCAACCTAGTGAGATCCTGTCTCTACAAATTTTAAAAGTTAGCTAGGCATGGTTGTGTGGCCTATAGTCCCAGCTACTCAGGAGGCTGAGGCGAGAAGATCCCTTGAGCCCGGGAATTCTAGGCAGCAGTGAGCTATGATCACACCCCAGCCTAGGCAACAAAGCAAGACCCTGTCTCAAAAAAAGAAAAAAGTTTTCTAAAAGAGAAAATAATAATCAAATTTCGGTTTCTATTGGCTTCATCTCATTGAAGGAGAAAATAATCATTACTCTGCTGTATTACCATTGTCCCAGCAATATGAGTAACATGAAGCATTGCAACAGGTATGTTGCTGCAAAATCAAACATGTTGGTGTGGAAACTGCAAAGTAAATTGGGGAATTTAAAGTCATCTTTCCTTAAATGTTACATCGAACAGTTACTGTTCAGTGACTTAAATTCTCTTTTAGCGCTTATTATAATTTTATTATATATAATATATTAATATAATATATATTTTATAGCAATATATATATTGCTATAAAACCAATATATGTTTCAACAGAAGAGTTACCCATGCATATCAGCAAAACTATCAGGATCACCCGTAATTTCATGCCTAGAAATGACTTTTGTTCATACTGTTTATTTTCCATACATAGATCTGCTTTTATTTATTTAAAAAATTCTCACTATATATATTGTTTCCCATTCTATTTTTAACTTCAAAATGGATTATATCTTTCACATTAGTGAAAATTATTCTAGACCACTCAGACACAAATATTTTTCTCCCACTCAAGATTTTTTACAATCTCTCTCATATCTGTGGTTATTTCTCCTTTTGATTTCCGATCTTGTCAGTTTCATTCCCCAACCCCGTGCTCCCCACCATTAGGCTTGTACGAAGCTTATTTAACTCATAAGATTTTTCCCATTTGTGTTTTTCTTAAAAATTAGGTTTTTATTTCTTAATCCTTCTTGTATGTTTTCTAATTTATTAATGTCTTATTTTATCTTTACTAATACCTTATCAGGCTATTTCCATAGTCCTCTCCTAATTTCATAAGAGTAGTTTGTTCCTTCAATTTTTAATCATTTGTATTTAATAATGTGGACATTTGAGACAATAGTTTCCTCCTAAAGGCTTTGATTATAAAATATTCCTATTTCCACTGACTTATTGATTTCATCTCTCTCTTAAGCTCCCCCTTGATCCAATGATTATTTCAAAGTTTTTTTTTTTTTTTTTTTTGAGACAGAGTCTCGCTCTGTCACTCAGGCTGGAGTGCAGTGGCGCGATCTCGGCTCACTGCAAGCTCCGCCTCCCGAGTTCACGCCATTCTCCTGCCTCAGCCTCCGGAGTAGCTGGGACTACAGGCGCCCGCCACCACGCTTGGCTAATTTTTTTTGTATTTTTTTAGTAGAGACGGGGGTTTCACCGTGTTAGCCAGGATAGTCTCGATCTCCTGACCTTGTGATCTGTCCACCTCGGCCTCCCAAAGTGCTGGGATTACAGGCATGAGCCACCGTGCCTGGCCAACTATTTCAAAGTATTTAAAATTTTGAGGGGTCATCAATATATTATGCATTTTGAATTTTATTGGCTAATAATCAGTTAACATCCTAAAGCACTGAAATTTCATGATGATATACTAAAGTATGAGTCTATTTTCACTTATTTTGTTAGGCACACAGTGGACCCTTTGAGTGTGAAAACATGCATCTTTCAGTCCCAGGGAATTTCCTTAAGTTGCATTTGATGTCATCTCGTCTTTCTCTGTCCTCAACTTCTGAAAATCTTACTATTCAAATGTCAGATTTCCCTAACCGATCCTTTAATTTTTAAAACATTTTCTCTAATTTAGATGTTTTTGCTTTATTTACCAGGAGACTTTTTCAACTTTATTCTCTAACCTTTCTATTGAGTTTTCATTTTTACTATCACATTTTTAGTTTCCAAGAGCTCTTTTTTGTTCTCTGCATGTTTCTTACTGTAATAAAACACGCTTGTCTTCCACATATGCATTAGCTTCTCATCTCTCATATGTTAATGATAATTTTGTCTTCTTCCTGCATATTTTATTTCCTCTAAGTTTTTTTTTTTTTTTTTTTCTAATTATTTCAGTCTCTGTCTTTCATATAGAGATTTCTTCAGTCTGGTGATTCTTGGCTAGAAATTAATCGGTTCCAAAGAGTGGATCTAAGACTCTTTGCTCATGATAGGGGCTTGTCAAATGTTTGCTTCACTGCTGGTAGAGCCAGCTGGACCACTTAGTTGGTGAATCTCTGACATCATTACCATTGGGTCTTGTGTCTTGGGCTGGTTCAGTTTCTCAGAAGAGGTGCCTCTGCTCCGGGACCTTTACGTATGACAGTGCAAACTAGACCCTGCATGACTCCAGGGGACATCATTCACATAACCATGTGTATGAAAGACTCCTCAGGAGCTGTGCCACTTAGCCCTGCCCTAAAAATATGCAAGCTGCCAGCCATTTGGAGAGGAGGAAGAAGGTTGGGAAGTGGTGGGGGGTGGGAGGCGGGGAGTAGAGAATCTCAACATCCATTATTTTTTTTTTCCACTTAATTCCCTTTTTCATAAGGTACCCCAACTCTCATCTGTTCTAGTGTCTCCTCCCTAGCCCTCACTAGCCTCTCCTTGCCAGAGATTTTCTCTTCACTCTTGCCAGTCATCTACAGACATTGTGGAGGGCAGTCATAAGCAATATGGAATCAGGGAGATGTCAGGTCCTGGTGCTTCTTAAATACACTCTCTTGATTCAACTTCACCCTAAACTCTGCCTCTGGGGGTACCTAGCTCCATCAGTTCCTGAGTCTTCTGGGCAGTTCTGTGATACAAAACAGGTGGCTTCCCAGATTTCCCACCAATGGTTCATGAGTCAACCTTCCTGAATGGCTAAGTCATTGTCCCCCTCCATCTGTCTCGTACTTTCAAAGGTTTGGTTTTTCTTCACCCATTCATTTTGTCTTTGTGTCTTTTATAGAGATTAATACCTTTGTTCAGTTCTCCATATTTAACTGGCTTAGGATCTTCAGCAAGTGTCCTGAATATGATAAATCCCAGTGTCCTCTTTTGTGAAACAGACTTTGCATTGCTTAAAGTTCGAGAATCAGAGAATTTGATGAACCTATATAAAATTACATAATGTAATAATTTTCAATTTTCTGATATCTCAGTTATTCAATTCCACTTGACCACATTATCTAGATGCTATTTATCTTGGTACTGAAAGTTAAATTCAAGTACTTTACTTTTGTCACATTCATGGCTGCTGATCCTATTTTTAATTTTTTTAATTTTTAACTGTAATTTTTTTTTTTTTTTTTTTTTTTAGAGACAGGGTCTCACTCTGTCACCTGAGCTGGAGTACAGTGGCTATTCACAGGTGTGGTCATAGCTCAATGCAGTCTCGAACCCTGAGCTCAAGCTGTTCTCCTGCCTCAGCTTCCCCAGTAGCTAGGACTATAGGCGCATACCAGTATGCCGAACTTGATCCCCCCCTGCTTTTTTTTTTTTTTTTTTGAGATGGAGTTTCACTCTTGTTGCCCAGGCTGGAGTGCAATGGTGTGATCTTGGCTCACCGCAACCTCCACCTCCCTGGTTCAAGCGACTCTCCTGCCTCAGCCTCCCAAATAGCTGGGATTACAGGCATGTGCTACCACGCCTGGCTAATTTTGTATTTTTAGTAGAGACGGGATTTCTCCATGTTGGTCAGGCTGGTCTGGAACTCCCAACCTCATGTGATCCGCCCGCCTCGGCCTCCCAAAGTGCTGGGATTACAAGCATGAGCAACTGAGCCCGGCCTGATCCCATTTTTAAACATCTTTGAGGAGAAGACCTACAACCATCTCTTTGAAAATGCATTCCAGAGGATTCCTTGAGCCCAAGAGTTTGAGGTTACAGTGAGCTATGATTTTGCCATTGCACTGCAGCCTGGGTTACAGAGCAAGACCAAGAGGAAGGAAGGAAGGAAGGAAGGAAGGAAGGAAGGAAGGAAGGGAGGGAGGGAGGGAGGGAGGGAGGGAGGGAGGGAGGGGAGGGAACGGGAGGGGAAGGGAAGGGAGAGAGAGAAAGAAAGACAGGAAGGAAGGAGAGAGAAAGAAAGGGAGAAAAGAAAAAATTCATTCTATTGATTAAGTTTATAAAACTATTAAGGCGCTCCTGCTTCAGAGTCAGTACTTTGCAGGTACTCGAAGAAAAAATCATTTCAGGTTGCCTGAAAAGCAGCCTTTCAGATACTTGAAGATTTATATTGTGTCTGATGATTGTCAGCCCTGAGATAAAATGTAAAACCACTTTTATTCTAAAATAAATGGAAACAAAAGTATAGATGCTTGCATGAGACATAATCTTTTAAATTGCTCTCTTTATCCTTTAGACATGCTTTTTTAGAAGCTATAAAAATCATGTTTACCTTTTAGAAAGGAAATATGAAATGCCACCCTAATCTATGCAATCTCTACACATCTTAAATCTTTGGAGAACTTTGTCAACGTTAAAAAAAAGTAGAAATTTATGAAGATAATTTTGTTATTTATAGAATGGTATATTTCCATCCTTCTGTGCCAGTTATCCTTAAAATATATTTGAAAACAAATGAGATTTATATTCATTGGTATTATTAAGTGGGAATATATTATGTGAAGTTAAGACTATGACTCATTCAAAACTGGAAGGAGTAGCTAAAAAAAGGATCCAAAATGAAACCTACTGTAACAATCTTTCCTATCAAATCATTGCCAAAATAATTTGAAAATAATCCAGATAAAATATTTTGGGAAGTGTTAAGGGAGAAAATAGATCCTCTGTTACAAACTATGATTAATAACATTTCCAGTGCTTCTCAGCCTTTTCCTCCTTAGGGAGGTTCAAGAAGTAGGATTGCAACAGATATGCCAATACATGAAATTTGGAATTAACGGAAATTATAATAGCAGCACGTGAGTGTTGGAATACCTGGAGTTATACTAAAGAATCCCAAGAAACATCATAACTTCTAGATTCTACTAGAATCTAAGTTAATCAAGACATACCCTTCCGTGCACATATTACAATGAAAAGAGAGACAACTTAGAAGACATCTGCAAAACATTTGCAGTGCAACCTTTCTGGCAATTAAAGAAGACTGGAGAAGATATTAAATGCCTATTTCTGAGGATTTTGGTCTGGAACGTTTACTTCTGCACATCATCTTTGTCCTGCTGATGGCCAGCTACATTTATGTTTCAGAAACTTTCTCCGCAACACAGACCTCGAAAAATGATTCCTCGAATCTTTACATGGTGCTCGACTTTCCTCCATATGAGAAAAATACAGAACAATATTACCTCTTTTACTCTGAAGTCCACAACTGCATTCCAGACTCTACCTATTTTTCCATTGCGATGCTTTTTTTTATTGATTACTTATCTAACTCAACAAATATTTATTAAGCGCCTTTTTTGTTAAGTACTCTTCTGTGCAGTGGTGATATCTCTGTACAGAGGACAAACAAGACCCCTGATCTTGTAGAAATTAAACGTAGGGAGAGAAATTGTCCTGCATTTTACTATTAAAATAAATCTAAGCAAATTGGAGGTAATTCAGAAGAAAGAAAAGCAGAAAAAAGTAAATCCACATGAACAAAATTATTGTTAGGATTTTGGTTTCTTTGTTTTTAGTTATTTTTTTTCCTCTGCCAGGACTTTTGTTTTTATTTTGTTGCTTTCCTTTGTTGAGTGTGTATGTTGAGGGGGTTCTGTTTAACATCTGAGATCCTACATTCTTCTACTTATAAACATGTGCCTATGTAACAGCATAATCTTCATGGCCATCATTTTGATAGGGCATAATATTCAAACATTCACTTTTCTTTGAGATTGGTATTTGGGTAGGACCCCTGACTTAAATTCACACGTCCTGTCCCTAGGAATAACTGGTGTCCACTAGGGTTTGTTAGAAATGCTCCTTATAGCTGGGCGCAGTGGCTCACGCCTATAATCCCATCACGCTGGGAGGCCGAGGCAGGCAGATTACCTGAGGTCAGGAGTTTGAGACCAGCCTGACCAGTGTGGAGAAACCCCGTCTCTACTAAAAATACAAAATTAGCCGGGCCTGGTGGCACATGCCTGTAATCCCAGCTACTAGGGAGGCTGAGGCAGGAGAACCGCTTGAATCTGGGAGGCTGAGGTTGCAGTGAGCTGAGATCGTGCCATTGCACTCCAGCCTGGGCAACAAGAGTGAAATTCCGTCTCAAAAAAAAAAAAAAAAGAAAGAAAGAAAGAAAAGAAAAGAAATGCTCCTTATATTCCCAAATCCTCTTTTAACTTCAGGCTTGCTGATCAGAAGTCACTGGGTCTACAACACACATACACAGAGAGGAGACACATGTTTATGCAGCTGCTTGATGCCCTAACACACTTCCCCATGGACATCACATGATGAGTTATGCTTCCATTCCCAGGCCAGACCAGATCATGAAGGGCTCTTTTGGCCTATGATGTACACGCTTACAGTAAGCTTCTTCAGAAATACAGTTGGCTTTGAGTCCTAGAATTGTAAACTGAGCCATTGTTATTACATTGATGCTAGGTGAAAATATGTTCAGCACTACAAATAACTGCCATACAAGTGAATTTTTGGAATACAGCTTATTTATAAAATGGTGACTCACGTAGCAACACTATTTTTTTTCTTGGTAAAGGGAACAATTGTTAATGGATAGAATCAATTGTGTTCGCCCATATATTTTATCCAGATACAAGGCAGCTGTGTTGTCTTGATGTGGAAAACAGAATCTCTGGCTTTAGTAACATTCTAAATAGTTCATACAATAGGATCTGGCATGCAGGCCTCAAATCCCAAATGCACTATTCATGTGCAGAAAGCAATCTAGGTTTCTGGTGGTATACAAAAACAAAGATATGCACCTCAATTAGCTTCTGATTTCAAAGAAGAGTTGTACATGTTAACAACTCACTATAACATGAGCCAGCATGAAGCAGAGTATCACAAGAGTGGTAGAAACTTTTAAGAAAGTCCAAAGACAGGCCGGGCACGGTGGCTCACGCTTGTAATCCCAGCACTTTGGGAGGCCGAGGCGGGCGGATCACGAGATCAGGAGATCGAGACCACGGTGAAACCCCGTCTCTACTAAAAATACAAAAAATTAGCCGGGCGTGGTGGCAGGCGCCTGTAGTCCCAGCTACTCAGAGAGGCTGAGGCAGGAGAATGGCCTGAACCCGGGAGGCGGAGCTTGCAGTGAGCCGAGATTGCGCCACTGCACTCCAGCCTGGGCGACAGAGCGAGACTCCGTCTCAAAAAAAAAAAAAGAAAGTCCAAAGACAATCCAAAGAATGGAAGATAATTTTTGCAAGTCATATATCTGATACAAGACTTGTATATAGGACATATAAAGAACTATTACAACCCAATAATAAATAAACAAGTAACCCAATCTAAAAATAAGCAAAGGATCTGAATAGACTATTCTCCAAATAAGAACTACAAATGACCAGTGTACACATGAAAAGATACTCAACATTAGCCATCAGGAAAATACAAATGAGATACCACTTCACAGCATAAAAGAGATCCATAACAATTGTTGGTAAGGATGTGAAGAAATTGGAACCCGCATACTTTGCTGATAGGAATGTAAAATGGCACAGCTGCTTTGAAAAGAGTAGCAGTTCCTCAAAAGGCTAAAACAGGCCAGACACACTGGCTCACACCTGTAATCCCACCAGCTTGGAAGGCCAAGGCAAGTGGATCACTTGAAGCCAGGAGTTCAAGACCAGTCCGAGCAACAAAGTGAGACCCAGTCTCTACAAAAACGTTTTTTAAAATTAGCCAGGCATGGTGGTGCACGTCTGTAGTCTTAATTATTAAAGAGGCTGAGGCAGTAAGATCACTTGAGTCCAGGAATTCAAGGCTGCAAGGCTATGATCCCACCACTGTACTCCAGCCTGGGCAACAAAGTGAGACCCTGTCTCAAGAAAAAAAAAAAAAAAAGAAAAGAATAGAAAGCTAAATATATGTTACCCTATAACCCAGCTATTCTACTCCTAGATATATATCTGAGAGAAATAAAAACTTATTTCCACACAATGTGTACATGAATGTCCTGTTAAAAGAAAAACTTTAGACAAATTAAACTTAGAGTTTAACTGAGCAAAGAACAATTAACAAATCAGGCTCTGGGGCTGCCACATAGTCACATGACATTTATGGACAGAAAAAACAAATGATATATGGAAAACAGAAGTGAGGTAAGGAAAAAGATGGATTGGTTACAGCTCTGCATTTGCCTTATTGGAACGTGGTTTAAACAGTTGGCTGCCTGTGATTGGCTGAAACTCAGCTTCTGTGATTGGCTCTCTGCTACTTGTTACAAGAGTAGGTTACAGTCCCTTTATTCCTAAGAGCCAAAAAGTGAAAACAACCCAAATGTCCATCAATTGATGAATGGATAAATAAAATGTGATATATTCATACAATGGAATACTATTCAGCAATAAAGAGAAATGAAGTATTGATACATGCTATAACATGGGTGATGAACCTTGAAACTCTTATGTTCAAAGGAGAAGCCAGTCACAAAAGACCACATCATTATATGATTGCATTGATGTAAAATATCTAGAGAAGGCAAACCTCTAGAGACAAAAAGTAAACCAGTGGTTGCCTAGGGCTAGCGGAGTTAGAAGGTTGGGAGTGATGGCTAAGGGGTACAGGGTTTCTTTCTGAGGTAATGAAAATGCTCTAAAATAGATTGTTGTGATGGGCCCACAACTCTGAAAATACTACCAGCCCTTGAATTGTACACCTTCAATAGAAGAATTGTATGGTATGTGAGTTGTATCTCAATATAGCTCTTTAAAAAAAGAATTTGACCAGGTGCGGTGGCTCATGCCTATAGTCCCAGCACTTTGGGAAGCTGAGTGGGGAGGATTGCTTGAGCCCAAAATGTTGAGGCAGTGGTGAGCCATGATCATGCCACTGAACTCCAGCCTGGGTAACAGGGAAAGACCCGGTCTCAAAAAAAAAAAAAAAAAAAAAATAGAATTTGAGCATGGTCAGGAATGTGAATGAGGAGTGATCGTAAGGGGTCATGAGGGATGTTTCTGGGGTAGTGATAGCTTTACAACTTTGTAAGTTTACTAAAAATCATTTAACTGAAGCTATGGTATATGCTTTATTCAGCAATACAACATTTTTTTTTTTAATTAAGCTCTCAGAGGGCTTAGGATTCCAGCTCAGAGAGGCAAGAAACATTCTTGGTTAGAACTCAAACTCCTGGAATAGTCCCAGAAGCAGAAGGTCTGGAGGGCAGCCTATTTTATGGCCAACCTGGTACCATGGAGGGATTTGTGGCCACCCACAAGGCCCAAAGAGCTGCTAGCAATAGTATCTCATAAGTTGCAGCTAACCAGTCATATGCTGATTTCAGAGTGGGTAAGTGTCAAAGAATGGGCAACTTGGGAAGATCCACATTTCTCCTGGCTCCACCTGAACCTCCAGGGCACAGGGTAATGAAAGTTTTTAGAAACCCGCCAGGTGCTTCTGATGTGAAGCCAAAGTTGAGAATCACTTCTCTAGAGGAAGCTGGCTGATATGGTTTGGAGGTTTGTCCCCTCAAAATTTCATGTTGAAATGTAATCCCCAATGTTAGAGGTGGAGCCTGGTGGGAGGTGTCTGGGTCATGGAGGCAAGTCCCTCATGAAATGGCTTGGTGCCATCTTCATGGTAATGAGTGAATTCAATAGATAGATATAGATAGATGATAGATAGATAGATAGATAGATAGATAGATAGATAGATAGATAGATGATGATAGATAGATGATGATGATAGATAGATAGATAGATAGATAGATAGATAGATAGATAGATAGATATAGATAGATGATAGATAGATAGATAGATAGATAGATAGATAGATAGATAGATAGATACAGAGAGACAGATGCTCTATCTATCTCTCTAGGCTGACACACATTCACTCAAACTGACGCTCCCTTCTCTTTCAAGTCATTAGATGGAAGAAACAATTTCCTATCCTAATCAGTGTGGATCGGGTGTGACTTGGTGTGTCACACAAAAGAGCAAACATCACTTGACTTCTACCTTGATTTCTGAACAGCACACACATGAAAAAGGAAGGAATGAAGCAGCTTAGGACAGGAAAAGTTGAGAAAGACATCACAGTTTTAAGGTGAACTCATATCTCTTACATTTTAGTAAAGAGGCATTACTTATTACTATGGCTTTTAGATTAAATAGTGAATATTTGTTTATAAATGAATTTTTCCATAAGTCTACTAGACAAGGAGCCATGAAAGCAGAGCTTTTCAAACTCTAGAGTGCATCAGAATCACCTGAATGGCTTCTTAATATGTCCTGCCCTTCTTCCCCAGATCCTGATTCAGCAGGTCCAGGGTGAGGCCCATGACTTTGCACTTCTAACAAGCTCCTAAGCTATGGCTTGCTTCAGACCATACCTCAGCCCTATGCTAGAAGGCAGAATCCACCTATACCTCAACAAGTCACACATTTAATCAGTACACAATATATTCAAGACCCTACATTGGCTACTTAGAAAAGAAGGAACATAATCGGTTTTTAACAGGTTCATAGTCTTGTAGAAGCAAAAATATAAAGAATTTCTGTCTTTTGTCAACTAAATTTATTAGAAAACTCAAATAGGATAAAGATGAGCTATAAAATCAATAGAATTTTGACACCAAGAAGACATTTACATCCAAACCCAAGACATTTTTAATAAATGTGCTTCCTTCTTACATCAGCAAGGGTCAGTTTCTGTCATTTATAACCAGAAACCACGGAGTCTCTTTCCTTATTTTGATGTGTGATTGAAATGGAAAGAATTTCAGTTTCTTCCATTTAGGGAAAGGTAATAATATGGGGAAGATAATAATAGCACCTATTTTTTAGCATAATTGGAAAGATTAAATAAGATCATATATAGAAAGCTTGAAATATAAAGAATTTATTTTAACAATGTCTGGCACTTAATAGATGCCTAAATCTTAGCACTTGGAGCTGATTGTATGGGAAAGGGGAAGCGACAGATTATAGCTGCTGGCGGAATTCTAAAGAGTCCCTTGGCCAGGCGCAGTGGCTCATGCCTGTAATCCTAGCACATTGGCAGGCCAGAGTGGGCGGATCACTTGAGGTCAGGAGTTCGAGACCAGCCTGGCTAACATAGCAAAACCCCGTCTCTACTAAAAATACAAAAATTAGACAGGCATAGTGGCGGGTGCCTGTAATCCCAGTTACTTGGGAGGCTGAGCCATGAGAATCGTTTGAACCTGGGAAGTGGAAGTTGCAGTGAGCTGAGATTGTGCCACTGCACTCCAGCCTGCGCAACAGAGCGAGACCCTGTCTCAAAAACAATAATAATAATATAAATAAATAAATAGTCACCTACCTGAGGCTGCGGGTGCACTCACTGATGTCCACAACAGCAAGTGGATAAGGGGACAAAATGTACTGTGTCAGACAGAGGTATAAAGAGTTCCCCAAAGAAAGAGATGGAAAGCACAACTCGAAAATTCAGCCACAAAACTTAGCAGACAAAAGAAAACAGAAAAACACAAAAAGAAAGCAAAATATGTATTCTGGACAACTCCTGGAAACACTGCTAACTGCAGCCTATTCCTGTGCACCAAATGCAAATTGGAATGGCACTGGGTTGCCTGCTTTTAAAAGCCATGCACCAGATCAGGCAAGGTGGCTCACACCTGTAATCTCAGCACTTTGGGAGGTTGAGGCAAGCAGATTGCTTGAGCACAGGAGTTTGAGACCAGTCTGGGCAACATGGCAAAACCCTGTCTCTACAAAAAATACAAAAATTATTTGGGGCATGGTGGCACAAGTCTGTAGTCCCGGCTACTTGTGAAGCTGAGATGGGAGCATCGCTTGAGCCCAGGAGGTTGAGGCTGCAGTGAGCTGTGATCGCACCCTGGCACTCCAGCCTGGGTGACAGAGCAAGACTCGATATCATTAAAAAAAAAAAAAAAAAAAAAGAGGCATACGCCACATGAACTGAATAGATCCATAATCAAGAGGGGGAACTGGCAGAAATTATGTTTTGTGTGTGTGTGTGTGTGTGTGTGTGTTTGTGCTTTGTTTTTTTTTTTTTTTGAGACGGAGTCTCACTCTGTCGCGCAGGCTGAGGTGCAGTGGTGCGATCTCAGCTCACTGCAACCTCCACCTCCTGGGTTCAAGTGATTCTCTTGCCTCAGCCTCCTCAGTACCTGGGACTATAGGCACGTGCCACCACACCCAGCTAATTTTTTGTATTTTTAGTAGAGCAGGGTTTCACCGTGTTAGCCAGGATGGTCTCGATCTCCTGACCTTGTGATCCACCCGCTTCAGCCTCCCAAAGTGCTGGGATTACAGGCGTGAGCCACCGCACGCAGCCTGGAAATTACGTTTAATCACCCAATGTACTTGTTTCAGCTTTCAAAGCCTTAGTTTCTACATAAGCAGTGGTTCTCAACCTTGATTGTAGATTAGAATCACCTAGAGAGCCTACCTCCAGAGACTCTGATTTAACTGCTCAGGGTGCAGGCAAGGCATAGGCTCCTCCAGTGATTCTCATATCCAGCCAAAGTTGAGAACCAACTGTCAAAGTCTTTAGAAATATCCCCTGCTCAGTTTCTATAAAGAAAAAACAAAGATTTTATTTCAAAGAATTCATTATTCCACTATTCAAAAATTTCTAAGTAGGTGTTCAAATCACCCTCATATTGAGGCTATAAAAGAGTCAAAAGAGAATTTGTTAGGAAGATTTCTTTGGAAACAGTTGTTCTTTGACTCTCATCCCTAGAATGGAGAGAGAGAGAATATCTGCCCCTTCACCTTAGTTAAGAGAGAGAGGCTTCAGCAGTACTACTTAGAGAGTTTTATGTTCATTCTACTAACCAGGGGGACACAGTGGACTGGTATCTGACCACTGGCAAATTGTGAAGGCAGAGGTAGACTCACTAACTACTCCAGTGCTGGAAAGCAAGAAGTTAGCAGCTTTGGGGTGGGCCTGTACTTCCAGTTGGTCAGGGCAATGGATGCCTATGCCGACTGCTCAGGGCAGCCCTGGAGGCTGATTCCCTATGTCCTTTCGGTAGCCTGGTAAAGAGCTGGCTCACCAGATCTGAGTTCACTCAATAGGAAAACAGGCTAAAACATGAAAACTGATCTCAGAAGTTGCTTCGTTCTAATAAAGCCTGTTTCCAGTCAGAGGTTGTCCATCACTACAAAGGCATGTAGATGATCCTTGTCTCTATTTTCCTATGAATATGGAATGTATGTGGAAGTGGAGCTCTTCTTTATGGGACCACGGCCCCGCTGAGTCCAGTCCACCCACAATTGGTCCAAGGATCATTCCTGGAGGACTCATGACAATAGGAGCTGTCAACTATGCACATTTCTGCTTATCCATTTCTCCCAATAAATGTTATTTTATATTTGTACCATATGGCATTGATGGAGTGCATGTATTCATGCTACCTTTGCAAAATGACCACTAAGGAGAAAGAGCTAATCTGGTGCCTTTTAAGTCCCAAGAAGGGCTCCCTGGGGGAGCCACAGGATCTTAACAGAAAAAGTCTGTGAGTGCCTCCCGAGTAGAGTCAGTCAAAGGACTAGGGGCCGAGAGGGGAGCAGCAAGTCAGAGGAAACTCCAGTTCCCCTATCGTGGAAAACACTATTGAGCATTCCCAACGGAATCCTCTGAATACTCCCACCCCAAACATTATCAGCTCTAAACACTTATTAGGTCCAGAGAACACCATCTTACAATACCAGTCATCATGTTCCTAACGCTTTTTACCTCCTCTCCCTCCCCATTCTTAGAGGAAATCATACTTAGCAACATAGACGGAGTGGAAGGTGAGCATAGAGAAAAGAAAAATCACAGTCCCTTCCCTGGTTCCTGCCTGTAGAAGGTTCCATCAAGGGAAAGAGAAAGATTTTAACGTAATTTAAATGCAAACATTTTATAATAACTTAACATAATGTACTTTTAGTTACTGAAATGAGACTGTGTTTTTATTCAATGTCACCAAGATATTTTTATTTCCTGAAAGTAAGAGAAATGTCATGGGAATGCGTACATTTTCAAGTTGGAACAGAAAGTACTTTCCCACTAAGTAAATTTAAAGGGAGCAGAAGTCAAGAAAGAATTAGAGAAAGAAAGAGAAGGAAGGAAGGAAGAGAGAGAGGGGAGAGGGAGGAAGGAAGGAAGGAAAGAAAGAAGGAAGGTGTTTTCTGATTACATTCTTTGAATCAAGTTTTTCTAGTTTCCCTAAACATTTCACGAATATTTTGCATTATCTGATATTCTAAGTTTTACACCCATCAGATCAGAAAAACTTAGAATATCAGATAATGCTAAATATTGGTGCGAATGTAGGAAAATGGAACCCTCCTACTCTGCAGGGAGCGCCATCCAGCCACACCCATTTTGGAGAGTAGCCTGAGAATACTTATTTGGATATGTGTACTATGTACCCTATGACCAAACAATCCATATTGAGTACACCCAGAGGAACATGTACACGGGTCCCAAAGGGGATATGTACAAGGATGTTCATTGCAGCGTTGTTAGGGGTGACCAGCAATTGTTAGGAATGAATAAAAGAGAGCCTCGCTTCCAGCTTCCATATGGAAGTCACTCAGGGAGTAGAGTGATCGAGCTGTTGAATCAGGCAATCTGCAGTATCCACACAACATGTAAGTCCAGTTTAAACTGGAATTTTTAAGATCACACAAGAATATCTAAAGAATCTTAGTGGACACCTAGAGTCCATGTCACCTCTAACTGGACACTGACAAGGTCCCACATATTTTCTCCAAACAGCAAACCCCTATGCTATGACCTTTTAAAAATGTTAATACCAATAATATAATCAATGACTTGGTTTATTTTCCACGTAGGTTCTGCATTCTCTGCTCAGTTTTTTTTTTTTTTTTTTTTTTTTTTTTCGGAGATGGACTTTTGCTCTGCCGCCTAGGCTGGAGTGCAGTGGCAACAACTCGGCTCACTGCAACCTTTGCCTCCTGAGTTCAAGCTATTCTCCTGCCTCAGCCTCCTGAGTAGCTGGGATTACAGGCCCCTGCCACCACGCCCAGTTAATTTTTGTATTTTTAGTAGAGATGGGGTTTCTCCATGTTGGCCAAGCTAGTCTCGAGCTCCTGACCTCAAGTGATCTGCTGCCTTGGCCTTCCAAAGTGCTGGGGTTACAGGCATGAGCCACCGTGGCCGGCTTCTGCTCATTTTGAAGAGTTGTATTGTCTGTATTTTCAGAGCACATTGCTACTATATATTACACATTACACCATTTCTCTTATAAGCATCTTTTTTTTTTTTTTAGATGGAGTCTCACTCTGTTGCCCAGGCCGGAGTACAGTGATGTGAACTCGGGTCACTACAATCTCCACCTCCTGGGTTCAAGTGATTCTCCTGCCTCAGCCTCCCGAGTAGCTGGGACTACAGGTGTGTGCCACCATGCCCGGCTAATTTTTGTATTTTTAGTAGAGACGAGGTTTCACTATGTTGGCTAGGCAGGTCTCAAACTCCTGACCTCAGGTGATCCACCCGCCTCGGCCTCCCAAAGTGCTGAGATTACAGGTATGAGCCACTGTGCCTGGCTGCATCATTTTGTTTTATTAATAGTTCTACAGAAAGGGCACACTTAAACCTCACCACAGCCTTTATTTCAATGTTTCCCTTCTTTTTCTTTGTCTGAAGCTCATTAACCCCCAGGTTTCTCAGGAGGGATCATTGAAATAGTTTCTAAGTTTGTTGCATATTCTTCAATATTTGCAGTGGACTATTTTGTTTTGATTTAGGTGAAATTCACATAATACAAAATTAATCATTTTAAAGTGAACAATTCAGTGGCATTTAGTATATTCACAATGTCGTTCAACTACCACATCTATCCAGTTCCAAAACATTTTCATTAACCCCAGAAGAAACTCTGTCTCCAGAGTTACTCCCACAGCTCCTAGCAACCACCAATCTGCTTTCTTTTTCTGTGAATATTCTGGATATGTCACATAAATGGAATCATACGGTATGTGATTTTTGTGTGTCTGGCTTCTTTCACTTAGCATAATGTTTTCGTGGTTCATCCATGTTGTAGTATCCATGTATCAGTCCTTCGTTCCTTTAATGATATTTCATTGCATAGCAGCTATACCACATTTTGTTTATCCATCTGTTGATGGATCTGTTGCTCATTTTTAAGTGAAATAAGGTTTCACATAATAGCGAGAGGGAGGGTGTATTAGTCCATTTCCACACTGCTGATAAAGGCAGTGAGACTGAGTAATTTTTAAAGAAAAAGGTTTAATATGGACTCACAGTTCCATGTGGCTGGGGAGGCCCCACAATTGTGGCAGAAGGCAAAAGGGATGTCTTACATGGCCACAGGCAAAGACGGAAAATGAGAACCAAGCAAAAGGGTTTTCCCCTTATAAAACCATCAGATCTCGTGAGACTTATTCACCACCATGAGAACAGTATGGGGGAAACGGCCCCATGATTCAGTTAACTCTCACCAGGTCCCTCCCACAACACATGGGAATTATGGGAGCTACAATTCAAGATGATATTTGGGTGGGGACACAGCCAAACCATATTAGAGGGATAAGCCAGGGCAGATCTTCTGTCTTCTCAGCTCTATAGTTTGTTCTTTTGATGTTGTCATAAAGTGATCACAAATATGACTTCATTCTTTCTGATATCTGTCTCTTCTGTTGCCCTCCTCAACTTTCATTTGAAGTTTTTACATTTGCTTTGTACTGGTTTCCCATTACTACTGTTAATACCTTAACACAAAGCTAGTGTTAAAACAATAGAAACTTATTCTCTTACCATTTGGAGGCCAGAAGTCAAAGTAAGTCTTATGAGGCTAAAAAATCAAGGTGTCTGCAGGGCCACACTCCTGCTGGAAGCTCCAGGGGAGAATCTGTTCCCTTGCCTTTTCCATTGAGTACGTTGAGGTGTTGACTACAATTGAGTGGTTGAGAACCACTGCTTAAGTTTGCAGTAATGAAAACTGAAAAAACCTGAAAGTATAATCTACCAATGGATTTTTTTCTCCTTTCACAAAGACATTTGAGACCTTTTGCTTTTTTTGTAAAGTTAAAAATCTGCAATAGAGGCAGTCCCTATTTCCAGGTCATATTTGAGGTACATTTCTCACCAAGTAATTTCAAAACTTCTTAAAATCCATGTCTCCTGGGAGTTTCAGTACTGAATTTAGTGACATGGTGTCTATTCTCTCTAAAAAATGGGCCTTTTTAGGCATGAGCCACAGTATCTATTTTTTCTGCCTAATATCATGTAAGAGCAAGAAATAACTTAAGATTTCTAAGAAAGAAACCTTAAGTGATTCCTTAAGATGATCACATGATTTATCATCCAAACTAAGACATGTTTGAGAATGAAAGGCACTCACTTAATAATTATTACAAGGACAGTTGATGAAAATTAGGACTATCTGAGGCAAAATGGTATGACAGTCAACTTACTTATCCATAATTAACCAATCCAGACAGGATAACTGTTGAGCCCACTGACAAGTGACATGATTCCAGGATTAGATTGTCCGCAGTTCCCTACTTGCTTCTGAACGCGTAATGGAATTGGGAACAGCTGATTTACTCTGAGGAACACATACACCCAGAGAGAGAGAAAAACAATTGCCTTGTGATTTAAGTGCAGATATTGCTCTCCACTCAATAAACTGTTTTTCTAGGAAATGTAAATTACCAAATTTCAGAAGTAAAAATCAGAATGTACCAAGAATCAATACACCAATATCAATTTTTATAAAGGCAGAGATAGTTAAAAAAAAGTCACGCCCATCCCTGACATAAATGCCCCAAGCACAGTTTTTTTTAAATTAAATAACTAAAAATTAGAAGATCTGCTTTATTTTAAAATATTTTTATTTAAAAACTTGATATTGATTAATTATAATTTATATTTTTTCCTTTAATTTTCTTACATGAGGAATAATTTACATTGAGTTAAATATATGAATCTTAAGCCCACAAATTGATGCATTTTCACAAATGCATAAACACAATTAACATTACATGCCACCCATACCCATATTAACACACAAAATATTCCGATCACCCCAGAGAGTTTCTGTGTGCCTCCTTCAGTCAATTCCCTCCTACTCCCAGAAGTAGTAGGTTCAGATGTCTATTACAGTAAATTATATTTGCCTCTGCCAGAGCTTCATATACAGGAATCATCTTAGTATACGCCCTTTCGTGTTTGGCTTCTTTTACTCAGCATGTTTTTGAGATTCATCCAGGTTTCTGCATGTGCCAGTAGTTCAATCCTTTCTTACTGATAAGTAGTGTTCCATTGTTTGACTAAACCACAATTTCTTTATCCTTTCTCCTTTTGGTGGACATTTAGGATTTTTTCCCCCAGTTGTTAGCTACTATGAATAAGCTGGCTACAAACATTATTGTACAGTAGTTTGTGGACATAAGTTTTCACTTCTCTTGAGTAATACCTAAGAATTGGATTGATGTGTTTATGAAAATATAGTCTGGTGGTTTTCATATCCTGTATTTAGTTTCTGTTTCACTATGCTGCCCAGGCTAGTCCCAAACTTCTGGCCTCAAGTAATCCTCCCAACTCAGTCTCCCAAAATGCTAGGATTATAGATGTGAGCCACTGCATCCTGACAATGTTAGTACATTTTTAAAAATCCAGTCTGTTCATCTTTATCTTATAATTGGAGTGTTTAGCTTTTACATTCAATGTAACTATGAATGTGGTTGGGCTTAATTCTACCATTGCTATTTGTTTTCTGTTTGTCTCATGTGTTCTTTGTTCTTCTCTTTTTTATTTTTTTCCTGTCTTCTTTTGAGTTAATCAGTTTTTGTTTTTAGAATTCCATTCGTCACCTCCACTTCGTGTATATGTATAGTTGACCCTTGAACAATGCAGGTTTGGGCTGCATGGGTCCACTTATATGTGGATTTTTAAAAATAAATTTGTTAGAAAAATTTTTGGAGATTTGCAACAATTTGAAAAAACTTGCAGACAAATTATATGCCTGGAAATACCAAAAAAATTCAGAAAAAGTGTCTCACAAATGCACACTAGTCTATGTGTTAATCAACTATTTGTGTTAATGGTAAAGCTTCCAGTCAAAGGTGGGCTATTAGTAGTTAAGTTTTGGGCGAGTTAAAAGTTATGTGGAGATTTTTTACTGCACAGGGGTCGGCACCCCTAATCTTTGAATTGTTCAAGGGTCATCTATAAATATATATTTTTATTTTCATAATAATTGCTTTAGAGATTATAGTATGCATCTTTAACTTATGTTTACCTTTAAATAATATATTTCTTTTTTTTTTGAGACAGAATCTCACTCTGTTGCCCAGGCTGGAGTGCAGTGGCACGATCTCGTCTCACTGCAACCTCCATCTCCTCAGTTCGAGCGATTCTTGTGCCTCAGCCTCTGGAGTAGCTGGAATTATAGGCATGAGCCACCACACCCAGCCTCAGATAACATTAAATGACCACAAACAATGTAAGAACCTTACAATTGTATAATTTAATTTTCCTCCTCCTCATCCTTCATCCTCTTATTGTTATGTATTACAAACCCCACAATACATTGTAAGTTAAAAGCCCCCATGATATATTGATATGTTCATATTATTTTTACTTTAAAAATCAATCATCTTTTCTAGAAATGAAAAATGTGCGATACAGTTAAATGCAAAATTAAAAGGTTTTTCCCAGGAGGAGGAGGTTGCAGTGAGCCGAGATTGTGCCATTGCACTCTAGCCTGAGCAACAAGAGCAAAACTCTGTCTCAAAAAAAAAAAAATTAAAAGGTTTTAAAAATGTTTATGTAGTTATTTACTTTTTCTGATATCCTTCATTCCTTATGGCAGATTTGATCTTCCATCTGACCTCATTGTCCTTCAACCTAAAGACTTCCCCTTCCCCTAGCATGTCTTATGGCACTGGTCTGGGGATAAATTCTTTCCATTTTTGTTTATAAATGTATCTATTTGGCCTTAACTTTTTGAAGGATATTTGCACTGTATATAGACTTCTAGGTTCAGCTTTTTTTTTTCTTTCAGCATTTTAAAGTTGCTGTTCCATTGTTTGCTCATCTCCATTCTTTCTGATGAGAAGTCAGCCCAAAATTTTGTTATTATCCCTCTGTTTAAGATTCTGGATCAGTGAGTTGCCACCACCACCCTCAATCCCCCATCAATTTTGCAAAATTCTTGGCCATTATTTCTTCAGGTATTTTTCCTTCCCCACTCTCCCTTTCCTGTTCCTCTTAGGCTCCAATTACATGTCTATTAGATGACTTGATTATCACCTGTAAGTCTCAAAGATTTGTTCAGTTTTTTCATTCATTTTTCTCTTTACATTTCATTTTAGACACTTTGTATTTAAATTCCCTGATCATTTCTTCCACGCTTATCAAAGTTGGCCATTAAGCCCAACTGATGAAATCTTCATATCTAATATTGTACTTACTTTTTCAGTCCTAGCATTTCCATTGCATCTTTTCTGTAGTTTCTATTCCTGGAATGAAATTCCCTGCCTATATATTGTCCACCTCCCTGCACCCCAATCTTTTAAACATATATACTATTGTTATTTTAAAGTCCTTGTCTGCTAGTTCCAACATCTTTTCCATCTGTGCGTCCACTTTTATTAACTGTCACATTTTCTTGCTTCTTTATGTGTCTCAATTACAGCAGCCATAGCAAACTAATATACTGCCTATTTCTCAATTGATTCAAAACTTTGGGGGTGGGGGAAGTGTGCTGTTTATTAGGTGCACTGAAATCCCCCAACTGCATGGCAAATTGTAGTGTTCAATAAATGTTTGTAGAATGAGAAATTTAATAATTTACATTTTTAATTATTAAATTTAAATTTTAATAATTTTCTTATTAATAAGAAAAATCTAAAAATATAAATTGCTTTTCTGATATTTGTTCTGAATTTCCTCAACTTAGAGGAGTTTAGACTGTGGCAGTAACATTATTTGTAGCTACTTCTGTAGTTGACTGTGATGGCCTTGGGAGAGTAGTTTATGCCACATTAACAAGGGTAAACACAGGTCATGAGTCATAGCATGGGAAGATGGTGGCTGTACTGAACATAGATACATACTCAGATGACTTTCATATTTCCACACACAAGATAGCATGTCCTAGGGGTTAAAACCACAGCCTTGACATCATACTCCCTTGATTCGAATTATGTCTCCAGAACTGAGTGGCCTGGAAGTTTGTTTAATATTTTGGTGTCTTAATTTCTTTTTTTGAGACCCTCATGCCCAGGCCGGAGTACAGTGGCATGATCATGGCTCATTGTAGCCTTGACCTCCTGGGCTCAAGTGATCCTCCCACATCAGTCTCCCAATTATCAGGGACTACAGGTGCATACGACTATGCCCAGGTATTATTTTTTTTTTTCTGTAGCGATAGGGTCTCCTTATGTTGTCCAGGCTGGTCTCAAACTCTTGGGTTCAAGTGATCCTCCCATCTCAACCTCCAAAAATGCTGGGATTACAGGTATGAGCTACCACCCCCAGTAGTATCTTAATTTCCTTACTGAAAGGTGAAATGATATTAGGGCTTTGGTGAGGACTAAATGAGATAGACTACATAAAACGCTTAGGACATCAAATGGCACATGGTAAGTAATAAATGTCAGCTGTTGGGCTTTTGAGGAGTTCAATATACAAAACCTCTATTTCTTGCCTGAATTCTGAATAATTTCAGGTATAAAATGGTAGAAGCAGCAGATGAAACATCAAAATGACATCTGTGTTATTGGTAAAGCTAGGTTGGAGAATTTAACTCATTGTGAGAGCAAGAGAGTCCTGAACTCCTTATTCTAGTGGTCCTCAAAATATATTCCAGTATCATCAGTCTCATCTAGGAACTTGTTAGAAATTGGGGCCCCACCTCAGCTATACTGAATCAGAAACTCTGGGAGTGGGGCCAGCGATTTGTGTTTTCAGAAGCCCTAATAGTTTGACAGCCACCACCTTCTCCATCCCAGTCTGGGACTTAGGAAATAGCATTCTAGGGGAAGACTGTCAGATCAGAAGCCCTTTCTCACGGTCCAGATGAAGGAAAGAGTGAAGAGGAAGAAGCAAACTAGACCATAGCCAAGAATGTTCCAAAACAGACAAAAGATGTCAAGAAAGAACAGAAGTAATGAGTAGAGGTAGCCCTTGCAGGAATTTTGCTATAAAGAAACAGAGAAATGGAGTGGTTGATTGAGGGGCATGTAGACTCGATACAAAGATTATAAATAAAATTGGCTGGTTAGTTTCTTCAGGAATTTGTGTATCTATCATATCACTTACAGATGATTCCCATGGAGATTTTTTTTTTTTTTTTTTTTTTTTTTTGAGACAGAGCCTTACTTTGTCTCCCAGGCTGCAGTGCAATCATGCAGTCTGGGTGCTTGGGGTCACTGCACCCTCTGCCCTCTGGGTTCAAGCATTCTCCTGCCTCACCCTCCCTAGTAGCTGGGATGACAGGCATGCCTTACCTTTCCTGGCTAATTTGTGTATTTTTAGTACAGACGGGGTTTCTCCATGTTGGCCAGGCTGGTCTCAAACTCCTGACCTCAAGTGATCCACTCGCCTCGGCCTCCCAAAGTGGTAGGATTACAGGTGTGAGCCACTGTGCCTGGCCTATGGAGATAATTCTTATAATTTAGAATTTTTGTGGCTGCAGTCTTGGCAATAGAATCATCAAAAGAAGAATTCATTTGATTTTAGGAGTGAAAATCATTTAATAAGCTAAAGCTTGTTGAAGGTCAGACACTTTACATGTATTTATTTAAGATTCATGGAATTAAGTGTCATTATCTCCATTTTTTAGAGATTAAGTAACAGGACCTAAATTGAGAGGAAAAATTTTCAACCAGG